>NC_136424.1:10495000-11217500 GCF_052625555.1 Lactuca saligna | reverse complement strand
CATGCAGGATCAAATTTTCAAATGATACTCACACCAAGGATGAAAATGTAAAATACATGGAAATTGAGATGTTACACCTCTCACTTCGGGGTTCGAGCTTATCGAGAGTCTCGCGCCTCACGAAAGTCTCGCAAACCCAAATCTTGATGTGATCCAGATTTTGAACTTTTCCGATCCACATCTCATGAGGTGTTTTGGTAACTTTTTTGGTAGGGAGTATATTAAGAATATGGGCGGTGGTCTCTAAGGCATACCCCCAAAATGAGATTGGTAGCGAAGCTCGACTCATTATGGAACGAACCATGTCCAACAAGGTTTGATTACGCCTTTCAGCCACACCATTAAGCTGTGGTGTCCTGGGAGGTGTCAATTGTGAGACAATCCCACATTTCTTAAGATAGTCAAGGAACTTTGTACTAAGATACTCACCACCTCGATCGGATCGAAGCATCTTAATGTTCCTTCCTGCTTAACCTCTTTGAACTTTTTAAAGGTTTCTGACTTATGCTTGATCAAGTAGACATATCCATATCTACTAAAATCATAAGTAAAAGTCACATAGAAGCGATTAACATCCCTTGTGGCAGTTCTGAAGAGTCCACACACATCAGTATGTACCAGATCCAACAAACCTTCACCCCTAGCACAAGTACCAGTGAAGGTTGATTTTTTCATTTTTCCAAGTAGACAAGATTCACAACTATCATCCAACTTTAGGTCAAATGACTCCAAGACTCCATCCATTTGGATTTGGCCTATGCATTTCTTGCTTACATGTCCAAGACGATAATGCCACAATGATGCTTTATCCAAGTTAGTGGAAGAATCAATACACAACACATTATTTCCTAGGTTATCTACAACTGACACAACTTCATACACACCATCACAAGGTAATGCTTTAAAATAATGAACATTATTAAAGAAAGCATTAATACTACCATATTCATTATCAAAAGAAAAGGTAAACCCTTGTTTGTACAAAGCATGAAAAGAAATAATATTCCTCACCATTTCAGACGAGTAATAACACTTATTCAAATCTAATGTTAACCCACTACTTAGCAACAAAGTATAAAATCCAATCTTGGTGATAGATGATGCTTTCCTATTCCCCATGATTAAGTTTATCGTTCCATGCTCCACATTCTCACTTCTTCTTTGTCCCTGCAAGTCAGAAAAAATATGAATACCACACCCAGTATCAAGGACCCAAGAATTAGAATGGGGTGAGTTATTAGGAAATATAGTGTAAATACCTGCATGGTTAGGTTTCACTTTCCCATCCTTCACATCTTGTAGATACTTTGGGCAGTTTCACTTCCAGTGCGACTTTTCGTGGCAATAGAAGCATTCAGCCTCTTTAGGGTTAGCAGAAGGAGTGACGAAACCTCTCTTGGTTCCATTTGAAAAGGAGCCTTCAAGAGACTTTCCCTTGGTGCCCTTCGAGGAGCTCTTCCTATTCTTCCCTTTTCCTTGCCTGGTTGCCAAGACAGGGGCCGCGGTAGGAGTAGGAATGGTAACAACCAACTTACCCTTAAGACCACTTTCGGCGGTCTTCAAGAGTACTTGAAGTTTGTTGAGTGTAACTTCCTCCTTATTCTTGTGGTATGTCATTTGGAATTGATCAAAACAAAAAGGTAAGGAGTGCAAAATGATGTCAATCGCCACCTCCTCGGGAAGTTCACATTTAGCTTCAGCAACCGGTCCACATACCTTTGCATTTTATGTAAGTGGTCGGTGATGGGTTCGCCATCCTTCATTCGGGTTGTTATCATGGAGCAAATAATGCCATACCTCTCTTGGTGAGCACTTTGATGGTAGCGGTCCATCAAGTCCTGGTGCATCTCAAAAAGGTAATAGTCCTCATAGGACTTTTAGAGCTCGACTGTCATCGTGGCCATCATGATGTAAGCTACTTTCATGGTATCTCGCTCATGAGTCCAGAATTCAGCGATATCGTCAGGAGTAACAGTGGACTCATCAATTTCCTTTAGCTCCTTGGCGAGGACATATTCCTTGTCCTTGTAGAGAGTGACCATCCTGATGTTCCATATCTAATCCATAAAGTTGGAACCATCAAAGATGACTCTCCCACAAAGGTTCATGAGAGAGAAGGAGTCGGTAGGATTTGAGCCAGAAGCAACATTGTTTGAAGACATCTTAAAAGAAGAATGACACGTTTAGATTAGATATAATGATAGTCCTTAATAAAACACCCAAATGCAATATTAAGGCTAGGACCCAACACAATATTTTATAACTTAGAAGATGGATGTCGTAATTCATGCTATAAAATATTTGAAGGTAAGTAAATGACGATTCATCAATTTCCACCATGAAAAACAAAATAAATTATTAGATTTTAATTGGTTTTGAAACTCCTAGATTCTTTGAGATTCATTGAACTTTTCAATGGCATGTTTGAATCTCGAGTGTGCCCTTCAAGTTTTATGACTGGGATGCCGATGATCACAAGACACGGTGTGAAGTAACCATGCAAATTACTTGATACCCTTAATATTTACCCCTCAATCGATGTGCCGGTTAACCACACACGCTCCATCGATACTATGATAAACATTAAGTTACCCTTTGCCTACCTTGTTAAGTCCAAGTTAGTGTGTCGGTTAACCACACATGCTCCACTAACGACTTAAACAAGGTGCAAAGTGTAATTTCATGGGTTAGCACCTTATTCACATTTCCCCAAAGTAACTAATATTGGAAATTTATAATACATTTAGTTACTTTAGTATCATTATACTTTTAATGAGGATTAAAGTCATTGTCCTACCCGTTCGGCTAACGACCCTTCACCAGTCAAGGAAGCGGTGGGTGAGAGTGGACACCCATTAAGCTACCATTTTATAGGCAACAACCTTATACCCCCTTATAGACCAGCTTCGTGAATGAGGCATACTAACGGTAAAACGACTTCTTGTTCTTATACATATATATATATATATATATATATATATATATATATATATATATATATATATATATATATATATATATATAACTTATAATATTATAAAGTATAAGGGTTGAATTTTAACTTTTAAAATTCTAGGGATTGGAACTAAAGTTTTTAAAGTGACTTTACATGTTCCAAAACTTGAGGGCAAGTTTTGTAACTTTCAAAACTTTTCATCTTTCATAACTTATGAGTTAATGGTTTAATAAAATGAGTGACTTTTCATTTTATGTAACCTATGTGTTAATAATGGACTTTAAAAGTGTGACTTTTGGTAATCCATAACTTGAGGACAAATTATGGATTCCATTTGTAACGACCCGTTCCCGGTATGTTGATTTATTAGTAGTGAGTTTTTCAAGAGGGACTCGGCGAGTTCTAGCCTGACTCGCCGAGTAGGGTCGCGCCTGAGGGCACGCGGGAGCCGGGGACTCGGCGAGTCCATCTGTCTGGGTGAAACCCTAAATTCCCCGGGTTGCCCACTATTTATACCACCTTATAGCCCCCATTCTCGCCTCCCTCACCCTGAGAACGCAGTGATAGAGCCTTAAACCTCCCTTGAAGAACTTATATGTGTTTTGGTGCCATTTTGTGAAGGTGTGAAGAAGGAGAAAAAGGAAGAAGCAAGGAGAAGTGTTGTAGTGCAAAGATCCAAGGCAATCTTCTTGGGATCAAGAACAACTCGTCGAGTCTGTTCATACGACTCGGCGAGTCGGATGAAGATTGTCTGAGTTCTTGGATCAAGAGGGTACTCGTCGAGTCAATGCCAGACTCGACGAGTAGCAGTGAGTAAAAGGGAAAAGTGAGAGTAGGACTCGACGAGTTGGGTGGCCCAACTCGGCGAGTCAGCCCAAAAGAGAGTTGACTTTGACCAAGGGTAAAAGAGTCATTTTACCCCAAGCGCAGTGTTTAGTATTTGATTGAGTGTGTTTATGGACTTGTAGCCGAGGAGATTCAGGAGCAGCCGCCGTTAGCTTTCCGAGCCACACACTTAGCAGCCATCTTACGAGGTGAGTCTCCTTCCAGTAGGAACGGGTCTAAGGCCACAATGCCGGCCTGTTCAGTTAGCAGTAGTTTCCGGATTTAGGTCCGATGCAGTAGTTAGTATGTTCGATGCCTTCGTGGTTCGAACAGGATTTGTGTGCTATGTTTTATGTGTTAAGTATTATGTGTTCCGGGCCACGGCTCGATGTAGCATGTCGTATATGTGTTACGCTAGTTGATGTGTTATGCTATGCCATGTTCAGTCAGTCAGTTCCGGACTTCGGTCTGATGCAGTTAGTTCCGGACTTCGGTCCGATGCAGGGGACAAGGTCCCAGTCAGTTCCGGACTTTGGTCCGATGCAGTTAGTTCCGGACTTCGGTCCGATGCAGGGGACAAGGTCCCAGTCAGTTCCGGACTTCGGTCCGATGCAGTTAGTTCTGGACTTCGGTCCGATGCAGGGGACAAGGTCCCAGACAGTTCCGAACTTCGGTCCGATGCAGTTCCGGGCATCGGCCCGATGCAGTGGGCAAGGCCCAATATGTGTTTATGTGTTATTGTATGGTATGTGGTAGTTTGGGGGAGCTCACTAAGCTTCGTGCTTACAGTTTTAGTTTTGGTTTCAGGTACTTCCGCAAGCAAAGGGAAGAGCTCGGGGTGACAGCATCGCACACACCGCAGCATAGCTTTTATCCTGGGGATGTCTCTTGATGTTCTGGATTGATGTAGTATGATACAGTTTTCCGCACAATATTTTATTATGTTTTGGGGATACATCGCGTGTGTTTATGTTATGATACTTATATTATGGTTTTGATTATATGGAAAAACGAAAAATTTTGGGTCGTGTTTTTGGGTCGTTTCAAGTTGGTATCAGAGCCCTGGTTTGAGGGATTCGGATACACTTTCGGGTGTATCTGAACTCAAACTAAGGGAAATAAAAGATTTTAGTAAGATAAAAACGTTTTACAAAAAGAATTTTGAAAGCACTTAGAAAGAAATAATTGTTTTAAACAAGATAGAGGTGTGTGTGCATGCGGTCAGCCGAGCTCAAGTAAGTACTCCCAAATTACCCATACAAGTTATTTGTTCAGTTTCAGTTTCAGTAGAACAGCATGCTAGTATAGGGCTAAGGATCTAGGAGAATGCCTTATGTTCCTGTTTATGTGTTACAGCTTTATGAGTATTGCATGCTAGAATTGAGTAGACAGCAGTAGGATAGCCTATTTAGGTTATGCCTGATAGTACGAGCTTAGCATCCTATGCTAGTGCAGTTTCTTGTTATAAGAATAGTTTTGCCCGAGTCTGTTTCCCTTGTCCGAATGCTGCTTGCTTCGTGCTTGGTGGGGTTCTGAGTAGTGGGAGTTAGCCATTAGGTGAACACGTCACACCACATGTGAGCAGGTTCGAATAATCCCAGAGTGCTGGGACTGGCCCTATTGCGCAGCTCTTGTTTGAGTCCAACCGTTGTAGGGACGGATCTTTTACTTGAAGGATTATCTGATCCTCATCACATGTGATGGTGTTTAGGTGGTGGCTAGCTGGCATTATGAGGAGACCTACAGCAGCTGAGGACCAGTCGTGTTGAGCTTGAGGCTTCTCTAGGGCAAGCCTAGGATGAGAGTAGCAGAGAATAGCAGCGGTAGAAGTGACTTGGTGGAGTCAAGGCAGTTCTTGAGGAAAGTACGGATAGATGTGGAAGGTAGTAGGGGCCCATGCTACTGAAAGCAAAGGATCCGTACTCGAATTAAGGAAGGCCAAGACAAGACCAGGAAGCTAGTAGTAGTATCATGATCCCTTGAGATATTTCAGTGTTCTGATGTTGTTATGATATGTTTCAGAATGGTAGTTTTGCGTCCTAGGCCAGCAGCCGGCAGTTCAGATGCCGGAGGGGGATCAGGATCGGGATCAG
The DNA here is from genome assembly GCF_052625555.1 of Lactuca saligna. Taxonomy (NCBI): domain Eukaryota; kingdom Viridiplantae; phylum Streptophyta; class Magnoliopsida; order Asterales; family Asteraceae; genus Lactuca; species Lactuca saligna. Next base: position 11,211,626 of record NC_136424.1, on the reverse strand, counting down.
GCCCGGAGGCCGGGCAGATGGATGAGCAGACTAGGGAGTTCCTTTCTTCTGAGGTTACCCGCATCATACTAGAGCAGACTCCTGTGATCTTCGGTTCGATCAAGGAGGGTATTTTAGAGCTGATGGATGAGAGATTGAGTACTTTCCGTGCTGAGATGGCGACCGTGATGGGGTCGCGCACACTTACGTTCAGGGAGTTCAGGGCATGCGGGGCTCCAGACTATCATGGGGCGCGGGACCCCATAGCGAGTACCAGATGGTTGGCGGATGTGGCCAACGCTTTCCGCACTAGCAGGTGTCCCGAGGGGGACAAGGTCAGATTGGCGTCCTGTCTTCTGAAGGACAGGGCACGGGATTGGTGGGAGGAGGTCAGACATGCCATTGGGGATGATGCGGCATTGGATGCCATGACCTGGGCTGATTTCTCTACCAGGTTCAGGGTGGAGTTTGCACCGGTCATTGAGGTGCAGCAGTTAGCTAGGGAGTTTCAGGACCTTACCCAGACTACAGAGACAGTGGCGGAGATCACCGCCAAGTTCAGGAAGAGGGACCTTCTTGTTCCTCAGTATGCAGCCGATGAGGAGATGAAGAAGGCCCGTTATCATGAGATGTTGCGGAGTGACATTCGCATGTTTGTGAGCCGGTCCAGTTGTAAAACGCTGGACGACATGATTGCCAGAGCTAGAGAGAGGGAGATTGACCTCGAGATGGAGAAGAAGAGGAAACCGGAGGCGTTTTCGGGTTCAGGCAGTGTGGGCAAAAAGCCCAAGGTTTCAGATCACAGGTCTAGGGGTCAGCAGAGCCACGGTCGGTGTGGCAAGTGTGGGAGATTGCACGAGGGGGGCGTGCAAGGCAGGGAGTTCCGGCTGCTACAAGTGCGGTCGGACTGGGCATTTGAGTAGGGATTGTACGGCCCCTGCTACTACGGTTACAGCATCAGATCTGATTTGCTTTCAGTGCAATCAGAGGGGACATAAAAGGTCCCAATGTCCCAGTTTAGCTGCAGCAGGGAAGGTGGTTGCACCTGCCCCTGCCACCCTGAGTATTACGGATGGCCGGCAGGGCCGAGCTGATGCGCCGGTGGCGAAGAGCAGGGCATTTCAGATGACAGCAGAGGAGGCGCGAGCGACTCCTGATGTGGTGACGGGTATGAATCTTTCCTTCATCTTTAATTGTTATTATATCGTTTGAATATTTCTTGATAATATGTTTTATTTAGGGTCGTTCTCGGTGAACGGCATCCCTGCTTTGGTATTGTTCGATTCGGGGGCTACCCGATCATTTGTATCGCTTGCGCTTAGCAAGAGATTTAGAAGAGCTCCCGGGGAGCTGGATTGTCCACTAGAGGTTGAGATAGCAGATGATAGGACCGTGAGGGTCGGCAGAGTACATAGAGGGTGTTCCCTTCAGATATTTGATGAGCAGTTTTCAGTGGACTTGGTTCTTATTCCCCTGCGTGGGAATAAAGTTATTATGGGCATGGATTGGCTGAGCCCCAATGGGGCGGTGATTGATTGTGAGCTACAGCTAGTGAGGGTTCGCACTCCCAGTGGGGGAGAGATAGTGATTCAGGGCGAGAGGCCCCAGCGAGGACCGATCTTTTGTTCCGCCGCGAGGGCGAGGCGCTATGTTCAGCAGGGTTGCGCCGGTTTTGTAGCTTACGTCTTGGATGCCCGGGAGAAGGGAAAGACGTCGATTGATGATGTTCCTGTTGTTCGTGACTACCCGGATGTGTTTCCCGAGGATTTGCCGGGGATACCTCCAGAGAGGCAGGTTGAGTTCAGGATCGACCTAGTTCCTGGTGTGGCTCCGATAGCCAAAGCACCGTATCGACTTGCTCCCCCTGAGATGCAGGAGATGTCTACACAGCTTCAGGAGCTGTTAGACAAGGGTTTCATTCGGCCGAGCTGTTCGCCTTGGGGAGCGCCGATCTTATTTGTGAGGAAGAAGGATGGGTCGCATCGTATGTGCATTGATTATCGGGAGTTGAACAAAGTAACGGTGAAGAACCGTTACCCACTTCCGAGGATAGATGACTTGTTTGATCAGCTTCAGGGAGCGTCTTGGTTCTCCAAGATCGATCTACGCTTCGGTTATCATCAGATGAGGGTTAGAGATGAGGATGTACAGAAGACTGCTTTCAGGACCCGGTATGGTCATTATGAGTTCGTGGTGATGCCATTTGGGCTCACCAATGCCCCAGCCGCGTTCATGGATCTCATGAACCGCGTGTGCAGACCGATGCTGGATCGGTCGGTGATAGTGTTTATAGATGACATCTTGGTGTATTCCAAGACACAGGGGCAGCACGAGGAGCACCTGCGGGAGGTGTTGGAGACTTTGAGGAGGGAGAGACTTTTCGCAAAGTTCTCCAAGTGTGAGTTCTGGTTGTGCGAGGTGCAGTTTCTTGGTCATCTCGTCAACCAGAAGGGTATTTTGGTAGATCCGGCCAAGATTGAGGCCGTGATGCAGTGGGAGGTCCCGAGGTCTCCATCTGAGATTCGGAGCTTCCTGGGGTTGGCAGGGTATTATCGGAGATTTATTCAGGACTTCTCCAAAATAGCAGTGCCGCTCACCCGGCGAACCAAGAAGTCGGTGGTTTTTCGTTGGGGGCCTGAGCAGCAGGTGGCGTTCGAGACTCTCAGGCAGAGATTGTGCGAGGCTCCGATCCTTACCTTGCCAGAAGGAGTAGAGGATTTCATAGTCTATTGTGATGCATCGATCACAGGTATGGGAGCAGTATTGATGCACCGAGGCCATGTAGTAGCTTATGCCTCGAGACAGTTGAAGCCTCACGAGGCTAATTATCCTACCCACGATTTGGATCTGGGGGCAGTTGTGTTTGCCCTCAAGATTTGGAGACATTACCTTTATGGGGTCCGTTGTACTATTTACACGGATCACAAGAGTTTGCGATATCTTATGGATCAGCCGAGTTTGAACATGAGACAGAGGAGATGGTTAGACGTGCTGAAGGACTATGACTGTGAGATCCTTTATCATCCAAGGAAGGCCAATGTGGTGGCCGACGCCCTGAGCCGCAAGGTATCGACGGCCCCTATCAGAGATCTGTGTATGAGGATGACAGTGATCACTCCGTTGTTGGAGCGGATCAAGGAGGCTCAGATGGAGGGCCTCAAGGAGGAGAGGTAGAAGTGTGAGAGGATAGTGGGCCGAGTAGCTTCATTTGATTACGACAGTCGGGGTTTGTTGACACTTCATGGTAGGATATGGGTACCGTACTGGGGTGGGGTACGGCAAGTATTGATGGACGAGGCTCATAAGTCTCGATTTTCTATCCACCCAGGAGCGACGAAGATGTATCGAGATCTTCGACCTGATTATTGGTGGCCCTGCATGAAGCGAGATGTCGCTTGGTATGTGGAGAGATGTTTGACCTGCCGGAAGGTCAAGGCGGAGCACCAGAGACCTCACGGCAAGATGCAGCCGTTAGACATTCCCGTGTGGAAATGGGAGGATATCACCATGGATTTTGTCACCAAACTCCCCAGGACCGCACGCGGGGTGGACTCGATATGGGTAGTAGTGGATCGGTTGACGAAGAGTGCCCATTTTATTCCGATTCAGGAGAGTATATCGGCGGAAAAGTTAGCCGATATCTATGTGCGAGAGATTGTGGCACGTCATGGAGTGCCGGTATCGGTGGTGTCGGACCGAGATGTTCGTTTCACGTCCAGATTCTGGAAGCGATTCCACGACGAGATGGGTACTCGTCTCCATTTCAGCACCGCTTTTCATCCCCAGACTGACGGGCAGAGCGAGAGGACGATTCAGACTCTCGAGGACATGCTTAGGGCATGTGTTTTAGATTTTGGGGGCAGTTGGGATACGTATCTTCCGTTAGCGGAATTCTCGTATAACAACACTTATCATGCGAGCATTGATCGACCTCCTTTTGAGATGTTATATGGTAGGAAGTGCAGGACCCCGATTTGTTGGGGCGAGGTCGGTCAGCGAGTCATCGGGAGCACCGAAGTGGTGCTCAAGACGACTGAGTTGATCCAGCAGGTCCGTAGTAGGCTGCAGACTGCGCAGAGTCGGCAGAAGAGCTACGTCGACAGGAGGCATTCAGACTTAGAGTTCCAGGTGGGAGATATGGTTCTTCTGAAAGTCTCACCTTGGAAAGGTGTCATTAGGTTCCGGAAGAGGGGCAAAGTGGGCCCCAGATTCATTGGTCCTTTCAGGGTTTTGGCCCGGGTGGGTCGGGTTGCTTATCGGTTAGATCTCCCTGAGGAGCTTAGTCAGATACACAACACCTTCCACGTGTCGCAGTTGAGGAAGTGTTTGGTGGATGAGACAGCAGTCGTTCCCTTAGAGGACATTCAGGTTGATAGCGGCCTAAATTATATCGAGAAGCCGGTCGCGATTCTAGAACGGAAGACCAAGACCTTGAGGAACAAGGTAATTCAGCTAGTAAAGGTGCAGTGGCAGCACCGGAAGGGGTCTGAATGGACGTGGGAGGTTGAGGAGGAGATGAGAGCGCACTACCCGGAGTTATTTGCAGATCCAGCCGTAGCAGACTTCGAGGACGAAGTTTGAGACAAGTGGGGGAGAATTGTAACGACCCGTTCCCGGTATGTTGATTTATTAGTAGTGAGTTTTTCAAGAGGGACTCGGCGAGTTCTAGCCTGACTCGTCGAGTAGGGTCGCGCCTGAGGGCACGCGGGAGCCGGGGACTCGGCGAGTCCATCTGTCTGGGTGAAACCCTAAATTCCCCGGGTTGCCCACTATTTATACCACCTTATAGCCCCCATTCTCGCCTCCCTCACCCTGAGAACACAGTGATAGAGCCTTAAACCTCCCTTGAAGAACTTATATGTGTTTTGGTGCCATTTTGTGAAGGTGTGAAGAAGGAGAAGAAGGAAGAAGCAAGGAGAAGTGTTGTAGTGCAAAGATCCAAGGCAATCTTCTTGGGATCAAGAACAACTCGTCGAGTCTGTTCATACGACTCGGCGAGTCGGATGAAGATTGTCTGAGTTCTTGGATTAAGAGGGTACTCGTCGAGTCAATGCCAGACTCGACGAGTAGCAGTGAGTAAAAGGGAAAAGTGAGAGTAGGACTCGGCGAGTTGGGTGGCCCAACTCGGCGAGTCAGCCCAAAGGAGAGCTGACTTTGACCAAGGGTAAAATAGTCATTTTACCCCAAGCGCAGTGTCTAGTATTTGATTGAGTGTGTTTATGGACTTGTAGTCGAGGAGATTCAGGAGCAGCCGCCGTTAGCTTTCCGAGCCACACACTCAGCAACCGGCTTACGAGGTGAGTCTCCTTCCAGTAGGAACGGGTCTAAGGCCACAATGTCGGCCCGTTCAGTTAGCAGTAGTTTCCGGATTTAGGTCCGATGCAGTAGTTAGTATGTTCGATGCCTTCGTGGTTCGAACAGGATTTGTGTGCTATGTTTTATGTGTTAAGTATTATGTGTTCCGGGCCACGGCTCGATGTAGCATGTCATATATGTGTTACGCTAGTTGATGTGTTATGCTATGCCATGTTCAGTCAGTCAGTTCCGGACTTCGGTCCGATGCAGTTAGTTTCGGACTTCGGTCCGATGCAGGGGACAAGGTCCCAGTCAGTTCCAGACTTCGGTCCGATGCAGTTAGTTCCGGACTTCGGTCCGATGCAGGGGACAAGGTCCCAGTCAGTTCCGGACTTCGGTCTGATGCAGTTAGTTCCGGACTTCGGTCCGATGCAGGGGACAAGGTCCCAGACAGTTCCGGACTTCGGTCCGATGCAGTTCCGGACTTCGGTCCGATGCAGTTCCGGGCTTCGGCCCGATGCAGTGGGCAAGGCCCAATATATGTTTATGTGTTATTGTATGGTATGTGGTAGTTTGGGGGAGCTCACTAAGCTTCGTGCTTACAGTTTCAGTTTTGGTTTCAGGTACTTCCGCAAGCAAAGGGAAGAGCTCGGGGTGACAACATCGCACACACCGCAGCATAGCTTTTATCCTGGGGATGTCTCTTGATGTTCTGGATTGATGTAGTATGATACAGTTTTCCACACAATATTTTATTATGTTTTGGGGATACATCGCGTGTGTTTATGTTATGATACTTATATTATGGTTTTGATTATATGGAAAAACGAAAATTTTTGGGTCGTGTTTTTGGGTCGTTTCACCATTAAAACACATCAAGATTAAGAATTAAACTACAAAGCAAGTTACAAATAATTCATATGATTTTCTAAACGCATAAGTTCATGAACATGCATATCAACAATTTCAAGAATCATAAATAAACCATACAAAACTTGAAATTATGATATTAGCCATTGAAAATGGATTAGCACAACCATTACACCATATAAAACAAGATTTATAACACCAAAACAGTTTAGGGTAATGTTTCTAGTCCATTTCCAGCAGAAAAAGTTGAAAAATTGCAATCTGACAAGCAAACTCGTCGAGTGCAAGAGCTGACTCGCCGAGTTGGTTGAAGAAAGGCATGGACTCGTCAAGTCCCCCCATGGACTCGGCGACTTCACCCAGGCAGAAAGCAATTTTGTCAATTTTTTAACAAGTTTGCATCAAGTATCAAGTAAACAAGCCTAGGCTCTGATACCACTGAAGGGTTCTGAGCATTCTAACACTCCTAAGGTGTACATGCAACCCTAGAAACCTTGGATCTATGTTTTACTAAGATACATGCAAATTTAATTTTCCAAGGTTCGTAACCTATTTAGTATAGCATGGGGAACTTTTAAACATAAATGCTAGAATAAGAACATACCTTTTGTAGTTTGGATTCCTTAAGAACCTTATGAGGCTAGCACCTCAAGTGTGATGCCTCAAATGTCTCACACAACACTACAAAACTTGGAATAACCTTGAGAGAAGTACACTTACACTCTAAAATTGGCTAGCCCTCTATCTTGTACAAGTGGAGGTTGATTTTCCTAGACAAGGGGTGTTTATATAGTTGTGACACAAGTAGGGTTACACCATGTAAACCCTAATTTTCATGGCTTTTCATATTCCATGATTCATGGGTTTGTAACCTCCATGGACTATCCAATGAGCACCTTATGGGTTTTAACCCAATCCATACAAACCATGGATCATTAGCCCAACTATACAAGAATAGATGATTTACACAATTAACCCCATATATTTAATTAGTCTCTTTTTGATCACTTAATTAATTCTCTGATCAATACTAATTAAATAATATTATTAATATATTAGAACTTATAATATATTAATAAACCTTACGTGTCTCATTTAGTCTATACAAGTGTTGCAATGCCATGCAACCCAAATGGACCATGCTAATCGGGTCAAGTACATTCCAGGAATAGTTATGAACTTAGACACCTAATCCAACATTTTTGTCATATGTATTTGGTATCAAACAAACAATGTAAACTTATAAATTATCAATATGATGGTTGTATGGCTTTGGTTATTAATATTCAATTGGTATGATATTGTATATGAAGTCACCCACCCCCATACGTTTCTGCCGTTCTGGTTTGGGGGTGTGACACTTGACCCACCGACCTTTACCACTGAAGAATAACCATCAAAATACCGCCCAAAATCCAATACCTTGACATACTCCCAGGAAAAAACATCTCGGAACACCGTCAATATGACTTAACTTTACAATCTGAACCATACAGAACTTATCCGACCCCGAAATACCTTGCCGAGGACTCTCAAAACTACAGCCACTGAAACAACTGCATCAATGTGCTCCTCGGGACCAGGAACTCATAAATTCTAAACTTTAGAACCTATACTCTAGGACTGATATTCATCGATTCGTTGAACCTGTAACACCCCGTTCCTGGTATGCGTTTTATTATTTAACTAAGTAATTATTTTCGAGCTACTCGATGAGTTGATAGCCCTAACTCATCGAGTATTTGCCAGAAAGGACGCGAGGTTTAAAGAGTCTACTCGGCGAGTCCAAGCATGGGCTCGACGAGTAGGTATGCCTGAAGAAAACCCTATTTCTGGGATTTTACACCCTTTTTAAACCTCTTAAACCCCCCTTTGGGCCTCCCGTATCAACATCTGTGTCCTCCAGAAACCCTAATTCAATTGAGAGCTTCCCCCTTGAGTTTTTGAGTGTGTTTTTGTGTTTTGAAAATAGTTGGAGGAGCTTGGAGCTTGCAAGTTTGTGGAAGAAGAACAAGATCCAGAAGTATAACCATTTTAGACAACTTTCTGAGGTAAAAAGATTTTAGCTTGATAACCCATAGCTTAAATCCCTTTGTTTGGTGATTTATGGGTCTTTTTGACCTTTTCAGAAGGATAAGTTGGTTCCCATAGATTGCATGCAAAGCAATCCCTTTTTCCTGTGGTATTTAGCCTCTAGAGTCATAAAAGGAGTCTTGAACCTGTTTTCATTCAATCCATGGCTATGTTCATGAAAGTAGATTGCTATAACTTGAGTGTGAAACTAGTTAACTAGGTTAGATCTGCAAGGGAACCAACGAGTTCATAAGGGAACTCGGTGAGTCCGATGAAGAAGCCTTGATGATGTTCATAGGACTCGGCGAGTTGATTAAGGAACTCGACGAGTAGGAGGATTTTGCCCCTTTTCTGATTATGTCAGGACTCGGCGAGTCTGAGGATGACTCGATGAGTTAGTTTGTCAAATCACGATGACAAGTAGCTTGGGAACTCGATGAGTCATGGGGTTGACTCGGTGAGTCGAGTCGCGATTTCAGGGTTCTGAGTTCTAGGACTAGACGAGTCACGAGGCTGGCTCGGTGAGTTTGGTCAACCTGGAAGGTTGACTTTGACCATGATGTTGAATTTGAATAGGGGTAAAATGGTCATTTTAGCGTAAGAATAGTTATCGGTTTCTGACTAAGTGTCATTTTAGAATTTATAGCCGGAGAGTTACCGGAGCAGCATACAAGGATTCCTCACTCGGTTTTTCAGTAGTCAGTCATACGAGGTGAGTTTCCTTTTAGTAGGAATGGGTCTATGGCACCAAGGCTGACCCGTAGCATGTTATTTTAGTTGTTGAGTGTAGGCAGGCCCCGTATCTCCTAGTTAGCCAAGTGTGGGCGGCGCCCATGTCTCATATATGATCTTGGTTATGATACATGCATGAATGATATATTTAGTTATACTTATTGTCTATGTGATACTTGTATGTTTGTCTAGGAGCTGAGTGTGGGTAGGGCCCGTATCTCATAGATAGCGGAGTGTGGGCGAGGCTCGTATCTCCTAGTTAGCGGAGTGTGGGTGGGGCCCGTATCTCCATAAGTGTGGGTGGGGGAAGTATCTCTTAGTTGCATGTTATATGTGTTTGGTATGTGGTAGTCTGGGGGAGCTCACTAAGCTTCATGCTTACGGTTTTCAGTTTTGGTTTTAGGTACTTCCACTAGCAAAGGGAAGGGCTCAGGATGATCGCATAACACAAACCACAGTATTAGCTTGGGAGTTCACTATGATGTTTTTTATGAGATTTTGATTGCGACAGATACTATGATGTTTTATGATACATGATTCACCATTTTACTTATGAATTTGGATGTTTTTATGATTTAATAATGATTTGAAAACAAAATTTTTGGTCTGTATTTTTCGGTTGTTTCAGAACCTACCCCTTGTCTTTGACTAAGAACATCACCAAAATATGTGGAAAGAATACTCGAAACACACGGTCATGAATTTCACCCAATCCCATATCCAGAAGTTGTACCAAAAACTTTAAATACACCCTTGACTCACTAACATGTGATTACCAACCCACTGCTCCTATGAGCAAAGATGGTCAATCTAAGAGTTCTCATATTGCATCCAAGTCCATAATTAGCCCAGGTATACCCTACATGACAAATCACTCGAGACATTCACAATAAATTTCATGATTTGAGGTTCCATAATCGATACCCATCATTGGTAACCAAACTCATAATAAACAAATTGCAAGCAAACAAAATTTATTATGCAAACACTCTGCAAGAGACTTTTGATGCACAACTGTTACTCCCAGTAACCCTTAACTGCCCACATGTTCCAAACCAGTTGGTCACCGAGTCTTCTGGCTCCCACAATGCAATAACTGATGGGTTTTGGCCATAAGAACATCCTATGTGCTCATACAAACCCTAATGCTTGGATCTAGGTTTCTCTAATGTACATGCAATTCATCCAAGACTATAAACCCTAATTCTAGCATATGATAATCAATATTAACATAAGAATGGGTTTAAGATATTACCTTGATTATTATGTAGCAATAACAGTCTCAAATCCTTCTTGTATTGACTTTAGAAAGCTTAGAGTCATAAATGTCACTCCTCTAATGGTTCACAAACACCAAGAGCAAGAGAATGAATAGGAGAAGAGAAGGAGACACCCAAAAGTTATCCAAAACCCTAAGGAGTTACTTGCACACGTTTTTGGTGCTCTAGGGATCTTTAAATAGTGAAGCTATTAGGGTTATCAAACAAGGAAACCCTAATTTGGATGCTTAAGCCCTAAGCAACCGATGGACTCCTTCCTTAAAGTCCCTAGGACGATTTCTAATGGATTTCCCCATAGAATTCGTCCACCCCTTTAATATGAAGTCCATTAGCTCAATATTCAACTATCATACAATTGACAGTTCAAGTCCCTTAAGTTTAATTAATCTCCTTTAGCCACAAACTTAATTCTTATTAATTCTTGACTAATATTAATTAAACAATATGATTTCTCCTTTAATATATTATTCTCATAATATATTAATAAATCATATTTAATCCTTTCTCTCCATAATTCATCCTATCAAGTTGCTTTGGTGAAGGCAACCCAAAAGGACCATGCACCATCAGGTCAAGTACATACTAAAATAGTTATGGACTTAGACACTAATCCAACAATAACATCCAATGTACCACACACGGAAAACAAACAAACATGATCACTGGGGCCGCAACCTATGTCTGGAATATACCTACAAGGTCCTCAACATTAGTATGGATTTCCTCTAAGCCCACAACATGAATCTGGAATGCCCTTCCCGACCCTCAGCCCATGTCTGGAATGCTCCCGGTATCTTGGCCTTCCAAATGTCTACAAATCCCAAACATGCCAATACGACTAACGATCTTGAGACCTAAGAGTCTCAATAAGTTGACTATCGGGTCCCGCCTATATGAAACATACAACCACTGGTTCACGGTATATCGTGACACCTTCTAACCACTAAAACGATAAGCTCATGATACCACGCCGATCTTGCTGTCATTCCATCACTCGCCTAAAAACTCATGACCAACACCACGGTCCTAAAGATACTCAACCTCAACCCACCATCTCGCAGGAACCTAATCAACATCCCTCTCAACGCTAACTGAACACAACACTTCCATACTCATCTGCCTTGTATAATTCCTTTCACAGTACAGGCTGTTACCGAATGCAAAATCTGACTAAAACATGGTCGCGCACGACCCGAGAATGGGATAAATGGTCACACTCTTGTTCCAATTCAAAAGGCTATAACACAAATAATAACCATGCATATAATTCGAACCAAGTGCTCCATTTCTATCTTGACCATCCCACATACACCCTTCACGACAATACCTAATGAACTTACCACAATACACCCTTAAGGGAACCCACAAGCTTTACCCAAAGGGTGAAGTACTAGATGATCTAACAAAATGATCAACCTCAATCATTAACAAAAAAATTCTCCTGAACGATTGAAACAAGATCTCTTAGCTTGATTGAGACTGAAAAGACCCCATCAATATGTAACTATCTCGATAATACTTTTAAAGTTATCCAAAAATGTTGCTAAAACTCTAGTCGGATCCATCCCAATACTAATCCTACCAATATGACATGCCAAAAATTAGATTTTATGCAAATTTGATGTCACATCTGGATAAACTGAAAAACACTGCAAGGACTTCTAAACTTCCAATAACCAATGATCTCTTCCAATCTCGAGTTGAACTTGATGATAGGTTGGCGCATCCATTGAACTTCAATTGATACAACCCGAAACCTCGAATGAATTTCCGCTATTTATGACTAATGAAATGACCAACGATCAAGGATGCATTGACAACTAATCCCATGATCCAATACACTACTGAACCAGACCCAGGAGGGACCATACATACCAAACACAAAAATTGATTGACCGATCAATAACTATCCATCCTAGACTATAGATACTAATCTATACAATAAGCTGACAAATCCTTCAACGATTGATACTCAACCTGAGTGACCCAAATGCCTATTGACCTATTTCTCGATGTTTCCGAAAGGAACCACTGACTACAACGAGCTCATTGTCCAACAGCTTGCAGAGATGACTCTTGCATTCCTAAACACATGCACCTGATGGCCAAATGCTTTGTGCCCCGTCCTGACAAAGTCCTCAACCAAATTTTCGCATACACGAACCACAAATCTCTATGACCTATTCCTTTTGAAACCATAACTCGAACAGATCGATGGTTCCCTAAGCAGAAGATCTAGCTCTTCCACACCTAGGGTTCAAACTACTACAAACTAACATTGCAGACATGCCAAAACTCAAACGGCTCATTCTGATACATAGCATCCTTGGCCCTTTGATTGTATAACACAACGTAATACGATCTTCCTGATAAGGACCAATCAAACTCAAATATATTCTGAATCTTAGATGAAGACTTCGGGAACTCCCCAATCATGGTTGCCTCTAACATCAACAGTTCCATGCAGATGCACAAGTAAAAACACCAACTTCCTATTTAGAAACAAATGGATTACTACACTACTCGCCTGCAAATCCCAACTATTAGTTCATCTCAAGAAAACATACCCTTGATCTCATCTCAAAACAACCATACCACAAGTGTGACATCCCCGAAATCACGGCCATAAAAGACCGGTTTAATTTATGCTTTTAAACAATTTCACAGTAATCCTTTGATTAAAAGAGTTGCGGAATTTGTACCCAAAACAAAATATGATAAAATAAGATTTACCAAAGCATTTATTAAAGAAATGTATTTTCATTGTATAACAAAACTCGGGATGTCAAGTTTCGATGAACAAACCAAAAGCATAAACATTACAATACAAACCTTACAACAATTATTTACAACATCAGGTCTATAATCCAAAAACAACTTGACAAGTCATCCAACTTATGCTTTGGTGCCACTACCTCTAATACAAAGAAAACTGAGTGGGTCAGGCTTGGGAGCCTGGTGAGCATATAGGGTTTTCAACCCAAAAAAAATAATTATATTTAATTTCATCAACCAACAATAACCCAATTACCCATTCCTGTTATTCTCACTTTACGTCCCTAAAACAACTAACAGAAGGGACCTAGTCTAAAAATATTTCATCGGGGTGACAACACATGCTTCGGGGGTTCCTCAGCAATATAAGTCAAATAAGACAACCATTAGGGGGATGGAGTACAACGAATGAACACCCAAGTTCATTAACAACTACAGGTGGCGAGCCTGCTAGCGTTCCACAGCACTGTCTAGAAAAATTTGTGGGCATCATCTAAACTCTGCTAGATGACTGAATCAACAACAACATCGATGCCTCACATCTTTTCATCACACGACCACTATCTACCCATGTTCTATCAAACATTTTAGTAGATAAAATATACATTTTTATACATAGTTTAAAACATGTATAGTATGTTCATTCAAAACACATTCCAGATAAAAGATGAGACACATTAACATAGCGAATATTTCATAGAGAATAAATCATATCTATGAGATTAGAAGATAACATCGATACACTCACATAACACATACATAGTACATCAAATCGATACTTGTATAAAATCGTGCATTTGAAAGAGATTATGTACCCCCTTCAAATCAACACCAATATATAAACACATAACACGTATTTCATAGTAAATACTTCGTATTTATGTATTAGAAGAATGTAACTACACACTCACTTGATCAGAAGATGATCGGACAAGACTACGGCTTGTATCAGTAATATTCTTCAGTTAAACTGGGAGATCTTCACAAAAATCGGGCTTCTCGAGGGCAGAGCTTTGGCTTGGGAATTTTACTTCTTGGGATCTTCGGGGCTTCGGGACTTGCTTCGGGTCTCGGGAATGATACCGGGGCTTCAGGGTATTTCTTGCACAAAAATCGAGGCAAAAACGAGAGAGAAGGAAAGAAAATTGGCAAAGAACTCGGCTACTCTCGCACCCTTTATATAGGGTCTGAATCCTCGGCTGGGCATACTGAGGCATTACGCTGGGCATAATCCGGATCAGATGGGTGACTCCTCCTCCTTCGGATAATATCCGAATTTATATTTAAATTAAATATTTTAATTATTTAATAAACTTCAAAAACTCATATCATCCTCATACGAACTCCGTTTTCGACGTTCTTTATATCCACGCGTAGGTGAGACTACGCTCTACAACTTTTATTTAGACTTCGTCGGCTAATTTTGATTTTATTTTTATTATTTATTTTTAGTAGGCCGGGACAGAAAAACTCCGTTATAAATTCATAACTTCTTCATGTGACATCCGTTTTCGTCTGTCTTTTTATCATTGCACTACTAATGACGAGATCTTCGATTCTCGTTTAGATTGCTTTGGCTAGAAATCACACGATCTCATATTCGAGTTTCGGGCTGCATACTGCTAAGTTGAAACTTGGGAAAATCTTAACTTCCTCATACGAAGTCAGATTTGGACGATCTTTTTATGCACGCTCTCGGTTTAACGAATTCTACAACATTCGTTTAGATCACTAAGGCTAAATATCGATCTATCTCAAATTCACATTTTACGTCACTCAGCATCGTGCTGGTCCTGTCGCAAAACTTCGACAAGTCATAACTTCTTCGTTATAACTCGGATTTTGGCATTCTTTATATCTCTGGAATCCTTGTTCTAACCATTACATCTTCAAGTAAGGATATCGGGCTTATATAACACTTTACTTTTGATGCTTATTTTATTCTTAATTCATTAAATTATAATAATTAAGAAAACAAACATGTAAATCACATAATTCACAGAATACTCAAATATTTCATCATTAATTCTTCAAAAAAGGCTACAAGGTTAACCTAGACTATTACATCAATGATAATGCATAGCCTGGAAACGCGGGTGTTACAACAAGGATCTTCCCATGTATTCCCACACTACCATACTACCGCCAAATACCGCAACCATATAGCCTCATGTTGGGTCTACATCCCAACTCTGAAAATCACATGTATGCTTTCTCTCTCTCTCTCTCTATCTATCTATCTATATATATCTCTCTCTCACACGCACACACACACACATCTGAACGTGGAAGTTGGAAGAACATAGCCTCTGCCAAAGATAATGACATCCGATCCATCTGCCAATCACTCAGCCTCCGGCTGCAATCCTCAAGCTAATCATAACAATCTTTTCTTTTTTGAGTCCCACTACTCAACTGGCACTACCATCGGGCAAGGACCTTGATACCTCAATTCAAATAAATCACTTAGGTCTACATCATTCAACCCAAATTGACAAGGAGACTAAATCCGATACAATCACAAGACTCATCCTCAGTCGGAACGACTATACCAAAATATCGACAAATACAAAAACACTGTCACAAATAACGATACCAACCACACCATCTACCCTAAACCAACTCCTTAAGATCCTCGTAACTTCCTTCAATTCCTGTATGGATCATGTGCCTCCCGTAGTGCGGACCCAATACGACCTTCCACACCTATCCATAGTTTCCTCAAGAATCATCTCAAATCCTATAAATTACCTCCTCATAATGATAATACAAAAATCTACTAAACAACATACCATGCATACTATAATACTTCTTAGGCTATCCTAGGATCTCCACCTCATCATGCCATCGGCTGTTGAAAGATCACCATTAGTGCCAGTTAACTACTTCATGAATACAATCACATTCAACATAACTTAAATAATCTTAGATTAAAAGACTCAACCATACAACTGTTGGACTCAAACAAGAGCTGCACAATAGGGTCAAGTCCTTCACTCTAAGATTTAAAATTTTCAACATGTGACTTGTTGTATTCATTTAGTAGTTAATTCACACCCGAAAGGGTCCTACTAGTCGTCAAGCAAGCAACATTCAAGCAAAAAACTCTCTATAGGAAATATGGCATCATAATTCATGCAATTCCTGAAGATCCCTGCCTTATAGCTAGCATGCAGTTCTATCATAATAATGAATAACAAATAACAATGTGGGTAACTTAATGTATATTTTATTGCTCCGACTGATTGTACACATCTCGTCCTTCCTTGGTTACTTCTGAAAACAAATTTTGAAACTCATTTTTGAAAACATTTATAGATCCTTAGTTTGAGTTTGGATTCGCACGAATGCTAATTTTATTCTCTTAAACCAGTGCTCTGATACCAACTTGTAACATCCCAAAAATCAAAGTAAAAATTTTTGATTTTTAAATCCAGAGAAATCATTGTTTTGCAAATAAAAGAACCCAAATCAATCCCAAACGTTTACAAAACATTTTTCTTAAAAGTAGAAATCATATATCAAAGTTTCCCAAATAAGCATCATCAAAAGCAAAAAAATGTGCACGGTTGGTTTCCCACGGTTATTTGAAGTACATGAAACATAAAACTAAAACTGTAACCCAAAGCTTACTGAGTTTCCCCAAAGTACCATGTAACACCCGTGTTTTCGGTTGAGCATTATTATTATATTGTAATAGTTAGGGTCAACAATTGTAACATATTTTGAAGTAAAGAAGAAGAATTATTTGAGTATTATGTGATTTATTTGATTTTATGTGCATTATACTTGCCTATAACGATGTAATAAAATGATAATAAAAATATGCATAAAAAATGAAGTAACAGATAGACTCAATATCTATGAAGAAAGTTGAAATGGTCGTAACAAAGATTCTGAAGATATAAAGAACGCTGAAATCTGACTTATAATGAAGAAGCTATGACCCGTCGAAATTTTGCGACCAAACCTGCACAACGTGTATCATAAAAAGTGAGTTTGCAATAACATACTTTTTAGCCTTAGCGATCTAAACGAAAGTCATAGTATACGTTAAACCAAAAGTTTGCATATAGAGAATGTCCATATCTAAATTGGTTAGAGGAAGTTATGTATTTTAGATCAATCGATTTTTAGCCGACACAATCTAAACAAGAATCGAAGATCTCGTTAGTAGGAGCTCAACGATGTTAAGACAGACAAAGATGGATGCCAGATGACAAAATTATGAATTTTTAATGGACTTTAACTGTCTAAGCTTGTTAAAATATAACTTTAACCAAAAGCATACACCCCTTCTACAACATATAAATAGAGGCGCAAATCTCTCACTTTCCTCACACCAAAACGATTCTTTCTCTATCAAATACCATCCTTAGCCCCTACCCTTACCTATCACTTCCCAAGTGTTAGAGGTAAATCCGAGTGCCAGAAGGCTTCGAGAAGAAGAGTTTTTGGCTCAGAAGTTCTGCCCCTGTAGAGCCCGACTTTTAGCTAAACCCCCTTATAAATGAGTTACGCTTACCCCACTTTAATTATTACTTAATTTTAAGTCCATTGTCATTATTATGAGCCTATAAACAAGATTTATAAGTGATTTAAATTCGTTATACTGATTGATCTACTTTCGGGGATAATGTATAGGATGTGATTTAGTGAGGTGTTTAAAGTGGGCTTTCCAAACAGTATACTACGTATACCAAAAGGACTCTACCTGGTTGTTCCTTACTTGATAGATCATGATGTAGACTTTGAGTTAATGATGAATATAGACTAATAATTAGTCGTCGTAAATATTAGACTAAAATCTACTAATAATGATACTAGGTTTCGTCGAAAGAAAAGAAAATTGTTAGAAGCGAAGTGTTGCCCGAATTTGGAGTCATCACTCTAACAAGTGAGTGCATAGTTACTTTCATATTACACATAGATATAAAGTATTTAATATAAATTATGTGCTATGTGTACATATTATCTATGTTCTTAATATCTATGTTGGATGAACACAATATACATGTTTTATTTGATTTAAAATGTATATCTATTTATGAAGGGAAAAAATGGGTAGATGATATAGTTGATGAAATAAATAATGAGAGGCCTCGATGTTTAAGTTGATTTAGTCATTTAGTGGAATATAGATGATGACCACAAACTATTCTAGACAATCCAGTGGAACGCTAACAGGCTCGCAATCTGTATGTGTTTTTGAACTACGTGTTCACCAGGTGTACTCCATCCCCCTCATGGTTGCCTTTTAGACATATATTGATGTGGAATCCCCTAAACAATGTTGTCCATACCGATGAAAATTGTGACAACCCGATATTTTTCCAAAGCAATGTAACACTTAGAAGTCTAATACAACGAAACTATTTGGAATCGACGGAATTAGCCTCAAAAATAAAATTTTCAAAATCTAAAGTTGGGATGCGTCAAATGATAGATATTGTGTCAAGGTTTCCAAAAACATAAAGAACATTCAAAACCGAGTTATAATGAAAAGATTTCGACTACTCAAATATTCACGACACACCCGGTAAGACATTATTAAACGTAAAATAAGAAATTTCAATAAAATGCATTTTAGTCTTAACTATCTAAACAAAAGTCGTAGATTTCGTTAAATGGTGAACGTGCCTAAAAAGATCGCCCGAATTGGACCTCGTATGAAGAAGTTACGAATTTTCAAAGTTTCGTAACGGTAGTAGAGAGCTAAAAACTCGAATTGAAGATCGAACGATATTTAGCTAATGCGACCTAAACGAGAGTTAAAGGTCTCCATACCGGGAGTAAGATGATAAAAGGACAAACGAAAACAGACGCCGGATAAAGAAACTATGAATTTTTAATGTACTTTAGCAGTCCCGGCCTATGAAAAACATAGTATTAAAAATAAAGTCAAAACTAGCAGACGAAGCCTAAATGAAAGTTTTAGAGCATAGTCTCACCTACACGTGGATATAAAGAACGCGAAAAACGGAGCTCGCACGCAAAAGTTACGGAATTTAGAAGATTGAAGCTGGGATTACGCCCAACGTAATTTAGGAGTATGCCCAACGTACTCAGGTGCAGGGTCGAGTCCCATCGGCTGCAACTCTACGCCTAGCTAGACCCGAGTCGGAATCCATGATGCAAAGTTACGCCCAACGTAACCGAAATATGCCCAATGTTACACGTACACCCAGCGTACTCCGGTGGTACGCCCAGCGTACTCGCGCCCTCAGCTCTATAAATAGAAGGCATAAGCTCCGGATTTTAGCACACATTTCTCAACCTCACACTTACTCTCACACACTTACAAGCACCAGAGGCCGTCCCGACACCCCCAATTTCCGCACCCGAGCCCCGACGAAAGTCCTACGCTACCGAGATCCCTGAGAAGCTCGAAGACGCAACTTTCCGCAGTCGAAGTTCTTCCCGACTCTAGCCCCACTCTCTCCAAACCGAACAAGTGAGTTCATACCCCTACTTTTCAAGTCTTTTGATGTTTTAGGGGGGAAATACAAGTACAATACAAGAAAAACGTATCGTTATAAATACAACATCTATCCTACTTTACGTATAAAGTTTAGTATTTTACCAAGTTATTTTCATCAAATGGAACATACTTTCTGAAAAACTATAATGGGTATAGTTTTCAAGTTACTCATAAATTCATACGTATACATATTGAAAAACGAAATACTTTCATCTAAAGTAAAACAAAGACTTTCTTATCGTGAATCTGTTTATACTAAGTGATGTGAGATATTCAACTTCAACGTACTTTTTAGTATGCATTTCAAGTCCTATATTATAAACCATAATCTATTGGAGGGAGAGCGTGATACATGTGTATGGATCTATACGGGATTGACAATCCCGCACCTAAACTGTTAGCTACAGTTAGACCGGCAGGTCTGGGGTGACAAATGTCATAACACTACAACACCTGAAGAATGTTGTTACAGGCAGTTTGTGTCGATAGTATGGTTATAAAACTCACACGAAAGTATAAAAACAAACTTGATTTATGAGACTCATAAATGCATTCAACATTTACTTTGTTTTGAGCACAAGATTTATCTTTATCATTTAAAGATACTAACGCCCTCCAACTTTGGGAACTTTTCGAGAATTATATGTGGAAAATATTACATTTTCTGGAAACTACATTTATCTACTTTCTTCCAAAATGAAATACTTTTCTATACAAAAACTCTTATGAACTCACCAACTTATTTGTTGACACTTTTTCGAAACCACTTGTATTTCTCAGGAAATCGGTAATACAGGTAACAACCAACTTTTGAAGAAGGAACGCTATGGCATTTATTATCAAACATTTTAAACCATCTTATTGTAATATTCTTTTGGAAACATGTATAACGCAACAATGAACGTTATTATTATATATATGATGGTTGTGTTACTTTCTTTACGATATTTAATTGTTAAGGTACTACGTGAAGTCATCCACCCCCGACTGTTTCCGCCATTCTGGATTGGGGGTGTGACAAAAATCATTAGGCTAGGTCCCTTAATTTAGACCCTTTTAGGATAGAAAGTGAGGCTAACATGAACCGAGTGGTCAAACTTAGGATCCTAGTGAGCACATAGAGTTTTCTGTCCCAACGAGTAATCGGGTCCCTTAATAGTACATGCCTTAATAGTAATCTGTTTATGCTTATGTACTGTATTGACAATGACAGCCCAACGTTTTTAATATAATTAAAACACATTTATTCTGAAATGCTTTGATAATTTACTTATCATATTTCTGGGACCAAATTCCGCAACATATTTCTTCAAAACGATACTCTGATTTTCAAATAAAGCATAAACAAATCGGTCTTTTCTGGATGTGAAATTGGGGATGTCACATACCACCACACAAACGAATAACAACATGCATAATGGGTCCACAACTAATAGACCAAATTACCCCTAACTCCACACCATGATTCTGGCTTGCTTTCCCGCCCACAACTCATGTCTGGCTTACTCTCGAGTCCACAACATACGTTTGGCTCTCCTTACGACCCACAACTCATGTCTGACATACTCCCGAGCCCACTACATAAGTATGGTTCGCCTATCGGACCCACAACTTACGTCTGCCTTACTTTTAGGGTTGTTGGCTTCTGCACAATACAGTATCGCCTCAACCTAACGACAATATGTTGACATATACATAACATATAACATATATGTAGCAAGCAGTTAATCATATAACCAATCAACAGACAAACAAGCAGATCTACATGTAACATACCAATTGTCAGGTATCATTATTATTCCATTTAAATTTCATGTTTTAAGGCCTACTCGACGATTTAGCGATGTGACTCCTCGAGTAGCAGTGGGTCAGGATGCATCATTTAATGAGTGACTCGACGAGTCGGCATAGGGACTCGACGAGTAGGAGCTGGCAGAGGAAACCCTAAATTTCAGGATTTTTTAACCCTATATATTGGACCATTAGTGCCTCCTACTGTCTTCTATCACCCCTTGAGAACCAGAAACCCTAATTTCTGTAAGTGTAAGCTTGGAGAGTGTTTTGGAGCTTTAGAGAGTAATTTTTGGTGAAGGAAACTTGTAGATCAAGAGGCTAGCATCAAGGATTCGTGTGGATCCAGAGTCTACTTCAGCTTAGGCATGTTTTGGAGGTAAGAAGCTGTTACCTTGACCTTTTTTCTTCTAGAATATTTTATTTGTGAAGATTAGGGATTTCTTTCTCTATTCATGAAGGATTATGGTATGGGAGCTAGATCTGAAGTTGAAACTTCAGATCTGAACCTCTTTTGAGCCCTAAGTTCATAGAGCTCTTAATAGGGTCATGAAGGAACCATTGTTAATGAGTAAAGTCCCATTTGAAGCTTAGATGTGGAATTAGAGTCATGCAAATACGTAAAGGTAGCAACTTTACATTGCTAATGCACTCTAAGGACCTAGATCTACTCATTGGAAAAAAAAGGGTAGTTCAGAATTGCGTGATCATGAGAGTATGCGTATGGACTCGGAGAGTATGGGAGATAACTCGGCGAGTCGGGTAGGGTTTTGTCTAAATTACTCCTGCATGGACTCGGCGAGGTATGGGAGATGACCCAACGAGTTAGTTTGGATTCCAATCTTTGGGTCGCGTATCGACTCGGCGAGTCTGCTAGAGACTCGGCGAGTCGAGTCGAGTCGAGAAATTATGGAATCAGAAGGGACTTGAGGCAGAGATAGTTATACTCATCAAATAGGTCAACGTGGACTGTTGACCATTGACCAGTGACTTGACTTGGTTGTGGGATGTCTTATACCTCCCAAGGCCATTTTGGTAATTTGAGTGATTATTGAGTGGACCACTTATGGGTACAGGCGAGGTGGTCGGAGCTATATCTGTAGGCGTGGACAATATCATTCCGAGCTACTAGCAAGGTGCGTTATCCTCACTATATCAATAGAGTCTAAGGCACCAAGGCCGGCCCTTTTAGTTGTTATCTTGGTTACAGTATGCTGCATGTGGTTATGATCTGTTAGATTGGTATCAGGATAGACAGTATGTTGTTATGCTCTTATGATCCGTTAGGATTGGATGTTAGTGACCTAGTTAGGTCGAGGCTCTGGTTATAAAAGATTGCTATGATCGATGATCTGTGAGATTGTTATATTTGATATATGTATATGCCAATATGTGTTAGTTATGTGCACATGGTTGATTGCTTGATGTTTGGGTTGAGGCAGTCCTGCTTTGTGTTGTAGGCCCGTTTGACGGTCCAGTCATACCGAAGGCTCGGTATAGATCCAGATATATTGTAGGCCCTGCAGGGCGGTCCAGTCAGGCTGAAGGCCCAATATGCATGTTGTTGATTATTTGTTATTAATATGGTATTATTGGTGTGGTATTGGTATTTTTGGGGGTAGCTCACTAAGATCTCGGGCATACAGTTCCAGCTTATTGTTTCAGGTACTTTCGGAGATCATGGCAAGGCGAAGGCTTGACCGTACCGCTCCTCATCCATATGATTTATATTTTTGGGACACTCTGATGGATAATATTTTGGAAACATTTTGTAAAAACACTAATTGGTTTCATGGTTGAAAAAGTTTAAATTTGGCTTAAAATTTTTGGATGTTACACTACAGATCATTATCACATAACAACATCCTATATACCAAGACTCGATTCTAACTGATAATATAACATATCAGTATCCTCTAAACAAGGGTACATAACCTAGTGGGTCGACATTGGTGCATTCAACCCACAAGTATAGTAAGGAAAACCCACCCCTCAGTCTGAAAAGATAGTTGAACAAGACACCGCTTCGAATATCATCTCAACTGATCACATATTCATGAAAAATGACCAAACTTAAATACAATTCAAAATACCTAAAATCCTCCTAGGTTAAACTTAGTTAAAACCTGGTCAAATTCGAAAGTCAAAAACTCAACTGAGTTGATGCAGATGAGTACGCCTAACGTACTCAAAATGTACGCTTAGCGTACTCAAGATCTAGATTGGCTACCAAGGGAGTATGCTTAGTGTACTCGGCTAAATATCATTTCCCTTTTAAGAGCTTATTTCATTAAGTCATTTTGTCTAAATGTAGATCTAGCCCCCAAATGTCATTCCCAACCAAAAAGTTTCCAACTTTATGAGTTTGCATGCTTAGAAAATGACCAATACCAAAACCCTAACTTTTCTTAAGCTCTTAAGCTCTCTAGCATTTTCATGGAAAAGAATAAGGGGCTAAAGTTACATTTTTATGCTTCTAAACACTCCAAAATGTTTGAAAGGACAACTTATATGAATTAAAGTAATCCATACTCATAATGCCAAGCTTATGGGACCAAAATGAACACAAATCCTTGGCTAAATACGATCTAAGCATAACTTGATCAAGTTCAGAGCTTTTTACCTTCAAATGGTGTCAAATGATGATATATTCTGGATCCAAAGTGCTATACTCTTCTAAGATGGTTTCCTCTTCCTTTTTTTTTCCTTAAATAACACCAAAATACACACTCAAGGTCAAGATTACTTCACTCAAGAGATTAGGCTTAGCTAGGGTACGGAATGGGGATGAAGGCTGATGAAAGAAAAGTTAATGGGGCTATAAAGGTGTTTAAATAGTGCACAACCCAAAATATTAGGTTTTTGGGTCTAGACTACGTACACCCAATGTACGCTTTGGGTACGTCCAATGTACTCAAGAAATTCCCAAAAATTACGAAAAATGCATGTCGGACCAAATTTGCAAATAATACTCACACCAAGGGTCAAAATGCAAAATACCTGGAAATCAAGATCTTACAAAACTAAAATAACTAAATCAAATAAAACTAAAATAAATAATAATTACAACAACAAAATTATACTTCTCATGTTCATCGTGCATGAATATGTCACGATGTGTTTAACCAAATCTACGTGAAGTTGAATATGTATCGACTTATCAAGTTGAACAATGAGGATTGGTTTAGTACATTGATGTCATTTTTGAGCACCAACACCAAATAATCCATGTTAAATCAAAATACCTTGTGGATCAATTACTTTGAAAGATAAAATTTAAAAAACAAGAACCATTAGAGTGCTAATGATTATATCTCAATCTTAAAATATGTTTTTGAACCAAACACTTAATTAAAAGGAAAGTTTTTATATTTTTCAAATTTACTATAAAAAACTAATATTAATGAAATTAAGTATTGTTTTCATTTCGATCCTATGTCGAGATCTTTTAGTGGTACATTTTGTTTATATTTTTCAATATGTAATTTGATAAATTGAGTGTATATTTTAAAATACGTAGGGTATAAATAGAAAAACTAAAATGAGTAGTATATAAGATGTAACATACAAATAGGATATAATTTTGTTTTTAAAAATGAATTTACTTCAAGTTGAGTTTTAGTTATATTTTATGGCCTTTAAAATATGAACCATACCATCTAAACTGTCCACATCAACCACCTTTAAGGCCCATATGGAAGGTTAATCGTGGAACCTTAGTGACATTTGGATGTGTTATGATTTGAATTAAAGACCTCATATGTGGAATAAGTTTTTATCTGATGGAATGAGAAATATTAGTGTTTTTAATGTATATTTGGTATACTATTAGGAAAGTGACTTGGTTGTCCTTATGGGGATGGGGAGAATTATCATATTCTTCAACCTACCCAATCAAACTTGATAATCCTTATTGGTGAATGACAACACTTTCTTTATGTTATATTGAATATAACATTAAGGTGTGTGTAGGCATGTATTTTTGCTTCGTCTTAGTTAGGTTATGTTGAAGATATAATATTTAACTATAATTTAAAAAAATTAAATGAGGACAATATGATATCAATTTTTTGTGGTTTGATATACAAATATCAAATACAATAAAAACTAACTTTAGATCCATTTTGATAAAGCTTATGATATGGTTTCTTGATCCTTTCCTGGATCACATGATACAATTCATGAGTTTCAGACCTAAATGGAGGTCTTGGATTCAAGAATGTAATCTCTGCTATGACTTCTATTTTGCTCAATGGAAGTCACGTAAATGAGTTTCAATTACACATGGGTTTGAGACAGGGAGATCCCTTATCTCATTTCCTTTTCATTCTCGTTATGGAATGGTTACATGTAACCATTGGTGATGCTAAGGAGGCTAATCTTTTTTTTTGGTCAGAAGGTTGGTAAAGGTAATTTGAGGATGTCACACTTATTCTATGCGGATGATGTGATATTCCTTGGTGAGTGGAAGCGCTCTAATATTGTTAACATTGTTCAAGTTCTTCATTGTTTTTACATGGTTTAAGGTCTAAAAATTAATTTACATAAATCCAATCTATGTGAAGTGTGCGTTTTGGTTGAAGAGGTGGATGATTTTGCTTATGTTATGGGATTTAAGGTTGATAAATTAACATTTACCTATATGGGTGTTTTGGTGGGACAAAATATGACTAGGGTGGTAGGATGGAAAGTCATTGATTGTTTTAGAAGCTTTGTGCGCTCAATTTTTTTGGGGGAGGGGATGAGGATACTCGTAAAATTTCATAGGTCAAATGGGATGTGGTGCTTGCTGACAAAAATGGTGGTCTTGATATTGGGAGTCTAGGTGCCTTTTGTTGGTTAATTTATATAACCAAAACATAAAGCGTGGAAGCATAATATGAAGATCTTTAGTCTCGAATCTGATTAAAAGAAAACTTAGACATGAAAGAACGATTACATACTTGATTTCATTATGATATTCGGATCTGAAGAACTAGGGTTTGGTTTTTCAGTTGATCTCAAGAACCCTCTCTAAATCCCACAGCAAACCCTAAAACGATTTCTTATGTGTATTTTCGTATCTTGTAAA
Organism: Lactuca saligna; assembly: GCF_052625555.1. NCBI lineage: Eukaryota > Viridiplantae > Streptophyta > Magnoliopsida > Asterales > Asteraceae > Lactuca > Lactuca saligna. Next base: position 11,185,279 of record NC_136424.1, on the reverse strand, counting down.
TCTGCTTCTCATCACGTATTTATATAGATGGAGATATAACCGAATGTGAAAGATATTAGAGATTTAGGAGATCTTGAGTCAAACCGAGAACTCAACCCACAAGATAAACATGGTAAGTGTATATCTTTATTTATTAATAAAATCGGTCCATCAACAATTTTATATAATTTCCATAATAATATAAAATTAATGATAACATTATTTATATACATTTATTAGTGGTCCCAAAATATCCAACAATCTCCCACTGGACCACGAATGCATAAATGTATATATATAACTGTATAAGCGCTTTAATGAATGTTATCATAGTATTGGTACCCTTAAACAATCTCGTCCACTAATCATACAAGTATAGGATCAAAGCAGTCTTCGTTACAATTTACGTAACTAAACCATCAATGGTCACATATATAAGTATAACTAACGACATAGATTAAACATGATGCGTGATCACAAAATCAAAATTGATTTCTGACGAGTTCCTCTTTAAATTGAAGTGAGATCAAACTTCAAATAAGTGCAACTAATAATGGAGTTAACCGAATTTTTAATTCTGTACAGAAAAACATAATTGTTCTTAAACAAAACATAAAGCATCATAAAACTCCCACTAAAACCAAATATCACACCAACGTGTGTAGTATGCTCATGAAAGACCTAGGGAGGTAATCCCTTTATGAGCGGATCCGCTTTCATGGAGTTTGTTCATATTTGCTATATATATTTCCATTTTGCACTATTGTTTTAACAGAAGGAAACTTGATGTCAATATGCATTGACTTAATAGAACTTCTGTTATTGGAATATAACATTGTTGATTTATTATCACAACTTTAATGGTCTTTCAATACCAATAATGTGTAGCCACGTGACAAATTTTCGCAACCATATTCCATGCTATAAATTATGATGCTATTATGGAAGATGCTACCGAAGTCTATTCCATGAAGTGGCTCATCATGCTAAAATGTAAAAGTATCCCGATATGGATCGGTAACCATTTTGGCATCTAATAAAATCAGATTTTTAATAAAAACGATCTCCAAAACATCTGATTTCCTATAGTTGAGCATATAGCCTTTTGTCATATATAGATATCTCAAAATTCATTTGGCTACTTTCTTATGATCCAAACTTGGGTTGCATAGATATCGACCCAAAACCAGAAAGATAAATTTACTCTCACTTAATATGTGATACACAATATCATTTACTATATTTACCCCAAAACCAAAAGGGATAATAAATTAATGAAAAATGTGGTACCACGCATAGGATATCTAAATTTAAGGTTGTTGAGTTTGTGTATTCAACATAGGAGATTGAAAAACATTGTCGATCACTGATTCATAATTTGCATACTATCGAAAACAATAATGGGAATCAAGATTGATTCCTCCTTAAGGACAATGTTTTAACCTTGTTCCTCCCTAAAACTCAACATCCTCAAAGAATGTTGCTTTATCCAAAATGAATGGTCAATATCCATGTAATTGAGAACTAACATAATGTCCTCATTGCATTCCTTAAAGTTAATCTCATTGAGTAAGAATCATAAATGTGATCAATATTAACAGGTATAATACCATAATTCAAATTTCTGTTTTGAGAATATAGGAAAATCTACTTTTATGCTCATTAATCCATAAACCATAATCAATAGTTTCAATTTATAACATCTTTACAAGGTATCAACACAACATTAATATCAAGTCTTTGGACAGTAATACTAACTTGCAAGAGATATCCTTATTCTAGAGATAAACATTGACAATAAATCATGTCAATTAACAAGCCCCTCTTTGGATTGACTTATTAATCACATGGAACAAAAAAAATCATCACATGTTTATCACCACATATACGTTTATTCGACCAAATATCAGTCTACCTGTCACACCCCCAAACCAGAACGGCGGAAACGTTCGGGGGCGGAGGACGTCATATTCAGTATCATAACAGTTCATAGAAAGGAAAGTACACACCACCATATATATTAAAGTTTCTAAGATGTTTACATAGTTGTATTCATTACATGTTCAAAAGATAAATACATAAACATCATCCAAAAGAAGTAATTAACGCCAGCGCGTTAATCCAAAAAAGTTGATTCCCAAACCTGCTTAGCGGTTCCCTGAGAATACAAGTTATTTCAAAGAAAAAGTGTCAACAATTAAGTTGGTGAGTTCATAAGTAGTTTAGAAAAATTGGATGCCATTCCAAAATGGGTGTATATTTTCCAGAAAACGCAGCATTTCAAATGTAAAGAGTTGTGATTTGTTGTGTTGAAAGTGAATGTATTAGATCCAGAAAATCCCATATTTTCCTAAATGGTTGAGATACGAGTTGTTGTGTTTTCCAAGAAAACCCTTATTTTCTTATAAAAGTATGAAATGCATATAAATGTTCGTGTTATAAGTTGTAAATAATTGCACCAGGAAAATCCCTTATTTTCCTATTAGTTGTTTGGTTTGTATGCAGGAGAAACCCTTATTTTCCTAATATAATTGGCAGTCTCTAAGACCGAAAATCGCAAGAAACCGACGTTCTCAAGAGTTGTGTCATAGTTTTATATAGTAAAACTATACGAAGATCACATTTATTAGATGAAGAATAGTTTTAATAGCTACTCGTTCATAAAAGCATAATACCAGAATATTTGTATATCCGATGAGTTATATAACCATACTAAACATAATATGCCTGTAACGACGTTCTTCAGGCGTCGCAGCATTATGACAACTGTCACCCCAAAAGACGGACTGTAGCTAACAGTCAGGGCGCGGGATCATGACTTCCCGTATAGATCTATACACATTTGACACGTTCTCCGAACGGGAGACTCTGGTTATAGACAGGACTTGCAGCATTACTTTCTAATAAAGAAAAGTAACGTTTGAAGATATACACGTCTCATGGATTCTCAATTAAGCCCGTATTAAAGTGATAGTTTTCTATGCAAAGTTTATCCCTTTTATCACAATGTTTGACAAAGCAAAATCATAAGTTTTTAGAATGTATAAAACGACTTAACAACGAAAGTTACCTTGAAATCATTATATACTTTGTATAATGTCTGATGCACGCAAAGTATGACAAGAGTTTTCCATAATAGTAATGAGTTCCAAGTGATTTATTCGATAAAACAAGTGAAGTGAAACTTTATAAAATACACGATAATAACCGTATGTTTACTTGTATTCCCCCCCTAAAAGAGTATAAAAGCATTCAAAATGTATTTAAAGTGTGTTTGAAAGGGGTATGAACTCACCTGAAAGTTTGAAGATAGCAAGATGGAAAACCGGGCAGAGTTTCGTCTCGGGAAATGGATTTTCCTCGGAAATCTCGGGATTCCTCGGGAGAAAAATCGACCTTCGGGACTTGCACAAAATGACCAGGGCTTCGGGGTAGTGCGAGCATGGAAAACGAGGTAAAACGCAAGAAAAATGAGAGAGAATGGGCCATTTTCCCGGGAACCCTCGCATGCTATTTATAGGGGGGCCTGAGAGGCCACGTACGCGGGGCGTACGCTCGTACGCAGCGCGTACGCGTACATCATGCATGATCGAAGCCTCGACTGCCTCGGCCTCGGATGGGACGGCTCAGGCAGTCGGGTCGGATGGGACGGCGGGTCGGGTGCCTCGCATAGGGCGACGTGGACGGTTTGCGGCCAAGTTCCTCGGGTACGCGGGGCGTATAAGAGTACGCAGCGCGTACCTCGGATGAGGTCGCTGACTCCCCTTCGGATAATACCGAAGTTTTATTAAAAAATATATATAAATTAATTATCAAACTTCGAAAATTCATATCTCCTTCATACGAACTCCGTTTTTGACGTTCTTTATATCTCCGCGAAGGTGAGACTACGATCTACAACTTTCATTTGGATTCCGTTGGCAAATTCCGGAATTATTTTTATTATTTATTTATTAAAATGACGTGATTAAGGAATTTCTTTAAAAATTCATAACTTATTCATACGATGTCCGATTTGAGCGTTCTTTTTATGCATGTTTGTAGTTTAACGATATCTACGACTTTCATTCAAACACCTAAGGTCGGAAAGTGTTTTATTGAAACTTTGCGTTTTTATGCAACTTCGCATTGCTGGTTTTTGTCGGAAAACTTAGAATGAGCATAACTTCTTCGTTATAACTCGGATTTTTGTGTTATTTATATGTTTGGAAACCTTAAGACGATAACTACCACATAGTGTACTCCAAATAGAGTTTTTGAATACTTCATTTTTCGATGATATTCTATTTCCTTTCTCAAAGAGGTTACAGGACTCGATTTTTACTGACTTGAAATAACGGGTTGTTACATCATCCCCCCGTTAGAGGGAATTTCATCCCGAAATTTTAATACAAAGAAGAGTCTTAGGGGCTGGGGAAGAGATGTGGATACTTCTGTTGCATTTGATCTTCTCGTTCCCACGTGAACTCAGGTCCCCTCTTAGCATTCCATCGGACCTTTACTATTGGAATGCGACTCTGTTTAGTTCGTTTAACTTCCCTATCCATGATCTCGACGGGTTCTTCCACAAAGTTAAGATTTTCATTTAATTCGATCTCATCGAGTGGAATTACAAGTGTTTCGTCGGACAGAGACTTCTTTAGGTTTGATACGTGGAATACTGGATGTACTTTGTTAAGCTCAATTGGAAGTCGGAGTTTGTAGGCTACTGGACCAATCCTTGAAATGATTTCGAAGGGTCCAATGTACCTAGGATTTAGCTTCCCACGCTTTCCAAAGTGTATCATTCCCTTCCAGGGTGAGACCTTCAGTAGTACCCGATCGCCAATCTGAAATTCCAAGGGTTTACGTCTTTTGTCGGCATAGCTCTTTTGCCTATCCCTCGAGGATTTCAGTCGTTCTCGTATTTGCACGATCTTTTCAGTAGTTTCCCTGATGATCTCTGGACCAGTGAGGGTGCTATCAGGGACTAGACCTTTTGCTAGTTGTGTGTCGCCCACTTCCGTCCAGCACAGAGGTGATCTGCACTTACGGCCGTAAAGGGCTTCAAATGGAGCAGTATTGATACTAGTATGATAACTATTGTTATAAGAGAACTCAACCAAAGGTAAGTGAACATCCCATGCTTTACCAAAGTCGATTACACATGCTCGCAACATGTCTTCCAAGGTTTGGATCGTTCTTTCGCTTTGTCCGTCAGTTTGGGGGTGATAGGCAGTACTCATGTCCAATCTTGTTCCCATGGATTTTTGCAATGATTGCCAGAATCTAGACGTGAATCTGCTGTCTCTATCCGAGATGATAGACATTAGCACTCCATGAAGTCGTACGATCTCTCGGATGTAGATTCTTGATAGCTTTTCCATTTTATCAGTTTCCTTGATCGGTAGGAAATGAGCGGACTTGGTTAATCTATCGACGATTACCCAAATAGTATCTTGGCCACCCTGAGTTTTGGGCAGTTTCGTTATAAAGTCCATGGAAATCTGCTCCCATTTCCACTCAGGAATTTCAGGTTGTTGGAGTAGTCCTGAGGGTTTCTGGTGTTCTATTTTGATCTTGGCGCAAGTCAAACACATGCTCACATATGTAGCGATCTCTGCTTTCATGTTTGGCCACCAGTAGAGTTGTTTGAGATCTTGATACATCTTGTCTGACCCGGGGTGTACGGAGTATGGAGTCTTGTGTGCCTCGCTCATAACTACCTCTCTAAGTCCACCAAACTTGGGCGTCCATATTCAGTTCATGAGGTAGCGTGCTCCGTCACTCTTGATTTCTAAATTCTTATCCATTCCCCTAAGGGTCTCACCTGTCACGTTTTCGGGTTTCAGGGCCTCTATTTGAGCTTCCTTGACTTGTATCGACAGGTGCGAATGGATTGACATGGCTAATGACTTCACTCTTCGGCCAGAGTACTCCTTACGACTAAGGGCATCTGCCACGATGTTAGCCTTTCCTGGATGATAGTGAATCTCACATTCGTAGTCGTTGAGCAATTCGACCCAACGTCGCTGTCTCATGTTCAACTCCTTCTGGTCGAAGATGTGTTGTAGGCTCTTGTGGTCTGTAAAGATAGTGCATTTGGTACCATATAGGTAGTGTCTCCAGATTTTAAGAGCGAAGACCACCGCCCCAAGTTCTAAATCATGAGTGGTGTAATTGACCTCATGCGTTTTCAGTTGTCGTGAGGCATATGCAATAACCTTTCCCCTCTGCATTAGTACACAGCCCAGCCCTTGTTTCGAAGTGTCGCAATACACCACAAAATCTTCGGTCCCTTCTGGGAGAGAAAGGATGGGCGCGCTGCAAAGGGCCTGTTTCAAAGTCTGAAATGCAGCATCTTGCTTTTCTCCCCAATTGTAGGTCACACCTTTCTGGGTTAAGGCGGTAAGAGGCTTTGCGATGCTGGAGAAATTCTGGATGAACCTTCGGTAATAACCAGCAAGACCTAGAAATTGGCGAATTTTTGTTGGTGTAGTTGGCGCAGACCAGTTTTTGATAGCCTTGATTTTTTATGGATCCACGTGGATTCCTTCCTTGCTGACCACGTGACCGAGGAAGTCCACCTTTCTAATCCAAAATTCACATTTTGAGAATTTTGCATACAGTCTCTCAGTCCGTAACGTCTCTAAAACTTGCCTCAGATGTTGACCATGCTCTTCTTTATTCTTTGAATAAATGAGTATGTCGTCTATGAATACTATCACAAATTTATCCAAGAATGGACGACATACCCGATTCATTAGATCCATGAACATGGCCGGGGCATTGGTTAGTCCGAACGGCATCACTACGAACTCGTAATGTCCGTATCGTGTTCGGAAGGCCATCTTGGGAATATCACTCTCCAGGACTCGCAACTGGTGATATCCCAACCTCAGATCGATCTTGGAGAAGTAGTTGGCTCCTTGGAGTTGGTCGAATAAGTCATCGATTCGGGGTAGGGGGTATCGGTTCTTGATGGTAAGTTTGTTGAGTTCTCGGTAGTCGATGCACATTCTGAATGATCCATCCTTCTTTTTCACGAACAGTACGGGTGCTCCCCATGGCGAGAAGCTCGGCCTGATGAATCCTTTTCCAAGTAGTTCATTCAGTTGGCTGGATAGCTCCTGCATCTCTGCCGGGGCTAATCGATAGGGTGCTTTGGCTACTGGGGTAGCTCCGGGAACTAGATCGATTCGGAACTCAACTTGTCTCGCGGGTGGTATTCCCGGAAGGTCCTCGGGAAAAACGTCGGGAAAATCGCGTACGTCGGGCACACTCTTGATGTCTTGGACTTCGCGTTTCACATCTACAACATGTGCCAAGAATGCGTGACACTCCTTGCGTAGGCATTTCCGAGCTTGGATACTTGAGATGATACGAAGAGTGGTACTTGGTTTGTCGCCCAAGACAATGAAAGTTTCGCCGGTTGGCAGATTAAGGCGAATGGCCTTATCGTAACATAGAATGTCCGCATGATGAGAACTCAGCCAATCCATGCCAATGATGACATCGAAACTCTTAATCGAGACTAGCATGAGGTTGATTGAAAAGGGATTATCGTTTAAAGTTAGGGTGCAGTTTAAGTATATCTCCTTAGTGCCTTCGGTTTTCCCGTTGGCCATTTCTACTATGAATGGTTCACTTAATGATTGTGGTATTGATTTTAGCAGGCCTTTAAAGTCGTGACTCACAAAACTCCTTTCCGCTCCACTATCAAACAAAATGCATGCATACGAGTTATCGAGAAGAAACGTACCCGTAACAACAGTAGGGTCCGCAATGGCTTCATCTTGTCCCATTGCGAAAACTCGCCCCCTTCCGCCGGTATTCCGGTTGTTTGCCTTTGGGCAGTCCCTGCGGTAGTGCCCCGTGTCTCCGCACTCAAAGCAGGCGCGGCTCACCCCGGTATTAGTAGTGGGGACGGATGGTTGGGTTGGCCCTTTGCAATAGCGGGTTGTATGTCCCTTCTTATTACACTTGGTGCATTGAAGATCAGGGCAAGGACCGTGGTGGTGGAAGCTGCATCGGTTGCATTTAGGAAGTTTCCCATTATATGAGCTTGTGGGGGCAGGGTTCACAGGTACAGTCATAGCGTGGGTCACTATTACTTGTTGTTTCTCGGGGTTTTCCTGGAGAGTTTGTCCCCTCCTTTTGTTCCAAGGCCTACTCTGGCCCTGAGCCTCCCTAGGTGGATTTGCGGTTGTTGAAATGATACTGGGTTTTACTCCGTGGTCGATGAGTTGCTGAGCCAGGCGTTTAGCGCTGTTGTAGGTAACAGGGCCGGAAGCTAGGACACGCCCTTGAATCTGGGGTGACAACCCCCAAATGTACCTTTCAACCTTCTTTGATTCTGGGTTGACCATGGTAGGGCACAGTGCAGCGAGGTCGTTGAACCTAGCTGTGTAGGTGACTAGGTCAGACCCAGTCATTTTCAGATTCCAGAGCTCCTGCTCCAGCTTTTGCACTTCGCCCCTTGGGCAGTATTCTTCCAGTAGTAGAACCTTTAGATCGTCCCAACTCATGGCGTTGGCGACAGTGAGCGTCACTGAATTCACATGGCTTTTCCACCAAGTGAGGGCTCGATCCACGAAAGTGCAAGCAGCGAACTTGACTTTGCTTGCTTCTAGGCATGAGCATATCTCGAAGACCGTTTCGGTCTTCTCGAACCATTGCATTAGTGCAATGACTCCCCCAGTTCCATTAAAAGTTTTTGGCTTAGCGTTAGAGAACTCCTTGTAAGTACATTCTCTTCCTTGGCCATGACCAGTGCCATGATTTGGATGATTCGTGCTGCTTCCCGCCCCTCCATTTCCGTGAGAGTTTATTTGCGAGAGGGCTGCAGTTACTGCTGCTGTGATAGCAGCCTGGACTATGGCTGGATCATAAGCTGGTGGTGGAGGTGGTGGTGGTACTGTGTCCGGCCTGGGCCTTAGGTTTGGACGGGGAGGCATCGTGCTGCCAAAAGAAAAAATATGGAAAAATTTATAAGTTTTGGCAGTTCAGAGTTGAATGATATTGAGTTAACTTCTAATAGTTCTAAGAAGTTGGGTTTAACTGACACAATGTTTTGAGCTTGAAAGTAAAGTTTGAATAGCTGTACCAATGAATCGAACGATTTGTGCATGATTAACAACAACAAGAAAAGGAGTATACCCATATATATATTAAACATATAGTTGTGTTACAGCGGGGTCTAGACAAAATTTCTTGGCCTTTCTAAAGGCCTCCGATTACAGAACAATTTAAAGAAAATAATACTTTTATCCGAAGTCCTAATTTATAACAAAATTTGAGAGTTGGGCAAGTACTACTTGCGGTGCGCTTTGCGTTTGGAGCTCGACTCCGTGTCGGACTGCTTCGACTCCATGAGGCGTCTATCAAACGCAGCTTGTTGTTCTCTTAATTCTGCGAAGGCCGCATTTGCTTGTGCTTGAAATGCTTCGGCGCGAATGTGGATGTCGTTCTGCAACAACTCTAGGCGGTTGAAATCGGCCGTTTGGATTTGTACTTCCACATTGACCTCTCGGATTCGGTTGGCTTGCACTCCGGATTGATAGCACTGGTTGGCGAGTTTGCCAACCATGACCGGTGTACACCGTAAATTTCAAAACAAAATTTTCAATTTTCTTATAAAACCTAATTCCATTACTATTCATCAAACAACCATATTAATTATCCAAATTAGGTCAATACAAAATCCCAAGATCACAATGTACAAACTCCGAGTGTGTGTGTACGGATCAAGCCGGCGCCTTCCCGCGGTCGTCACTAGTACCTGAAATAATAACATCAAACACTGTAAGCACAAGGCTTAGTGAGTTCCCCAAAATACCACATATAACACGTATTAACCACTCGAGGCTATAACTCTGTGGGTCCGTGCACCCAACCTCTGTGAACCCTCAGGTTCTAGCTCTGATAAACATGCACTACATAAATCACATAGAACTAATGCAGTACAACACATAACATACATAGCATACAAATACTCTATCATATAGCTCGGGTTACCTACTCAAGGTAATATAGTATAGTGAGAAGACTCACCTCGCGTATCTCGGTATCTCACGAATCCTGGGAATCCCTCGTGCTCGATCCTCCGAGCTCTAATCCTCCTATAGCATTATATGTTTCTAATTAATACTTTATATCTCTAAGGTTGACTATCTATAAGAAGTCAACACAAGTCAACTATGGTCAACGGTCAACGGTCAAGTCTCACCGGACTCGGCGAGTACCATAGCGACTCGGCGAGTCTAGTCGTTTTCACCAACCCTCTGAAATCTTCTTACTACACGTCGAGTATCCCCCCCTCTTACTCGACGAGTTTCACCTGCATGAATCGCGGGGCTACCCGGACTCAACTCGCCGAGTCTTCTAGGACAACTCGGCGAGTCCAAGGTTGACTCAGTCCACCCGTCACCCCTCTCCAACTCACCCTGACTCACTGAGTCTACCCTTGACTCGATTGGACCACTCGCTGAACAGTCCCGAGGCAATCTTCAAGATACTCGCCGAGTCGGATGAACAGACTCGGCGAGTTCGTGCCATGCAATCACTCCAATCTCGCTTCTAAGGTCAGATCTGCTTCCAAAACTATAGATCTGGCCTCCCTCGACTGATTCATGACGTAAAGTTCCCATCTTGGTGCCCATAATACCCACTATAGCTCCATAATGGAGTTTTTGACCTAAGGCATGAGGATTCCAATCCAAAGCCTCCATTGATCCCCAAAAAGCTTGGGTAAAGGGACACTCTGGACCCCTAAGGGTCCAGATCTATGGTTCCAACCTCATAAGGGACCAAAAAGGACACCAAACCTAGCCATGAAAGGGTTCAACAACCCTAAATCTAAATAAACAGTAGCAAACAAGAAGATAATTCGGATTTATTACCACAAAATGATGCTCTGGACTCCTAACCCACAGAAATGGCTCCTTCTTGCTCTCCCTTGGCTAGCTCTTCTCTTCCTTGCAAAAATGGCACCTTCAAGGTCAATAATGGCCTCCTACTTAGCTCCAAGTGCTCACACACGATTAGGGTTTCACTCAAGGGCTGGTGGGCACAAATGACGGCCATTAGGCCCTTTAAATAAGTCTCAAACCCAAGAAATTAGGGTTTCATTACACAGCGCAGACTCGCCGAGTCCATACCCTGGACTCGCCGAGTCCAGGCGCGATCCTGCGTCCAAATCCGCGTCCCTACTCGGCGAGTCTGAGCTCCAACTCGCCGAGTCCCCCTCACAAATCAACAAAATGCAATTAACAAGATACCTGATAAAAGTCCGGATGTTACAACTCTCCCCCACTAGAACTAGACTTCGCCCTCGAAGTCTCGCTCTAAAAACAGCTCCGGGTGCTGCTCCTGCATCATACGCTCTGGCTCCCAGGTCATCTCTGATCCCCTCCGGTGTTGCCACTGAACCAACACCAGCGGTACCTCCTTATTTCTCAGAACCTTGATCTTCCGATCCCTGATGGCCACTGGTCTCTCGGCATAATTCAGGCTTGCATCTACCTGAACGTCCTCTAACGGAACCACTGCCGATTCATCGGCTATACACTTCCTCAACTGCGACATATGAAATGTGTCGTGAATCTAACCCAACTCTGCTGGCAATTCCAACCGATAGGCTACCCGGTCTACCCTCGCAATCACACGAAATGGACCTATAAATCGAGGCCCCAACTTGCCTCTCTTCCTGAACCGAATCACCCCTTTCCAAGGAGAAACCTTCAGGAGAACGAAGTCGCCGACCTGAAATTCAAGCACGGACCGGCGCCTGTCCGCATAGCTCTTTTGTTGGCTCCGGGCGGTCAATAACCTCTGTCTAACCCGTTGTATCTGCTCTGTCGTCTGAATCACAATCTCTGTACTGCCCATCACTCTCTGCCCAACCTCACCCCAACAAATGGGAGTCCGACACCTCCTACCATACAACAGCTCAAAGGGCGGCATACCGATGCTCGAATGATGGCTGTTATTGTAGGAAAACTCTTCCAAGGGTAAATACGTATCCCAACTACCCCCAAAATCCAATACACATGCTCGAAGCATGTCCTCAAGCGTCTGAATTGTCCGCTCACTCTGGCCGTCTGTATGGGGGTGATATGCGGTACTAAAATGCAGCTTAGTACCCAACTCCTCATGAAACTTCTTCCAGAATCGGGAAGTGAAACGCACATCACGGTCCGAAACAATCGAGATCGGCACCCCATGCCGAGATACTACTTCTCTCACATAAACCTCCGCCAACTTTTCCGCCGAAGAACTCTCACTGATGGCGAGAAAGTGAGCGCTCTTCGTCAACCTATCCACAATCACCCAAATTGCATCAACTCCTCTGGCAGTCCTCGGCAATTTGGTGATGAAATCCATAGCGATCTGTTCCCACTTCCACTCGGGAATCTCCAATGGCTGCAACTTACCATGCGGTCTTTGGTGCTCGGCCTTCACCCTTCGACAGGTCAAACACCTCTCGACAAACCACGCGACGTCCCTCTTCATACAAGGCCACCAATATTCTTTCCTCAGATCTAAGTACATCTTTGTAGCCCCGGGATGGATCGAAAATTTCGATCTATGAGCTTCCTCCATCAACGTAGTACGCGTACTGCCCACAAACGGTACCCAAATCCAGCCCTGATAGGTCATAAGCCCTCGACTATCCGACACAAACTCAGAAACCAAACCAACGACCCGTTCTCTCTTCTGCATCTCTGGATGCACAGCCTCGGCCTGTGCCCCACGAATGGCGTCCAGAACTGGAGCTATCACGGTCAATCTCAAACATACATTTCGCAGTGGAGTACTCTCCCCCCTGCGACTCAATGCATCGGCTACCACATTAGCCTTGCCCGGGTGGTACAAAATCTCGCAATCATAATCCTTGACTACATCTAACCACCTCCTTTGCCGCATATTTAGGTTAGGCTGATCCATCAAGTACTTCAAGCTCTTATGGTCCGTGTATATCGTACAACGAACCCCATACAAGTAGTGCCGCCAAATCTTGAGAGCGAACACCACCGCCCCCAACTCCAAATCATGTGTGGGGTACCTCGTCTCATGAGGCTTCAACTACCTCGATGCATATGCTATCACATGTCCCTTCTGCATCAGCACCGCTCCCAGCCCTAAAATTGATGCATCACAGAATACCACAAAATCTTCCATCCCTTCTGGAAGAGCTAAAACCGGAGCTTCACACAACCTTTGGCGAAGCGTCTCAAAGGAGGTCTGCTGCTCGGGACCCCATAAAAATGTAACACCCTTCCGGGTCAATCTGGTGAGTGGCACTGCAATCTTGGAGAAATCCTTGATAAACCTCCGATAGTACCCTGCCAACCCAAGGAAGCTCCTGATCTCAGAAGGTGATTTTGGCACCTCCCACCTCATCACCGCGTCAACCTTGGCCGGATCGACCAATATCCCTTTCTGATTAACGAGGTGCCCCAGAAACTGGACCTCCCGCAACCAGAAATCGCACTTGGAAAACTTTGCATAAAGTTTCTCCGATCTCAAAACTCCAAGAACCTCCCTCAAATGCTCCTCGTGCTGCTCTCTAGATCTCGAATACACCAGAATATCATCGATGAACACAATCACCGACCGATCCAACATCGGCCTACATACCCGGTTCATGAGGTCCATGAACACAGCCGGGGCATTGGTGAGCCCAAAAGGCATCACCACGAACTCATAATGCCCATAACGCGTCCTGAATGCTGTCTTCTGGACGTCCTCGTCCCGCACTCTCACCTGATGATAGCCCGACCTCAAATCGATCTTGGAGAACCAAGATGCTCCCTGCAACTGATCGAATAAATCGTCGATCCTCGGCAACGGGTAACGGTTCTTGACCGTCAGCTTATTCAATTCTCGGTAATCAATACACATTCGATGCGAGCCGTCCTTCTTCTTCACAAACAGAATGGGTGCTCCCCACGGCGATCACTCGCGTATCCATCACGTACGCCACAAAACCTTTACAGCCCTGCTGTAAACACTGCCTCGCCCTAGCGGCCGAACAAAAGGCTGATCTAGAACGTGTACCCTCGCCGTATACCGAAAGAACTCCCCCACCAGGATCTCGTATGGTCACCAGCTGACGCTCGCAGTCGATAACCGTGCCGAATCGGCTCAACCAGTCCATGCCCACTATGACACAGACATCACCCATCGCAATAGGAACCGGATCGATCGGAAACTCAACCCCAAAAATCTCTAACACACATCCCCGGAGGACCTCCGTGGCACAAATCACTCTGTCGGCGGCTATGGAAACCCGCAGAGGCCGACTCAATGCCTCACGACTAACACTGATATGCTGACTAAAGGCCAAAGATACAAAAGACCGACTCGCACCCGAGTCAAATAACACTAAAGCAGGCACAGAGTTCACAAGGAAGGTACCTATGCATAGCATGATATAAGCATAATATCTCAACACCAAAAATAGATATATAAAAGGAAACGTACCAGCCACAACGTCGGCTGCAGCGCGGACCTCTTCCGCAGTCAGCTGAAAGGCTCTCCCTCGAGCTCTCGGTGCCTCGGCCTTCACGGGCCGACTCTCTGTAGCTCTGATGGCGGCGGGAGCAGATCCCTGAGATGCTCCACGCAGCAGCGGACACTCCGCCTTCCGGTGTCCGGTCAGGTTGACGAGTTTCACCTGCATGAATCGCGGGGCTACCCCGACTCAACTCGCCGAGTCTTCTAGGACAACTCGACGAGTCCAAGGTTGACTCAGTCCACCCGTCACCCCTCTCCAACTCACCCTGACTCACTGAGTCTACCCTTGACTCGATTGGACCACTCGCTGAACAGTCCCAAGGCAATCTTCAAGATACTCGCCGAGTCGGATGAACAGACTCGGCGAGTCCGTGCCATGCAATCACTCCAATCTCGCTTCTAAGGTCAGATCTGCTTCCAAAACTATAGATCTGGCCTCCCTCGACTGATTCATGATGTAAAGTTCCCATCTTGGTGCCCATAATACCCACTATAGCTCCATAATGGAGTTTTTGACCTAAGGCATGAGGATTCCAATCCAAAGCCTCCATTGATCCCCAAAAAGCTTGGGTAAAGGGACACTCTGGACCCCTAAGGGTCCAGATCTATGGTTCTAACCTCATAAGGGACCAAAAAGGACACCAAACCTAGCCATGAAAGGGTTCAACAACCCTAAATCTAAATAAACAGTAGCAAACAAGAAGATAATTCGGATTTATTACCACAAAATGATGCTCTGGACTCCTAACCCACAGAAATGGCTCCTTCTTGCTCTCCCTTGGCTAGCTCTTCTCTTCCTTGCAAAAATGGCACCTTCAAGGTCAATAATGGCCTCCTACTTAGCTCCAAGTGCTCACACACGATTAGGGTTTCACTCAAGGGCTGGTGGGCACAAATGACGGCCATTAGGCCCTTTAAATAAGTCTCAAACCCGAGAAATTAGGGTTTCATTACACAGCGCAGACTCGCCGAGTCCATACCCTGGACTCGCCGAGTCCAGGCGCGATCCTGCGTCCAAATCCGCGTCCCTACTCGGTGAGTCTGAGCTCCAAATCGCCGAGTCCCCCTCACAAATCAACAAAATGCAATTAACAAGATACCTGATAAAAGTCCGGATGTTACAACCGGAAGTGCGCGGTCGGCTGATCCCCCGCCTCTCACATCATAGAAGTCTCGGCACATGCCGTAAGGAGGGCTTAAGCTTTGTTGTTGGCTCCAATGATGGAGGCGACTTCCCCACACTGGAGTGGGTCCTTGGAAATTCCTCACGTGGATGGGAGATTGTGGGATTGGTGGATTTATAATTTCTGGCTCCGAATCCGTGCCAGAGTAATCCCCTCCCTCCAACTCTATAGGCTCTTCGTCTTCTTCAGGATCTTCTTCAATCCACCCTCCATTACCTTGGTTGGGGTAGTAGGGGTCATTGGGGTGATGGAATCCCGCCATTTAGATTGTACGAGAATAGAGTTAAAAGTTTACTATAAGCTAGAGCACATGAAACTTACCCTTAAGTTTAATGGTTGATGGCACTCGAATACTCCCTCAATATTCTTTAGCGATTTGCTTTTGGTAAGTTTTAAATTTGTTGTCCATTACAGACACTCCTTGGCATACGTTAGTCGGCTCTTGGACAAATATAGTTGATCAGGCTATATTCTTCCCAGTTCCGATTACATGTCCCAAGGCGTACCTGTGCGGCACAACTTATTTATAATACTTCTAAAGTTATTTACTATGAAATTGTTATTAGTATAAAAATGAGTGCATGCTTACCTTAAAACTAATTTGGTTTACTTTCAAAAGTATGAATTTTTCTCAGAGTGTTTTTGCCCAGTTGAGTTTATAGTTGTATATCAAAAAGGAATGGTTCTGATACCAATCTGTCACACCCCTAAACCAGAAAGGCGGAAACGTTCGGCGGCGGAGGACGTCATATTCAGTATCATAACAGTTCATAGAAAGGAAAGTACACACCACCATATATATTAAAGGATCCAAGATGTTTACATAGTTGTATTCATTACATGTTCAAAAGATAAATACATAAACATCATCCAAAAGAAGTAATTAACGCCAGCGCGTTAATCCCAAAAGTTGATTCCCAAACCTGCTTAGCGGTTCCCTGAGAATACAAGTTATTTCAAAGAAAAAGTGTCAACAATTAAGTTGGTGAGTTCATAAGTAGTTTAGAAAAATTGGATGCCATTCCAAAATGGGTGTATATTTTCCAGAAAACGCAGCATTTCAAATGTAAATAGTTGTGATTTGTTGTGTTGAAAGTGAATGTATTAGATCCAGAAAATCCCATATTTTCCCTAATGGTTGAGATACGAGTTGTTGTGTTTTCCAAGAAAACCCTTATTTTCTTATAAAAGTATGAAATGCATATAAATGTTCATGTTATAAGTTGTAAATAATTGCACCAGGAAAATCCCTTATTTTCCTATTAGTTGTTTGGTTTGTATGCAGGAGAAACCCTTATTTTCCTAATATAATTGGCAGTCTCTAAGACCGAAAATCGCAAGAAACCGACGTTCTCAAGAGTTGTGTCATAGTTTTATATAGTAAAACTATACGAAGATCGCATTTATTAGATGAAGAATAGTTTTAATAGCTACTCGTTCATAAAAGCATAATACCATAATAATTGTATATCCGATGAGTTTTATAACCATACTAAACATAATATGCCTGTAACGACGTTCTTCAGGCGTCGCAGCGTTATGACAACTGTCACCCCAAAAGACGGAATGTAGCTAACAGTCAGGGCGCGGGATCATGACTTCCCGTATAGATCTATACACATTTGACACGTTCTCCGAACGGGAGACTCTGGTTATAGACAGGACTTGCAGCATTACTTTCTAATAAAGAAAAGTAACGTTTGAAGATATACACGTCTCATGGATTCTTAATTAAGCCCGTATTAAAGTGATAGTTTTCTATGCAAAGTTTATCCCTTTTTTCACAATGTTTGACAAAGAAAAATCATAAGTTTTTAGAATGTATAAAACGACTTAACAACGAAAGTTACTTTGAAATCATTATATACTTTGTATAATGTCTGATGCACGCAAAGTATGACAAGAGTTTTCCATAATAGTAATGAGTTCCAAGTGATTTATTCGATAAAACAAGTGAAGTGAAACTTTATAAAATACACGATAATAACCGTATGTTTACTTGTATTCCCCCCCTAAAAGAGTATAAAAGCATTCAAAATGTATTTAAAGTGTGTTTGAAAGGGGTATGAACTCACATGAAAGTTTGAAGATAGCAAGATGGAAAACCGGACAGAGTTTCGTCTCGGGAAATGGATTTTCCTCGGAAATCTCGGGATTCCTCGGGAGAAAAATCGACCTTCGGGACTTGCACAAAATGACCAGGGCTTCGGGGTAGTGCGAGCATGGAAAACGAGGTAAAACGCAAGAAAAATCAGAGAGAATGGGCCATTTTCCCGGAAACCCTCGCATGCTATTTATAGGGGGCCTGAGAGGCCACGTACGCGGGGCGTACGCTCGTACGCAGCGCGTACGCGTACGTCATGCGTGATCGAAGCCTCGACTGCCTCGGCCTCGGATGGGACGGCTCAAGCAGTCGGGTCGGATGGGACGGCGGGTCGGACGGGCGGGTCGGGTGCCTCGCATAGGGCGACGTGGACGGTTTGCGGCCAAGTTCCTCGGGTACGCGGGGCGTATAAGAGTACGCAGCGCGTACCTCGGATGAGGTCGCTGACTCCCCTTCGGATAATACCGAAGTTTTATTAAAAAATATATATAAATTAATTATCAAACTTCGAAAATTCATATCTCCTTCATACGAACTCCGTTTTTGACGTTCTTTATATCCCACCGAAGGTGAGACTACGATCTACAACTTTCATTTAGATTCCGTTGGCAAATTCCGGAATTATTTTTATTATTTATTTATTAAAATGACGTGATTAAGGAATTTCTTTAAAAATTCATAACTTATTCATACGATGTCCGATTTGAGCGTTCTTTTTATGTATTTTGTAGTTTAATGATATCTACGACTTTCATTTAGACACCTAAGGTCGAAAAGTGTTTTATTGAAACTTTGCGTTTTTACGCAACTTCGCATTGCTGGTTTTTGTCGGAAAACTTAGAATGAGCATAACTTCTTCGTTATAACTCGGATTTTTGTGTTATTTATATGTTTGGAAACCTTAAGACGATAACTACCACATAGTGTACTCCAAATAGAGTTTTTGAATACTTCATTTTTCGATGATATTCTATTTTCTTTCTCAAAGAGGTTACAGGACTCGATTTTTACTGACTTGAAATAACGGGTTGTTACACTACCTTTGGGTCGGCTAATATCCGCATTAATAAACACATAAACTATAAATTTTGATAATACGAATTCACAAAATATCATATCAATTAATAAGCTCCTCTTTGGATTGACTTATTAATAACATGTAACCTAAAAATTATCACATGTTTATCATCAAACATGTGTTTATCCGCCCAAATATTAACCTACCTTTGGGTCGATTAATATCCGCATTAATTAACACATAAACCATAAAATCTAATAATAAACATCTACAATAATTCATGTCATTTAACAAGCCATTCTTTGGATTGTCTTATTAATGACAGGTAACCAAAAAAATTGTCGCATGTTTATTATCATATATATGTTTTTGCGGAAAAATATCAACCTACCTTTGGGTCGATTGACATCCGCAATAATAAACACATAAACTGCAATAATATTTAGATTCTTAGATAATTATTTTCACAAAATGGATCACATTGACGATATAGTATGAAAATAAAATTTCCAAATAAATAAATAATGCCATAAATGAATTTATTGAAAACCCAAAAAATGATAATAACTCATACGTATATCATTAACAGTGCTAAAAAAAATTGGCTCTTTGAATTAAATTACATACACACTATCATAATTGAATTGTAGACACATGATAGCAGTAAATGGCATATAAACCATATTATATGGTAAAACACAAAACAAAAGCTGCTATAATATAAACACACAAGGGTTAAAGCCAATTATTTATTTATTTGAGCAGTATTTATTTTAGCAAGTGCATGAGTATGTGATCTCCAAAATAATAATAAAACTTACGACTTCAAATTAATTTACAGCCCATAAATATGTGCATGTCAATTTAATTCAATTCGTCCATAAATTGATGTCTACCAAATATCGTAAATAAAAGAACAGAATTGAAAGTTTTTATTGTGTGTGGTCTACATCAAAATCATAAAAGACTACAAGCTATGCATTTACAAATGCCGAGTTTAAAACATATATACACACAATCTGGCTCCCAGTACGATGCTTCCATTAAAATAATGTTGAAGGAAGCCATGTTGTCATACACAAAAGTGAAAAGAGTTTGCACCAGTCAAGATTTAAACTATCACATAATCATTGAGCCTTTAAACATAACATTTTCTTAAATTATCACAAAGAACAACAAACATATATATCATATCCACAACCTTTTGTGATCGTGCCTCAAGAAAACAAAAGAAATAACACATAAAACAATTTTCTGCTTCGAGGAGAAAACAAGAATGTATAAACACAATACTAATAAAAACGATTTCTAGTAACAAATTCGAGTAGGCTCTGATACCAATTGTTGGTTAATTTATATAACCAAAACATAAAGCGTGGAAGCATAATATGAAGATCTTTAGTCTCGAATCTGATTAAAAGAAAACTTAGACATGAAAGAACGATTACATACTTGATTTCATTATGATATTCGGATCTGAAGAACTAGGGTTTGGTTTTCCAGTTGATCTCAAGAACCCTCTCTAAATCCCACAGCAAACCCTAAAATGATTTCTTATGTGTATTTTCGTATCTTGTAAATCTGCTTCTCATCACGTATTTATATAGATGGAAATATAACCGAATGTGAAAGATATTAGAGATTTAGGAGATCTTGAGTCAAACCGGGAACTCAACCCACAAGATAAACATGGTAAGTGTATATCTTTATTTATTAATAAAATCGGTCCATCAACAATTTTATATAATTTCCATAATAATATAAAATTAATGATAACATTATTTATATACATTTATTAGTGGTCCCAAAATATCCAACACCTTTAACTTAACTCTTTTCATAAATGGTGGTGGAGATTCTTGAATAATGTAACTTGATTTGGGTGAACGTTGTTAAGGAGTTGTATAGGTCTAGTGGGGGTTTTATCGAACTAGAAGTATTGGGTCTGTGTCGTGGGCTAGAGTTTTGACTTCTTTTTCTAAACTTCAAAACCGATGTGTGGTTGATTCTTTCATCAAGAGAGAAGTTGGTAACTGGATAACTACAAAATTCTAGAAAGATAGACGACACAATGATATTTTGGCGACTAGATTCTCAAGATTGTTTGAGCTAGAGTTGGATAAGGATAGTACCATTGCAGATAGAAGGGTTAATGGAGAGTGGTCTTGGTCTTGGTGACATCATTTACATAGGGGATAAGAAATGGTATAATTTTCAGATCTGATAGATTGTATTTAGAATGTTATTTTGTCTGATTAAGTTGATAGATGGGTATAGGAAGTTGGTTCTGATAGGTGTTTCACAGTTGGAGATACTATGAGGTAGATTGATGATGCGATTTTACCTTCCTTGGGAATGGAAACTAGTTGGCATCCTTTTGTCCCAAGAAAGGTAAATATTTTGATATGACATGTTTTGCTGGATAGACTTCCAATTCAGAGTAATTTAGCAAACATAAACATAGATGTTCCTTCAATTTTGTATCTGATCTGTCAACTTGAGGTGGAGCAACTCAATCGTCTTTTTATTAGGAGCGAAGTGGCACCTAGAACTTGGAATGCTATTTTATCCTGGCTTGATATTGATGATTCAGATTTTGATATAGTTCATGGGATATTTAGCTACACTTCTTAACAATAGATACATGAGTATTTTAGTCAATTAAGGTATATTTAAACATCATTTTGAAATTGACTAATTAAAATAGTCTATGCATCCGCATCCCAAACTACATCGTCCTTATAGACGCGCAACACTAAGGAATCCAAGCCAACCCACATTAATGACAAACTTTGAATAATCACATTTCTTAGACGTACTAATAGAACTCTATGAATAAGCAATATGAATGTTTAATTAGTGATAAAGACAAATATATACACAAAAACGCTAAATTCAAACACATTTTGCTTTCATTCCCACATAGGGAGTATTTAACAGTTGACGCTACAGTCTCCTCCATGTAAGACTGAATACACTAGAAAAGCTATGTACCATGTGTCAATCTTAGTCATCCCAAATTTTTAGTTGATAATCATTATAAACTTACCTATTTGGTTATCGTTCATCTTGATTAATATTTTCGATTTTTGAAAAAATTATGTTAAAGGATTATACTTATTTGTAATTTATTTATGGAATTTTAAATTTTGAAATATACTTATTGCTATATAAACGGTTGAGAGGTTAATCGACAATCCAAACAGAAAAAGAACTTAACTAAGCATTGGTTAACAAATTTTTGGGTTAAGATCAAGAAATAACAATATATAAATCATGAATAATATTTTGATAAATAATTCCTGTTCTGTTAACCATCCGCTAAGACCCCTAATTCTTGATACACATCAGTTAGTATATTTTAAGAATTATATTGAATTTTACTAGTTTATAAAACTCAATTAAATGTTAATATACAGTAGCAAAATAATATCAAAAGCTCAAAAGAAATAGATATATTATAAAAAAAATAAAAAAATTAGATCATCTCAATTAACTTATATAAATTAATATTATAACATCTTATATATAAGTTTAGTAAATGATAATGGAATATTGGAATGGGTTTGGGACTTAGATTGGGTTTCATTAAAGGCCATACTGTTTGATATGTACGTGACCCGAAGCCCAAATGCCAATGGACATTACAAGAAGATGCTATCGCGTGCGGTGCACGTGAAATCCCTGCTTATTTTATCGAACCCATCTTCTTCGTCCTCCGGCTTCCAAAAGGATCGGCAATGGCTCTGCTCCACCGATTTGGATGCTGTTCTCCACCTTCTCCTCCTCCTCTTCTCTCATTCCAGAAGCCAACCTCCGGTTCCATTTTGTTTACGGTCTCTGCCCTTCCCAGCCGCCGCCGTTTTCCGCGGAGATTTTCATCGTTTAGATTAACCGCAACCCTCGCCGCTGAATCACCGGCTGGCTCTGTGTCGGACGGAGGAGGTGGACCGCCGAAGCTTCTTATGGAAGTCAAGGACCTCACTGCCGTCATCGCTGAATCGGGAAAGAAAATTCTCAACGGTGTTAACCTCTCAATCTACGAGGGCGAGGTCTCTTCTACTCTTTTTCAAATTATACCGTTCTGTGATTATATAATTGATGTATTATTGATTCGATTTTTGACTTGACGCAGTATCTTTGAATTTCAAATTAATATGGAGATTTTTATACACTCGAATTCAGTATTTTTCCTGTTTTTGTAATTGTTATACTGTTTAGTGTAGTGATTATTTACTATCAGCAATCAGAAGAATTTAATTCATACTTGAACTTAAATTATCGGCTGTTTGACTTGGAAAGCTAAAGTGCATAATGCCATCTCTGTAAAATCCTGTGTTTTTCTGATTTATTAATCATAAGTTACTGGTATTTGTACCCATCTCTAATGATGTGTTGATTGTTTATTTGACTAGATTCATGCTATTATGGGCAAAAATGGTTCTGGGAAGAGTACTTTTGCCAAGGTTAGTATGCTTCTTCATATATTTGTTGCATCTTTAACTGTGTATTTGTTGTTCAAAACCTAAACAATAGGTGGGATAAAAATCTACACTTACATTATATTGTCATCATTAAGACAGACAAATGAAATGGAATTGAGAAAGGTAATAAAATTAAAGCTTAGTATTCAAAATAAAATCGAAATCTCTCGAAAACCACTTAACATCAAAACAAATGCTTGTGCAACCTTTTGATCTTGAGTTTCGATTAACATTTCTTTTCTCTTATAAGAAACTGCAATGACATTCATTAAGTCATTTACTTCATGGGTAGTCCATTATAGATACTAGCCTAACATCATATACACATCCACTATCACCATTTAATTAGCAATGAAAATACAATTGATCATTTTCAGTGATCTTGTTTATGATTTTGTAGGTTCTTGTTGGGCACCGAGATTATGAAGTTACTGGAGGATCTGTTATTTTCAAGGGAGAGAATTTGCTTGAAATGGAAGCAGAAGACAGATCACTTGCTGGACTTTTTCTAAGCTTTCAATCTCCAGTTGAAATTCCAGGAGTAAGCAACAGTGACTTTCTTCAAATGGCCTACAATGCCAGAAGAAGAAAACTCAATCTACCAGAGCTTGATCCACTTCAGGTATCTATTATATATATATATATATATATATATATATATATATATATATATATATATAATATCCACATCACCCCCTTATACTTTTCTAAATATTTACAATTTTTTGGTTTAGTTTTATGGTTACATCATGCCCAAGCTGGAAATGGTGAATATAAAGGCAGACTTTCTGAATAGAAATGTTAATGAAGGATTTAGTGGTGGTGAAAAGAAGCGAAACGAGATTTTACAACTTGCAGTATGTGTATTCTCATAGCTATACCATTTTTATTTAAAAAAAAAAAAGAAAAAACTTTTTATTGGTCTTATTTAATTTATCTTTTTTTTTTTTTTTTAAAGGTTCTTGGAGCTGAATTGGCTATATTGGATGAAATTGATTCGGGATTAGATGTTGATGCATTAAGAGATGTTGCAAAAGCAGTAAATGCTTTAATGACTCCCACAAACTCTGTTTTGATGATTACTCATTACAGAAGACTCTTGGAATTTATCAAGCCCACCTATATCCACATCATGGTATGTAATATATACTATCATCTCCTGTTTTTATGTATGTATGTATGTGCAATGTTGGTGTTATGTTATTATGATTTATGAATGTGTGTGTTTGTAGGATGATGGAAGAATTACAAAGACGGGTGACATCTCCATAGCTAACATTCTTGAGAAAGATGGCTATAAAGCAATGTCAACAACCAAGTAATTGAAGGTTACAAGGTATTTATTGATCACTGATTTTCAAAGTATTACCACAAAATTATAGCCATTCTTTACTTTAGGGTTATTAATGTCACTCACTTTATAGCCACCAACTATGACCATTTTCTTGTTCAACTCACCCATCATTTAATTCTACTAAATATCCAATCCCTTTTCCAAAAAAAATAAATTAAGTAAAGTTTGTCCAGTTAAACCTTTAGTGTAAATTTAGAAATGTTATTGTATGCGTAGTACTTGAACAGCATAATGGTAATAGTTGGTGTCCATGATATATTTTGTAATATTTGTCGTATCTTTTTATGTAATTGTAAAAAAACATTGTTGTATTTCTGTGTAGTTTTTGACATGTAGAGAGTTTTTTGGGAGTATTGGAACTACAAGTGAGACCTAATATGATGACAAGTTCCGACTTGAAGCACAAGTGTAGGTGTTCTGTGTTACTCTCTTTATTTGTAACTAGATAATTTATTTTGTAAATTTGTGATATACCCTTGGTTTTGTATATCCAAAAAAACATCGTCATCTTAAAAAAGTGTGTGGGGTTGTTAAATTGTTACAGACTTGATATGGAGCTGTTTATTTATAAGAGTCAGAATTAAAGGGCAAAAAAAAAAGTCAATATTTGAGCAAATAGTTAACATGCATAAATTGTGTAGTACAACACTATTTTAATAAAATATTGTGCCAAAATTGAATATGTGAAGTCAAATGAGCAATCCGATTTAAGGGTCAATTAACATTAGCCTAACAATACGCATCATTATCAATTATCAACTAGCAAATAAACAAAAGAGTAGGAGTAGGAGTTGGTTCATTTAATCGACTGAATATGCATATATAAAACAATTGGGTTGTTGCCTTGTTTCTCTCATTTTTTTTTTTAAAGATTTTAGTTTGTTTGATCTGATTTGATTCAGAAAGTCGCATACTTGTTTCTTCACCAGTAGGCTTACTTCTATATGCTATCACTCACATAGGTTGTATTTTGGGTTGCGGGATCAACACTCTCACAACTAGATTTCAAGATTTAAATATAAATATATTATTGTGAGGTAGATAGAATTATAGACACAAACTGTCAAGTTGCATGTGAAAGTGTATTGCTATAATATCGTACCAGACTCTTTTCATTCTACTTTTAGAAAACTGAAATGACCTTACTAGCCTTCGAGAAGTTTGTTGTTGGTTTGATACCTAACTTGGGGTAGACTGTAAAGGGTGAATTATGCTTATAATTGCTTTCTTTTTGTTCTGTTTGGTTCCCTTTGGTTGTGAACAACAAGCATTACATGTCGAGAATCCCTTCCAAAAAAAATTGCATGGTTGAAATTAAGGCTAAATTATGAACCGATGGAAGCTCAATTAATTTTAATATATGTGATTATTAATCAAATGTATAAAGGACGATTTATGATGGATAATTCGATTGCTAGTTATTTTTTATAGTTATCTTGAAACATCGACAACGAAATTAAAATTTCTTTGTGATTGAGACGTAGGGTGTATACAAACTCAGAATAATATATATATATATATATATATATATATATATATATATATATATATATATATATATATATATATATATATATATATATATATATATATGAAGGTTATCAAAGAATTATATAATATGCATAGATTATCAAATTATTATTTCTGACGTACTAGCAACTTAACTTTGTTTTTGAAAACCAATACTTCAACTAACACCACCATCTTTCGACCTCAAGAAAAAGTGGTGACGTATTTGTCCTCTTTAACGTTAAAAAGGTGTATAATATTAAGATAACATATGTATCAAGAAGGTAGATGAGTTTGAGATTTGGAGAAGGAAGGTATTTTTACAGTAAAATCAGCTAGAAAATTCATTGATGATGGAATGTTTATGTTGGGATAGGACTTGAGAAGGTGTAAATAAGTTGGTCCCTATTACAACATATATTTCCGTAGTCATTTGTAGTTTCTCAAACTTTAGTGCTAGCTGACAAAGATCATCGTACGATCAATACAATTGTAAACTAATCACATTGAAGATTTTGGATCAAAACCAATCTCCAGAGTTGGATCTTGAGTTAAGACCTATTAAAGTCGCATCTCCATCTCCATACCTTGCATCTTGATCTAGAATAGTTACATCGTCTCTCAAGTTTGATACTATGTTGCATGAGATCTTCAACTGTTGAACATCTCAATTCGTTCTCATACCAAATGATGTATACAATACAAACAAGTGTGCATTTGTTGGCTGCGAGAATGAAAAGAACACACTCAAGATAATCAAATGTTCTTCAAGAATTATTAAGATTCTTATGTCATATAATATACATATATTTTTTATTAGTTTTAAAATAACAACAAGAATGCAAAATACATTCAATTATTTATTTTTTTAAAGAAATTAATCATATAGAGTATATAACATAAAATCCTTTATAGATATGGACAAAAAATAAATTTGGAAGGCATGGTTGGTCGTTTAGCATTCGCCCTTGGAGACACGGCCCCCACTGACTACTTGTTCTAGATCCACCCTATTTTCCGTTTTCTTATTTTTCTTTTATAATAATTTGTTTCAATCTTCTCCCACTTTGCAGCCATTACACGCTTCTTCTTATTCAATTCAATTCTTTATTGTGTTTTCATTTCCTATCCCAAATTTGAATTGAATCTTTCAACTGCACAAACCCTATAATTCATCCCCAAATTCTCATCACCACAATCTTCGAATCACTGATTCAATATACGCATATCATATACACACATTCATACACACACAAACGTCTATATCGCTACCTAATCTTTCATTATCTCCCATTGCTTTGACTTTATTTTCCTTCTGTTTTTCTCTCTCAATTTCATAACATTTCAAGGGTTTCAGAGTTTTTTGTTTTTTTTCTGGATTAAAGGTGTTTTCTACACCAATTTTAATGGAAACAACAGGTTTGAGCGTTGATACCACCAATTCTGATGCGTATGAGACTGATAATTTAGCTTCATCAAACTCTTTAACACCGAGGATTACGAGTCGAAGTAGTTCTTCCAGGAGGATGACGCCGTCTTCTTCGTTTTCTGTAATTCGATTTCTACAAGCGCCTGTAACTACTGTACTTGAATATTCTGGTGTTCTTCGACCTAGGTCAAACAACGATTACCATGAATCAGAGAGTTTGATTCATGATCATCATCATCATCATGATGCCCGTAGTTCGAGTGATTCAGATACGGCTACGAGCAGTAATGGCGATAATGGGGAGGTTTCTATACGGATAATCGGTGCGGTAGATCCAGAAGAACAACATGGTGGGGAGGGTGGAGAACCGGTGGCCTTGAATGGCGGCGATAATGATGGAGGAGAGAGAGAGATGGCTGATTCCACCGACGTAGATGCTGAAAATGGCAGGAGTGGGAGTCATAGTGATTCATCTTATCAACAGCGGTATGATATGCAACAGGTTTCGAGGTGGATTGAACAGATTCTTCCATTTTCCTTGCTGTTGTTGATCGTGTTCATTCGTCAGCATTTGCAAGGTACTCAAGATTTGACCTTTTCCTCCTTTTAAACCATTTCAAATGAAATTTTTTGTAGTAATTGCTCTACTTCATCTATATCTGTAGGTTTCTTTGTCACGGTCTATGTAACTGCTTTCATGTACAAGTCTAATGATATTCTTCGAAAGCAGACAGCTTTAAAGGTCCAATCCCAATCCCACTTCTACTATATAAATAACCTTTCTAACTCTAAACACACTTAATCATCTTCTCTTAAATCTTAACAATCAACAAATTTTGCAGGGGGAGAGAAGACTCTCTGTTCTTGGTGGTTATTTTATAGTTTTTGTACTTCATGTAATTGGAGTATACTGGTGGTATCAAAACGATGATCTTTGTTATCCATTGTTCATGGTTCCACCAAGAGCAATTCCACCATTCTGGCATGCTATATTCACCATCCTTGTGAATGGTATGAAATTTCTTTTTATATATAAATTTCACACGTTATTAAAGAAAGTATTACATTTTTTTTAACAAGTTTGATCTATTGTGTACAGATACAATGGTGAGGCAGACAGCAATGGCTTTTAAGCTTGTATTGCTTATGTATTATAAAAATGGCAAGGGTCATAACTTTCGTAGACAGGTAATGTGACGTTAATCACCAAAAAGAAAGAATACATACACAACAAATTATTCCTCAGTTTTTACTTTTTTTTTTTTTATTATATAAATTTAGTGAATTTTGATATTATAGGGTCAAATGCTGACTGTGATTGAGTATGCACTGCTGTTATATCGTGCATTTTTACCTGCTCCAGTTTGGTATCGATTCTTTTTAAACAAAGAATATGGAAGCCTCTTTTCCTCTTTGACAACAGGCTTATATCTAACTTTCAAGCTTACATCAATAGTTGAGAAGGTATCATCAATATTGTTATTTCTTGCATTTATCCTTTTTTTTTTTTTTTTTTTTTTTAACTTATATTAATTAGTGTACACACTCTTGCTCACAGGTTGGATCCTTCTGGACTGCATTGAAGGCGTTGTCAAGAAAAGAAGTCCATTATGGATCCTACGCGACACCAGACCAGGTATAATGTCGCAATTTGTTCAGGGGTATTTTAGTCATTTCATCAGTAGTCAAATACTTATATCAATCTTGGTTTTCAGGTAATTGAAGCAGGGGACATGTGTGCTATTTGTCAGGAAAAGATGCAAGCTCCAGTTTTATTACGTTGTAAACACATTTTCTGTGAAGATTGTGTTTCAGAATGGTTAGATTAATAATTAATTCCCCCTCAAATACGGTTATCAGGGGTATTTTAGGTATTTGACTGATATGAATTCTTATTATTTTTCTCAGGTTTGATAGAGAAAGAACATGTCCTTTATGCAGAGCTGTGGTGAAACCAGCAGAAATACGTTCATATGGGGATGGATCCACGACTTTGTTTTTCCAGTTGTTTTAATTTTTTTTTTTTTTTGGTTTATAATTCTTGAAATACGCAAGTTATAGCCCGAATTACATTAAACGAGTAGAGTCCTAACATGTTTTTTTACACTAAAATTGTAGTTATTAATGTTTAAATATATTTACAATGTACATGAGATACAATTTTCATGCTTTCTGTTGAGTTTTGAAAGTGCATAAAGGAATTAATTCTTAACGTAATGTATGCAATCCTTGTCATTGTTATTTGTTAGTTATATAATTCGGCAGTTTTTGGCCTACACATGTGGTATCAAGACTATAACTAAACGTGTTTAAGTGGTTAAAAATTCTGGTTAACAAAGTTCAAGTTTTAATTTGAACCACATCCCAATGCACGTGCCAAAGTTTTGGTCTTCTTAGATATGATAGTATTTTGGGGGTTTTAAACTAAAGAGTAAAAACATATTCTTTACTTTTAAAATGGATGTATTTAATTTATGCGTTATTCAATGATCAAAAACATTTATTGCAAGAACAAAGTAAAAGATGTTGGAAGCCAATGTCATTGTATAATTGTTCTTTAGATGAATTACAAATTAGAAGTATAAAACTTGAATTTAAATTACATTCTTACTAGAAAGAAATTTTTACACTTTTTTTTAAAGAATATAACATTTTTTGAACTAATAAGAGAGGAGGTATATTACAATACACATAGATCATATTCTTACACCACAATTGTATGAAACATAATGTTTTCGTATTTTAACCAACTACCTAGAGACATATCAGGTAATTCTTGGGGTTTGGATTAGAAATTGATCAAAAGAGAATATGCTACATATTTTAGTTTTTTAGCATACCCTCCAAAAAGGCGAGCCATTTCCCCGACCCTTGCAAAAGTAGTGAGTTGTAGTGGACAACTCGGAAGCTATTTTTTTATAATGTCTTTGTTTTAGTTTTTATATCAACTAATACAAAATATCAATACTTCAATAGTGCTTAAAATTGTTAATATCTTTATAAGATAAACCATTAGGAATAACAATGTATTTTATTTTCGTTACTATTATATGCAACATGATTATTTTTTCTCATAATAACAACATACTTATAAATTTTCTTTTGCTTATTATAGAAAAACTAATCAACCATAAAAATATAAAATAAAGTTTTGATCCAAACAATTATGTATAGAAGAGATAGACAACAATAAGGTTTGATAATAATAAAAATCAATATTATTAGAAATTAAAGCTATAAAACAAAATATGTAAGTGACCAAAAACATAACTTTAAAATGTAATAAATAACTAATATTACAATTTATAAGATACCAATAATTAAATAATCACATTTAGTCATGATTCAAATCACTGCTTTATATGTTACCTAGATCAATTCTGGAACCCTCAAAGGAAGCTCCAAAACCATCTACCACCTATGGTGTTCACGAATGTACCTTTTGTTCAACTATTGAACAATTAACATTCAGTCTATGCACTCTAAACTAAACCCAAATTAATTCCAAATTAATTCTAATTAATTTTAGTTAGTTTCTAATTAATTTATTAATCTTATAATATAATAATAAGCTATTTTCTCAATCTCCTAAAACTATTTCTAACTATTCTTGCTCTTGGGGGCAACCCAAACAGGACTTCGCTATCATTCCCAAAGTTACACCAATTAGTTATAACATTGGGCACCTATTTCCAACATCTTGGTGTCGAGAGCCTTAATTGTATGCTTGTGTGTGTATTGTTGTATGTGGTATTTTGGAGAATTGGCTAAGCTTTGGCTTACAGTTGTGATTAAATATTTTAGGTACTTCAAATGATCTTGGGAATTTGAAGGTGTAACGTCCCAAATTTCACAACATTTTTTTCATTTATTATTAAAAGCATTTGTTCCAATCCCAACTTGAAAGATCAAAATAAAACCATTTGTTTCAAAAGAATAATCAGAATGTAAACATAAGAAATTATTAAATGCAAAATCTCCAATGGATGCGATACAATCAAGTCGTGCCATTCATTCGTTACCAAAAAACCTAAAATAATTTAAACTTAAAACCATAAGTACATAGTTTAGGAAGTTCCCAAATATACCACATATCATACTACAACAATACATAACTGTAACGGGTCTGTTTCAACTCTTGTGAATGCTATGAGCCAGATCATAGTCTTACAATTACTTCTTGTCATGGGCTAAACATGGTGTTTCCTGCTATGCGTCAAAACATAGTATTTCATAGAAGTGTCATGGGACAAAACATGGTCTTTCATACAAGTTCCATGGGCCAAATCATGGTCTTCCATATAAGCCACTAAGACTGTAACATCTCGTTTAAAATAGAACGATTAAATAATACACCCGGAACCCCTGAGAAGTAATTATTATTATTATTATTATTTTATATTATTATAGCTTAAAATCAAATAATAATTAGTTGGGTGTTGGTTTTGGGGAGCCAAATGACAAGATTTGAATCTTCGGGGTTAAAGTGTAATTTCGGGACTTATTTTGTAAAGATTGTTAGTAGTCAGGGGGTGTTTGGTATCTTTTGGACTTAATATGTAAGGATTTGTGGAAGCATGGGATGAAAGGTAAATTCTGGACCTAATTTGAGAAGGTTTTGTAGATGAGGGGCCATTTGGTAACTTTTGGATTTAAATTGAAAGAAAAGGGAGAATGACGGACTAATAGTGTCATTATGGACCAAATTTTGTATGGATTGGGATGTATAAACTACCAATACCTCTGTAACCCTAACCCTCGTAGCATTGCAGCTGCCACCGCCTTCCTCCATTCTCCAGCCGCCACCACCTCAGTCGAGGTCCCAAACCACCAGAGCCAGTCACCTCGTGCTCATCCTCCGCCAGGAAACCAAATGGCGTATGTTGCTGCCGCCGCTGTGCCCGATCGTCGAAGGCGAAGCCGCCACTAACGCCGGTGGATTTGTTATTGTTGTTCGTTGTAGCCTAGGCCGACCACCCTAGTTCCTTCCCGACTCGTAGTTGATGTTCAGCTTTGGAGATCGAAGGCGAACGACAGTGGAGGTCTCTATGGTCGTGGGAAGGAACGGTCAAACCAGCTGTTGTTGGATCTCAATGTTATCGTCACTGCCATGCAGTGTTTCGCCGATGACGATGTTGTTGCCGATCGACCGCCCTTACTACCGCCATTTTATGCCATCACTGTCGTTGTACGCCACCAGGTGGGTGGCTAGACTCATTTATGAACAAGACAACATGTGTGGGTGTGGTTACTTGGCCGGTATCATAAAAAGGTCACCACCACCGTCGTGAGGTGGTGGCTAGCACCTCCGACCACCGTCTGCCGCAACAGGATGACTGTATGTGTGTGTGTGTGTGTGTGTTATTTTATGTGTGTGTTAGTTTGGGTACTTGATGTAAAATGTAATGCATTGTATGGCAGGATAATCAAAGAAATCAACTCGTCACCGCTATGAGGTGGTGGTTGCCACCTCATGCACCATTCTGCCACCACCATCGACCACTTTGGGTGGTTATGTGCTTTATGTGTGTGATTGTTATTTTGGGATGCCTGGAAATTTTTAGACAAAAATTATAACCACCACCGCGAGGTGGTGGCCGCCGCTGTGAGCTGTCACCGACCATCACTACCCGAGGTGGTAGTGGGTGGTGCCTGACTTGTTTAACCCTAATCGGCCCAATGAAGCCCTATTTGGCCTAAAAGCCCAACCATGTGACTAATGGGCTAGTATTGGGTTGGAAACCCTAATTAGGGTTTAGGAAACCCTAATGTCATGAAACTCTAGTTTTGGGGATTGATCAGGACCCACACTGGAATTATTTAATAAACTTAAAATATTAATTAATAATCATTGCAAATTAATCTAAGGCAATATTGGACTTAATGGATTAAGTCCTTAATGGGTTAAGTAGGAACACTTAACCCTAATCGTCATTTCATGTGAAAACTCTAATTTCAATTGGGCCTTGAGTTGGGCCTTTCTATTGGGCTTTGGTGATTGGGCTACTATTGAGCTATCCAAGAATAAGTAAATGGACTAAAATATTTGGATGGGCTTTAGGGTAAGGCCTATGTAAGGGTATAGGCCCAATTTGGAAAATTGGGCCATAGATGGGCCATAACTGGGCCTTGAGGATTATGAGAGGTTGGACCAATTGAAATGCCAAATGTTTGGACTGAACTAAGTGGTTGGGCCTTAGGGTAAGACCATGTAGAGGTCTGGGACCAAATTGAAAAATTGGGCCATATGTTGGGCTTTGGTCCATTAGTTGACTATTGGGCCTCTGGAGTGTGAGTTGGACATTGGGCTTGGAACCCAATTACTAATTGGGTGTTGTTTTGATGTTGACAACTCGAGAATCTGTCAACCAGCAGCGGAAGTTTTATCTGCGGGACTTCAGCAGTATAAGGTGAGTTTTGCCTCACTATACAGTGGGTCGAAGGCACCAATGTCGACCCATTAGTATTGATTATCTGCTAGTAAAAGGATGCCCTAGGGACTGTATATAGTCATGTAGGATAGACTGAGGACTCTTGATCTAGGCTCTTTTACCTGTTCCTTGTTTGGTTGTGGTTTTAGAGTATGAGTACCTGTCCGGGTGACTATCTCACCTTTGAATATATACAATTATGCATTCATTGGATTGTTGATGTTTAGTATGTTGTTATGCTGTAGTGATCTATTAGATATGTATCTTGGTATTTGAGTATGTTATTATGATTTGTTAGATCGGTATCCTGGTAGATAGGATGTTATTATGTTGTTATGATATGTTAGATCGGTTTGTCTCTCTATAGACTGTTATGTTATTATCTGATATATGGGCACATGTTTGATTAGTGGTTGAGGCTTATTTGCTTTGTGCATGAGCCAATAGACCTGTGCATTCCAACCCGATGGTTGTGGTCCGTGAGTATCCCATCCCAAGGATGATTGGACTCGTAGTATGTGGGCATTCCAACCCGATGGTTGTGGGCCGAGGGTATTCCATCCGTGAGTATCCTATCCCAAGGGAAATGACATGTAAGGGTAACAAAGTATTAAACTTGTACAAAAAATACCATTGAACTTTTTTTTGTACACACATCACCAATCAACTATAACTTTTGTACATATATGACCATTAAACTTCACATTTGTTCAAAACATACCATTATATTACCGGTAATAATAAGTCATCAGCCACGTAGCATGCCACGTGGCATGTCATGTGGCTACTGATGTGGATTTTACTGTTTATTATGTACACATTATACCATTAAACTATTTTTTGTACACATTATACCATTAAACTTTTTTTGTACATATTTTACCATTAAACTTTTTTTTTTGTACACATTTTACCATTAATTTTTTTTTTGTACACATTTTATCATTAATGTTATATAATTTATTGAAAAAAAATATCATTTCAAAAAATACAAATTATTACATAAAAGTAGGTTTCCCATCACCTGATGTGGATTTTACTGATT
The DNA here is from genome assembly GCF_052625555.1 of Lactuca saligna. Lineage (NCBI taxonomy): Eukaryota > Viridiplantae > Streptophyta > Magnoliopsida > Asterales > Asteraceae > Lactuca > Lactuca saligna. The sequence goes on along the minus strand of NC_136424.1, from coordinate 11,150,243 downwards.
ATCTAAATTTTAGTAAACTTATCATTATAAGTCATTTTCCTATCGGTAAACAACGACATAATTTCAATGCACTTTTTAATCATCAACCATAATCAAGAAGAGAGGGGATTATAATAAGGTAACATGTACAAAATGTTTCATGAGTTTATAAGTGTGTCTCAAACGTAGTTTCCTAAAAAAATGACTTATAAGAATATGTTTATTAGACATTAGCTAAAATAATGAACAATTGAGTATTTCTTCTCCGCTCCAGATAGAAGTCTCAAGTTCAAACATTGTGGGTTTCAATTGATGTATGACCAACATAAATTCACAATATAGTTGTAAAAGAAAATCCTTAGTATCATTGTAAAAAACAAACATTTTCTCCTAAACCTTACAAAATCAGGGAGTCACAATAGGTGACGGAAAACCCATTTTATGTAAAAATATGTATTTTTTGAAATGATATTTTTTGAATAAATTATATAAGATTAATGGTAAAATGTGTACAAAAAGTTTAATGGTAAAATATACACAAAAAATAGTTTAATGGTATAATGTGTATATAATATACAATAAAATTCACGTCAGCAACCACATGATATGCCACGTGCCATGTTACGTAGCTGGTGACCTATTATTATCGGTAACATAATGGTATTTTTTGAACAAATATGAAGTTTAATGATCATATGTGTACAAAAACTATAGCTAATGTTAAATGATATATTTTATACAAGTCTAATACTTCTAAGTCATTTTCCCATTGTTATACTTTCCGGATCCAACAATTTATCCTCTATTTTCTGTTATGAGATTGTGTTTTTGTCCATGTTCTATTTTTTTACAATTAAATAAAAACAAACATGATCACGAATCACGATGCCAGGCATTTGCTCCGTTCTCTGACCTCTAAAATAGGTACCGACCAGACGCATGTGTTTGATTTTCATAATTCATAGTCGTCTTCCCTTCTCCAATCACGAATTTCTCGCATCACAGAGAAGAGCAACAAAACTCTACGCTATGCTCCATTACTCTTTCTTCCATCTCTCTGATCTGATCTCTCTCTTTACTCGCACACCAAATAACACTTGGTTTTCCTTTCTTTAAGCAATTAAACACACAATCGCGCTCAATTTTCACCGCCGTGAAAGTATTTGGTTGTGATTTGAACTTGATTAACTTCTTAAGGTCAGTCGATTACGATCATGCCTTATTCTTTTTTCTAGGGTTTTTTAATTTTGTGGGTAATATCCAGATTCGAACGCTTTGCTTGAGTTTCACGTTACGCAATGTATAATTACAGGAAAACGGATATTGATCGGTAGTTGTGGCGAAAGCATATTGATTTACAAGATTGCGCGATCGAGTGAATCTCCAATGACTTTGTAAGTTTTCGATTTCCTTTAGTTTTCCTTGTATGATTGGCTCCATTTTGTTTGCTTACTATTTTAGCTACATGAAATAGTTTTATGCTGAAGTCTTGATATCATTATATGATTATCAATTTGATATATAGTACTAACGAAATTATTCTCTCTGAAAGACTCGATATGATTTTCAATTCGTTAGAGAAGAATTAAGGAATTGTTGTTGTAACGATTTCCTTTAGTTTGCCTTACATGGAGCTGTGTGTACTCTTTAAAAATTTCACCAAATCATTGACATGATGACCGATAGGAATTCATGAAGGATTATACTTTAACAGTAATGCCTTGTATGGCAAAATTAGCGTTTGATTGAATACTTCTTTAAAGATGGACGTAGGTGAATGCATTAAAAAAAATGTTGTATCATTATCAATTGATCATTATGAAATGAACTATGTTAATGACATTATCTATATATGTTTGGATTAGGTTGCTTTCATGACTATTGCTTCTTCCCCTATGAGTTTAGCTGTTTCAACATTGCAAGAAGGATTTCCAGAATCTGAGTTCTTACCAGTTGAGCCTCTGATGGATGCTCCCTATAACAGTCCCTCTGGGCATTCAAATCCAGAGATTGATGAAAGTGAAATAGATTTACTATCCGTTTCTTGGAACCAAGATTATGGTTGTTTTGCTGCAGGAACAAACCATGGTTTCCGTATCTACAACTGTGATCCTTTCAAAGAAACCTTCAGACGTGATCTGAAAAGCGGAGGATTTGGGATCATTGAGATGCTTTTCAGAAGCAACATTCTAGCACTTGTTGGTGGAAAAGGCAACACACAATACCCTCCAAATAAAGTCATCATATGGGATGATCATCAGAGTCGATGCATCGGTGAGTTTTCATTTAGATCAGAAGTTAGAGCTGTAAAACTAAGACGCGATCGGATTGTTGTTGTTCTTGAACACAAGATCTATGTTTATAACTTTATGGATCTGAAGCTTCTTCATCAGATAGAAACCCTAGCAAACCCTAGAGGACTTTGTTGCCTATCCCATCAGGTCAACACATCTGTATTAGCTTGCCCAGGTTTAAGAAGAGGACAGGTTAGGGTTGAACATTTTGGATTAAACATGACAAAGTTGATCAATGCTCATGATTCAAGAATCGCATGCTTAACCATGACAATGGATGGCCTTCTGCTTGCTACTGCCAGCACAAAGGGTACTTTGGTCAGAATTTTTAATGCGATGGATGGTACTCGGTTACAAGAGGTTCGTAGAGGAGTGGATAGAGCTGATATTTACGGAATTGCCCTTTCTCCAAATGTCCAGTGGTTGGCTGTGTCTAGTGACAAGGGTACTGTGCATATATTTAGTCTTAGAGTGCGTGTTGTTGGTGAAGATCCATCATCTGCTCAATCTGTGACATCAGCAGCAGCATTATCACATCAATATTCTTCATCTTCCCTTGATGCCCTTATCTCACCAACTTCTGCTGGTGCCAATCCTGGTTCTTCTCTATCTTTCATGAAAGGTATACATATGTGATTTTTAACTTTTAAATGACAAAAGGGCGTTTACGTCATTTTGGCAATGAATATGTTTTTTTTTAATGCGTTGCAATTTTTTAGGGGTGTTGCCGAAGTATTTCAGCTCCGAATGGTCATTTGCTCGGTTTCATTTGCCAGAATGCACGCATTACATGTCAGCATTTGGATCACAGAACACGGTCATTATTGTAGGCATGGATGGAAGGTATTATTGTTTGCCTTTATTTAAAAATGGAAGAAATAACAATTGGTTTCATTTTTTTTTTTTTTTTTGTATTACATTATTTTACTTTGAAAAATATATCTGATGGATGATTTGTGAAATGATTTACAGTTTCTACAGGTGCATATTCGATCCTGTGAATGGTGGGGAGATGGTGCAACATGAGTATGTGCGTTTCCTCAAAACCCAACTCAAGTCTAGATAACAATATCAATATCATTAATTCCCTCTTTTTTAAACTCTCAATTCCCTTTAAAATGTGAATAGATATATCTAAAATAAGGATTTTTTATTCCAACCTGTGTCATCTGTCTTAATTCTTCTTCTTCTTCAAAAAAAAAAAAAAAAAAAAAGGGCAGTGGGTCGAATATGTCATTGGTTGTTGGAGGTGGAGGTGTGAGTGTGGTTAACGAATTGCAGTAATTTATGATTTGTGAATATTGTGTAATTTATGTCGCATACACGAAAATATTTGTTTTGCTGCATACCTATTTAATTTGTGTAGATTGGTGTTTTTGCTGTTTAGTCACATTTACATTCACCAATTTTATAAAACATGATGAGTGGCATCTTGATACTTAGGTCACAATCATACTCGTTTACATTTATATTTTTTCGGTTGGCTAAAATGATATCTCATTTTTCCATATAGACATCCTATTTGATTTTTAAGATTGTTTTATTGGTTGAATTTGTATTGTTTTTCGGAAAAGTAAATTATAAACAGTTTATTAAAGGTTTACTTTTAATAAAAATGTTCATAGAGTGACTAAGGGGTGTCTTAATAGTAACACCCATATTATTTTATTACTAGACATACTTGGGTGTTGTTATAATGTTATTCACACGTGAAGTTGAAGGTCAAAACCATATTCATAAAGTGAAAACTTTGACTTTTCAAACCCATATATATTCATAAAGTCAAGCCCACTTTGACTTTTCAAACCCATATTAATATGGTATCATTAATTATTATTGTCTATTTAATCTTTAAATATTAGTAAAAGAGAAATCTTATGACATCATCTAAAACAATCCGAACCGTTGATTGTGTTTTCTTTATAGGTTTTACACCCTTAGATCAATTTGCTTATGTCACCTTGATCAAACAAGAAGTCAACCCGTTATATTAGGAAATTAAATGTACGAATTGAATTAAAAATCATATTTGAATTCTTTCTAAACTTACGATTACAAAATTGATTCCTTATTAATGTAAACCTTAAATTTAGGCTTTATTTCCATTCAAAATTGTTTTCCAAATATATTATGTGTTGAAATCTCGGAAACTATTAATTTCAAATTTCAGAAGTTTCTGATATTATTATGAACCAATACACTTTGAAGCATGATATCTTCTATTTTAAGTTTAAATGAGATTTCAATTGATTACCTGCTAATTTTCATCATATTGACTTGTATATATATATATATATATATATATATATATATATATATATATATATATATATATATATATTTCAAACCTTTTTACTAATCGATTTACACAAATATTATATCATAATTCCTCCGCAGAAAACAAATTCAAAAAAACTTTAACTTTCCCATCAGTCTGATTAGTCGAATAAATGTATGTACTTCTTCCTTAAATATTTTTAATCTGTAAGTTTGATATATATATATATATATATATATATATATATATATATATATATATATATATATATATATATATTTTCAAATTTATATGTTTTTACTCATACGTATGTTCTTTGTTGAATACTTATAATTTGGATGTATAATGTTGTTTTTGAATTTTTTTTGATGTTGTGTTTGGTTCTTGGTTCATCTTTTTAATCGGTAACTATGATCCTATTTTCGAAAACAGTAAACTCAATTTTAAAATTAGATGTTATATATAATGAAATTATGATGTTAAATGTGTGTATACCTTTATAAAAAAATCAATAGACAAAACAAGAGATGACATGATATAATATAACAGACGGGTTGTACAAAAGACATGAACGCCCTCATTAGAAAGTTTTCTTATGTCTCCGGTAGTAACAAATTAAGATAAGAAATATACATTCTTAACAATTGATGTGAGCTTTAAAGTTAAATATATGCATGTTGTGAATGATGAAAATAGGCTCTAGTATTCTTTGTTCAAAAAGAATTGGTACCATACATGGGCAGGTAAGAATACACGGTATAATAGAAGTGTGTACTCAACTAGAGTCAGCATTTGACCCTGAAATACCAAAAGCACCCCTCAGAACCTTCTGGAAAAAAAAAAAATCAGGTATACTCAAAGACCAAAAATGTAATTTACTCTAAACTTAAGTAAAAAAAAAAATAATAATAATAAGTAAATAAATAAATAAGAAGAAGAAGAACCTTGTATTACCATCATAGTTTGACCTCATCATCAGATTTAAATCCTCCCATAATTTGAGGCATTGTGATTAACCAAAATGCAATAATGCTTGGATCTTTCATGCTATCAATAATATGTTGAAACACAAAAACAGATGTTTTAAAGTATTGAAGTGAGATAATTGTTACAAGAGGAAAAGGGGTAGAATCGTAATTGACATTTACCTCATAAGGGTTTTTTGTTTTTTCATTATGTTGTAAGCTTTACATGGAGGTTCGATAATCTGCAAAGTAAATAAAACTAAGGGAGTGTTTCTTTTGTCCTTTATTAAACTCTATAGTGAATGATTATATGGATAAAGTGTTCTATACATAAAGATTGTAGATAAAGATGGAAAATAAAACGCAATGGATTATGAGAAATCACAAAAAATAAGAACCAAACCTAGGAACCAACATCGAACAAAAACCCTACTTTCTTTACTTCAAAAAAATCAACGTACATGCACATACTAAAAACCGTAGAACGAATTTTACAAAAAATGTTATAAATGATGGACCTGATAAATGATTTCTGTCATAGTTATTCCTAAAATAAAAAAGAAGCCATCAATGAATCTTAACATTGTAGATGATAGTGACAACAACTCAGATTAAGGAAAAAAAGCCCTGATATTAGAGATGAAATGGAAGGGATGATTAGCTTCGTTGCAGATTTATTGGTTATAGTTACTTTGTGGGGTGGGTGGGTGGGGGGGGGGGGGTTATGTGGTTCATTTTGAAGGAACATAAATAAGTTGCTATTTTTTTTTTGAAATAAACAGTTATATTTCACTATGTAACTATAAAATAACAATATATTTTGAAAGTACATTGTCAAATGTTGGATTATACTTGTGTAGACCCATTTTCACGCATGGTTAGCTGTATATAGTTGTTTTCCGTGTCACAAGTAAAAAATGTTTGAAGGTACTTATATGTGACAAGCATGGTCATTGAACTAATAAAACAAAAAATATTATCTATAAAGAGGTCGTTCATCGCTATATATATTTACCTATTTTAATGCAATTTCTACATATTTTAATAATACCAATAACCTTGTTTTTTTATAATTATTCTGTAATATCTATATAAATTTATATTTTATTTATGTGTTCCCCGCGTTAAACGCGGGTCATAATCTAGTAACTTATTAAATTAAACAACATTTAAAACTTTATTTTGCCTAATATTTGTGATTTTCATTTTTTTTAGTACAATCAGTGTTATATATAATTCTACATCTTAAAGCCATTTTTATATTTTTTATTTTTTGTTCTATGATATATATATATATATATATATATATATATATATATATATATATATATATATATATATATATATATATATATATATATATATATATATAGTGGTTCAAAGAAGAAAAAATTATAAATATATTTTTTTCAATAAAATATTTTGGATAAACGAAACAATAATATTATATGAAATAAAATATTTTATTTCCTAGTTTACAAACAGTTATCACTTGTCGTCGGATTGACGTCGAACTAACAACAAATTCAATGATATTTTTTGGTAGTGTTCACAACTTAATAGAACAAACATTATAACTCATGATTCTTTGGTAAATAAATCTAACTATAATCAAATCAAAATAATATAATTATGCTTACATTTATGACCTTTTAAGTTATCTAACATTTATAATAACAATCTATCTTTATTTCATTGTGGTGTAAATAAATCTCATTACAATCAAATTAAAAATAATATAAATATATTTATATTTATGGTCCTTTAAGTTGTTGTTAGTGTTTTTAGATATTTAGAGACATAATTTTTAAGCAAAAAATAAAATAAAAATTTCTAACGGATGAGATAATTTGAATATCAACGGATAGATTTCTATCCGTTGGAATGTGTCAAATCATCATTTTACCTTTCTGTGATTCCTATATAAATAGGACATCAACTCCTTAGGGCTTTAGATGCTTGGATCCAACCTGACTTTGTCTATCCCTCTTGGGTTTGTTTTCCCCGAATATCCTTTCACCTAGGACTTTCTTACACTTTCTCCGATATCATTTCTGAATTTTTTAAGATCACTAAAATCTCGTACATTCAAGCCATGCCAATGGTTTGGAGGATCCTCTATTGGATCGATCATTTGAACTGCTCTAAGGATCTTACCATTGGTTTAAATGAGCTAGTCTATATCTATGATCTTACAACTTTTGAGAATGGGTCTTAGTATTGATTTGTTCTACCCTAATAATATATATATATATATATATATATATATATATATATATATATATATATATATATATATATATATATATATACACCGTAATAAATAAAGATAATTTTACCAAATGTCAACTTCTTATTGAATTTGACACATGCCATTTTCTTAGAATTTTAAAATTATTTTTTTTTCCACTTGTCATTTTTGTATTTTTTTCATTTTTATTCAACTTCCACCTATTAAATGTCACCTCATAGTAATTCTAGTAATTAATGTAAATTAATGTATATAGTAAACATTCCATTTATGAATTCTTATTTCTATTTAATGAGTTCCATTTGTGAATTTATATTAATTAGTTTTATTAGTATAAATTAATTAAGACAAATTACATAAATGGTCCTTGTGGTTTATTCTATTTATTGTATTTATTTCGAAAGTTTACTTTAAAAAATACTTAATTTTTACACATTCATATTCAACATGGTTTTTTAAACATGATAATATTTTTTTATTAGTATACAATGAATTACTTATTTATCATTTCATTTATATTTATTTCAAAATTTGACTTTAGAAAATACTTAATGTCTACACCTTATATTTAACTTTTTTAATCAACCCGTGTAATACATAGATTTCACACCTAATATATATATATATATATATATATATATATATATATATATATATATAACCATTACAAGTGTTAGAAATATTAGTGATAATAGTCAGGATACTGGGATATGTTTAAGGATTCGGAGGATTCAGAAATAATTAAATATCTTGAATATGATTCTAAAAATATTTTATTGTTAATGTTAACTAATTTTTAATAAAATTAAAATATGATAATGTTTGACAAAATGGTAGGAAATAAAAATGCAAATTTTTATTTAGACAAAACTTCAAAAATGGTCTTTGTGGTTTTCGAAAATATCAAGTTTAATCCCTAAGTTCAAAAAACCTCACAGATGGTCCCTGTGGTTTAAAAATTTTTAATGTTTAGTCATTCCGCCTAACTCCGTTAGCTTTCTACCGTTAAGTGAGGGACATTTTCGTCATTTCAATACCCAGTGACCATTTATGAGGTTTTCTTTATTTCAAAAAAAAAGAAAAAAAATATATAATTATTTAATTAAAGGGCCTCTCTCTCTCTCTCTCCCTCTCTCTCTCTCTCTCAAGCAGAAAACGAAGGCTCCTACCCTATGTTCCAGCCATGTTTCTTTCTTCTTTTCTCGATGACAAGCTAGCTAAACAACCACCGATCTTGCTGTTGTTGCCTCCATTCTTCTTCTTCTTCTTCAATTTTAATCGAGAAAATCTCCATCAGAGGTGGGGTTTTCCGACAGTCAAGAGGGCAACAACCCCCTCCCATTTGACGGGAATGGAAAAGACATGAACGGAAGAAATTGACGGGACCTCCGACGATGATTCCGATACTCTTCTTGTATATCTCCCTGGTGCATTTTCTTTATATTTCCTTTGTTTTTTTTTGATGTTTTGTTTCAAGTTCTTGGAAATATTTGCAGGTTTTGCTAAGGAACGATCGAGGGTTTAACTCCGATCAAGGTATTTGATCATTAGCGATGAAAGAAAGCTCCAGCAAGACACATGGAGCCGATTTCGTGTAGAGTTTCCAGTTTCTGCAAACCGTTATCTCAACAAAATCAGTGCAAAGTTCGAGGGAAACATTCTCTTCGGCAACCCAAATTGATCACTCCAGAAGCAAAACCAGTAGTAGAAACCCCGTCGGCAGTTGAAGCGGCATCGGTGCCGATGCCTCAAAAGCCTATTGATGTACCAAATGTGGGTCAGAAAACTACCGATGAAAAACCCACTCCAGCAATACAAACAAATACTGAGAACAGTTTGAGGAAAGATCAAGAGGTTCCTAAGATGGGATTAGCGGAATCGAGCAAAAAACACGAAGATGGGATTAGATCTCCCTGGTGCGATTTCTTCGAATGACAGGAAAAGAAGAAAGAAAACAGGGCTGCTGCCCCTTTTGCTTTTACCAAAAATAGCTCCTCTGGTGGAGGACTTTGACAGTAGAGAGAGAGAGAGAGAGAGAGAGAGAGAGAGAGAGAGAGAGAGAGAGAGAGAGAGAGAGAGAGAGAGAGAGAGAGTTTGCATATTAAATTTTATTCATTTATTATTATTATTTTTTAAAAAAATAATAGAAAATCTCATAAATGGTCCCTGGGTAATGAAATGACAAAAATGCCCCTTACTTAACGATGAAATGCTAACGGAGTGAGCCGGAAGGACCAAATGTTAAAAATTTTAAAACCACATGGACCATCTGTGAGATTTTTTGAACTTAGGGATTAAACTTGATATTTTCGAAAACCACAAAAACCATTTTTGAAGTTTTGTCTTTTATTTAGCGTAGTTGTGTTTGGTCTTAAACAGTTATAATTATGTTTTTTTTTTTTTTTTTTTTTTTTGATTGACATTAACTACAATAAAAGAAAAATAACTAGGCATCGTCGATATAAACAATATCGTAATTTTACTAATTATTTACGTAGAAATTAATTAACTAGGTGACGCCAATATGACCCCCTATCGCTTAAAAAATAATCAAAGATTAATATACAAAACTAAGGTGCATTACACTATCTTAAGCTTTATGAACTTGTACTCTGACATAAAAATTACTTTTAACAGAAAAGTAAAAATGATTTTAAAAGTTATGCAATTATAATTTGTCATTTATATTTCACCCTTACATAATTAATATAATATTTTTATACTTTTAACTTTTTTTAATGGTTTTAACTTGACCATAATTTTAACACGATGTATTTAGAATGCCCCGTGTTTTTTACTCTAAGTAAATCAACCTATGTAATCATGTAGCATTAATTAGACGGGTAGGTATGGGCAATACGAATACACGCTAATCCGACGTGGAGGCATAATAACAGAGTTATAACGCCCGAAATACCACGCCCCTTACATTATTAGGTGTTATGTTAACGTATGTTATGGTGGTGATGGGAGGAAACGACTAATGTCATTGGCTAATTTGTTTGGAACGTTTACAAATTTGACTGTTTGCAAACGGTCACCAACATAAAAAAGATCTATTAATATAAATACACAACATTTTATCTTCCAAACCCAACAAATCATTTCAACAATTATTATTCCTTTCAATTTCATTTTTTTTTCTATTACACTATTTAATTAAAAAATGGAACCTTTTGATCCGTTTCATCCATACAATCATGATATCGACGAGGATGATATGTTCGTGAGTATCAATCCGTTTCATCTATCAATGTATTACCGACACGATGCCGCCAGAGCCAGCTCCACTGCTGGCCAGACGTGCGATGTTGAATAGAGATTGTGAAGAAGGACATAGACGTCTACTATACAGTTATTTTGCGGGAAATTGTCTCTACCAACCAAACGATTTTAAAATATTGTTTCGTTTACGGATAAATGTGTTTCAACGGATAGTCAATGCAATGGAAAGCATGTACCGTAATTACATTTGTTTCAAACCTTCATTGAATGACATGCAATAACTATATGCAGCGTATGGAGAACGACATGGTTTTCCGGGAATGCTTGGAAGCATTGATTGCACAAAGTGGATATGGAGAAATTATCCTGTGGCGTGGAAAGGTCTATACACTAGTGGTCATCTTGGATTGCCTTCGTTAGTATTAGAGGTTGTTGTGTCACAAGACTTATGGATTTGACATGCTTTTTTTGGAGTTGCGAGTTTTAACAACGACATAAACGTTCTTGATCAGTCATCAATATTTCAGGACCTTTTGACAGGAAAGGCACCGGATGCTCCTTTCACAATAAATGGCCATGAGTATAAGTTTGGGTATTACCTCAGATGGAATATACCCATCATATTCCACGTTTGTGAAGGCGTTTCGGCACCCGATAGAACCAAGAGATAAAATTTTCAAGAAAAGACAAGAAGGAGCATGTAAGAACGTGGAATGTGCTTTCGTAGTTCTGAAAGCAAAATGACACATAGTTGAACATGCGACATGAGCATATGAGTTGGACACACCACGAGATATTATGTATGCATGTATCATTATGCATAACATGGTGATTGAAGATAAAGGACGAAACATTGCAGAGTATTCGCCTACGGAACCTAGACACATTCAATTTCATTATATGAGAGTTTCGAGGAGGATATCCAGAAGACGGACTTTAGGACCCGTAGTGGGTACTACGAGTTTGTGGTGATGCCTTTCGGACTTACCAATGCATCAACAACGTTCATGGACCTCATGAATCGGGTGTGTAGGCCTATGTTGGATCGATCGGTGATCGTGTTCATTGACGATATTCTGGTGTATTCAAGTTCTAAAGAGCAACATGAGGAGCATCTTAGAGAGATTCTTGGAGTATTTAGGACAGAGAGGCTTTATGCCAAATTCTCCAAGTGTGATTTTTGGTTACAAGAGGTCCAGTTTAATCAGAATGGAATATTGGTCGACCCGGGCAAGATTGAGGCGGTTATGAGATGTGAGGTACCGAGATCCCCATCCGAGATCAGGAGTTTTCTAGGTTTGGCCCGCTACTATCGGAGGTTTATTAGAGATTTCTCTAAGATTGTCGTTCCTCTCACCAAGTTGACCCGGAAGGGTGTTACTTTTGCTTCGGGGACCGAGCAGCAGGCCTCATTCGAGACTCTTCGCAAGAGATTGTGCAAAGCCCCAGTGACGAACTGGAGGACTTTGTAGTTTATTGTGATGCTTCTATATCTGGGATGGGTGCGGTGTTGATGCAGAGGGGGTACGTGATAGCATAGGCGTCGAGGCAGTTGAAGCCTCATGAGACGAGGTATCCCACCTACGATTCTAAGTTGGGGCGGTGGGACCGTAGGGTTCCACTGAGACACATTGACCGGATGGTCTTATTCGAGCATAGTCATGAGAGGCTAATGAGATGTGTATGGTATTTTGGGAAATTCACTAAGCTTCGTGCTTACCTTGTTATGTGTTATGTGATTCAAGTACTTCTTAGGATCACGGGAAGGCGCCGGCTTGATTGTACACACGAGGCGGAGTTTTATTATGAGGATCCTGGATTTTATTATATCGAACATGTGTTTTGATAACTTGATATTTTTGGGGATTTTGTGATTGTGCTAATGAAATTAATGTGATTTTCAAATGAAAATTTTGTTTGAAATTTTACGGTGTTACACAAATAGGTATGACACTTCTTATGGATTTGGGTGGTTTCAAAAGTGTCTACACACATAGAGAATGTCATTGCTAGTATAATATTTAACTATATTGCAAAAAATGAAGAAATTTTGGCGTTAAAGTTTGAAATACATAGTTGGTTCACCTTACTGCTCATGAAAAGTAGCTCTTCTCGCCTTTCATTCTTCCAAGAAACAACCTGACCCATACATGAGCACCTAGATGTAAAAAGAATAAGTAGAAGAAGAATAGGAATATAACAAATATATATCAAGAGCTAGGACAACTTTGAAAACAATCTTAACACCTTGAACATACAAAACAACCTGACCCCATAAAGAAAAGCATCGATCCTAAATTCTAAGAGCCAAATGAAAAAGGAAACAGACAAACGACCTGCAAAAAAGAGTTATATTTTAGGTTTCTGTGTGAAAAATGGAACAAATATGAAATTTTATGTTGTAGTTATTTGAGTAGGGTCAAAACAGTACAATTGGTTCCCAATAAAATATAATATCAATTTGTTGTTTAAAGTGGGAGGAATTTATTACTTGTTAAAGTATATTGTTGTTTTTTGCTTTTAATGTTCTGTTATAAATTTTACTCCTGGCAAAATAATATAAAGATTCAGGGGCAAATCAGTCATGAAAAAGTATAATAGTATACGTTATAATGAAAAAACTATAAAATATATTTTTATAGAGTACAAATCTGCATATCATGCATATTGTCTATAACTTAATTGTTTAATTTAAGCTTTATTTAAAAAAAGGGAGTTGTGAAGGGACAATAATGGTAACCAAACAAAAAATATTAAAGTAAGAAACATACCTCGATAATCAGACACTTTTCCAAACTGGATAATTATTATAGCAGTCATTTCTTCTGGATTATTTGACACATAATCAACAAATTGTAGAGCATACTCATCCCATAAAGTAACACTCACTTTTCGGCCTCTGAAAAAAATGAAGTAAGGGGAAATGAGATTGTTATACAGGTAAAATAAAATTGTTTGTGTACAATAACCGGTTCTCACTCTAAATCTTGGATTTGCACATTCTATCTACGTGTTTCCTTGCCATGTTTTGACATAAAAGTCTCCATTGGAAAATATAAAAGCACGTGACCAATTACATCTAGAGAAAATCAAAGTATAACACAAGTATTAGGAATGGTAATACAAGAAAGAAAAGTATAATAAATTAAATAATTAAATTTAGATTAAGCACTAACCGACTGGTGTTTTTTCTGGAATATTATTTTCAATGATTGTTTAGTAATTCTCAAAAGAAAAACCGTACAGAGGACCCACAAAATCATTGGATTTGGTAACCATTGTGATTGGACAGAAATGTAATTTGTTTGAATTAATCACAAATTTGTTATCCGCAGTGTTTTCACCAACTTGAGGATTCTCGATATAATAAGATTCATTTTCAGCAAGCATCTTTTCAAATCTGAAAACCCACCTACTTGGAACTTGAGCTTCAATTTTAGTACCCTATATGCAAAAATCAAAATTTAGAATAATAACATAATTATTAGAATACCACTGAGAAGTAGTATGCTTAACAAAAAATGAGACAAAAAAACTGAAAATTGAATAAATACCTCTTCATCAACTAATATCATATCAATACGAAAAGTCTTCTTCTTATCATAAGTTCGTTAATTAGTCAATCGAATGACTCGAACTTTCAAAGTGAACTTCTCATGCGACAAATCAAGTTTTCCAAGTAGTGTGATGTTTTTAGGAGCCATGAATCTGCAACACGCACAACCAACATAAGTTACATTATAGACAATGCTAATATTTGCCAAAACATAATGTACAATGAATTGAAAGCATTATGTTATTATAGACAATGCTAATATTTGCCAATATTAAACATTTTTACTCATTCAAACAGAATATAAGTATTATGTTATCATGAACTAAAAAAGATAACAAACAAATTCTTAATTAAAAAGACCATACTACCCTTATACCCACGAGTAACTTTGGGGGTTATCAATACTTAATCATACCTGTAATAACACCAACAATAAACATTTTGAAACATTTTTACTTATTCCAACAAAGTATAAATATTATGTTATCATGAACAAAAAATATATATAATCAAATATATTGTGGCAAATTTAACAAATTTCTAATATTTGCCAAAACAGAATGTACACCAAATTGAAACAAAAACAGTCACATCTATGATTTTATTAACAAATAAGAGTTTTTTTTTTTTTTTTTTAATTTTTTAATCACTCGATCATGTGTGCAGGGATAATTTGATGCAAGTGACATTTTTTAATCTTAATTGAAGTTGTATATTAAGATTCTCATAAACTTGCAAATTACACCAAGTGGGTTATTTCAACTATCCTAGACCATTAACCTTCTGGGGAGTTACATAGCAAGCAGTTGTTATATCATCAAACACATAATCTTCATTTTGACCAATTATCGAGAAATCCAGAAGCTACATTATAGACAATGCTAATAAAACTTAAGTCATATTCCAATATTTTAATTTGGTTGAGGCATTTTAGCAAACACATAGAGTGCAATATATGAAAATTTTAGCAAACATAAAAAAAAAATAACAATCTGAATGAAGCATTCAATCAACAAATAATGTAAGATTCTTCTTTGAACATTATCAGATGATGGTATGTATAAGATGAAGGAAATAAAATACATACCTGTATGCAGACTGCGTTGAAGAAGAATAACGATGGCAACTTCTACAGATGGGAAATTGCGAGAATATGATAGATGATAGCAAACGTACTTATATACAGTTTTGATTATAGAATCCATTATGTTTCCTAAAATATTGAGATATTACGCTGTCAATCTAAAAATCAAATCCTTTATCTTAGCATATAATTTCAGGAAAACATCAATTCCCTGTCAAATTTTTGCTGATTTTTAGGGGATTTAAACTTGATATCCGATTGTATGCTCGTTGTCGTTAAAATAAGAAAATTTTGTATCGAATGATGGTGACGAGATATACGATACAGTAATGTGAGCGTGAGAAACTTGTTTTGGTGGGGAAAATGAAAAATAGAGTCTTTTTAAGAAAATGAATTTGGAAATGTAGTGTTCGTCAGTTCTTTTTTTTTTTTTTTTTTTTTTTTTTTTTTTTTTTTTGTATTAAAAATGCCATTGATTGGCATTATTTTGACTTCTAATTGCAATTTTTATGTTTATTCAAAACTAATATCCGTTTTTTTACGAAAGTAACCCAAAATTGGTGTTGATATTGATGGAGTTAAAGAGATTGGCATTACCATCTAAAGAGGTTGGCATTGCCAGGTCATTTTCATATATTGGCTGCATTGTAATAAATTTGTTTTTATCCCTTATTTTTTGCCATAGTCTATAATGGATAACAAAAATATTTTGGAACCATTATTCGACAAACCTTATTTTATTGTACCAGTAAAATTATGTTTCTATTTATTTAATTAATTTAAGAAAAGCCTTATAGTTTACACTTTGATAATTAATTTTTTTAAATGAACCCGTGTAGTACACGAGTCTTACACCTAGTTGTTTTATAAAATACAAATTGTCTAAATTTATTAATTTGACATAACTAAATTGAAAATAAATAGTAATACGATGATTTTATTTCTATATTTGATCTAAATGACCATTTTGACCTTTATATCCAAATTACTTAGATTTTAAATGTATATTAATAATTTATTTTCATTATTTTAAAATTGGCATACTTCAAAATTTTATAATACACTAATATGAATCTCTTAAAACATAAATCAATTTTAATTGTTAAAAGTTGTTATTTTGACCATGTTAACGGCAAATAATCATTTTGACAATTATACAATAATTAGTATTCTACTTGAATATTATTTTCTTATTTTTTTTAAATGTACAATTACTAAAAAAATTATAACTAAATGATTAATGATTACACATTCATATTTATTTTTTCATGGTATATTAATATAAAAGTTGAATTTTAGAAATAAATATAAAGGCAATGATGATTAATTCAATAATTGAATCTATACAAATAAAAAAAAGTATTTAAATATTTTAAAAAATTACTCACAAATTTCCAAATACTTCTTTGAATACAACATTAGACGTTTTATTGCTAAGGTTGCCATCACTATTTAAAACTAATATTTTTAATCCATCTTTGCTTTTAACTCTCGACAATGCAACATACAACTGTCCATGAGTGAACACTGGTTGTCTCAAAAATAAACCCACTTTCGATAGTGATTGTCCTTGACTCTTGTTTATTGTCATTGCAAAACATACATCCAATGAAAATTGTCTTCTTTGAAATGCGAAAGGAATTCTTTTTTCTGAAGGAGTTAAGGTCATTCTTGGAATAAAAGTACGGTTTCCTATATTACTTCCGGAAATTATCTCTACTTCTATAACATGGTTACCCAATGTTATAACTCGTAGTCTCGTTCCATTACACAAACCACTTTTCGGATCAATATTCCTCAGTAACATAACTGGAACACCGACTTTTAATACCAACTTATGGATCGGCAAACCTGAGGGTTTAAGACCATTTAGAACATCCGGCGAATACAAGCTTTCATCAATGTCATTATGAACAAAATCTGAATGAAAAAGACTGTCTAAACTCAAGTATTCTTTTTCATCACCTGGAAATAGTGATAACAGACGATCATTTATTTCCTGAACAACTTCGTTTTTTGGTGCAAGGATTGCTCTTTCTTGAAAAAAACTTGGGATGATTGGCATTTTCAATAATAGAAGGATAGACAAATGCAATTAATGAACCGATTGGATCAGATGAATCAGTAATGAGAGGATCATCTGGTATATCAATAATTGCCTCACCATCATTGAAACCACCCACATTTCCTTCTCCTATATCCAAAAGCCAGTTTGCAAAGGCCTTTGTTTCCTCAATATCATTTGTTTGATCACTCAACCTCATGTTTTTTGTTAATCTTAAGACTTTGCAATCTGGCCAAATGTAGGAGGAACTTAATGAAGCATTCACAATGTCTTGTCTGCTTCCGTTTGGAACAACAGGTAGAATCTGCCTAAAATCGCCTCCAAAAACAATTGATTTTCCTCCAAATGGCAATTTTGAGTTGCTGCGAAGATCACAACTCAATATATCCTTCAAAGATCGATCCAACGCTTCAAATGCATGTTTATGAATCATCGGTGCTTCATCCCATATAATCAATGATGCTCGTCTTAACAAATCGGCAACATCATTATCCGGCCTCTTTTGGGTTTTTGGGCCTGATTGGATTTTGAGAGTAAAGGCCTTTTATCAGTTGGATCATGGACATATTGGGTGGGCCGTTTGGGCCAAGGGGGCCATTAAGGATATTGGACTTAGATCTTGGGCCCATTTGCAATGCAAGGGTGATTGGGCCTTTGGGGGTAGGGTTTAAAGGTTGGGCCCTCCCTTGGGATAATTTATGGACCAATCATTGATGATATTATTATTGTTATTATCTAGTTCGGGAGGTTGCGGGTCATTAAGAGTGCAGTATTCGTATTCTTCGGGCGAAGGTCAGTCTTCTCACCATACCCATGGGTCTACGGCACCAAGGCTGGCCCATTATGTGTTTATGATATATGTGCAATCGCTTTGTGTTTGATATGTAATGTGATCGTATGTTTTGCATGAAGATCACGAGGGGAGCTCGTGGCATTAGATGTAAGACCATGTGGGGTAGCACATAGCAGTCCTAGGTAAAGACCATGTGGGGTAGCCCATGACATTGGATGTAAGACCATGTGGGGTAGCCAATGGCAGTCCTAGGTAAAGTCCATGTGGGGTAGCCCATGTCATTCTTGTTGGTTCTATGTATGAATGGCCTATGTGGTATGTTACTTGGATATGTGTATGTATATGTGTGTGGTATGCTTTGGGGAACTCACTAAGCATTTCGCTTACAGACTGTTGAATTGTTTCAGGTACATCAGAGCCAAAAGGCAAGGGCAAGGCGTGATGGCGCGGCGTGCACTCTATCTATCTCTTTTTCATTAATATGTTTATGGACACACTCTGATAATCTATATAATGTAATGGATGATGTTTTTAACTAAATATGAGATTCAGGGTTTTATGGCAATGTGTTATTTAAATTAAATGAATTTTTTTTGTGGTAAAATTTGGGTTGTTACAAGTATGTCTAATACAAGACTTGAGCTCAAACTAGGTCATTTATGAAGAAAAGGAAGTAATTTCTCATGCATGGACTCAAACACCCCTCCAAACTTCAGATCCATGACAAATAAGCATCTAGGAACCTTAAGGACCCATAAAGTTGCCAACTTTATGGAGTCCCAACACTCTCACTCTTAAGACCTTGGATAAATATGCATAAAACCTTAGATCTAGCAATAACGAATCATAAAGCTTAGATCTTGATTACTCACATTGGTCCAGAAGTGTAGCTAAGGGTTACAAATGAAGCCTCCAAGCTGAAACTATGCTTCTATGGTGATTCCTTCCTCTTAAAACCACCAAAACTCCACCAAAATCTCAAGAAAAAAAACAGAGGCTAGGGTTAGGGTTTTACTGAGTTTAGGGACGAAGGAGGTTGGTTTGGAACTGTCACACCCCAAAACCAAAACGGAAGAAACGTTCGGGGGTGTAGGACGTCATGTTTAGTATCACAAGACATGCATCATAGTAAGCAAACTAATGAACAACCATTTCATTAGTAAGAAAGTGTTTACAATGTGTGTGTTCACAAAACATAGAGTACATAAGCAAATAACAAAACAAGACTTGAAGCTATATTGCTCCATCTTCTGAATTCCCAGAGCGAGTACCTGTCAACTAATTTCCTGAGAATACAAGTTATTTAAAAGAGTTTGTCAGCAATTAAGCTGCTGAGTTCATAAGATTTTATATAGTGATGTATGCTAGTTGTAGAAAGTTGTTGAAAAATGTAGTGGAAAAATAAAGTAAGTTATAAGTTCTGTTTTTAGAAAAGTTCGTCTGTTCCTCTAGAAAATCCTATATTTCCTACTTAGATGAAAGATACGTAAAAGATGATTCTACAATCCTTTCTATGAGTACTAAATGAATACAAGTTATATACAACTTGGAGTAAACAAACAATCGACTGTGCGCATCTGCCCTAAATCCACAACCCAAAGAGGAACAGGAAGTAAAGCAGATAACACACATCCCATTGTTTGTTAGGTCCTTGATATATATAACCTTGGTGTATTCGTTTGTTACTCATGGAGTTAATTGTAATTGTTTCTTTATAATTGATGAAAATATTCTTTAAGAAAACCCTTATTTCTTATAGTAAAATAGTGACCACAGTAATTACTTCTATAATCACTTAGTTTGTACTGGCTATACATAATTTAATATCGAATAGATAGTTAATTGGGTGTATCTGCCCTAAGCCCACAACCCAACGAGGAACAGGAAATAAGACGGAAGGCACACATCCAACAACCTATTGGGTGTTAATGATGTATAACCATGACGCATAAACCAAGGTATTATAGAGTCAATCACCTAAAGTCCTTTAAGTCTACACTGGTTTAATAAAATGGATTAAACACTTTACGAGGAAGTTTCTAGTTTTGTGTACTGAAAGATATGATTTGAAAAGTATGCTTTGTACTAGAAAATGTGCATTGAATTTGTGTCCTATGACCTGACCCATACCTGGTACCCCTTGTGATGACTTAATGTGTACAGAACATATATACAACTAAAATCGAATAGATAATAGGTTGGGTGAATCTGCTCTAAGCCCACAACCCAACGAGGAACAGGAAATAAAGCGGAAGGCACACATCCTATTATCTGTCGGATACCATATATATATATCCCTTAATGTATACATTAAGGAATCATAAGGTTAGCATTATGGTCCCTTTCTACTGTATGTACTAGACCCGACTGTTCCGTTTGTCGTTTGTAAAATATAAGTACTGTAGTATTGTATAAAGTTACTACTATTGTACTAATTGCCTTAAATTTTGTATTAAGGTATAATGTGATGGTTAGATCCCATACTAAACGCTCTCCCTGTCAAAAGATTCTGGGAACCAAACGCGACCCATGCAATGATTGCAAGTCGTGAACATCCACATTATGATTATATGATCATGTATACCCAATATAACTATCACCTTTGTTTAGAACAATGCGTTAGTGATTCATTGGTATAGTTAGATCTTGTAATTGTTCCATGCTATAGCACCTTATTATGTTTGTTCTGTTACCGTGTATTGTATCTAGTATGAACTGACTCTCAAAACTATACCCATTATAGTTACTAGTATTCTACTTGAACTGTTATTGAAAAGACTCATTTTACTACCAAATTATGTTTATACTTTAAAAATAGAGTTTTGCTAAACTATAAAGCAACATAACTGTAAAAATAGTTTTGACATGTTTTGACCACTTATAGAAGACATAAGCAACATTTTGAACAATGTTTATTACAATAAATTACACAATTATCATTGTGTTCAACTTGTATCCCCCTCCCTAAAAAGCATTTAAAACAGTTAAAAGATTCATTACGGGGTATGAACTCACCTGATGTGGGTGATTCAGACGGTTATGCGTGTAAGGATGAGAAGTTCCATGAATGAAGTCCCGAGACACAATAAGTCCTAAATGATATATAATGACACATATTGGCATGAATATAGTGTTTATAAGAAACTATATGAAAGGAAACACCTTCCGGGACTAGGAAACACTTTGGCCAAGTGTTGGAATCACATGTGATTCAACAAAGGAAGGTAGATGACACCAACATGAGTTTACCACCATGGGTTTACGGCCCAGGGGAGTTTACAGCCGTAAACTCATGGTCAAACATGGCTAAGAGTGAGTTTGAAGGCTAGGGATGCTTTAGGGACTTTTGTTCTATACTTGTATGAGAAAGACCGCCTCAAATGAGGCTTTTGATGAGTTTACGGCCCCAAGGGGTTTACGGCCGTAAAATCATTGTCATGATGGATTTGAGTGAATTTTAAGGTCCTTCAATCATCAAGGAAAGGTTCTGGGTCACTTGCCTTGCATCCTATAGGGTTCATGGTCCAAATGGCCACCTAAAAGGGGTTTACGGCCTTGGGAGATGGCCTAGCCATAAACTCCATTTGATCTTGTGTTCTTGATGTTTTTAAGTGTCTACACATGAGTCCTAACTAGATATGAAGTATAGGGAAGAACACTTACGGTCTAGAAGCTTGAAATGGTTGATATTTAGTGTGTGTTCTTGGTGAAACTTGAAGATCTATACAAACATGATTTCCATGGATGAAATCAATGTATGTAGTTAGTTAATAAGATGTATCAACTAATCAAGGGATATAATACTTACTCTTTTGAAGATCTAAGGAAGAAGGTTGGATGATAGTTGAGAGAGAATGAAGAAAATCCGGCCAAGGAATGAAGAAATGAGAAGAAATGATCAAATGCCACATATATGGGTGAGAGTTTGCGGCCAACATGAGTTTACGACCATAAACTCCATGTTTACGGCCGTAAACTCCATCTTATGGATTTTAGGGAATGCATTTGGTACTGTGGATTTAGCAGATACCTTCTAACACTTATTCCTTAAGTGTATTAGGCTCAAAACTCCTTAGAATAACCTTTAATCGGGCTAGAACTTCGTACTAATGAGTTTGACACTCAGTTGAGTTGATTGACTGTGTCTATAAAGCAAAAACATTTCGAGTTGTCACAGGAACCCTAAAATGAAGTTTATGGGGTTTAAATACGAATGAAACCCTAAAAGATTGTAGGTTTGGGCTGGAATGTATCTCACGTCGTGAGCTCTTATTGCTTATGTCGTTAGATCATTTTAAATCAAAATTTTCATTTGATCACTCCTCACTTCATGACCCTTCTATGGTCACGTCGTGAGCCTTGATTTTACACAAAAACCATGCCTTTGACTCCTTGAAGCCCTAAGTCGATCCGATTTGGAAACGGGTGTTACAATATTTGAAATGCTAGTTCACAAAACATATAAGTCACAAGTTTATTTGTAACACTTTTTTGGGTCAAACCCAATAATTTCACGACTCAAACCAACATTGTCTAGTTGCCAACATGTGACGTTGATGGATTCAAAATGTGTGTCTATATTGATAGCTTCAGCATGTGGTTTTGAATACTTGACAACATAACTCAAGGAAATATGAATACGAAGAAGATGATTTGAAGACTTTGTAGTGAGGATCAAGTTGTTTTAAATAGAGGATATTGTTTCCTTATATGCATGAAGACTCTTTATCTCTATAGGAATTGTGTATTGTGAATGGACCTAGTATTTATGTAATTTTAGGGTTTTGTTTATTATATGTATTCAGTATTCAAAAGTTTTTTAAGTGAAAACTATTTGGAGATTGTGTTCTTAATTATATTTGGTTTTGTAATTTACTCTTTTGTTTATGAAATTGTTTGTAATCAATAAAGAATCAGTTTATGAGTATTTTTTGTCTTCTTTATATTCCTTATTGTTGATTTCATAGCTAAGGACTAACAATCGGTATCAGAGTAGTCATCTCAACTAATCTACTCTTGCAACAAAAAATGGTATCTCTTCATCAAACATTGTCTCTTTCACATCCAACTTGATTAACAAATTCCTTCCTTTTGATGAGAACAATTTCACCACGTGGTTAATTAAAACCATGATAGTTCTTGAAACCATTGACTACAACATGCTTGAAATCATCATCAATGGTCCATACATTCTAATGAGTCAAGTCATAAAAAAGGTGTTCCAAACAAAACATTCAGAACTCAGATGAATCAATGGACAAAAGATGATAAGAAGAAAGTAAATCTTGATGTTAAAGCTAGAGCAACGATACATAATGCCTCACCATAGAATGTTTATCACATGGAAGAAAATCATATGTATATAAAAGAGATGATCCAAACATTGAAGGTAGCATATGATGGAACTGAAGAGGTTAATGATAATAAAGAAAATAGCCTTTACCAGGTATGAATATTTTTTTCTATAAGAATGAATCTATTACTCACACTTTCAATAGATTTAATTGTTTAGTTAATTATATTAGAAAATTCAATATTGAAAAGTCTAATTATATACGCTAGTGTTAAAGTTTCTTGATCTCAAGATAAAATTTTTGAACATCATCTTCGTCAAAAATATAGATCTTCTTTTCTCCTATCAAGGAACAAAAGAGTTGCCGATGAAACCCTAAGTGAATAAGAAAGTCAACTTGTTTCTAATAATGAAAAAGATGAAGAATAGTCTCAATTTTCTAAAATTGCTTCTCTAGTTGCCTTAATTGTGAAGCAAATCAACAGCTTTAAGAATACCAAGAAGTTCAAACCAGGATAGAGAAAGTATGCTATCGTTCCAAGGAAAACGAAAGATGAAGTCACTTCTCACACTAATAAACAAAAATCAACATCAACTGATTAATGTTTTAAATGTGGTGAGACCGGAAACGTTGCTAAAGGCTGTAATGGAAAAAGAATTGGTCAAGAGGAAGACATATAAAGCATAGTATAAGTGTAATGTCCCATTTTCACAACAAAATTTTCATTTTTAATTAAGGTAAAACTTTACATTTATAAAATCCAAGTTAAGAAAACCATTTGCTCCAAAGTACATTTGTTTAAAATTCAGAGTAATATAATAAACACAGAATCTCCATTGTTGCTGACAAATGTATATAGTCACACCTTTCCCTTCCCACGATCATCATTATTACCTGAAAAAACTCACGTCAACCCTAAAGACGAGATAAACCACCAACTCGATCTGACAATATCAAGCCTCCCCTTGCTAAACATATCCACAATAACCCTAATTATCAATTAAGGAAATGACTGGCCCATGAAAGGTCTAGGCTCACAATTAAACCTCCTTTAGGCAAGAGACCATTTTTTCCCTTCCCATACTAAGTCCCAACATGGTGGACCAAAAGTCAAACCGGTCAAAAAATCAACAATCAACACTTAGTTGACTTAAGCCCTGTGTAACTAATTTATGCCTTGTGTAGAGCCCTTGATCCTAAAAAACTTCTATTAAGCTCTTAATACAACAAGCCAAACTCTCAAACTCCTAGATATGATCTAAATGAATGTCTTAATGGATAAAGTCTCTGACTTTATCCCTTTACATGGCCAAGATAAACATCCAATCAAACTCTAAGTCCAAGATGATACTTTTTGCTCAATAATTCATGCATGGATGGGTGAGAGTTCCCAAGCTCTCATTTTTATGACTCTAAAACCTCAAAAACATCAGAAGGAAGCATTCAAATGGTCTGGAGCAACCCATACTCATAAGAACCAAGGTTAAGGGACAAAAAGCATAAAAACTCATGAGCTAAGTTGATCTAACAAAAAGGAACATCAATATGCAAATCTTTTATACCTTTTAGAGATAGGTGATGAAATGCAAAGGCTAGATCTACAAAGCTTAGAGCTCAAACTTGCTTCTCTGATGAACTCCTTCAAGAAAGCACATAAATCACACTAATGCTTCCAAAATTCAGAATTGGTGGCTAGGGTTTCAAAGGAACAATATAAGGTGATGGAGGTTCGATATGGGAAGGTTTCCAAGAAATTAGAGCCCTTAATTAGGGCTCAAAACATTAGGGTTAGGGTTTTGGTCAACAACGGCTACGCCCTACATAGCAAAATCTACACCATGCGTAGATCATTAAATCGAGATCTGATTCCAGCATCTACGCCATGCGTAGATCTCCTACGCCCTGCATAGGGCAAAATCCCCAACTCCCAATTCAACTTTAAACAACCATAACTTCTTCTTTTCAACTTCGTTTTTGGTGTTCTTTATATGCGCATAAATGTATTGAAAAATCCCATAATCCTGTATAGTTACTTTTGGTGTAACACATGTTGAACTAAAACCATAATCCATGCAAAACACCCAACATATAACTTTTCCCATTTTACCCTTTGGTTCTAGCATACGAATCAAGGACTTAGATCTCATAAGCAATATTATCAACCTTCAATAAGGTCCAAACTTTACTTTCTTAAAGCCCAAAGCCTTTACATTATCGAATTACCGTCCAAGAACCCTAAATTAAGGAATGTCCTGAAACAAAGTATTACAATAAAAGATTGGTTGCCTCACTAAAAAGGAAAATATGGTATAAAGGTTCTGACATCCGAAGAAGATAATTGGGAAGCTCAGAAGCAACATCTGATTATAAGAAAATTGAAAGAAAAGATTTGTGTCTGATGGCAAATATAGAAGATTCAAGCTGATGTCAAAGACAATGTGATGCTAAATTGGGATCAATCTTCTTTCTATCCATCAGTTTTCCAAGTTCAATAAATATATTGATAATGAGAAGCCATTGATGGTTGATTATCTGTGTTTCGATCTCGAGAAACCTCATCAAGAAAAATTATAACTTAAACAAAAAAATAATGATATGTTCTCAAAGCTTAACACAAAATTAACTGAACTCTCAAACATGACAACTGATTTACCAAACCAGAAGGTGATAAATAAGATTCTCATTGATGAAAGAAATAAAATTGTTAATGACTCTAGAAACATCAAAAGAATCATAAAAAAACTGGACCACATCTCACACTACCGTTACCAAAATCGTAAATGATCAAATTTCTTTTCAAGATACAAAAGTAATTGGTGGTGAATTTTAAGAAGCTTTTGATATTTATGAATGAATAAAACATGAACCATGTTTTCCTGAAAACGGATGAATTAATTCATGATTTCAATACAAAGTTTGTCAAGTCCGATGAATCTAAGGATCGAGACATAATTATTAAACATTATGTAATAGATTATTTTGGTAAGACTAGTCTGATAAGGCACATTACTGCAAAGAATCCATATGCGAAAAGTCATTTTCAAGAGTCTACCAAACATGCTGTTAAAACTCAAATTAAATTTCCAGTTTCTAATGGTGAAGTACATTTTGCATTAAACATTGTAACATCAACACTGATGATAAGCAAGCTAAAAGAGTTCATAGTGAAACCTCAACTTTTATCAACATTGAGAGAGATCATCAACATCAGCTGATGTTGACACAATCTCTTAGGTTGATGCATGTAATCACAATCAAAACATATCCATATGTTTATCAATATGAAGCGTTCAAATCAAGTTAAACAATTAAAATTTAACAAAATCTGGAAAGTTAAAAGTTCTCACATTGATAAATCTTTCACAGGTAATTCCTCAACATCAAAGAAAATGAAATTTGGAAAGAGAAAATATTATAACTGTGGTGACAAATCTCATGAAGCCTAAAGCTGCCCTCGTGAGAAAGGAACCAAAAGAACTGACAACATTATGTTAAGATGCCGAAAGTGTAACAAGAAAGAAAATTCATTAAATCGTTTTCCTTTAGAGTGTCATAGTATTTTTCCTTCGCTCCATATGCATTAATCAAACACATTTATATGGATTATGTTTCTAAGAAAATTATTTCATTCATAAAACGTATCGAGTTGTCTGTCGACAACAAGTGAAAGAGCTTAAGAGTGATCATGACATCGAATTCAAGGATTTCACTTTAGAATCATTTTGTGATGATAAAGGTATCATACAAAACAGGAACTAAAAATAAAGCAACAAAACCCTGTTCAGCATATATCCAACAAAAACCAAATATCATAAACTGATCCTTTCTCCATTGAATCCCAATTACAATTGGTCAACATTATTACCAACATTACATTTCGTTTAACAAGGAAACATTATTTATGCTAAAACGGCATTGCAGATACTATGGTTTTGTAAGGATTAATTTCTACAGAATTTGCATAAGTTTTGGTTTAGAGCTTAGAAGTTATGCTTTTGGGGTCATCAAAAGTAATCATCACCTTCCCTATTACTTTTCTGTCCTTAATATCCGAAAATGCAAGATTCGCCTGCAACAAGTTTTTCATGTTAATTGATTGAGAAAACCAAAGTTTATTCTAGTATATTAGACATTTGAGCAATAACCAAAATTGAACTCTTGTTTGTCACCTCTTGGAGTTTGTATGAATTAGAAATGTAGATGGTAATTAAGCCTCTTGCCAACCAAGATAGCAGCTCCTTTAAAGAGTCTTCAAGTACACTTGAATGATGCATCTTATAGCTCCCCCAATAGAGTCCATGAATTGTCCAATTCTGAAAGAAAAATATAATACAAAAGTTCATGTTGTGGGTCTTTCATTTAATACAAAAAAGATTATGAAAGTTGTTTACCTTAACAAGAGCAATATTAGCAGGAATAACAGGGACCTCGCCACTTGCAAACCCTATCACCAAAATTTGTGCTCCCCAATTCAACAACTTCATGCTTTCTTTCATAAGCTTGCCTCCAACAGGATCATACACAACATCAACCCCTTTAAGCTTTTTAGTTTTCAAGAACGACTTTACACTTTCAATAACACCTCCTTTGCTCAAGTCAACAACATGATCCACACCCATTGACTTCAAGAACTCTACTTTCTCAGTTCCTCTGAGATTTCAAACAAAAGCATTTTCACAATTGATGTAAAACTAAAAGCAGTATAGAGAATTACACACCTAGCAACAGCAATGACAATGGCACCACAAACTTTTCCTATTTGAACAGCTGCAAGACCAACACCTCCGGCTGCACCAAGAACTAGCAACACCTGCAAATCATTGAATAATTTTCGAGTTTTCACACATGTAAATCAAATGCTTAGTATGATCAATGGTAACATAAATCAAAAGAGAAAATGTTTTTTTTTTTTTGAAGAAATTGACGATATAAGCTGATAGTGAATGAATACCTGACCAGACTTGAGATTGGCCCTATGAACCAATGCCACATGAGATGTTCCGTACGCAACTGGAAGAGCGCCGGCAGCCACCAGATCACATCCATCAGGAACTCCAAACCTTCAATTGAGGGAAATGTTTAGTGAAAAATTCAGCGCATAATCAAGCTTCGTATCCAGAAAAATGAAACGATTACTCACAAATCCTTCTCTTCGGCAACGATAAATTGGGCGAAAGAACCGACACCAGCGAAGGAACAAACAGGATCGCCGACTTTGAACTTGGTGACTTTAGGACCGATGGATTCGACAACACCGGAGTAATCGGATCCAGGAACGAAAGGCAAGGCGAATTTTTCTTGATACTTACCGAGGACTTGAAGGTAGTTGGCATAATTCAAGCTGGTGGACTTGATTCGAACTCTGATTGAAGTTGGAGAAGTGAGTTTGGGAATAGGGTGAGATGTTGAGACAGTGAGAGCGGTGTTTTCCGATGAATCCGGTTGGGTTGTTGGGTCACCGAGCTTCCTGCATAACAAAGCTTCCATTTCTTTCGATATAGTCAAAAGGAAACCACAGGGCGTTAGGATGAGGAGATGGAGGAGAAAAATGAAAATGTAAATTTAAATATGATTCTTGTTATATAATTTACACTAGATTATAACCCGTGTTAAACGCGGGAAACGTATAAAAAAAACATATAAATGTCTACAAATTTTACATAATAATTATTAAAAAAAAGTTATGGTTATCGGTATTCTTAAAATGTGTAGATGATACATTGAAATCGATAAATATCTATAATCATTGAAGAACATCTTTGTACACAACATTTTTTTTGTTTTATTAGTTGAACGATATTCTTCGTCGTCACATATAAATACCTTCAAAATCATAGATAATTACATTAGTGTAATTTGAAGAACGATTGATGGGTAAAATATTAGGGACACAAAAACATTGAGAGTAGAATGCCTAAACGTTTAGAACAAACTTCAAGATTTTGACCCGTAACAGCCACCTGTTCAAAGCCATTTTAACACCACCAAGGACTGCAAATTATACAAAAATTTTGTATATTCCAGTAGTTTATACTTTTAGCTTTTCAGAAAGTACTTTTAAAAGTCCAAACGATTTTTCTACAATTTTATATGATTTTTACAAAACAGTCTATCCGTACAGCTAATTTCCGACCAGGCAATGAAAAAGGCGATTTTCACCTAAATTGGAGGCAACAACAGGTCTTGGAAAAATTCATGGACAAACAAAACTCAAAATGAAAACTTTGAGAGTTTACGGATCACTGATACGAGTTCTGATGATTTTTCTACATTTTTTTTCAAAAAAGGGACATAATGGGAAATTTTCAGAATTTCCCAGTAATGCATTGTAAGGACTTTTTGACCACTTAACCTATTAAGTCATAACCAAAAACACCCATAAAGATAAAAATTGAGTTCTTAACAGTAGAAACTTGTCAAGAAACATTAATAGCAATTTTATCCTCACACCAAGGTTCAAATTAGTAATCAACAAAGAAAACAAGGTGTCCAAAACATGGAGTAATACATGAACATGAACTAAGAATTCTTAAGGGTGTTCATAACCACGTTTTGACAGCAATAAACCATCAAAATACACCCAATAGAATTAGAATTAAACATATGAACTTTCAAAGGTTTCTTGGAAGAAGAAGATGAGATTGTAATCATCAATTAGGAAGGAAATTAACAACAACAATCTTCAATTGACCAAGAGTTTGATATATGAACACAAGGAAAGAGATTAGAAGAGAATTTTTTTTTACCACAATTAAGCCAAGAATCGCAGCCGTCTTCCCTCTAGGATCGATCAAGCAGATCCTTCTCTCTTCTTCCTCCTTGCTCGTCTCGACTTTTCTTCCCCTCCAAGCCGCTCACGTTTGTTTTTTCCAATGTTTTAAAACCCGGGTTGACCCGGCCGGTTCAACCGGTCGGACCGTGACCCGGGGTAGAAGGCGGGTCAATTGAGACCGGTTTTTTGTAAAAATACGAACCGGATCGAACCGGCCGGGTTTCCTCTAAACCGCGGTTCAACCGCTTATGTCGAACCGGTTAAAACCGGATTGACCCGTTTTAATAGGGTTTGGATAGTTGAAAACAAGTAGCGAAGACCAAAACAACGAGCCGTTTGCGGTTTCATCAATGTTTTTCAATGTTTTTAAATATTTAAACTTTGTGGACATTAAATTATTGGTTTTATATGTTTATGCATTATGCATGAAAGTAAAAATATATAAAAATAGAGAAAGACCATAAATCGGGTTGACCCGGCGGTTCAACCGGTTGAACCGGTTGACCTGTGAACCGGTCATCATACTGGGTCAACCAAAAACCCGGGTTTTAAAACATTGGTTTTTTCTTTTCTTCTTGGCCTTCAACCGACGACGCACACAATGAAGGAAGTAGTGATCGGTTTTTTTTTTTTCTTATTATTATTATATATTCACGTGAGTGGATGGACACAAGGATAAGGATCGATCCTTCACCTTGGGGTTACTCCAAATTTTTGCCAGTCCCCTTAATTCTTAGTATTGTACCCCATTTACACTAACACTAACCCTAGTATTCTTGACAAATTAGAT
Source organism: Lactuca saligna (assembly GCF_052625555.1). Classification (NCBI taxonomy): domain Eukaryota; kingdom Viridiplantae; phylum Streptophyta; class Magnoliopsida; order Asterales; family Asteraceae; genus Lactuca; species Lactuca saligna. The sequence goes on along the minus strand of NC_136424.1, from coordinate 11,118,897 downwards.
TTCTGTAAATGACATCTTAGCCCTCAACTCATAATAAACCCTAAAATTAATTATTTTTATCCTAATAATTCCATAAATCAAATTAATTTGCACATTTTTTGTGATAATTTTTTTTTGATATTAAATAATACTATTTTTAGTTAATTTATTCTCTTTTAACCTCATAAAACTAAAATATTTTGCATAAATAGTTCTTTGAGTAACGAAACAACTAACGTCGTTTATTATAGGATTTTTGGGTCGTTATATATATATATATATATATATATATATATATATATATATATATATATATATATATATATATATATATATATATATATATATATATATATATATACAGAGAGAGAGAGGCATATTGGTAAGTTTTGTTATTTTATATGAGAAAAATAATAATTATAATGTGAGAATACTATCTAAAAAAATAATTCCTTGAAATATTTTTGGAGGGAAAAAATCGAGATCATTAAAAATTTTTATATAAGGCAAATACAAATTTAGAATGAGTGAAGTTATGGATGAAATTATTGACGAAAATTATTTTGGAGGGAATTTTATTTTGTAAGGTATAATACTATGACAATATTCGAAATATGTATATTTATTGTGTAAATTTATAAATTTTATAATTACTATATAAAGATAAAAACAAAATAGGTTGGTATGTTATATAATAAAAAATTAATCATATTATTTTAATGTTAATGTTGCTTATAAAATCGAAATATATATGTATCTCTCTCTCTCTCTCTATATATATATATATATATATCGGTAAGTTTTATTACTTTATATGAGGAAAATAATAATTATAATGAGAGAACATTATCTAAAAATAAATGCATTAAATATTTTTAGAGAGAAAAAAATCACGATCATTAAAAAAATCATATATGGAAAATACAAATTCAAATTAGGTAGAATTATGAATGAAATTAATGACGATTAAATAGGTAGGTTACTATTGAATCCGATTTTGGAAAGTTTAAATTTGATAAAGGAAACTGAGTTATTAAAATAATATATTTTATGGATATAAGGGAAATACAAATTTAAATTTGATAAAGGAATCGCATCTACTCTAATAAATGAAAATAATTTTACCAAATGTCACACTCTCATTCATTTGGTCATATGTTATTTTGTGGTTATTTTCAATTAAAATTTTTCCACATGGCATTTTGTGGTTTTTTCCATTTAATTAAACTTCATATAACATTTAAATATAATAATTGCAATAAATATAATAATAAATGCATATCAATTTTAATAATTAACTTTCCTTCTAATTTCAACATTTTTAAATTAAAACTTCATTAGTTTCCTTTGTTTATTTACCTAAATTATTTGTTCAAATTTAAAAGAGAAAAAATTTTAATTTTAATAATTCAATATTTTTTTTATTTTTCTTATAAATTCAAACTTTTTCAAAATTCAAATGTTTAGAATTGTCATATTTAATTTATTTTCTTTTAAATGAACCCATGTAATACATGGGTCTTATACCTAGTTACATCATAATATATGTTTGATTGTTTATCTTGATCATAGATAGATAATCCTTATATATATATATATATATATATATATATATATATATATATATATATATATATATATATATATATATATATATATATATATATATTCATTCATAGTCCAAATCTATCTTAAAATCAATTTGGTGTACTTAGCTTGCATGATCATTGAGGTTAATGTTCATAAATTGACATACACTAATTAGTCTGATCATGATAACTAATAACTTTTAATTTGATAACCAACATAAATAATCCATTGCTTGAAATTAACTATAGGAAATGGGGGATTCGAAGCTAAACGAAAATATCTTTTAAATCTTGATCAAAACTCGTTTTCTAGTTCTTTGCTTTAGTTTAAAGTGTTTTTAGTAGATTACTTTAAGTAAATTTTTCTAAACCTGAAAAATAGTTCGACTATTAGTATTATTTTCTTAACTAGAATTCAGTTCCATGTGTACGACTCTTAGTTACTCTACTCTACTATTGCATGACTAAGTACACTGCCTATTGTCTTTTAGCTGAGTGGAATAAATGGGATATAAATTTTAAAGCTTTGTTTTATAACATGATCATAAGACGACATCATTAACACTGAAAGGAAAGTAGTTTTGAGTGCTAAAAAGATTCAAGATATCTATATTTTGATATGTTCACGGGAAACAAAGAAATGAAGATCTGTTTTCTTTCAAAGACTCGATCTATTTTGAAATGGTTACGACATAAGCGTCTGTCTCATCTAAACTTTAAGACAACCTCAAAGTTGTCAAATGATGAGCTTGTTAGAGGAATTCTAAAAATAAAGTTTGTTATAAACAAAGTTTGTTAATCTTGTGAAAATGAAAGCAACACAAAACCTCTTTTAGATTAAAAAAAAATGTTCTTCCATCAACTCTCATCTCCCCCAACATCACGTGGACCAATTCATGTTCAAAACCCAAAGCCTTGTAGGAAAAAAGATACTCATCGGTTATAGTTGATGAATTCCCAAGTTTTACTTACATGAGTTATGTTTCTAAGAAAAAAGAGGACACATCTGATGAAATTATTTCATTCATAAAACATATTGAGTTGTCTCTAGACAACAAGTGAAGCATCTTAGGAGTGATCATGACACCGAATTCAAGAATTTCACATTAGAATCTTTTTGTGTTGATAAAGATATCATACAAAATTTATCAGCTATGAGAACCCCAAAACAGGAACTAAAAATAAAGCAACAAAACCTTGTTCAGCATATATCCAACAAAAACCAATTATCATAAACTGATCCTTTCTCCATGAATCCTAATACAATCAGTCAACATTATTACTAACATTACATTTCATTTAACAAGGAAACATTATTTATGCTAAAACAGCATTGCAGATACTATGGTTTTGTAAGGGCTACTTTCTACAGAATTTGCATAAGTTTTGGTCCAGAGCTTAGTGGTTATGCTTTTGGGGTCATTAAAAGTAATCATCACCTTCCCAATTACTTTTCTGTCCTTAATATCCGAAAATTTAAGGTTCGCCTGCAACAAGTTTTTCATGTTAATTTCAATGTTTCTCTATGGTAAAACCAAAGTTAAGTCATATGGATGGTCTTAATTAGAACCAAAAGTCATGTTATTCAAGTATATTCGTGAAGGGTATATTAGGCATTTGAGCAATAATCAAAATTGAACGCTTGTTACCTCTTGGAGTTTGTATGAATTACAAATGTAAATTAGCCTCTTGCCAACCAAGATAGCAGCTCCTTTAAAGAGTCTTCAAGTACACTTGGATGATGTACCTTATAGCTCCCCCAATAGAGTCCATGAATTGTCCAATTCTGAAAGAAAAAATAATACAAAAGTTCATTTTGTGGGTCTTTCATTTAATACCAAAAAGTTAATAAAGTTGTTTACCTTAACAAGAGCAATATTAGCAGGAATAACAGGGACTTCACCACTTGCAAACCCTATTACCAAAATTTGTGCTCCCCAATTCAACAACTTCATGCTTTCTTTCATAAGCTTGCCTCCAACAGGATCATACACAACATCAACCCCTTTAAGCTTTTTGGTTTTCAAGAACGACTTTACACTTTCAATAACACCTCCTTTACTCAAGTCAACAACATGATCCACACCCATTGACTTCAAGAACTCCACTTTCTCAGTTCCTTTGAGATTTCAAACAAAAGCATTTTCACAATCGATGTAAAACTAAAAGCAGTATAGCGAATTACACACCTAGCAACAGTAATGGCAATGGCACCATAGACTTTTCCTATTTGAACAGCTGAAAGACCAACACCCCCAGCTGCACCTGCAAATCATTGAAAAAATTTCGAGTTTTCACATGATTATTTGTAAATCAGATGCTTAGTATGATCAATGGTAACATAAATCAAAAGAGAAAATGTTTTTTTTTGAAGAAATTGACAATATAAACTGATAGTGAATGATTACCTGACCAGACTTGAGATTGGCCCTATGAACCAATGCCACATGAGATGTTCCCTATGCAACTAGAAGTGCGCCGATAGCCACCAGATCACATCCATCAGGAACTCCAACCTTCAATTGAGAGAAATGTTTAGTGAAAAATTCAGCGCATAATCAAGCTTCGTATCCAGAAAAATGAAACGATTACTCACAAATCCTTCTCTTCGGCAATGATAAATTGGGCGAAAGAACCGACACCGGCAAAGGAACAAACAGGATCGCCGACTTTGAACTTGGTGACTTTAGGACCGATGGATTCGACAATACCGGAGTAATCGGATCCAGGTTCGAAAGGCAAGGCGAATTTTTCTTGATACTTATTGAGGACCTGAAGGTGGTTGGCATAATTCAAGCCGGTGGACTTGATTCGAACTCTGATTGAAGTTGGAGAAGTGAGTTTAGGAATAGGGTGAGATGTTGAGACAGTGAGAGCGTTGTTTTCCGATGAATCCGGTTGGGTTGTTGGGTCACCGAGCTTCCTGCATAACGAAGCTTCCATTTCTTTCGATATAGTCAAAAGGAAACCACAGGGCATCAGGATGAGGAGATGGAGGAGAAAAATGATAATGTAAGTTTATCGAGTCGGAATGAAAGAAAAATAAAAATAAAAAATTTTGTTTTCCTTTTTTGATCAATTTGAAATTGGTGGATGAATTTTTTCTTAAAAAATGCAAGAACATGTTTTTCTCTATTAATCTTTTTTAGTCATATTTTTTTTACTTCTTTAAAACAACTGGATTCATGTGCTTGCAAAGTTGATTTGAAATATGATTATCGTTATATAATTTACACTAGATTATAATCCGTGTTAAACGCGAGAAACATATAAAAAACATACAAATGTCTACAGATATTACATAATAATTATTAAAAAAAAAGTTATGGTTATTGATATTGTTAAAATGTATAGATGATACATTGAAATCGATAAATATTTATAATCATTAAGAACATCTTTGTACACAACATTTTCTTGTTTTATTAGTTGAACGATATTCTTCATCACATATAAATACATTCAAAATCATAGATAATTACATTAGTTAATTTGAAGAACGATTGACGGGTAAAATATTAGGGACAAAACTTTTAGCTTTTTTTTTTCTTCAAGAAGATGAATTGTCACCTGAATTCATCACTTTGTTTTAGTGTTAATATTTCTTATATATATATATATATATATATATATATATATATATATATATATATATATATACACACTAATGGCGTACCCGCACGATGCTGCAGCGCTAGATAGTTTTCATGCAGCGAAAATGAGATTGTTCGTTTCAGCCTTTCGTCGGATTGTTTTCAGTTGGATAGTTACGTTTGTTGAATAGTTTCTAGTTAGGTACGTACATGCAGGGGTATAATAGTTTCATATCTGGTGTTATCTATTGTTCTGGCTTTTATTTTACCATTATTTTTTGGGGTTCATAAAATGATTATGAAAAAAACATATCGATACATCTTCTGTTTTTTTGAAAAGGACGATGAATTTGCTTTCTCCTAACTATATTGTGTTAGAAATAAAATTATATTGCATTTTGGGTTAAATATAAGTGTACATTATTTTTTTATGAATGATAAAATCATTTCATGATTACGTTTAGTTTCATTTCCATGATTAGTTTCATTTCCATTTTCATGATTTGGTTCCACTCCTTTTCTTTTGATCCGGACTACAAAAAATAACTTTGGATTGACTCCAAGTGTTTGGTATCCATTGTTAAATCTGACTCAGTTTAAACTTCTAACTTCTAACTCAGTTATTAACTATCAAACGAACCCTTAACGTTTAAGTCTATATTTTTTTTTGTTCATATGGAGATTGAAAGGTTACATTCATATTACTATTAAGAGTAAATTACATGCTTGGTGCATGAAGGGTTCCCTTTAACGTCAATGGAATAAGGGGCCCAAAAATGTTATAAAAGTGTAGTTTTATGGACCATCAATGATGAAATTAATCTTGTTGGCTAAATGTGTTAATTTGAGCAAACCAGAGGGACCAAACATGTAATACACAAATGTGTAGTTTTCAGGACCTTCAATCATGAAATTAATCTTACGGGCTAAATAAGTTAATTTCAGCAAACCAAAGGGACCAAACATGTAATAAACATATGGTATTTATGTATCTGATGCATTTGCAACTATAATTTCGTAGCAATTAAATCAAAATAATTATTGTGTCTTTTTTATGTTAATGTTGATACTTGTATTTATAAAAGTGAAAACTTAAAAATACAACTGATTTAGTAAACTAAATCAATTTCATTTAGTTGTTATTTTTGATGTATGACTGGAAATAAAAATAAAATATTATATAAAACAACCATGTAATACCCCGGTTTAACATGAGTGAAAACAAATACCAAAGCTAGAAACATTTGTTACAATGATCCATCAACAACCTCAAACCATCAGCAACTCTGTATAATGTCCTCATTTCCAAAACTTGTTCAAGGGCCAAATTGTCTTATTTATGGCAAATTTACATCACTATCTAAATGATCGAGGAAGGCAAAAGAGCATTAAATGTGCATTATCATCCTTAGAAAAAGATGATAATATGAGTTTCCATTAAAATCACATTCTTCAAAGTTTTTTTTTCTTTAATCAACAATACTATCTAAAATCCGGTTATCAATATAGGGATAATGACTTGAAAGGGTAACGAACTTTCGACTTTTGTCACATTTAGTCACTAAATTTTTTTCGTTATCCATTTGCCATTGAACTATTGAAACTGTTCACATTTTACCCTTATGACCGGCTGTTGCCGGTCATAAGGGTAAAATGTGAACAGTTTCAATAGTTCAATGACAAATAGATAACGAAAAAAATTTTAGTAACTAAATATGAACAAAATCGAAAGTTCGTTTCTCTCCAAAAAGTTAAATGACTAAATGTGAACAAACTTCTTCTTGTATTATGTTTTAGCAATTTATTTATTTTTGTTAAATTGTAGCAATATTTGTTGATGAAGAAATCTATGAAATAAAAAAAAATATATGAAAAAAAAATAAAAAAAAACCCATAAAATATATTTAAAAAAACAAAAAACCAAAACCGAAATACAAAACCAATGGTTTGATATTTTCCAAAATAAAAATCAAAATTTCCAATCTGATTTTGGTTTTACAAAAAAATGAACCATTCTCACTGATGTGAATTATGACCATTGGTTTGGCATGCGAAATTTGTGACATCCCATGAATATGTAGTTACAACTGATGGGTTTTGAGCATTCTAACACTTCCTAAGTGTACATGCAACCCTAATAACCTTGGATCTATGTTTGTCTAATTATCATGCAAAGTTGAATTCCAAGGTTATATTCCTATCTAGCATACACGGGGAACAATTTTAACTTAAAGTATAGATAGAATAACTTACCTTGTTGTTGTTTGTGTTCCTTGAAACCTTGTGAGCCTAGCACCCCAAGTGTGATGCCTCAAATGCTTCACACAACACCAAATGCTCTTGGAAGAACTTATGAGAGAACACACACTTCTCAAAATAGGCCAAGCCCTCTTGTTTCTTAGTGTAGCCGATTTTAGGTGGAGAACATGTTTCTTATATAGTGTTGACACATCTAGGGTTACACCCTAATGTGTCATGACTCTTCATTTCCATGACCCATAGGTTTGTAACTCCCATGGAGCATCCTATGGGTGGAACCCAACTTGATAGTCCATGGAGCCTTTTAGCCCACTATACAAGATATGGATGATTTATATAATCAACCCATATATTTAATTAGTTATCTTTTGATCACATACTTAATTATAAATTAATTCTTGATCAAACTAATCAAATAATATTATTAATATATTAGAACTTATAATATATTAATAATCTCCAAGTGTTATTTCTCTCATTTAGTCTATCCAATTGCATGATGCCATGCAACCCAAATGGACCATGTCGGGTCGGGTCAAGTACATACCAGAAATAGTTATGGACTTAGACACCTTATCCAACAGTCTCCCACTTGGATAAGTCTAATAACTATTACTGCAAGTATGACTTCAGGAACCGATCGGCAATCGTAGCTCTTTACAAGGTTTCTCGAAACTGAGAAGATGATGGTACGCCATTTAAGATAAGTGATCATATAATCCTCTGTTCTAGATATCAGTCGGACAAATACACGGAACAATGTCTTACTTATTGTCCAACAGTTTTTTCCCGATTTCCGATTTGTTTGACAAAGAACTTCATTGAACACATCAATTTAGTTCTGATCGGGCCCGGTACATAGGTCAAAACAAAATCATCGAGGGGCCCAGATATCAGCTTCTAATCCAAGAAGGAACAGATAAACTTCGACTCATATGTTTGTTCTACTACTCATTGAATTACACACAAGAGCGCGATTTATAACATCGAGTTACCAATGCATTTTTCGTACAATCAATGCATAACCAACTTGTAAGTAACAAATCATATCTCTGGGTTTAAAGACTTATATGATATTACCGTCTCATGATCACTCGAGATAGAATTCCATGAAGTGATTCCAGTGAGCGTGGGTTGAGTCCAATGCTCAGAATTTTTGAGCACTCATGATTGCTGTAGCCTTGTCCAAGACCTCTACAACCAAACATGACAATCTTGATTCATATCTACTTCCGACATATGACCAACTGTGGAGGTTTGAATAATATGTTATACCAAACAAAAATTATTCTGGAAGTCAAAACATGCAAAAGAAATATAGTAAACAATCGACAAGAGATAGTAACACTTTACTCATAAATAAAACACCTTTTATTCATCATCAAATGTCAATTACACTTTACAAATTTCGAGGTTATCTAACTACTAAATCTAATATCATCCTTCAGCCCTATGCTCCGAGCATGCTGGAGATGCTTAACCCGAGTCAGTCCCTTCGTGAGGGGATCTGCTGGATTCTCATCTGATGATACCCTCTTTGCCACGAGGAGTCCTTTTTCGATCCGATGTCTGATGAAATGGTATTTTCTGTCGATGTGTCTGGATCTCCCGTGATCCCTTGGTTCCTTGGCTAAGGCAACAGCACTTTCACTATCAAAGAAAATTTCCATTGGCTCTTTAATAGCTGATACAACTCCAAGGTCTCCAATGAAGTTCCTCAGCCATAACGCCTCCTTTGCCGCCTCGCTAGCTGCAATATACTCTGATTCACAAGTAGAATCTGCCACTGTCTCTTGCTTGGAACTCTTCCAAGAAATTGCTCCTCCATTTAGGGTAAAGACCCAGCCCGACTGAGAGCGGAAGTTATCCCTATCAGTCTGGAAGCTAGCATCACTATACCCTACAACTCTCAACTCATCACTCCCACCGAGGGTAAGGACCCAGTCCTTAGTCCTTCGTAGGTACTTGAGAATATTCTTTACCGCAGTCCAATGTGCCTTGCCAGGGTTCCCTGAAACCTGCAAACCATGCTCAGGGCAAAAGCTACATCAGGTCGAGTACACGTCATAGCATACATGATCGATCCTACAGCCGAAGCATAAGGTACTCGACTCATTTGTGCTATCTCAGCCTCAGTGCTAGGGCTTTGTGTCTTACTCAGTTTGACGTTACTCTGGATGGGCAACTCTCCTTTCTTGGAGTCTTGCATTCTGAATCTCTTCAGCACCTTATCCAAGTAGGTACTTTGACTAAGTCCAATTAGTCTTTTACTCCGATCTCTCAAGATCCTTATCCCTAAAATATAGGCAGCTTCACCAAGGTCCTTCATAGCGAAACACTTTCCAAGCCAGGACTTTACTTCCTGCAGGGTTGGAATGTCGTTTCCTATGAGTAGTATGTCATCCACATACAATACCAAAAAGCTAACTATACTCCCACTAGCCTTGACATACACACAAGATTCATCTTCACTCCTAGAAAAGCCAAATTCCTTGACCTTTTCATCAAAGCAAAGATTCCATCTGCGAGGTGCTTGCTTTAATCCATAAATGGACTTCTCAAGCTTACACACTCTATTAGGGTACTCGTTGCTGACAAAACCCTCTGGCTGACTCATGTAAACATCTTCAGCCAACTTTCCATTAAGGAAAGCGGTTTTGACATCCATTTGCCAAATTTCATAGTCATGAAATGCGGCTATGGCTAACAGAACCCGAATAGACTTAATCTTGGCTACCGGAGAAAAGGTCTCATCATAATCCACTCCAGGAATTTGAGAGAAGCCCTTTGCAACCAGTCTAGCCTTATAAGTGTGTACTTTACCATCCATGTCGGTCTTCTTCTTGAAGACCCATTTGCACCCTACAGTCTTTCGACCTGGTACATTCTCAACCAAGTTCCAAACTTGATTGTCATACATGGATTGTATCTCGCTATCCATAGCCTCTTTCCATTTAGCAGACTCGGGGCCTGCCATGGCTTCCTCGTAGCTGTTAGGGTCATCTTGACTTACTAGTGTTCCATCACTAATAAGTGTCTCACCTTCTGCAGTAATATGGAAACCATAGTAATGCTCAGGTGCACTCCTAACTCTCGTGGAACGCCTCAGAGGTACAGATTCGTCAATTGGCTCAACAGGAGTTTCCTCCTCAAGTTGAGGGCTAGAGTTTGAAGTTCCTTCACCACTTGACTCTTGAATTTCTTCAAGATCAATTTGCCTCCCACTGTCTCCTTGGCTTATAAACTCTCTTTCTCGAAAGACTCCTCTTCTTGCTACAAAGACCACATTGTCACTAGGTCTGTAGAAGAGGTAACCAAAGGATTGTTGTGGGTAGCCGATGAAAATACACCTCTCGCTTCGGGGTTCGAGCTTATCATGAGTCTCGCGTCTCACGAAAGCCTCGCAACCCCAAATCTTGATGTGGTCTAGTTTAGGTACTTTACCAGTCCACATCTCGTGAGGAGTTTTGGCAACTTTCTTTGTAGGGACTAGATTAAGGATATGGGCGGCAGTCTCTAAGGCATACCCCATAATGAGATTGGTAGCGAAGCTCGACTCATCATGGAACGAACCATGTCCAACAAGGTTCGATTACGCCTCTCAGCCACACCATTCAACTGCGGTGTCCTGGGAGGTGTCAATTGTGAGACAATCTCACATTCCCTTAGATAGTCGAGGAACTCTGAACTAAGATACTCACCACCCCGATCGGATCGAAGCATCTTAATGTTCCTGCCCAATTGATTCTCGACTTCCTGTTTAAATTCCTTAAACTTCTCGAAAGTCTCTGACTTATGCTTGATTAAGTAGACATATCCATATCTACTGTAATCATCAGTAAAAGTCAAATAATAACGATTAGCATCCCTTGTGGCATGTTTGAATGGTCCACACACATCCGCGTGTATAAGGTCCAACAAGCCTTCACCCCTTTCACACGAGCCTGTGAAGGGTGACTTTGTCATTTTTCCAAGTAAGCACGATTCGCAACTATCATTTGACTTTAGGTCAAACGACTCCAAGACTCCATCTTTTTGGAGTTGGCCTATGCGTTTCTTGCTTATATGTCCAAGACGACAATGCCATAATGATGCTTTATCCAATTTATTATTATTAGTAGAATCAATACACAAAACATTATTTCCTAAGTTATCTACAACAGACACAGCTTCATACACACCATCACAAGGTAATGCTTTAAAATAAAGAACATTATTAAAGAAAGCATCAATAGAACCAACTTCATTATTAAACGAAAAGGTAAACCCTTGTTTGTACAAAGCATGAAAGGAAATAATATTTCTTGCCATTCCTGGCGAGTAACAACACTTATTCAAATCTAAACTAAACCCACTACTTAGCGATAAAGTATAAACTCCAATCTTGGTGACAGGTGAAGCTTTCCTATTCCCCATGATCAAGTTTATTCTTCCTTGCTCCACATTCTCACTTCTTCTTAGTCCCTGCAAGTCACAACAAATATGAATACCACAACCGGTATCAATGACCCAAGATTTAGAATGGGGTGAGTTATTAGAAATGATAGTGTAAATACCTTCATGGTTGGGTTTGACTTTCCCATCCTTCACATCCTGCTGGTACTTTGGGCAGTTTCGCTTCCAATGAGCTTTTTCATGGCAATAGAAGCATTCAGCCTCTTTTGGGTCAGAAGAAGGAGTAATGAAACCTTTCTTGGTTCCACTTGAAGAAGAGCCATCAAGGGTCCGAGCCTTGGTACCCTCGAAGATCTCTTTCTCTTCCTCCCTCGACTTTGCCCGATTGCCAAAACCGGAGTTGAGTTTGGAGTAGGAGTGATAGCAACCGACTTCCCCTTAAGACCTGTTTCTGCGGTCTTGAGAAGTCCCTGAAGTTTGCTGAGGGTGACCTCTTCCTTGTTCATGTGATATGTCATGCGGAATTGATCATAGCACGATGGTAAGGAGTGCAAAATGATATCTATTGCAAGCTCCTCAGGGAAGTTCACATTAAGCTTCAGCAAACGATCCACATACCTTTGCATTTTCTGCATGTGGCTCGTGACGGAATCTTCGTCCTTCATCATGGTTGTTATCATGGAGTAGATGATTTCATACCTCTCTTGTCGTGCACTTTGATGGTATCTTTCCATCAAATCTTGGTGCATTTCATAAGGGTAGAAATCCTCATAGGACTTTTGGAGTTCTGCTGTCATTGTGGCCAACATGATGCAAGCCACCTTGGTTGCATCTCTTTCATGAGTATGAAAGTCAGCGATCTCCTGGGGAGTTGCAGTGGACTCATCAATTTCCTTAAGCTCCTTGTCAAGGACATATTCTTTGTCCTCGTAGCGGGTAATCATCCTGATGTTTCTGATCCATTCATTGAAGTTGGATCCATCAAAGGTGACTTTCCCACACAAACTCATAAGAGTAAAGGAGCCATTAGGATTCGAGCCAGAAGCATTATTTGAAGACATCTGAAAGAGAAGAACAAGTTTAGTATAGATTTAAGAGAGTCCTTAATAAAACACCCAAATGTAATATTAAGGCTAGGATCCAATCACAATATAATATAACTTAGAAGAGGTATGCCGTAATCTAAGCTATACTATATTTGAAAGGTAGGTGAATGACGATTCACCAATTTCCACCACGAAAACCGAAATATTAGATATTAGGTTTTATTGGGTTTTTAGAAATTCCTAGATTCTTTGAGATTCAATGAACTTTTCAAAGGCATGTTTCAATCTCGAGAGTGCCCTCCAAGTTTTGTGACTGGGATACCGAGGATCACAAAACGAGGTGTGAAGTAACCATGCAAATCACCTGGTACCCTTAAAGTTTATCACTCAATCGATGTGCCGGTAAACCACACACGCTCCACCGATACTATAATAAACCTTAAGTCACCCTTTACCTACCTTGTTAAGTCCAAGTTAGTGTGCCGGTTAACCACACACGCTCCACCAACGACTTAGACAAAGTGTAAAGTGTAATTTCATGGATTAGCACCTTATTCACATTTTCCTAAAGTAACTAAGATTGGGAATTTAATAAAACATTTTAGTTACTTTATAATATTCATCATACTTTGAATGAGAGTTTATAAGTCCTTGTCTTACCCGTTCGGCTAACGACCCTCCACCAGTCAAGCAAGCGGTGGGTGAGAGTAGACACCCATTAAGTCACCATTTTATAGGCAACAACCTTATACCCACCTTATAGACCGGCTTCGTGAATGAGGCGTACTAGCGGTAAGACGACTTTATTCTTATATATATATATATATATATATATATATATATATATATATATATATATATATATATATATATAATTATTAAATCATCATAATATAAGTATAAGGGTTGAATTTTAACTTTTAAAATTCTAGGGGTTGGAACTTAAAGTTTTAACTTAACTTTTCTTGTTCCAAAACTTGAGGGCAAGTTTTGTAACTTTCAAAACTTTTCATTTCTTGTAACTTATGAGTTTAATAGAGTAATAAAATGAAGACTCTTCATTTTTCTAACTCTTGTGTTTGTTTTAATGGTTTTAATTCAAGTGTGTCTCTTGGTTTCCATAACTTGAGGACAAGTTATGGACTCCATTAAAACACATTATGATCAAGAATTAATCTACCACATAGGTTACAAATAATTCATATGATCATCTAAAACATCATAAGAACAAGAACATGAATATGAACACAATCAAAAATTACATTTAAAACTTTGTAATTTTGATAACTAGTTGTTGTAAATGAATTAGCAAAGACATTACACCACCAAAAACAAGTTTTCAATTACCAAAACAGTTTAGGGTAATGTTTCTAATTCATTCCCAGCAACTAAATCGAAATTCTGCAATCAGTCGACCCTACTCGCCGAGTGCATGAACTCACTTGCCGAGTTGGTTGAAGATACTCATGAACTCGACGAGTCCCCCCTATAGACTCGACAAGTCCACTCGCAGACAGCAAGATTTTCGACTTTTTTCAACTTTTAAGCACAAATAAGAGCAAACAAGCCTAGTCTCTGATACCACTGATGGGTTTTGAGCATTCTAACACTTCCTAAGTGTACATGCAACCCTAATAACCTTGGATCTATGTTTGTCTAATTATCATGCAAAGTTGAATTCCAAGGTTATATTCCTATCTAGCATACATGGGGAACAATTTTAACTTAAAGTATAGATAGAATAACTTACCTTGTTGTTGTTTGTGTTCCTTGAAACCTTGTGAGCCTAGCACCCCAAGTGTGATGCCTCAAATGCTTCACACAACACCAAATGCTCTTGGAAGAACTTATGAGAGAACACACACTTCTCGAAATCGGCCAAGCCCTCTTGTTTCTTAGTGTAGCCGATTTTAGGTGGAGAACATGTTTCTTATATAGTGTTGACACATCTAGGGTTACACCCTAATGTGTCATGACTCTTCATTTCCATGACCCATGGGTTTGTAACTCCCATGGAGCATCCATGGAGCATCCTATGGGTGGAACCCAACTTGATAGTCCATGGAGCCTTTTAGCCCACTATACAAGATATGGATGATTTACATAATCAACCCATATATTTAATTAGTTATCTTTTGATCACATAATTAATTCTAAATTAATTCTTGATCAAACTAATCAAATAATATTATTAATATATTAGAACTTATAATATATTAATAATCTCCAAGTGTTATTTCTCTCATTTAGTCTATCCAATTGCATGATGCCATGCAACCCAAATGGACCATGCCGGGTCGGGTCAAGTACATACCGGAAATAGTTATGGACTTAGACACCTTATCCAACAACAACATCGTCTGAACTCGTAATTCATAGTAAGGGGTTAGAGTATCATCGCATTAATACGTAGTTACAACATCGCCTGAAATCGTAATTCATCACCTACAGGTTATGGGCCTGCTGGTGTTTCCACTGGGTTGTCTAGAATAGTCTGTGGTCGCCATCTATATTCTGGTAGATGACTACATCGCCACATTGTTGGTTAAGGTTATGGTATCCCCTTTCATCCTACATCACATATTCATCATCATCTATATACCTAATTATCATCACCTTTCTATCATCACATATCTCTCATCATTTTATTTAATCACACACCAACTATTTCATCTACCCATGTTTCATCCGCAACATATTTGCAGATATAAAATAAATATATCGTTTAAATCTTTTAAAACATGTATAAAATCGTTCATCCAGCATAGATAGCAAGTATTCAAATAATATGCACACATAGCACGTAATTTATATAAATTACTTAATATCTATGTGTAAGATGAAAGTAACTATATCTAGCATAAAAATCCCATAAATGCTTCCTAACTTCGAACCCCAAGGTTTACTCTACGAAAGCTTCATATTCTTGGCTCTCTGAACCTAGAAGGGTCCAGATCTATCACACCAAAAAGCTCAAGATAACTCTTCCTCTCACTCTACACACTCAAGCTCGCTAGGGTTCTCACTTATGGGAAAGGTAGTCGCAATTGAAGGCCATAAGTGCCTATACATATGGCTCGGGCCCAAAGATTTAGGGTTTCTGCCAACAGCGCAGACTCGTCGATTCGCCTCACCGACTTGTTGAGTCCATTCATTAATCCGAGTCATCAGTTGCGACCTTACTCGACGAGTTGAGGTGTCAACTCGTCGAGTCTCTCTTCTTAACTCAAAAGAAAAATACTTAAATTATGATACCTGGAAATCTGGATGTTGCATTTTGTTTTTTTATTTCATAGATTTCTTCATCAACAAATGTTGCTACAATTAAACAAAAATAAATAATTTTGCTAAAACATAATACAATAGGAAGTTTGTTCACATTTAGTCATTGAACTTTTTAGAGGGAAACGAACTTTCGATTTTGTTCACATTTAGTCACTAAACTTTTTTTCGCTATCTATTTGTCACTAAACTATTGAAACTGTTCACATTTTACCCTTATGACCGGTAACAGCCGGTCATAAGGGTAAAATGTGAACATTTTCAATAGTTCAATGGCAAATAGATAACGAAAAAAAGTTTAGTGACTAAATGTGATAAAAATCGAAAGTTCGTTACCCTTTCAAGTCATTATCCCATAGATATAATAATTAAATTACAATTTATAGGTAATGTTTTAAATATTTTTGATAGTTCAGACTTCAGCTAACTATTCAATTTTTTCTTTTTGTTTTTTTTTTAATTTATACGATATTTAATGTCAATATATTGTATTTTATTTAGAATACAAATCAACAAAAAAAATTATTTTTACTCGGTTTATTTTGAAGTTTTAAGCTACTACAATATTACCTATATTATATTAGCTATTTTAAGTGACAACTACATTTTAGATATGAAAACAAACAGATAAAAATTATATTAACAAAATAAGTTATTTTGTACAAATTCAACACATACAACAAAAATAAATTGATACAGTTACTATTAAATACATTGCACGATATGAAAATTCAGAAACAAAGATGTATTAACTACAATATTACCTATATTTTATATTACTACAATATTATCTTTGTTTCGAGCAAGTGGCTTCCCATGTCGTCCCATTGTTTATATCTTGCTATTCAACAAATGGAGACGTATATTCCTGTTCTTTACAAATGCTAAAAACAGAACCAAAAATATCTTATTTCAAGCTACTCATCTCAAAGCAGACATTATAGAAAACAAACAAAGAGCTTACTTACAATGGTTATATACAATCACCTCATCGTATACCTCGTCAATGAAAATAGAAATTAAACAAAAAACCCTTTGTAAGATCCTCATAAACAAATAAACACGAACAACCACATAACTTGATAAGCTCAGGGCCCTCAACTCTGTTTGATTGTTGAGCTTTTTTCAGTGTGATATTTTGTTTTCTGACAATAAATGAAACAAATAACTCATACATTGTAACCTTCAAACTAAAACTTACATATGAAAAAATCTTCATCGATCTCACCCCTGCTTTCTTTTCTCCAGCAGAAAATCATCAATACCCACATATATTCAAGATCTACTAGCAATTTCACAAAACAAATCAAATTATTTCATAAATACGACAGAAAATTGGACTAATGATGAAGAACATGAACCTGGATGATGATCGCTATATAGACAGAGTAGGGGGTAGATGTAGGTGGCCATGATTTTCATAATTAGTCTTTTCTGATGGTCCGCAGTGGAAAATGTTCAGCAAGTTCGACTGTGGCTAGTTTAAAGCGAAAAAGAAGAAGAGTGGCGTTAGGCCAGACATTCGTGGTAACAGATTTGAGCTTTCTTCACTCGATGTATGGTCAAGTTTTTGTGACGAAGTATCTGAGCATTCTTCTTCACGGACATGAGTATTCTTTTGATACATCTATGTTAGGGTTTCAAATAAAGAGAGAGAGAGAGAGAGAGAGAGAGAGAGGTGAGAGGGAGAGAGGAAATGAAACTATAGTGATAGACGTAGGTGACCATAAGAGGCATGTGCGATTCTGTGAAGGTGGTGCGATGGTGGTGACGACATCGGAATTTGGTGTTGTATGAGTAGAAAAGGAGGGATAAAGGGGAAGAAGGATGAGAAGCGATGATGGTGGTGGTGATAGGGAGGTTGGTGGATAGCTTTAGGATTCGAGGGAAGACGAAAAGGAGTGATTTTTTTTTGTTTTGAATTTTGAAAATGGAGAAAGTCCGAGGGAAGATAGGTATGGAAGGTCACGGCCAAAAAATACCGATTTGTTTATGCTTTGTTTCATAAATCTGAGTAATCGTTTAAAGAAAATGGTTGCGGAATTTGTTCCCAAAATAAAATATGATAAAATAAAATTTATCAAAACATTTCTTAAAGATACTGTACTTTTTATTAATTATAAAACATCGGGATGTCATGTTCCGATACAGACCAAAAGCATAAACAATATAAAATAGACCTTACAACAGTTATTTATAACTACTGATCTATAATCCAAAATCTATCGTCAAGTCCACCAACTTATACCCTTGTGCCATTACCTGTAATGCAAACAAAACTGAGTGGGTTAGGCTTGGGAGCCTGGTGACCATATAGGGTTTTCAACCCACAATAATACATTTATTATATTCAATTATCAAACAATCAACCCAAATACCCATCCCCATTATCCTCTTTATTTCTTAAGGTTTTACTCTAAGAATCAACTATCCTTTATCAATTCGTTCATAAGGATTTAGCTAAGGAATCGGCACGAAGTCCATTGCTGCCAAAGTTTATCTATCAAGTACTAAATCCATAGCTATCAGGCGCTAACTCCATAGTCACCAAGTTTTATACAATAGGCGCTAACTCCATAGTCACCAAGGCGCTAACTCCATAGTCACCACGGTTTATACAATAGGCACGAAGTCACATCGTCACCAAGTTTTATCAATAGGCACTAAGTCACATAGTCGCTAGGGTTTACTCAATAGGCACGAAGTCACATCGTCACCAAGGTTTATCAAATAGGCACGAAGTCGCATCGTCACCAAAGCTTACTCAATAGGCACGAAGTCGCATCGTCACCAAGGCTTTACTCAATAGGCACTACGTCTCATAGTTGTCCCTATTTCATCTACTCATGTTCTACCTGACACATTTGTAAATATAAAATGCATATACAGTTTAAATCATTTAACAACCGTATAAAAACATCAATTCCAAGCCAATCTCAAATAAACAAATAATGTATACAACACATAGCACGTATTTCATAGCTAATACTTTATATTTATGTGTTAGAAGAAAGTAACCACACACTCACTTGATTAGACTATGCTCGGACAGCACTACGGCTCTTCAAGTAGAACTATTCGGTGAAACCGGGATTTCTTCACACACCGGGTTTCTCGCGAACAGAGTTTCGGCTCGGAAAGTTTTTTCTTCTCAGGATCTTCGGGCTTCGGGACTTGCTTCGGGTCTCGGGGTTGATACCGGGGATTTGGGGGTATTTCTTTGCACGTAAATCAATGCAATACAGGTGAGATATGAGAGAATGAGCAACTAAACTCGACTGGCCCTTCAAATCTATTTATAGGGCAAAATTTGCCCTTGCCACATCTTAGCACCTTTTTCCACGTCGTGGGCTTGGTTGTCACTGCATGCGTCATCGCAAGTTGCGTTTGGGGGACTCCACGAGGTGTCAGAAGACTTGCCATGTCGTGGCACTGCTTGCCACATCGTGGTATCTGACAGTTTTGGGGTTTTGCGCCCCGAACTTCAGAAATTCATAACTTTCGCATACAAACTCCGTTTTCGACGTACTTTATATCGATGCGTAGGTGAGATTATGATCTACAACTCTCGTTTAGACTCCGTTGGCTAATTTTGACTTTATTTTTAATATATTATAAATATATTACTTATATATTATTTTTAGTAGACCGGAACAGGAAAACTCCGTTATAAATTCATAACTTCTTCATCCGACGTCCGTTTTCGCCTATCTTTTTATCGTTTCACTACTATTAACAAGATCTTTGATTCTCGTTTAGATTGTTTCGGCTAAAAACCGCTCGATCTAAAAAAATCGTGTATTCGGGCTGCATACTGCTAAGTCGAAACTTCAGAAAATCATAACTTCCTCATACGAAGTCAGATTTGGGCGTTTTTTTATGCATGCTCTCAGTTTAACGAAAGTTAACGAAATCTTCAAATTTCGTTTAGATTACTAAGGCTAGATATTTTTCTATCTTAAATTCGTATTTTACGTCATTCGGCGTCGTGCCGGTTCTGTTGCGAAACTTCGACAGGTCATAACTTTTTAGTTATAACTCGGATTTCGGCGTTCTTTATATGTACGAAATCCTTGTCACATATACTATAACTTAGTTAGGATTACTCATTCTAAATAATCTTTCATCAAAAAGTCATTTTTGACGCTTATCGTCTCTAAATTGACTAGCCCTAATCAAATGATGATACACTTGCCGATCTGGCGATCTGTGTGAATTTGCTTCACATTCAAAGGTCAAAATGCATTCCAACACATATCAATACACAAATCAATGGTTGGGATTTTGTTCCTTGTTTTAAGACAATTGTCTTAAAATTTAGAGTGGCCTGCAAACATATACTCTTTATAAGATGGTATATATATATATATATATATATATATATATATATATATATATATATATATATATATATATAAAAGAGTAGGATCAAATGAGAACACCAAAAAGGTTGAGAACGCGAGAACAAAGTATATTCATTTGCGATTCCATATATTCATTTTAGAGAAATGATAAATTTTTACGCCTTTAATTTCAATTGAAGAGGAAAAATATATTAATGTTGATTGTGCGTAAAAAATTATCATTTCTCCACAAATGAATACATGACATCGCAAATGAATATAGTTGTTCTCGCGTTCTCAACCTTTTAGGTGTTCTCATTTGATCTTTCCGTATATATATATATATATATATATATATATATATATATATATATATATATATATATATATATATATATATATATAGAGAGAGAGAGAGAGAGGGAGAGAGAAAGAGAGAGGCATATTGGTAAGTTTATTATTTTATATGAGGAAAGTAAAAATTATAATGTGGGAACACTGTCTAAAAAAATATTCCTTGAAATATTTTTGGAGGGAAAAAATTGGGATCATTAAAAAATTTTATATAAGGGAAATACAAATTTAGAATGAGTGAATTTATGGATGAAATTATTGACCAAAATTATTTTGGAGGGAATTCTATTTTATAAGGTATAATACTATGTTATATAATAAAGGGAATTCTATTTTATAAGATTCGAAATATGTATATTTGTTGTGTAAATTTATAAATTTAAAATTACTATATAAAGATAAAAACAAAATAGGTTGGTATGTTATATAATAAAAAATTAATCACATTATTTTAGTGTTAATGTTGCTTATAAAATCGAAATATATATATATATATATATATATATATATATATATATATATATATATATATATATATATATATATATATATATATATATATATATATATATATATATATATACTGGTAAGCTTTATTACTTTATACGAGGAAAGTAATAATAATTATAATTGGAGAACATCATCAAAAAATAAATACATTAAATATTTTTGGAGAGAAAAAATCACGATCATTGAAAAAAATCATTTATGGAAAATAAAAATTCAAATTAGGTGGAATTATAAATGAAATTAATGACGATTAAATAGGTAGGTTACGATTGAATCCGATTTTGGAAAGCTTAAATTTGATAAAGTAAACTGAGTTATTAAAATAAAATCTTTTATGGATACAAGGGAAATACAAATTTAAATTTGATAAATGAACGCATAAGAAATAAATGTTTAAAATATTTTTGAAGTGAAAAAATCGAAATCATTAACAAAATTTATATAGGGGAAATACAAATTTAAATTGAGTGAAATTATATATGAAATTAATGACGATTAAATTGGTAGGTTACGATCGGAATCCAATTTTGGAATGTTTGAATTTGGTAAAGGAAATACGTAAGTTGTCAAAATATATAAAAAATGCATATAAAGTTATAAAAAGTCGACACAGTAAAAAAACCAACCTAAATAAATAATAATCATTTTGACACATGTCTTTTTCTTATTGATTTTATCCCATGTCAAATTTTGGTATTTTTGAATTAACTTTTTTTCACTTGTACTTTTTTACAAATCTCCTAATATCTTATAATTTCTATCTTTATAATTTTTCATAACTATGATATTTTCAAGATTGATAGTGTTAAATAAGAAACATTGTTCACTAATATCAACCAAAAAGGATTTCTCATGAGTCATGACAGAGATATGACCTTTCAAGGACATGGACAAATTAGGGAAAAATGTTCAAAATAAAAGCTTTGGCTTTTTAAATAATAAAACCCATACGCACATTGTCTGACATCCCCATTTTCACGGCCAGAAAAGACCAATTTGTTTATGCTTTGTTTTATAAAATCAGAGTAATCTTGTAAAGAAAACAGTTGCGAAATTTGTTCCCAAAACAAAATATGATAAAAATTATCAAAGCATTTCTTTAAAGAAATGTATTTTCATTATATAACAAAATCTCGGGATGTCATGTTCAATACAGACCAAAAACATAAACAGAACAAAATAGACCTTACAACACTTATTCATAACTACTGGCCTATAATCCAAAATCTCTCGTCAAGTCCACCAACTTATACTCTTGTGCCATTACCTGTAATGCAAAGAAAATTGAGTGGGTCAGGCTTGGGGGCCTGGTGAGCATATAGGGTTTTCAACCCACAATAATATAATTATTATATTCAACCATCAAACAATCAACTCAATTACCCATCCCTATTATCTTCTTTATTTCTTAGCATTTTACCCTAGGAATTCAACTACCCGTCATTCATTCATTCCTAAGGATTGACCTAAGGAATTAGCACAAACTTCCATTGCTACATAAGGCGCATCTGCCAACATTATCCTTTAGGCGTCTCTGCCAGGATTACATCATACACTATGAGGCGCGACTGCCAGGTTTATGACATTCTCTTTTAGGCGCATCTAACGACATTATCCTATAAGCGCATCTTCCAGGATTATCCTATAAGCGCATCTGCCAGGATTACGACATTCACTACTTGGTGCATCTACCGATATTATTCTTAAACGCATCTGCTAGTATTATGATATTCTCTAATTGGTGCATCTGCCAATATCATTCTTAATCATCTTTCATACCTCATCGTTTTATCACATACCAACTATCTCATCTACCCATGTTCTACCCAACATATTTATAGATATAAAATACATATACAGTTTAACTCATTTAAAAACTATATAAAACATCCATCCCACACTCATCTCAAATAAACAACAATATATAAACACATAGCACATATTTTATAACAAATACTTCATATTTATGTGTTAAAAGAAAGTAACCACACACTCACCCAAACATATACTTAATACATTCAAACAATACTTGTATTATACCCGTGTTTATGAAAGGGACTATACACCCACACATATAAACAACTTTATAATATACACATAGCATGTATTTTATAGCAAATACTTAATATTTATGTGTTAGAAGAAAGTAACTACACACTCACCTGATCAGAAGATGATCGGACAACACTACGGCTTGTAGAAGTAGTATTCTTCGGTAGATCTGAAAGATCTTCACAAAAACCGGACTCCTCGCGGGCAGAGCTTCGGCTCGGGAATTTCACTTCTCGGGATCTTCAGGGCCTCGGGACTTGCTTCGGGGCTCGGGAATGATATCGGGGCTTCGGGATAATTCTTGCACGAAAAACGATGCAAAAACGTGAGAAAATGGGAAGAAATGAGCAAAGAAGTCGGTTGCCCTCGACACCCTTTTATAGGGGGCTGGAAGCTCATTTACGCTGGGCATAAATCTACATTACGCTGGGCGTAATGTGGATAAGCCCGGTGACTCCCCCCATTTGGATAATATCCGAATTTTTTTTTTAATTTAAATACTTTAATTATTTAATAAACTTCAAAAATTCATATCTTCCTCATACGAGCTCCGTTTTCAACGTTCTTTATATCCCCGCGTAGTTGAGACCACGATCTACAACTTTCGTTTAGACTTCGTCGGCTAATTTTGAATTTATTTTTATTATTTATTTTTAGTAGGTTGGAACAGGAAAACTCCGTTATAAAATCATAACTTCTTTATCCGACGTCCATTTTCGCCTATCTTTTCATCTTTTCACTAAAATTAACAAGATATTCGATTCTCATTTAGATTGTTTTGGCTAAAAACCGCTCGATCTCAAATCGAGTATTCGGGCTGCATACCGCTAAGTCGAAACTTAGAAAAATCATAACTTCCTCATACGAAGTCAGATTTGGACGTTCTTTTTATGCACTCTCATGGTTTAACAAACTCTACGACGTTCGTTTAGATTGCTAAGGCTAAATATCACTCTAACGTAAATTCACTTTTTACGTCATTATGCGTCGTGTCGGTTCTGTCGCGAAACTTCGACAGGTCATAACTTCTTCGTTATAACTCGGATTTCGGCGTTCTTTATATGCACGGAAACCTTGTAACATATACTATAACTTAGTTAAGATTATTCATTCTAAATAATCTTTCATCAAAAATTCATTTTTGACGCCTATCGTCTCTAAATTGACTAGCCTGGATCTACGGGCGTTACAATTATCTCCCCCTTAGGATGATTACGTCCCGGAATCATCAACGAAATAGGAATTGCATAATGATTCCACACTTTATTTATTCATCCTAGGAAATAACCGTAACTTCTATTTTTCCTCGAAAGAGTATTTAACTCTATGGCTTTCTTGATCGCAGAAGATGCCCAATCTTGCATCTGCTTATCGTACTATGTTGTACTTTCAATCGTAACCTTCAAGTTACCAAATAAGTCCTTATTGTGGACTCCTTCTTCTTCTCAGGATAATTACTTTTATTTATCTATTGTAACAAACCGATGGGTCGTGCTCTATTGACCTCTCATCGCACGATGCGACGCTTAGACTCGGTCTTTAATGAAGTTAAATTCCAAGATGGAGTATACCTTTCTTTATATTCTAATGTGATATAATCACATTTCAGCATGTAGCATTTCTACCTACAAACTTCTTTTAACAACGAGCGCGACACTATCAATCGCATTAACTTCAACCTTTGGACTTAAGTCAGATGTTACATCGAACTTGGTCCTTTAGACCACGTAACATACTCCTCGTAGTCGAACTCAAATTTAAATATGACCACTAGGGTCGGAACAAGAACCATATTACTAGTCATTACCGAAACAATGGTAATGACATACCAGAATAAAGTGGAATCAATCACTAGCTTCTTGGTAACCTTGTGACTTTCCCTGATCCAAGTGCGAGTCATGTGCTTCCGGTAGTATATGCATCTACTATCTTTCACACTTACTCATACTCGTCCCAAGTATTGTCCCGCAGTCGACCAAGTCACCATACAAGAAAATCACAAAACAGCTTAACACATACGAATGTGTCCAAGTAATCATAAACAATTTCCCTAGACTCTACTAGGATTTCTTCATTGCTCAATCTTCAATCATCAACTCTACTTCAACTCTATTAGTGATGAAAATATCAGACGATAAAACAACTTCAAGAATTTCACCAATCGTTCCATCATCCTGCCAATCGAAGGTGTACTTTAGACGTATCGTACTCCTCTAAACGTACTTTTATTTCATAAGACATACTCTAAAGGCAAGATACCACTCTTACGATATCTTCTGATAGGTGTCATCCACTATCATAAGCCTTCTTCATTTCCTCCATTTACTCAATTTCTCTACGAGTCTTCACCATGACCCCTTGTACATCCAAACAGACATTCGGTGTACCAAGCGATAATTTTTTTTTAAGATAAGAAAGTTTTTAATTACGATAGACGTATAAATCTCCTTATCACTCCGAAACGTTTACATGCTAGTTCTAATATCGTAGCCATACGCTTAGAATCCTAAACACATAAGGTTTCCAGATCCGGTCGGCAACAGACCATAGATCCGAACAAATAATAGCATCGATTTAGCTGTCACACAAAACAATTAGCACATAAAAGCATTTTAAGCATCATTCCTAAAATAAACTAGTGCTTGTGTCAATTTAGGTGTACTACCTAACATATTTTAGACATACTCCTCACGATTATTACTTAGCATTCTAAGTTTAAGTCTAGAAATTCCCTACAAATTCCTAGTTCGCTTAAACTAATGCTCTGATACCAACTGTGACATCCCCATTTTCACGGCCAGAAAAAACCGATTTGTTTATGCTTTGTTTTATAAAATCAGAGTAATCTTTTAAAGAAAACAGTTGCGGAATTTGTTCCCAAAACAAAATATGATAAAAATTATCAAAGCATTTCTTTAAAGAAATGTATTTTCATTATATAACAAAATCTCGGGATGTCATGTTTAATACAGACCAGAAGCATAAACAGAACAAAATGGACCTTACAACAGTTATTCATAACTACTGGCCTATAATCCAAAATCTCTCGTCAAGTCCACCAACATATACTCTTATGCCATTACCTGTAATGCAAAGAAAACTGAGTGGGTCAGGCTTGGGGGCCTGGTGAACATATAGGGTTTTCAACCCGCAATAATATAATTATTATATTCAACCATCAAACAATCAACTCAATTACCCATCCCTATTATCTTCTTTATTTCTTAGGATTTTACCCTAGGAATTCAACTACCCGTCATTCATTCATTCCTAAGGATTGACCTAAGGAATTAGCACAAACTTCCATTGCCACATAAGGCGCATCTGCCAACATTATCCTTTAAGCGCCTCTGCCAGGATTACATCATACACTATGAGATGCGACTGCCAGGTTTATGACATTCTCTTTTAGGCGCATCTGCCCACATTATCCTATAAGCGCATCTGCCAGGATTACGACATTCACTACTTGGTGCATCTACCGATATTATTCTTAAATGCATCTGCTAGTATTATGATATTCTCTAATTGGTGCATCTGCCAATATCATTCTTAATCATCTTTCATACCTCATCGTTTTATCACATACCAACTATCTCATCTACCCATGTTCTACCCAACATATTTATAGATATAAAATACATATACAGTTTAACTCATTTAAAAACTATATAAAACATCCATCCCACACTCATCTCAAATAAACAACAATATATAAACACATAGCACATATTTTATAACAAACACTTCATATTTATGTGTTAAAAGAAAGTAACCACACACTCACCCAAACATATACTTAATACATTCAAACAATACTTGTATTATACCCGTGTTTATGAAAGGGACTATACACCCACACATATAAACAACTTTATAATATACACATACCACGTATTTTATAGCAAATACTTAATATTTATGTGTTAGAAGAAAGTAACTACACACTCACCTGATCAGAAGATAATCGGACAGCACTACGGCTTGTAGAAGTAGTATTCTTCGGTAGATCTGGAAGATCTTCACAAAAATCGGACTCCTCGCGGGCAGAGCTTCGGCTCAGGAATTTCACTTCTCGGGATCTTCGGGGCATCGGGACTTGCTTCGGGGCTCGGGAATGATACCGGGGCTTCGGGATAATTTTTGCACGAAAAACGATGCAAAAACGCGAGAAAATGGGAAGAAATGAGCAAAGAAGTCGGTTGCCCTCGACACCCTTTTATAGGGGGCTGGAAGCTCATTTACGCTGGGCATAAATCTACATTACGCTGGGCGTAATGTGGATAAGCCCGGTGACTCCTCCCATTTGGATAATATCCGAATTTTTTTTAATTTAAATACTTTAATTATTTAATAAACTTCAAAAATTCATATCTTCCTCATACGAGCTCCGTTTTCGACGTTCTTTATATCATCGCGTAGTTGAGACCACGATCTACAACTTTCGTTTAGACTTCGTCGGCTAATTTTGAATTTATTTTTATTATTTATTTTTAGTAGGTCGGAACAGGAAAACTCCGTTATAAAATCATAACTTCTTTATCCGACGTCCATTTTCGCCTATCTTTTCATCTTTTCACTACAATTAACGAGATCTTCTATTCTCATTTAGATTGTTTTGGCTAAAAACCGCTCGATCTCAAATCGAGTATTCGGGTTGCATACCGCTAAGTCGAAACTTAGAAAAATCATAACTTCCTCATACGAAGTCAGATTTGGACGTTCTTTTTATGCACGCTCATGGTTTAACGAACTCTACGACGTTCGTTTAGATTGTTAAGGATAAATATCACTCTAACGTAAATTCACTTTTTACGTCATTCTGCGTCGTGCCGGTTCTGTCGCGAAACTTCAACATGTCATAACTTCTTCGTTATAACTCGGATTTCGGCGTTCTTTATATGCACGGAAACCTTGTAACATATACTATAACTTAGTTAAGATTATTCATTCTAAATAATCTTTCATAAAAAATTTATTTTTGACACCTATCGTCTCTAAATTGACTAGCCCGGATGTACGGGCGTTACACATTGCTATTAACTAAATATGTTAAAAATAAAATAGAAATTACAATGCACTTTGTATTCACTAAACATAATGACAACAACTCAAAAGATATTTAGAATTTTAGAATTTGCAATTCAAAACATCATAAAAAAAATTTATCTAAACTTTGTATGCATCATGATCCGAAAGTGTTTTGTAAATAATTCATAAAAGAGGTTTATTTAAAATAAACTCATGAATTTTTAATAGTAAACATTCTCTATTGAAATTCTGTGACTCGATTCACTGATATTTGTCACGACGGAAAAAACGTTAAGACTAACACATGGTGTGACTAGTGTAATTACCAACTCACTAGGTTATATCGATTATTAGTTATTAGTATGACATTTCAGGTTCTCTACTGTAACGTCCGCAGATCCGGGCTAGTCAATTTAGGGACAATGAGCATCGAAAATGAGTTTTTGATTGAAGATTATTTAGAATGATTAATCTCAACCAAGTCATAATATATGTTACAAGAGTTCCGTACGTATAAAGAATGCCGAAATCCGAGTTATAATGAAGAAGTTATGACGTGTCGAAGTTTCGCGACGGAATCGGCACGGCACCGGGAAGCGTAAATATTGAATTTATGATAGAGCGATATTTACCCTTAGTGATATAAACAAAAGTCGTAGTGTTCGTTAAACTGAGAGTGTCCACAAAAAGAACGCCCAAATCTGACTTCGTAAGAGGAAATTATGATTTTTCGAAGTTTCGGCTTAGCAGTGTACAGCCCAGAATTCGAATATTAGATCGAGCGGTTTCTAGCCGACAGAACCTAACCAAGAATCGAAGATCTCGTTAATAGTAGCGTAACGATAAAAAGACAGACGAAAACGGACGTCGGATGAAGGGGTTATGAATTTTTAACGGACCAATCTAGTCTTGGCCTGTTAAAAATATAACTTTTATATAGAATCAAAATTAGCCGACGGAGTCTAAACAAAAGTTGTATAATACGTTCCCGCCTACGCGTGGATATAAAGAACGTCGAAAACGGAGCTCATGAGAGTTACGAATTTTTAAAGTTTAGACTCGGATTTGCGAAACCTAGTGCGAGAATGATGGCGTGGCCGAATCACAGCCGTCCAATGTTGATCACAGGGGTTGCTTCGAATGGAGACACGCCGCCTTCGCATACGCCCAACGTTCGAGCTCGGGTACGCCTCGCGTACAGCTACCCTCTGCGGTTCCGAGACGTCCACGATGAACCAACCCCTTCGCGCCATGTGTTATACGACTGAACCCTTACACCCAACGTAGGTCCGAAGTACGCCCAGCGTACTCTGAGGCCTCACAGCTATATAAGGGGGTCGAGGCAGCCTTCATTTCCACACCATTTCAACCTTTTCTTTCTCTCTCTAGGTTCTCTCTCTAGCCCTAAACCCCCCTAAACCCTTGGGAACCCCTTAGCACCTGAAGGAAGCCTCGAGGCTCCCGGAGTCCCGAGTATAAAGGGGTCTTTCGGTTCAGAAACGTTGCTTCAAGCAAAACCCGGTTTTCTATAAAACTCGTTGTAAGTGAGCTATGCCTATGCTATTTTTAATATAGCTTCTATTTAATTATAGTAATGTTATTAGGACCTTAAAATAATTATTTGGGCTATTTTTATGAATTATATAAGAGTGTTGCTTAACGCTTATATAATAGTAATAATGGCTAGACTATTAATTAGTCTCGATGAATATTGAACTAAACCCTAGTGGTAATGATACTAGGTTTTGTCGAAGGAAATTCTTTAAGAGTAACGAAATGCTGTCCGAGTACCGAGTCACCACCTTAACAAGTGAGTGCATAATTACTTTCATCATACACATAGATATGAAGTATTTAATATAAATAACATGCTATGTATTCATATTATCTGAGTACTTGTTGTATATGTTGGATGAACGATTTTATACATGTTTTAAATGATTTAAACTGTATATGTATTTTATATCTACAAATATGTTGGGTAAAACATGGATAGATGAAATATGAGTTGGATGATGAGGTGAGAAGGTGAAATAGACCATGAGGTGAGGGTGAGAGGTGGACGATGTGAGAAGCCTACTTCCCAAATGATGGCCCCGTCATCCAGCAGAGTATGGATGACAACCACGGACTATTCTAAACAGTTAAATGGAACACTAGTAGTCTCGTAACCTGTAGGTGTTGTGAACGATGTGTTCACCCGGTGTACTCTAAACCTTGGCGATCATGCAGACTTGATGCCTAAACCTTGGCGATCATGCAGACTTGATGCCTAAACCCTGGCGACTATGCAGACTTGGTGCCTGTTGTGTAAACCAAGGCAACGATGGACTTCGTGCCGATTCCTTAGGATGATCCTTATGAATAAATGAACGAGGAATAGTTGATTCTTAGGGTAGATCCTTAAGAGTAAAGAAGATACTGGGGATAGGTAATTTGGTTGATTGTTTGATTGTTTAAACATAATAATTATATTATTGTGGGTTGAAAACCCTATGTACTCACCAGGTTTCCCAACCTGACCCACTCAATTTATTTATATCACAGGTGTTGATATGAAGTCACATTACACTAAAAGATTAAGGAGATATAGATCACTAGTGTAAATGAATGTAAGTTCTGTTTATGCTTATGTTCCTGTATTGACGATGACATCCCAAACATTTTAAAATAAATAAAATACGTTTCTTCGGAAATGATTTGATAACGTATTTATCGTGTTTTTCTAGGAACAAATTCCGCAACATTTTTATTAAAAGAGGTACTCTGATTTTCATAAAGCATAAACAAAATCGGTCTTTTATGGCCGTGAAAATGGGGATGTCACACTTAGAGATAGCAAAAAAACCGTACCCGATGGGTACCCTAAACCCTAACCCGAGTTGACTGGGTAAATCCCCGAGTTGACTGGGTAAATCCCCGAGTTGACCGGGGACGGGTACGGGGATGGGTATTACCGGAATGCAAAAAGCGGGGATGGGTATGGGGATGGTTCTACTTATCGGGTACCCATACTTGTACCCGGAACCGGCCCCGATGGGTACCCGATATATATATATATATATATATATATATATATATATATATATATATATATATATATATATATATATATATATATATATATATATATATATATATATATATATAATATTATTTATGCTTTTTTTAATAATGGATAACCAAAAGTTTAGTAGACAAAGTAAGGTTTTTTAACAATCAAACGTATAATTTTGTAAAGACATTTTATGTCTTTTTTTGCAAAAAAAAATGGTTTTATTTGTAAGCTTGAATGTTATTGTTTGTTTTTGAAGACATTTAGTGATTATAGTGCTCTATATGAATTGTATTAGTTTTTGTTTTGTTGGTTAATATATAATTATGATTTTTTTTTTCATAAAAGTTCAAAACTTTGTAACGGGTAAAAATCCCCGATTACCCATTAGGGATCCCTGATCCCCGTTGGGGATGGGGATGGGGATAGATTTTTAATCCCCGATGGGGATAGGGTCGGGTATGGGGATGGGGAAAACGAAACCCGGTATACCCGTACCCATTGTAATCCCTAGTCACACTTACCACTTCGCATGCCTCACAAGTGGTTTCCTCTGTTCTCTGTCCTATTCTTGGGGGTAATGATTTTTTTTATCTCTTGGTATATATATGATGTCCTTGATCTTATTAGGCAAGTTGAATCTCCGTTATGTCATGCTTCGAGTTTTGACATCGATCTCCATTACTTCATAGTGGAGAGTTTGAATCTGAATGTTTGAGCGAGCTTCTCACATCTGCTCTTGATAGGTTAAAGGTCCTTGATGATTTCTCTATTTCTTTGATCCTCGTCTGTTTATTTCTCGGAATTCTCCTTATGAATCTCTTTTTGATCTTCCTTGGCCTATTTGTTGACCGATGTAATGGAGTGGTTATATCTAACTATGTTGTTCGTGTGAGATTAGGGATGTCTAAAGAATCCATGAGACTAATTACACTATTTCTAGTAACAATTATCAAATTGTGATCCTCACTAGGTCCTTCTATAAGCACATAGTGTATGCAAATTATATATAACTCGGATCTAAGAGACATTCGAATACGTGATACTACTCTAAATCCACATCCAAACAAGGAAAATGGAGTAAAGCGAAACCACACATTCTAAGTCTATAAGATCTTTATTATATATAACCTTTGGAAGTATACACTCAACAATTATACACCTATCGGTAAGGGTCTTTAAATTTTCACATAAGTTATTTATAGTTATCCAAAATACTCCTATAGTATTTTTGTTTTGTGTTTGCTTCTTAAGTTTCTTGTTACGGTACCCTTTTAGACTTGTTATTGAATAACATCCTAAAATACTCCTATAGTATTTTACTTTATGTTTCGTTCTATAAATTCTTTGTATATAGGGTTTGGTAAGTTTTAGGCTCATTGCAACACCACTATCACTCCCAAACACATGTTCATTGTATCTCAAATAAATATAGTTGATCAGGCTATATTTACCCCAGATATGATTACATAACTGCTCAGGTTTAACTGTTGTGTCCAACATCTAAATACTTTTATTTTGTTCTACTTGTGATACTTGTTCTAGTATATATTTATGTATTTATGTATACTTCTTGATAATATTGTTATATTTATAAGTATACTTTTAGTTAGAGAACTATGGCCCCATTGTATTTATAATTGTATATCTTTTATAGGTTGATATACTTAGTTCACTATAAACAATGCTCTGATACCAATCTTTCACACCCCAAACCTGAATGGCATAAACATTCAGGGGCGGATGACGTCATGTACAGTATCACAACAAATGTAAAATAGTAATCAAAGCAACAACAAAACATTGTATTGATAATAAAGTGTTTACATTGTATACATAACATAGATTGATAGATTTCAAAAGTAGATAACAAAACAAAGACTTGAACCTACTGTGCTCCGTCTTCTCGAAACTTGTACGAGTACATGTTTACTAGTTTCCTGAGAATGCAAGTGATTTGGAAAGTGTATCAACATCTAAGTTGGTGAGCTCATAAGTACATTGTTTTAGAAAGTGAGTCCTTTGATCCTTGAAAGTATTCGTGTATTACTACAGAAAAATCCTATATTTTCTTAATAATATGAGATGTAGCCTTATACCTTAATACTAACTTTGTATGTTTCTTGCGCTTAAAGAGTGATGTGTGATGCTTTGAATTTGCATACAAAAGGTGCCCAATACTAATTCCTACCATGATTACTTAGTGCATACGATTTATATATATAATCAAAGATCAAACGGACAGTTGAATGGGTGGATCTGCCCTAAGCCCACAACCAAACAAGGATAGGAAATGAGGAGGAAATCACACATCCCACTGTCTATCGAATCTTCATTGTATATAACCCAAACATACCACTAGGTGATCACATCAATATGTAAACTTATTGTATATGTTTTCCAAAAAATCCGATATTTTCTATAAAATGAGATATGATTTGTTGTGAATGAATGTACTAGATCCGGGAAATCCTACATTTTCCCTAAGAACGAGTTTGTAAAACTGTTTACTTGTAAAGTGATAGTGTTTAACCCGGAAAGTCCTATATTTTCTTGAAAGCTGAGATGTAGTCTAAATACTCCGACACCATAAGTGTAAGTAAATATGTCATACTTAGTTTGATAACTTGTAGTTTTATTATCAATTAAAACTAGTTGAAGATGTATTTATCCTGAAATCTGAATGTGTTCATGATAATCCCAATCATTATTACTTAGTTCCTACAAGTTATATATAACTAAAATCTGAACCTGCAGTCGATTGGTTGATTCTGCCCTAAATCCACAACCAAACAAGGACAGGAAATGAGGCGGAAGTCACACATTCCACTGTCTATCGGATAAAATTCATATATAAACCCGATGTAAATACGAAGTAATCATATAGTTATTACTCCTTGAGCTTGATTGAGTTGTGTATTACTACGTGCATGAGTCATTGTTTCCGCGTGTGAGTTCTTATAACCATACTAATATGACCGATATCCAGATAGTTAATGACATTTTTCACCCCAGAACTTGCGTTCCAACCGCAGCTAACAATTAGGGCACGAGATTGTCAGTCCCGTATAGATCTATACACAAACTCACGCTCTCCCTCTAGGAGACTCTGGCTATAAGTGGGGGACTTTCGTTTAAGACTAAACAAAGCCGTTGTCTCACATATGATTTGCTAACAACGAGTTCACGAGTAATATGTTGAAAAACCTTTTAGTAAATAAAAATAACATCATTGGTTCTATAGTTATAAATCACATGTGATTGATTATATAATGAAAAGTATAGCAAAAGGTTGATGTTTTCACCCGATTTTCGTCGTGTGATTACTTGTATTCCCCCTAAAAGTGTTTAAAAATCATTTAAAAAACATTTAAAGTGTGTTTGTAGGGGTATGAACTCACTTGGTAAAAGTGACGGTTTGAAGAAGATGATGTTTAACTCGGACAACACTTCGAATGGAAAGAAACAAGTTTCTCGGAAACTTCGGGACTTGCGTCGTGTGTTAGAGGTGTTACCG
This sequence comes from Lactuca saligna, assembly GCF_052625555.1. Classification (NCBI taxonomy): domain Eukaryota; kingdom Viridiplantae; phylum Streptophyta; class Magnoliopsida; order Asterales; family Asteraceae; genus Lactuca; species Lactuca saligna. The sequence goes on along the minus strand of NC_136424.1, from coordinate 11,083,892 downwards.
GGGCTTCAGGGTAGTCTCGGGATGCTTGACACGGATATAGGGTGGGAATTTAGGGTTCACGTTGTGACCTTGGTCCCGCTCAGGTCATGGCGTTTGTCATCAGCCACTTGCTCTGGAAGGTGTCACATCTCTGAGTTCACGTCGTGAACCCTATGTTCACGTCATGAACTCTGACACAGTGTCGAAATTTGTGCCCCGAACTTCAGAAATTTGTATATTACGCATATGAGCTCCGTTTTTTACGTTCTTTATATCCACACGTAGGTGAGATTATGCTCTACAACTTTCGTTTAGACTTTGTAGCTAATTTTGAATTTACTTTTAATATTATATTTTTAACAGGCCGGGACTAGAAAATTCCGTTAAAATTCCATAACTTCTTCATCTGACGTCCATTTTCGTCTGTCTTTGTACCATTGTACTTCTATTGACGAGAGCTTCGATTCTCGTTTAGGTTGCGTTGGCTAAAAGTCGCTCGATCTCTATTTCGAGTTTTTAGTTGTCTACTGCTATATCCGAAACTCAGAAAAATCATAACTTTCTCATGCGAAATCAGATTTGGACGTTCTTTTTTATATATGTTTACGGTTTAATGATATCTACTACGACTTTCATTTAGATACCTAAGGCTAAAAAGTATTTTATTGAAATTTCGCGTTTTACAATTAACAGTGTTTTACCGGCTTTGTCGCAGATCTTTGATTGGTCATAACTTCTTCGTTATAACTCGGATTTTAGTATTCTTTATATTTTCGAAAACCTTGATACGATTTCTACCACTTTATTCAGCCCAAATAAGATTTTAGAAAAGTTAAATTTTGACTGGTATTATATTATGTTTACTTGAAATATCGGGTTGTTACAAACGTGATGCTGCAAAAAGCCTGAAGAAAACATAATGTACGAACAGAAGCACATGATTTATACATAACTTTCAACAATGATTATGGAAAGGATATCAAATTTTGAATTCTTGGATTGTTTGAAATTGAGCAACGATATCGCGTAATCTTGTAGATACGTTTCATATAATAGATGTGAATTGAAAGAATATATGAAATGTGTACGTGAGATTGGCCCTATGAACCAGTGCCACATAAGATGTTCCGTACGCAACTCGAAGTGTGCCGGCAGCCACCATATCACACCCACCAGGAACTCCAAACCTTCAATTGAGGGAAATGTTTAGTGAAAAATTCAGGGAATAATCAAGCTTCGTATCCAGAAATATGAAACGATTACTCACAAATCCTTCTCTTCGGCAATGATAAATTGGGCGAAAGAGCCGACACCGACGAAGGAACAAACAAGATCGCCGACTTTGAACTTGGTGACTTTAGGACCGATGGATTCGACAACACCGGAGTAATGAGATCTAGGAACAAAAGGCAAGGCAAATTTTTCTTGATACTTACCGAGGACTGGAAGGTAGTTGGCATAATTCAAGCTGGTGGACTTGATTCGAACTCCGATTGAAGCTGGAGAAGTGAGTTTGGGAATAGGGTGAGATGTTGAGACAGTGAGAGCGGTGTTTTCCGATGAATCCGGTTAGGTTGTTGGGTCACCATGCTTCCTGCATAACAAAGCTTCCATTTCTTTCGATATAGTCAAAAGGAACCCACAGGGCGTCAGAGGAGATGGAGGAGAAAAATGAAAATGTAAGTTTATCGAGTCGGAATGAAAGAAAAATAAAAATAAAAAAATTTGTTTTCCTTTTTGATCAATTTGAAATTGACGGATAAATTTTTTCTTAAAAAAATGCAACATGTTTTTCTCTTTTAATCTTTTTTAATCATATTTTTTTATTTCTTTAAAAAAATTGGATTCATGTGCTTGCAAAGTTGATTTGAAATATGATTATTGTTAGATAATTTACATTATTAGAGTGAAATTTCAACCAAATATGTTAGTCATCAATCTCATGGCCTTTTGGTACATCTATAACGGCATCAAATGTTACATAATTTGTTACTTATGTATATCTGGCATACGGCATCCATAGTGACATCCAATATTCTAGAATTTGCCTCTTATGTCTACATGAATAGCACTCACATCACAATTATTTTGGAATTCAACATAATAAATATTTCACAACTTCGTCCAATCATTTTGAATTAGGCAGAACTCGCGGCTCACATATTAGTCCCTTTGTGATGTACATATCATAGGTGTATATGGTCATAAGATTTTATTTTTTCGTACTTAAAATGGGACAAAACTGCAAGATTGGTCCTTGTGGTATTCCGAAAACTTTGGATAGGATACAAAAAGTTTCCACCTTGCATGGAAGGTCCAAAATCGAAGTTTTTCTGGGTTTTTGGTCCTTGGTACATTTGAAAAGTCGATTTTACCCTTTTCATTTCTTTTTTCTATTTTCTTTATTTATTTTTGTATTTAAATAATTAAAAATAAAAAATAAAATCCCTCTCTCTCTCTCTCTCTCTCTCTCTCTCTCTCCCTCTCTCTCAAGAACACACACAATTTGGACACTCGATCAATCTCTAGTGGTTGAACTTCATCTTCTCTTTCATATCTAAAAATCTGGAAATAAATAACACCCAATATCCTCTCGTTTTCCTGACCCTATCTTCTTCCTCACCCGATCTCACAATCGAAGAACTAATAAAAGGGTTTGTAGCCACGAAATTATCCCTCACCAACCCTCGAAATACTTGCAGGTTGTCATTGGTTTCCTTCCTTTTTGGGATGACGGTGGAATGGGACATCGTGGGAGATTTCCTTGTCGTTGGATTACCAGAAGATTGTAATGGATGCGGAAGACGATGGTTGTTTCTTAAGTTTTTCTTCCAAGAAACACTTATATCTTCGTCACTGTGATCATCCCCTCACCATCGATGGTGCAATAAGGTTAAACTCTATATTTTATGTTCATTCCCCTGTCAAATCGGTAACAGATCAAAGGGGATTTGGAAATTCTGGTGGCAGAGGAACAAAGGCTTCTTGTGAGCCAAGAACACAACACACACATACACACATTGTTTTCTTGATAAAGCTTCAGTTCCAGAAATGATAGATCTGCAACATCAAATTCGAATAGAGTGAAGGATTGTGATCGATTAGAAAAGGAGGGCCAAACCAGTTATCCAAGAAATATAAAAATAGATGAGAGCCCGATCGAAACCCTAAATTTGAATCAAAACTGAGATTGGGGTGTGTTTGTATGAATGAAGAAAGGATGAAGGGAAATAAATTTTGACTTAGATACAGAGACGAAAAGGGGTATATCTTTCATGTTCTTTGTGGTTCTTGACTTCATGTTTGTGGTTGTTTAAGGTGTATTTTTTGTAAATTTTGAAATCGGGTGTGTTTGTGGTTCTTGGTTTCATTTTCTTTGCTCAAGAACAACTTTTTTTTAGAATAAATCTTTCAGATTCATGTTCTTCTGTCCATTCATCTTTTTTTTTTATATGTAAATTCTGAAATCGGGTGTGTTTGTGATTCAAATTTATCCCTTTTACCGTTTTCAGCAAGTAACTTCTTAGGTGGAGTGCAAAGTGTACTTCTTAGTTGAGGTGGCATCTGAGTTGGCATGCCCTTCCTATACAAACTAAAAAATCATATTTTTTTGGGGAAAAAAAGGGGTAAGGGGCCTCGAACCCTTGACCTCCCGCTTATAAAACAAACAACTTACCATGTGAACTAGAAGTAGCTATTGTTATATTTTCTTTAAATTTACTTATTAATCCTTATAACCTTCGTCTTCCTCCATATGTATAGACAGACGAACTTGCAACTTCTTGTTATCATTTATCTCTCAACCAAACCCACAACCTTACATCTTCTACTCATGGAGATTCTATTCAGTCAACATAGGAATCACATATGATTATCTAATCTACTTCACCATAAAACCTAACAGATTTTTTTCATTTCCCCATTTCTTTCCTCCATCACTCAAATCAGAAAAATCTCAAGATTCCCAAACGCGAACGTTTGGAATGGCGAGATGATCTGTCGATATCATGGGGGATATTAAGATTGGAAACATTAGCATAGTGGCGTCGTTTAAGGGAGAGAAGAATGAAGTACAGAAAATTCTTCGTAACTCATTTAAATCGAAGGAGACTTCAATCAATTCGAGTTCGAATCATACATAGATCAGACGATTTTGTTTTATTGGTAACGTATTGTTCCAAATAACAGTTCCACCACAGGGAACCACTGGTCTTTAAAGAAGAAGATGAAGCTCGATGTTTCTTGTGGGTGGTCAGAAACTTGTATGGTGAACATATTCCCAAGCTCGATCACTTCACAACCATCGTGAGATTCCATTTTCATTTGTTTCACCTCATCCAAATCCTTCGATTTCAACTCCTTATTTAGCTGGTTCATTTATAAATTATGGTTTTAAGTAAGCTAGAGATGATAAAGGGAGGATACCAGGTTTAATGTGAATGGGAGGTCAAGGGTTCGAGTGCCCCTCCGCCTCTTTTCCCAAAAAAAAATCTGATCTTTTTACTTTGTATAGGAAGAAGATGCCACCTCAGATGCCACCAAAGCCTAGAAATACACTTGGCACTCCACCTCAGCAGTAACCTGCTGAAAAGGTAAAAATAGGTAAAAGTGATTACAATAGCCGGTTTCCTGTCCTTTTTCATTAATGAAATTTAATTTAGGACTAAATCATAAACTGGCCCGAAATTTTAGGATTTTTTTTGGAAATTTCCCTATTTTTAAAAGGATAAAATTAAGGGAAAATACCGGCAATAGTTAAAAAATGGGGGGTATTTTCAAAATATAGACACGAAAAATTGGATTTTCAGATATAGACATGCATTACGTGGAGGTAGTTCTGCGGAGCTCCGCGGAATCTACTGTAGCTCCGCGGAATGGCAAAACCGTAAATGGATCTTTAATTTTTTTTTTCTTTCACATCGATTCTTCGGTGGTTTATATTAATTCCACAACTAATTATTTTTAAGAAAAGATTATGATAGTATGATAATCTTTTCTTGAAATAATTAGTTGGAGAATAAATATAAACCCCGAAGAATCGATGTGGAAAAAAAAAATCTATTCCTCGGAGGTAGCTCTGCGGAATGGTTATTGAGTTTTTTTTTTTGTAAATACACTTATTTATTTACGATTTTACCATTCCGTGGAATGCATGTCTATATCAAAAAATATCCATTTTTGTGTCTATATTTTGAAAATACCTCTCATTTTTTTATTATTACATGTATTTTCCCTAAAATTAAATATAAAATATATATTGGTTTTTAGCAAACTTGTATACGAACCTTTACTCAAAAGTCAAAACCAAAAGCTTGAATCTTTGAAGGCACTTCAACCATCACTGGTCACTTGATTCTATCGTGGTTAAATGCAATTTTTTTAAAACTTGGGTTCCAAAAGTGAAAAAACGAAAATTTGGTCTAGCCTGTTCCTTCAAACCCGGATTTCAACCGAATTAATTTCCCCAATCGAGTTCTTTAAGAACTCATCAAATTACTCTATTAGGACAAGCAATATGATGTTAACCGCATTCATGTATATATAAACACGAATCTGAGATTTTTTAGTAAATACGTCCAATTGATTACATGAAGAGGATAACATGATGGAAATACTTTCGTTAGAAAGGAGGATCAGTTGATATTGTGAAACCGGTAGGAAGATCAAACCCTGAAACGAAATCGTCCCCAAAAATGACTGCACCAGCTGCCAACGCTCCTGCACCCAACCCCATCCCAAAACCAGGTCCAACCCTTGGTCCAGGTCTTGCTCCCGATGACGATGGCATATTGATGTAACTTGCTGGTAAGTTATCTATAGACGATTGTGGCATATAGCCAGCATTATAAGGCTGCGACGGCGGCAGTGGCGGTTGTTGGTGGTGGTGGTAGCTTGGTCCTAGCGAGGGCATACGTGGTGGTTGAAGGTTGAATCCTCCCGCTGAAGGATAATTCGGCGGTGGTGGTTGGTGGTAGCTTGGTCCTGGCGGCAACTGGGTCTGCAGATGGTTTTCCCCGATTCGCGATGGCAAGTTCACGCCATCGTCACGAACCCTAAGCTTGATACCCACCTCATCGCCTGTGCAAATCGATGATCATAATTAAATTACCAAAATACCCTCAACATATTGATGTAATCTACAAACTTACCTTCATAGTTACTACCCCCGTCAATCTCTTGTGAAATTCGAATTGAAACATCAACAAATCCTTGCGGTTTATTCGAATTCTTCTTCCTCAATTGAAAACTTCCGACTTCTTCAACACGCCTCAATTCATCAGAATTGTTCTTATGCTTATCAAGAAACTCTTTCAACCCAACACTTGCAGTCCCTTGAAGTTTTTCTTTCAGAAACACAGGATCTCTGCTATAAACTTCAACATTCAGGGCCAAATCTTCGAATCTTGAATCCGAGTTATCAATCAAAGCAGAAAACTTGGTTTTCCATGTGGGATTTGCATTCCCGGAAGCATCTACTTTGGTGCAATACTTGTTGTCGGGATCAATCCACCCAACTGCAAACCATTGGAGCTTCCATAGTGCTGAAGTTCTTGTGAGTCCCCTAGCAGAAATCAAGCATATTTCTACCCAAATTTTTCCCATGTTCAGAGTCTTTGAGATGAGGAGGCAAGTGAAATTTGATTGTTTCTGTCTAAAAGATGGATTAAAGTAAAGCTACTTTGCCCCATTTTAGACGGCTACTTTACTTTAATGTCAAGAAAGTCTTGGGATTGGTCATTTTGTGTTGGAAGAATCAGAAAAAGCATCACCAAATGCATTTACAGAAGACAGGAATATGTTCAAGAGTCAAAAAGGTTTACAGAGAGGGACCTATTTTTCAACATTTACATTTAATTTGTATGACAACCAATACTCTTCTTGTCAGTTGTCACATTTTTTTTTTTTTTTGAACGTGTCGGCCTTTTTTCTTTTTTTGAACATGATCACTTTTTCTCATAATCCGGATAAGTGGTCGTGGATTCCTGATCAAAGCTACTAGGAAGTAGGAACAATGTTGATGGTTCTAATCTTGCAGTGGATAATGTGTCGATGAGGTGGAATAGATGAGTTCCAAAGAAAGTCAATATCCTCACTTGGAAAATTTGTCTTGATTTGGTGCTAACCATGATAAATCTCTTTAATAGGTTTTACACAAAACAATCCACTCAACAATACCATTTACACAAAAGTTCTAACTAGAACACACAATTGGGAGTTCATACCCTTAGCATCACTCATGGGGGTTTTATACCCCTAGCCCCACAATATGGCGAGTCATGGACCTCTTGGATCCGTTTTAATCTTATAATTTGGGATTCGCACATAGACATAGGGCATCACTTCGCAAAGGGAATCCAGGAGTGCCTCATAATGTATAGACAATTCCAATCAATGAACATGCTCTGTTAGGGATTTTATACCCCACTACATCATTGAGGATTTCATACATCGCTACATCATTCAAGCAATCAACTAAGTATATAGTAACTCAAGCATTCATGCAAAACAATAATCAAGACGTGTTCCAGTGTTTGGGAAAACATCACTATGTACTCACCATAGTAGCTAAGTAACGTCTTATCTTGGACACTTGAATTCCTTTGTACTTGAATTCTTTTAGAATTCATCCATAATCATAATGCAACACCTTGATCTTGGTACGTTTCACTTTTGCCCTTCATTATTGCAAAGTTTCAATTTAGCCCTTGAAGCCGGTACGCGGGGCGTACCACTTGGTACGCTTAGCGTACTAGCTTGAGAAGGATCAGGACACTGGGTGCGTACGTTGGGCGTACGCATGACTTCTAGAAACCCTAAAATGGGGGTGTTGCACCCTATATATTTTCATCATTAACCTTTAGGGTTGGTCTCATTTCTTGTCCCTAAACCTCCAGAAAACCCTAACGTCCCCTTAGCCTCCATTTTTATATCTTTGAGCTCTTAAAGAGAAATGTTTGTTGATTTGGTCCATCTTTGAAGAACCTAGAAGAGAGTGAAGTTCATAGCTTAGTGGGAGACTTAAGATCCAAAACCCTTCATCACATTGCAAGCTTCCTAAGGTATCAAGTTCAAATCTTAACTTGTCACTGTCTAGTTTTCTTTATGGGTTGATTTGGCATACTTTTGGTCCTTTGTATGAATTGATGGTTTGGGACAATTTGAAGGGATCATTTCTTTAGATCGGAACTTGTTAGAAGCTTTCTTGGCATAAAGGTGCAAACTTTATGGGGTATTAGTCATCATGCAATCATTAAGCCATTTATTAAGTCATTTCTAAGTTTAATAGCTTTATTTAGACATGCATGAACGTAAAGTTAGCAACTTTACATGTTATTCCAGCTCACGGAAGTCAGATCTACATTTTAGGGCTTTATCTTAAAGTATTAAGAGCTTAATGGGAACAATGGCTTAACAGGGAAGTAAGTCAGGCATAAAAGCCAGTACAAGCAGTGTACAAGTCTCAATGCAAGTACGCTTAACGTACAGCTGGGTACGCCCCGCATACTTAATTTGTGGGCTTTGCGATTTTGGGCTTCAAGTTTGGGCCACCTTTTTGGGCTTGGATGCTTGGGTCCTCTTTGGGCCATCTGAGTGTTGATGTTTTGGGCCAAGTGAAGGATTGGACTCTAGGGTAAGGCCTAAGTAGGACTTGGGCCCAATTTTCCAAATTGGGCCAATTATGGGCCTTGGATGGTTATTTAGTGATTGGGCCTTTTAGATCAAGATTTGGGCATTGGTCTTGGCCCAACTAAGGAAAGGGTAAAGTGGTCATTTACCCTAATAATGGATTATTATCTTGGATTGTAATCCAAGTATTAATTATATGATTATTATGTTGTGATAGTGTAAAGATTTTAGTGAGCCAGCAGTCGGAGACTTTTAGTGAGATTCAGTTGTGTGAGGTGAGTTTTTTTTACTGTACTTGTGGGTCGAAGGCACCAAGACCGATCATTTGGATTTGATATCCTGCTATGTATGCTTTTGTGATGTGGTGATCGGTTAGATCGATATCCTGATATATAGGATAATGATATGTTTAGTGATCTGTAGATCTGTTTGATTGGTTGTAGACTGTTATATGATTATATGTTATATGTGCACATATTTGGTTGAATGGGCTTCACTACTTTGTGCATAAGCCATGCCATGGGATTCCAACCAGATGGTTGAATGGGCTTGAGGGTATTCCATCCCGAGGATGATTGGACACATAGTATGTTGGCATTCCAACTTGATGGTTGACTGGACCCAAAGTATCTTTGCATTCCAACTCGATGGTTGAAAGATCTGTGGTATTTCAACCCGATGGTTGATTGGAAGCATAATATGCTGTCTTGGTTTATGTGTTATTTGTATGTGTGCTGGTAGTTTTGGGAGAACTCACTAAGCTTTGGGCTTACAGTTTTGGGTTGGCGACTCAGTGAGTTGGACAGGATGGGACTCAGAGATCGTTGGACTCGGCAAGTCTTGGGGCGACCCAGCGAGTTAAGTTGTGTCATGAGAGTTTTATGGGTAAAGGAACTCGGCGAGTCGACAGGGTGACTCGGCGAGTAGAGTCAACCAGAAAGGTTGAGTTTGGCTGAGGACTTTGACCAATTTGACTTCCAAGGGTACTTTGGTAATATTGGTATTCATGGAATTGGTTCTTTGGTAGGGTTCAGTGGCGGCGATCATGCTAGAGGCCGGAGCAGCTTGGTCTTATCTTTTCAGTCAGGAATTTCAGGTGAGTTATCCTAACTATATCAATAGGGTCTAAGGCACCAAGGTCAGCCCTTTTAGTTGTTATCTTGGTTACAGTATGCTACATGTGGTTGTGATCTATTAGGATGGTATCAGAATAGAGAGTATGTTGTTATGCTCATGTGATCCGTTAGGATTGGTATGTTAGTGACCTGGTTAGGTCGATGCCTTGGTCATGAGAGATTGCTATGATCGATGATCTGTGAGATAGTTATATATGATATCTGTACTTGTATTGTTGATGTGCTTATTGATCTGTTAGGTCGGCGTCCTGGTAATTGGGACAATATTATGTCAGTAACCTGGTTTAGGTCGGTATCCTGGTATATAGGATGATGCTATGTTAGTGACCTAGTTTAGGTCGGTATCCTGGTATATAGGATGATGCTATGCTTTATGATATGCTAGATCGATTTGTTTGCCCATGGATTGTTATGTGATTTCCTGTTATATGTACACATGGTTATTTGCTTGATGTTGGGTTGAGGCGGTCCTGTTTTGTGCTGAAGGCCAACATACCATACGAGCAGTCCGGATAGATTGTAGGCCCGTATGGCGGTCCAGTCATACCGAAGGCTCAGATAGATCCAGATAGACTGAAGGTCCGGTGCGGGCGGTCCAGTCATACTGTAGACTCAGAGAGTGGATCAGGAGAACTGAAGGCCTGTTGAGGGCGGACCAGTCACGCTGCAGACTTGAGAGGCATAGTTGTTCTGTATTGTGATACAATATGTAATGATTATGGTTGTATGTGATTGGTATTTTTGGGGTAACTCACTAAACTTCCGGGCTTACAGTTCAGTGTTTTGTTTCAGGTACTTTAGGAGATCGTGGCAAGGCCAAGGCGTGATCGTACCGCTCCTCATGTTTTATGATTTATGTGATATGGTTTTGGGGAATACTCTGATGTTTAAACTATTTTGAAAACAAGATGTATGAACTTAATGGTTTTGAATGAATTAAAATGTTTTAATTTAGCTCGAATTTTATGGTTGTTACACATAAACACGATACTAAAGTACTCTCCCATCTTTTTAGATTGGAGAAACTTTTATCTTTCTGCCCAATTTGATTATTCTCATTTGTTCTGCCATACATTGAAACTTTTCCAATGTTTCACAATTATACTTAATCTTGTAAGTATAACTATATTTACTAAACTTTAGTAAATCATGGTGAATAGTCTTATCACTCTTTGTGGTGGACCTGACCAACGCACACCCAGTGTACCCGATCCCCTAGTCCTTCACTTGAGTCACATATAAATGTGAACAAGAAATTAGTCTTAATTTCCCAAAGACAAAGGTTTTCATTCATCACATAACACGAGTTGCATGATTCCAAGTTTCTATCCAACTGAAACTTAGGTGATGAGAATCCTTCCTTATTGGGCAAATTCTCGACACTACCACAAACGAAAGAATCAAATTCATATTGCTAACATAGAAACATACAAAACATCAATTTTTCATAAATGCCATTGTAAGGAGATGTAATAAAATAAAAATCAAAATTTTATTTATTTATAAAATGCGGAAAAAACTTTTCCTTACAACACAATTACAAATGAAAACTATGTTATTACATATTTCCTAGCAATCTATCATAACTCCTAAGCAGCGTCTCAAAAATCCGATCTTCGAACCATATGATTAAAATCCATCTTCGCGACTAGATTCAACATACTCTTTAATTAGGCTTCCTTCCTTTTGCATGATCCTACAAAACATCAAAATGCAACCTAGTCACATCATGTATTAAGAATCATCAATTAGGAGCTTAATAGAGTTAGACAGTATACTTACCTGAAGCAGAGTCAAACTTTTCGATTCTACCTTTTCTCAGATCTTTCAGGTAGTCAGGACAGCTTCACAACTAATGCCCCTTCTCTTAGCAACAGAAACATATAGAATCTTTGGGAATGATACTCGGGACAATCTCAGACTTAGCCTTTCTCTTTCCCTTGGAATTTTCTGGACTTCTAAGGTTTCCATCGTCAATGTCCATGGAAGTTTGGGGAGTAGATCTTTCAATCAAATTTGCTTTTTTAGTGCATCAAATCATTGCTTATTCAGCAGAATCAAGCAAATACGTAAGATCAATAAGGGTCATGTCGTGGTCTAACACATAGTAGTATTTAATGAACTTACTATATGACTCGGGAAGTGACTGAAGAACCCAGTCAACCGCCAACTTCCTCGAGACAACGACACCCAATACTCTCAGCCTAGTAATATGTGACTTCATCTCCAAGACATGAGTACACATAGGTCTTCCATCTTGATGTTTCATTGCAAGTAATACTTGAGTGACCTTGAAATTTTCAAGTCTTTGAATTTGTGGGTTAGGGAGAATAATTAAAGGATGTGGAGGAAGTAAAGCATAATATTGTGGAACATCATCTTTAAGAGGAAAGCTTGTTCCAAGAGATTTGGGAAGACCATAGTTGTCTGAACTAGACATTTACATGGGAGAAATTCAAGTTAGTTGATTTAAGCCCTTAATATAACACCCAAATGAAATATTAAGGCTAGGACCCAACACAATAATTTACAATTCGGAAGAGGGATGTCGTAATCCAATTGTAAACTATTTGAAGGTAGGTAAATGATGATTTAACAATTTCCACCACGAAAAACGAAAAAGAATTTTAGGTTTTAAGTGAATTAAAATTCCTACATTCTTTGAGATTCATTAAACCTTTCAATGACATGTTTAAATATCGATTGTGCCCTTCAAGTTTGTAACTGGGATGCCGAGGATCACAAACAAGGTGTGAATAACCATGCAAATTAGCTTGGTACACCAAATGTTACAACCACCTAATCAGTATGCCGGTTAACCACACACGCTCCATTGATCTATGATTAACATCAAGATACCTTTTCCACGCATTGTCAGTCCAGATTAGTGTGCCAGTTAACCACACACGCTCCATTAATGACTTAACAAAGTGTAAAGTGCAATTTCATGGGTTAGCACCAAATTCACATTTTCCTAAAGTAACCAAGATTAAGAATTTAATGAAAGTTTAGTTACTTTATAATTATCATTATACTTATAATGAAAATTAAAATGTTCTGTCAAACCCGTTCGACTAACGACCCTCCACCAGTCAAGGAAGCGGTGGGTGAGAGTGGACACTCATTAAACTGTCATTTTATAGGCAGTAACTGTTGGATTAGTGTCTAAGCCTGTAACAATAATTGGTAAGTACTTGACCCGATTGTGCATGGTCCTTTTGGGTTGCCTTCACCAAACAACTTGACTGGAGAAATAATTGAGAGATAGAGGTTATTATGATTTATTAATATGTTATAAGAATAATATATTATAGGAGAAATCATATTTGTTTAATTAATATTGGTCAATAATTAATTAAGAATTAATTTTGTGATCAAATGTAATTAATTAAACTAGAGGGGCTGAATTGTAATTATGTGATAGTTACAAATAGGGTAAGGATTATCCTAAGGATAGGTTGGACGAATTTAAGGTGATAAGGCCTTAGAATTCGTCCATGATAAGGATTCAAGGCTTATCTTATGGTTTGCTTGGTGGACAAGCAACTAGATAAGGATAAGGACTGAAACCCTATCTCTACACCTATATAAACACCCCTTTGGTTCATGAATTCGTCCATACCTTCCCAAGGCTTCTTAGAGACGAATTTTATACCTCTCCTTCTTTCTCTATATCCTCTCCAATTGCTCTTGGTGTTTGTGAGCCATTAGAGGCACTACACTTGTGGTTCTTGCTTTCTAGACTTAGGGTTTGAAGATTCAAGTTGTTATTACAATATAACAACAAGAGGTATGTAATCTAACCTTCTTAGTAAATTTCGAAAATAGAAATCATCTTTAGGGTTTTATTATGTGTTCATAATGTTGTGTATCTAATAGTGAAAACATAGATCCAATGTTGGGTTGCATGTACACATAGGATTGTTTGTATAAAACCCATCAGTAACCTTATACCCCCTTAAAGACCGGCTTCGTGAATGAGGCTTACTAACTGTAAGACTGACTTTACTCTTATATATATATATATATATATATATATATATATATATATATATATATATATATATATATATATATATATATTAAACCTATAATATTATAATAATATAAGAGTTGAATTTTAAACTTTTAAAATTCTAGAAATTGGAACTAAATGTGTCAAAAGAAGACTCTACATTTGCAAATTCCAAAACTTGAGGGCAAGTTTTGAACTATTCAAATACTTTTGGAATCCATAACATATGAGTTTAATATAGACTTTAATGAAAAGACTCTTGAAAATCCATAACTTGAGGACAAGTTATGGAGTTCATAAAAAACATTTATGGAAAAAACTCTTCAAGACCATAACCTATGAGTTTAATGAAGTCTTTTAAAAGAATAACTTTTCATTTTCCATAACTTGAGGACAAGTTATGCAGGTCATTAAAGGCCATAAATATCATCAAATAAACTAACAAACATGTCAAATAATGTCCATGATCTAGATTGAACTCATATGAACAAGATAATTCATATCAAACCAATTTCATGTAATTAGCATAATCATATAAACAAATACAAAACACGAAACTTTGACAATTATCTTATAAATTGGATAAGCGAGATCATTACCACATCAAAAAAAAGTTTATAAGTTTAAATACAGCTTAGGGTAATGATCCTAGTCCAATTCTAGCTAAAAACCTCGAAAATCTACATTCTGGAGCTTCAACTCGTCGAGTGCAAGAACAAACTCAGTGAGTTGGTCAAAATTATGCTTGGACTCGGCGAGTCCACTGTCCAGAACAGCAAAAATTTGATTTTTTAAGCTTAAACAACAAGTAGCATCAAGTATAATTGAAAACAACCCTAGGCTCTGATACCACTAAAAGGGTTTGAGCATTCCAACACTCCTAAGATGTACATGCAACCCTAAATACTTTGGATCTATGTTTTCTCTAGTATACATGCAAACTTTCAATATTCCAAAGCATCATCCTAACTAGCATATAATGGAGTACATATACTACAAAGTTCTAGTTAGATAACATACCTTTTGTTGTAGTTGAAAGCCTTGAACCTTTAAGAGCTTAGCACCAATAGTGTGAATGCCTCAAATGGAATCACAACACCTAGGACAAAGGGTAACTTTTGAGAGAGTATAGTTCACACAAGAAATCAACTCTATGGCTCTTCAAGAACCTCTAGTCTATCTAGCACCAATTTCACATCCAAGGGGCTTCTTATATAGTGTTGCAAAACTAGGGTTACACCATGCAAACCCTAATGTGCATGACTTTCCACATTCCTTAGTCTCCTTGGGTTTTAACCTACATGGAGTATCCATGGGTTACCACATGGGTTTAGCCCAACATAAAGAACTACGGATCATAAGCCCACTTTATAAGAATGAATGATTTACCAAATCAATCCCCATTTATTTAATTAGTCTCTTTTGATCACAAAATTAATTCCAAACTAATTCTTGATCAATACTAATTAAATAATATGATTTCATATTAATATATTACAACTTATAATATATTAACAAATCATAAATAACCTCTTCTCAAAAGTCCATCATATCAAATTGTCTTGATGATATGCAACCAAAATGGACCATGCTACTCTCGGGTCAAGTACATATCAAATATAGTTATGGACTTAGACACTAATCTAACATATTATGGATCAGCCGAACATGGACATGAGGCAAATCAGGTGGTTGGACGTAGTTAAGGATTACGACCAAGAGATCCTTTACCATCTGGGTAAAGCGAATGTAGTGGTGGACGCTTTAAGACGCAAGTCTACTGGGTCATCAGATGGGGTATCGTGTATGCGGATATCAGCGGATTTCCCACTTTTTGGATTGATTAGGGATGCTCATGCCGAGGTTGTTCAAGAAGAGAATTTTAAGAAAGAGAGGATCAGAGGTGAGATTGCCATATTTGTTTCGGATAGTCGTAGATTATTGACCTGATGTAGTCGGGTCTGGGTTCCAATGTCTATTGGGGTCTGACAGATTATGTTGGAAGAGGCTCATAAGTCTTGTTTTTATATCCATCCGGGGGCCACCAAGATGTATGGGGATCTGAGATTGAGCTACTGGTGGCCATGTATGAAGAGGGGGATAGCCTGGTATGTGGAGAGATGCATAACATGCAGGATGGTCAAGGATAAGCATTAGAGGCCGCATGACTAGTTGCATCCTCTATAGATTCCCATGTGGAAATAGGAACAGATTTCGATGGACTTCATCACCAATTTGCCAAAGACGACAAAGGGTTTTGATGCTATTTGGGTCATCGTGGATCGATCGACTAAGATTTCCCACTTTTTGGCAATTTGGGAGAGTTCTTCGGCTGAGAAGTTAGCTGAGGTGTATATTCGCGAGATCATTGCTTGCCACGGAGTTCCGATCTCCATTGTTTCAGACCGTGATGTTCGGTTCATCTCCCATTTCTGGCAGAAGTTCCGTGAGGAAATGGGTACGAGGTTGCACTTCAGCACTGCTATTCACCTGCAGGCCGATGACCAAAGTGAGCAGGCGATATAGACCCTCGAGGATATGTTACGGGCCTATGTCATCGATTTTGGTGGGATCTGGGACTACTACCTACCCCTTGTGTAGTTTTCTTACAACAACAGTTATCACTCCAACATTGGTGCTCTGCCTTTTGAGCTCTTGTATGGGCGGAGATGTCGTTCCCCGGTTTGTTGGGGAAAAGTTAGTCATAGGGTTATGGGATAGATCAAAGTAGTCCTTACCACGAAGATGATTCGGTAGATCAGACATAGATTGCAGACTGCTCAGAGTCGGTAGAAGATCTATGAAGACCAGCACCGATCATAGTTGGAGTTTCAAGTGGGCGACATGGTATTACTGAAGGTCTTACCTTGAAAATGTGTGATACACTTTAGGAAGAGAGGAAAATTGGGTCCTCGATATATTGGGCCATTTCGAGTGGTTGCCAGGGTTTGGCAAGGTTTCTTACAGATTAGACCTTCCCGAGGAGCTCAGACAGATTTACAGTATTTTCCACATTTAGCAGTTGCGAAGGTGCGTATTGGATGAGGATGTGGTGATTTCCTTGGATGATATTCAGGTTGATGAGCGCCTGAACTATGTTGAGAGACCGGTGGCTATCTTGGAAAGGAAGATGAAGGTATAACATAACAAGGAAATACCCTTGGTAAAGGTACGATGGCAGCACTGAAGGGGTTCTGAGAGGACCTGGGAGCCGGAGGCTAAGATGCGTGAGCATTACCCCGAGTTGTTCACCACAACGGACTTCGAGGACGAAGTATGATTCAAGTGGGGGAGAATTGTAACACCCTGATCTTGGTATGTTTCTTTTTTTCCCTTCATTAATGCAAAGTTTCAGTTTATCCCTTGAAGCCAATACGAGGGGCGTACCACTTGGTACGCTTAGCATACTAGCTTGAGAAGGTTCCGGACACCGTATGCATATGTTGTGTGTACGTTTACCTACATTGGGTGTACGTATGACTTCTAGAAACCCTAAAATGGGGTGTTTCACCCTATATATTCATCCTTAACCTTTAGAGTTTGCCTCATTTTTTGTCCCTAAACCTCCAGAAAACCCTAAGCGTCCCCTTAACCTCCATTTTTTCATCTTTGAGCTCTTGAAGAGAAATTTGTGTTGATTTCGTCCATCTTTGAAGAACCTAGAAGAGAGTGAAGTCCATAGCTTGGTGGGAGATATGAGATCCAGAACCCTTCATCACATTGCAAGCTTCCTAAGGTATCAAGTTCAAATCTTGAGTTTTCAATGTCTAGTTTTCTTTATGGGTTGATTTGGCACACTTTTGGTCCCTTTTGTATGGATTGATTGTTTAGGATGATTTGAAGGGATCATTTCTTTAGATCTAAACTTGTTAGAAACTTCCTTTGCATAAAGGTGCCAACTTTATGGGATATTAGTCATCATGCATGCATTAAGCCATTTATGAAGTCATTTCTAAGCTTAATAGCTTCATATAGACATGCACGAACCTAAAGTTAACAACTTTACGTGTTATTCCAACTCAAGGAAACCAAATCTATGTTTTGGGGATTTATCTTAAAGTATTATGAGCCTAATGGGAATAATGGCTTATCAAGGGAGTACGTTGAGCGTACAAGCCTATACATGCAGTGTACAAGCCTCAATGCGAGTACGCTTAACATATAGCTGGGTACGCCTTGTGTACTCAGTATGTGGCCTTTGCGATTTTAGGCTTTAAGTTTGGGCCACCTTTTTGGGCTTGGATGCTTAGGTCCTCTATGGCTCATCTGAGTGTTGATATTTTGGTACAAGTGAAGGATTAGACTCTAGGGTAAGGCTCAAGTAAGAATTGGGCCCAATTTGGAAAATTGGGCCAATTATGGGCCTTGGATTGTTATTTAGTGATTGGTCCTTTTGGATCAAGATTTGGGCCTGGGTATTGGCCCAAGTAAGGAAAGGGTAAAGTGACCATTTACCCTAATAATGGATTATTAGCTTGGATTGTAATCCAAGTATTAATTGGATGATTAGTATGTTGTGATGGTGCGAGGATTTTAGTGAACCAGCAGTCAGAGACTTTCAGTGGGATTCAACTATGTGAGGTGAGTTTTCCTCATTGTACTTACAGGTCGAATGCACCAAGGCCGACCCTTTGGATTTGATATCCTGTTATGTATGCATTTGTGATGTAGTGATCGGTTAGATCGGTATCCTGATATATAGGTTAATGATATGCTTAGTGCTTTTAAGATCTGTTTGAATGGCTATAGACTGTTATATGATTATCTGTTATATGTACACATGTTTGGTCGGTGGCTGAGGATTCACTGCTTTGTGCGTAAGCCAACAGGACAGGGCATTCCAACGCAATGGTTAAAAGGGCCTGAGGGTATTCCATCCCGAGGATGATTGGACCCATAGTATGTTGGCAATGCAACCCGATGGTTGAGGGGTCTGGGGTATTCCAACCCGGTGGTAGACTGGACCTAAAGTATATTGGCATTCCAACCCGATGGTTAAGGGGCCTGGGGTATTCTAACCCGATGGTTGATTGGGCCCATGGTATGTTGTTTTGGTTTATGTGTTATTTGTATGTATGTTGGTAGTTTTGGGGGAACTCACTAAGCTTTGGGTTATGTTTCAGGTACCTCAGATGATCGCGGGAAGGCAAATGCGTGATTGTGCATCATGAGGTATATGATTCCATAGCATGTCTCATGTAATACCCAATCTTTTACTTATTAAAATACTATGGTTTATAAAGCATTTTATGTCAATGAGTCTCATTTATAAAATATGGTCCCAAATTTTTCTCATTTCATTTACAAATACATTTGTAAAAATATTTCTTCGGGTAATACAATCGATACAATAAACCACAGTAAAGCGGCAAGGTTGCTTACGACAGGGAAGCTACACCTAACATATATCCACAACCTCTCTGCTATTAGTCCAAACTCAACTCTCAAGTCGTATCTCATAACCTAGAATACATGGTATTTAAACAAATATGTAAGACGATCATTGTCTCGTGAGCTGCATGGGTTTAGACACAAATCATTATCCAAATAATTTGATAAAATCATAACTTGTGTAACACCCAAAAAAAATTCTACCAAGGTACACCCACATTTATCAAAAAATAAATCATTTAAAAGTTTTACAAATAATATTGGTGTACATTGGCACTCTAGTATACACGAAGTTATCACAAGGATCGTGTTAGCAGCAAGCATAGGATCGAGCCTGACGTCACAATAAATCTAACTGCAAAATAGATTATCATAAAAACTTAAGCCTCACGGTTTAGTGAATAACAACTACTATAACATAATCAAATAAATTGGCTAAAGCATAAAATCATACAATTCATTTAAATTATATAAATTTCACATAATTGTCGCATATCCAATATAATCATTTCATCAAGGAATCTATCTCTTAGTAATGATCTATCTCTCAAATACCTATCTTATCAATAATTAATATCTCCCTCATATTTAATTCTCGATCCATTACCAATCTATCAAATAAGTTCTTTCTTTCAATTATAGTATATTCATCAATCGAATATCAATCTATTAACATAATTTAATATCTCAATAATTATCTATTTCTCAATATCTCAATCAACAATTAAGTATTAT
Organism: Lactuca saligna; assembly: GCF_052625555.1. Taxonomy (NCBI): domain Eukaryota; kingdom Viridiplantae; phylum Streptophyta; class Magnoliopsida; order Asterales; family Asteraceae; genus Lactuca; species Lactuca saligna. Next base: position 11,064,008 of record NC_136424.1, on the reverse strand, counting down.
CAATAATAATCAACCCTATAATAATTATCATAATTATCACAACAATTGATGTTAGAGCAGTTATACTCACCTGGTTAGTCGATAGACTTATTCCAGTCTCAACTTTGCTCTTCCACTATCTATCAGCTTGTCACATAGTAACACCTATTAATCAAATAACAGGTTCCTCAGAACCTGCCCAGACTCACTAATAATTATACCCCGTGACCTCTTATAACAACAATAACCAAATATCATAATATTATCATAATAGGCTAAACCCGTAAGCCCATGGCTAAATCTCTCATATCGGGTATTTCTCAAGCAATAGGGTTTATAACCCTTGTCAACCAAACATTAAATTAATCATAAAATTTTCTCAATAATCTCACCAATAGGATCATAACAACTCAATATCACGAATACCCATAACCCTTATATGGGTCTAGTATATCTAATAATAATCAAATATCATAAATACAATTTATCGGGTAAAAGATACCTCATTATATCTCGCAAATCAACTTTATATCACCCGTACGCCAGCATAACATCTCCAGTATAGACTCCTGAGAATGGCTCCCGAGCAGCATCTCTCATCACGTACGCCAAAATACTCCAAAATGACTCAAAACACTCATATTTATACTTTGGGGATGCTCACATCGAGAACATATACCTTTCACGTCGTGAGAAGTGTTTAGACCGGTTTCTGCCACGTGTCTTGCTCTTTTGCCACATGTTTTCCTCGATTCATGCTGCTCACGTCGTGAGGAAACATCCCTCACATCGTGAGGGTCAAAGGTTTGACTGTTGACTTTCTCAATATAGCAACGTACTTTTATCAAATCTTCAAACGATCATAACTTCCTCATATGGACTTGGTTTTTGATGATCTTTATATCCACAAAATCCTCTCAACGAGCTCTATAACATTATTTAATTATCTTTTACTAAATATAATTTCTAAAAATAAAGCAACTCAAGGCTTTATCTGATTTGCTCAACTTATAATATCTATATTTCGTGAAATAACACCTGTTAGAAAAACTGGGTGTTACAACTTGACATGATATAAATAGAAGTAAATCATATTTTGCATGTCTATATTCAATACAATTCTTCTCAAGCCTTCCCAAGTTTTAGTTATATGTTGAATCTGATGTACATAAGGACCGCCCCATAATTAGGGTAGTCACGCAAAGTGACAAAAATATGCATATCCTTCATTGGGTTAATCATATGAAGTAATGAACTATAAAACCTTCATTGGGTTGATCGCATGAAGTGACAGATCACTAGACTCTTCTTTGGGTTGGTCACACGTAGTGACTATAAAGGCTCCAAATTGAGCTTAGTCGCATAAAACGACTCATACGATGACCTTTCCCTAAGAACTATAATATGAGTTTACCCGAGAACTATCATGCGGGTTTACCCAAGAACTATCATTTGGGTTTACCCATGCACTATCATTCAGGTTTACCCAAGAACTAACATTTGGGTTTATCCGAGAACTATCGTTCATATACGTTGACCTTTACGTAAGAATTAACATTCAGATACAATACTCTACTCATATAAAATGAAAACACCTTTTAGATAATCAATATACCAATCTGTAGCTAGCTAACCAATATTCATAAAAGAGTTCATTTATTCAAAAACATATATTTGCTAGCTAAAACACATTTCTTTTCAAACTAGAATCTTTCACAAATCATTTTCACATAAAACATTACTAATATGTCATGTATCCCAAAATAGGAAAAATCCACATGTACTTACTTGACAGTTACTGAAGACTAACTTTCGATCTGGCTTCTAACCTCGCGTTATTCCTTAGCTCAAATATTGGTCCAACGTGGACAAATACCAAGTTCCTCAAAACTTGTCTTATACACTTAAGATCTTATTTATTCATATTTACTATAGTGACCTTTGCCTTATCACTAAAAGAATTTGGTATCCATTTGTTAGCAAAACAATGAGCTCATTAAAAACATTACCAAATGACTTAACTTTGTAAGCCAATAGTCTAATATTACAGTGGGACAATCCTGTAAACTTGGGTTAACAACCCTCTTTATTTAATCGAGAGTTTCACTATGAAAACCGTTTTATCTATCTCTTCTCAATCCTCTCATAAGAACATCATGTTACGAGTTCACACATTATATTGGGTTTATCAATCCGAATACTATATTGGGTTTATCAACCCGTCACGACTCAATACTTATGTAAATAAAATTACATATTAACAATCAAGAGGATACCTTAGCCCTACGACAGTCGTAATCTCGACAAATGACCTCTCGAGCTTTGTCTGTAAATCATACGGATCCATTTTTGACAAACTGTATATCCCCGAAATCATCTGCGAGTGAACTACAGCTTTCGCAGCATTACCCTTGCATAGAGTAAATCGATTCTCAAATTTCTGGGACGTTACATCTCAAGTCCTATATTTCAATGACCTTATGAAGTATTAAGCATTATCTAGGCATATATACTTTTACTTTGTCTTAATACAAATGATCTATTTAACCTCGAATGATGCTGGTGGCAACCGACGATATCAACACCTCATCAACGAAGACCAATAGAAGGTGCAGAAATTTTTTTGTAGAAAGAGACGTGAAATTAATTTGGGAGAAAAAAACGAACGATTAGAAGGCCTTCAAAAGAAACGTGAAATCGGCAGAGAAGAGAAAGAGTCCCTCAAAAATCTTTTGGAGCAATAAAGATAAAATGAAAGATGGTGAGAACTAGAAAAGGAGGAGGAGACGATAGAGTGTTTATGTGATTCCGAAGGCGGTGGTTTCCACAATGGTTAAACCATTTAATAACTTTTTAGTGTTGGCATATTAGATCGATGAAAACTTAATGGTATTGATCTTTATTTTTCCAAAATTTTTTACTTTTCGTATCTCATATTTTCACTAACCTTTTGTATTTGAAAAAAAATCAAATGGTAAATGTTGTGTTCTTAAGGTTTTGTATAAAATGTTTACAAAACTTTTACTTAAAGGTGTGTTTAGCACACAACTTTTGCGAGCTACTAACTTATTACCTTTAAGAAAAAAAAATTTAAAAAAAAACTTCCCTCTGCAGCACGTCACCTGTCCTCGATACCTCTTGGCGGCTGGTGGTATTTTCTACAAACTAAGTAGTATAAATTTCAATAAATTATTTTCGTTATCTAAGTCGGCATACCATCAGTCTGTCCCGTCCGCAAAGAGGGTGTCCCGTCCGCAAAGAGGGTATACAGACTCGGGACTTAATTTTCGTACGAATTAAACAAAATTACGAAAAAATCCCTATAATTTAACTATTAGCATCGGTCAACAGTATGAAAGTCAAGTCCCGCAAAGGAAACTCTACCAACTTGTTAATCTTTCTTAAAAAGAGGAAATGACACATTAGTCCTACAATATTTTTCACATTTTACCATTAAGTCCCTAAAGTAATTTCCGTGTTTTATAAGGGCATAAAGTAGATGTTAACCTACTTTTTTGGTCACTGCAACATGATATATAACGGATTTTATAAGCCACATCAGCAAACAATTGAAAAACATCCTTCTTGTTCGCTTATTTTTGCATTTCAGTTAAAACCATTCACTCTCTCTCTCTCTCTCTCTCTCTCTCTCTCTCTCTCTCTCTCTCTCTCTCTCTCTCCAACAGAGAAAAAAACCCACACACATCTTCTTCTTCAATTGAAGCTCAGATACTACAACTGTCACACTACCTCGATTTTTGTAAGTTTATGAGGATCATCTTCAAGATTTTGGGATTGATCTAATCTCCATCGAAGTCATAAACCGATCCAGATCTTCAACCATGACAATTAACTTGTTTGTAGTTTGCAATAAAAGAATTTTCCGATCTGAATCCTCTGCTACTTTTCAAAGGTTGACATCGCAAACATCATAAGACAAAATGGACTTTCCAGTACTGGATGGTCCGTAGAGGTTATAGCCATGCTTCCAAACACGTCGTAATCGGTTATAATACTGTTTCAATTGAGAAAAGCCCCGAAATCGGATTTTACCTTCTTTTTCAGATATGAATCTATCGCCATTGTGTCGAAGGCAACCTAATGCGATAACCGAACAGACCTCCAACGTGGTAGCATCTCCGAGTTCATGTAAAGCTTCAGTTCCTTACATCTCGACTCAATATCTTTCGAAGCTCTGTAAATATGTAAATATGCTAAATATAAGATTGCAATTTCCTTCGCTTATCTTTTACTTTCAACTATGAGCATAAAGTTTTTTTTTTTTGTGAAGGTTTTGTTCTTCAATTTTTTCGAATTTGTTTGTCCAGGAAACCCTAGCACCGAGAAAGATACATTGAATGGTCTGATCGTCATCGAGGTAAAGAAAGACGCCGTTTGGTTTCTTCCCTGTGACGAGACGAGGTTTGTGAAGTCGGAATCTTCAAAGTGAGTTGTGTTATAGGAAATCTTAATTTTGATTATTTGGTTAACATTGTAGTGAGCTTAACTGTTTAGAATAAAAAACATAAAATAAAGTTGATGTGGCTTATAAAAAATGTTATATCAGGTTGCACCGACCAAAAAAGTAGGTGGATATCTACTTTATGTCTCTATAAAACACGGTGATTACTTAAAGGACTGAATAGATAAATATACAAAATCTCGTATGATTAATATGTCATTTCTTCTTTTAGAAAAGTCTCTCTCTTTACAACCCAATTACAACCCAATTGCAAGTTTACAACCCAATTACAAGTTTTCAACATTTAGACAATTAAGATGTAACTTAAAACCCATGGAGCAAAAATCGTAGGTTTGTATTACATAACAAACGGAAAAGCATTTGTGGCTTTTGAGCTTATAGTATACATTAAATCTACCCGGCTTCAATCTGAGCAGGGGTTTACAAAATTACCCTCGAATAGCATGTTGATTCTCTTAATATATAAAAGTATGAAATATTAAAAATGGCTAGGGTTTTCTAAGTGGTGGAACCATTAGTACTTTCCTACCAGCAGTTTTAACCATGATATGATTGCCACTCCTGGTGTACATCATTGTTGTTGATCCGAGTATATCATCTCCAAATCCACATGCCTTGAAGAAACCCCTGAGGGTAATTTAGTCAATTCACGTTCTTGTTAGTGGTTTCAATCCATTATTACCTATCTGCCCATCAAAATTTGTTTCGATTTACTTACATTTCTTGATCCGAACATAGAGCTGCTATGTCATATATGCCTTTATTTGTAAGCAATCTGCAACCAAATGGACCTTGCATTAGCATGATTCAAATAGCACATTTCCCATTTGTCACTTTTATTATATAAGCATCCAATCTGTAGTTCTGCACTTCAATTTTTCTAGGATGATAGATTTAAATTACCAAAAACCAATGAAAAATGCTGTTAAAAGATTGGGTAGCTGATGGAATTTGGGATTTTCACAGACCTTATAATCCTTTGGAGAATCATACGCCCGATTCCTCGACCTTGTAATGAAGGGATTACCTACACAGTAACTGACAAGAGATTACATGAACATACAGCCATTAAGGATCCAAGATATCGGGATTCAAGAAACTTTCTTATGGAATCTTGATCGATCTCAAGATTACATGAATACAAGCATGATCTATTACATAAACTCCAACGATTGGAAAAAACAAATGCCAACAAGTAATCGAACCTACTTTATGCTAAAAATTGGATGAATAAGCGACCACTTTATTTAGGGTTTGTACCATGACATCGTAAATTGAAGCAGTCAATCCATTATCAGAAACAGCTCGGCCGAATCCCACCAATTTCCCGCTAAATGGCGTCAATGGAATCATTCTTCGGTACCAATCACCCCCAGTATTCAAATTTTCCGGTAACGAAGCGACAGTTTCTGGTCTAGCGAAGACGGAAACAACGACAGAGCTATGAGAGAGAGCGATGCGGAGTTTGTCGACGTCGACGGGCTCTACACGTCCGTCGGGGGAGATGTTAGGGAAACGGTGGCAGGAGTGGTTGCAGGAGCTATAAAGGTTTTGCAAGTGAATTGGGTTTACGTCTGAGAGATTTGTGGATATGAAAATTGGGGGACTTGGTGGCCGGCGATGGAGTGTTGACCTTTTTTGGCTGTTGAATATTTTGGCCGGCGGTAGGGTTTGGAATTTGGGGTGGAGAGAACCACCGTGAACTGAACCAACGACCGCCATGTCTCCCTCTCTCCGTCAGTTCAGTAAAAAACTGCGAGTTAAAAAGATTTTTTCTTTCGTATATTCATTTTCTTTTAATCAAAACGGTCACAATCAATCGGAAAGTGTACGTAGATAGCCACTTTTCCTGATCAAACAATTAATTAACGTCCACTGCAACAACAAGATAAGAAGAAGCAAGTAGGGCCTCTAGGGGGACCTTATCAGTAGCCCATAACCCAACTTCTACTATTAATTCCTTAACCCTAATAACTATTGTTGCTCAACTTTGATCGCATCTAATAATTAGGAACGAACGATCGTTCAAGTACTCGTTTATGATCGAAACACCTATTATACAATTCCTGTTTATATATGCGCTCTATGTGCTCGATGAATTGCCAAGCAGGGATCTTTGGCATGTTCTTCGATAAAAGTTTCTATAGCCTGATTCAACTATGCAATTTATTTAAATCTTGTGTTGCAAGGGCAAATTTGTCATTTGATCATTTTACTTCTTCAAGTTTGTATAACAATGATGTATTAAAGAAGCATAACAGAATATGCTCAAAATCCATGCTGATAATATGAAAAGCATGATAGGGTATAAATTCCAATAAGCTGAATAGCGTGAACCATAAGCCAGGAAGAAAAGGAAGGGTGCAAAATATCTCCCACGTTGACTAATTTGACCATCTCCTCCTACATCAAGAAACTTGGGTCAAGTTTCTTCACTTGAAGCTGGCCATGGGAGGACCTGGTTGTGAATCCGTTGATAACTTCAAAACTATCCTGGAACAAGAAGGAATTTACCATCTTTTATCAGGTGAACTCAAGGTATGATTATGAATCAATTCCAACAAAACAAAAAGTAATCTTTATGCTGAATTTGATCCAAAATATACTCTCTTTTGATTGACTTCTACTTTTCTAGGTACCTTTATCATCATGTAAACAGAAATCAGTTTGCTTATTGTTCTCTGCAAACTGGAGTAGACCTTGTAAGGCTTTTATACCACAACTTCTGCAAACATACAACGCCCTAAAAGATGTTGACTATGAACTCGAAATTATCTTCATATCCTTTGACCGAGATGAAAATGGATTTAAAGAACACATGAAGTCCATGCCATGGCTTGTGGTTCCTTTTGATGTCAATTTACAGAAGAAACTTGGTAATTTATACAAAATTAATCAAATCCCATCGTTTATCCCATTGAATATCGACACAAAATTGCTTGCAAAAGATTCCGTTGGACTCATAAAAGACTATGGCCCCGATGCATTTCCGTTCACCAAGAAAAAACAAGAAGAGTTGAAAGCTTTAGATGAAGCAAAACGTCAAGAAGGGAAGTTGGAACATCTTTTTACAAATGGGATTGATAGTAAAGGTGAAAAGGTTAGGAGTTTAGGATTTATTGGTTTTTTTATTATAGAAAATTAGCTACCAAGATTGGATAAGTTTAAAGCTTTTTGTGTTCTTATTTGTAGATATGTTCATCGGAACTTGTGGGCAAGACGATTGGTCTTTACTTTGGTGCAAATTGGTGTCCACCATGTCGTGACTTCACTACACAACTCATTGAAGCGTATAATGATATTGTCAAAAATAAGGATCAAGAATTTGAAGTTGTATATATTTCAACCGATAGAGATGTTAAAGAGTTTGAACTCGGATTGACCAAAATGCCATGGGTAGCAATTCCTTTTAACGATAAAACAAGGCAAGATCTTTGTAGAATCTTTGAAGTCAAATGGATTCCAACTTTGATAATTTTAGGACCAAATGGGAAAACAATTACCACAAATGGGCGAAAATTGGTTTCGTTATATGGTGCTAAGGGTTTTCCGTTTACCGAATCAAAGATCTTGGGGGTAGAATCGTCTTTAATGAAAGAAGGAGATGAATTGGCTCGACAAGTAATGGACCGTAAACACGAACACATTCTTAAACTTGATATGGCAAAACGTTACATTTGTGATTTTTGCAAGAAACAAGGGTCGTTTTGGGCGTTTTCTTGTAATGTTTGTGGCTATGACCTTCATCCAAGTTGCATTGAAGAAATCCATTGCTAGAAAGATTTGATATATGATATGCTATTGCTATGTAACATAATGTATGGACTTAATTATTAATTAAATCAAAATGTATTATATGTTTGAATGAATACAAGTAGGGATTCATGTGTTAAACACTTAATTCAAATAACTATACATGGTTGTTTATATCAACTAAATCTACACATAATGATTTACTGTGTTAAGACGAAGAGCACGACTTAATGTATTTAAACGCCAACCAACTACCTATTTGCACTTCTTCATTCCTCCCAACTTATCTTATGTTAAAACTGTTAAGAAGATAATACGTGATTATAATGTAAAGATAAAACGGTCGTTTGTCTTATTCATATGGTTTATAAAGTCTTGTAAAAGAAACATATATTATTATATATATTAAGTTATTAACACCTTAATGTATACTAACACTTCATGAACACATATATCATTATCTATTCAGGAACAAGACTTGATAGAGAAAAATAAAACAACCGCTAAAAATGAGTTATATAATCCGCTACGACTTGTGAACGATGATGTTGACACCATGGCCAGGTTGTACAACCATTCTATAAGCAGGAGAATGTTGATAGTTTGGAGATAACGAAAATTTGAACTTGGAAGTGATGAGTGAAATGACAACTTTCAGTTGGGCCATAGCAAAATTTCGGCCCAAACAAGACCGGGCCCCAACCCCAAAAGGAACATATGCTTGTGGGCTTTTGCATGCTTTTGTTACACCATTAATGAACCTGTCGGGTCGAAATACATGGGAATCCGGGCCCCATATTTCCGGGTCACGATGAAGGGTCGGGATCAAACTCCATATGCATACTCCTTTAGGCACGTCCACGTGCCCTATCTGCGTCCTTTCTAGTGCCTCACGTGACACAAACGCTGCCGGCGGGAACAACCGCATCGCTTCTTGAATCACCATCGTCACCTGCGCATTCAATCAGATTATGACTTGTACTCACTGCATGAATAGTGGTACCCTGTTGAGAATTATGGAGTATGAATTGTACCGATTTCAATTTAGGGAGTGAATCAACATCGAGAACACCATTAGGGCAAGCTTCGGACATTTCGTCGGAGATGTGAGTTTGCCATTCTGGGTGTAATGCGAGCAGCATCAAGCACCATGATGCAGCGACACTCGTCGATTCGTGCCCGGCGAAGTAAATATTCTTACAGTTATCGACGATGAAATGTTTGCTTTCGTCTTTGCTGGCGAAATGATCCATGGCTTCTTCCAGGATCATTTGCAGAAGATCTTTCTTCAACAATGGTGTTTGTTGACATTTTCTTTCGCATACAGCTTCCCATATCAATGAATCTATCTCTTTTTCTAAGCTCTTTACATCTTTCCTCAGTCTGTATCATATAATAACTTGTTATTCGATATTCATCCATCAGTTTGATGTAAAAAAAGTTTTACTGTTTTTGCAGCTAGCTAGCTAGCTTACCCATAAGTAGGAAGGCCAAAGAGCATGCCTTTAGATGAGATAGTTTTCTGAAGGGTTCTAAGCTTGGAGAAAATCTCTTTGCCTTTTGTATAAGAGCTTCCAAAACAAGCCCTTGAAATCACATCTGCAGAAACAGCCCTCAGATCATCATCTACTCTTATATCGGCTATTCCACTACCTTCACCTTCGATGCAAGCTTCCCATTTCCTCAAAAGCGGTTCAGCCGATTCCGACATTAGCCCCACCATACCCTAACCAATCAACACACATCTAGATATGTTAACAGGTAACAGATACAGATACAGATACAGATTGAGTAGGGAAAAGTAGCTAGGGAGGTACCTTGACTTTATCCATGAAGAATTCAGGGGCAATAATTTTCCTTTGGTGGACCCAAAAATGGCCATTTGATCTGAGGATTCCATTGCCAAGGAGAGGAGAGAGTCTTTTGGTAACGTAAGAAGGTTTACCAAGTCCAAGAGTGATGGACTGGTTCATTTCTTTAACAAGCTCTGGATCATTTATATACAGGTGTTGTTTATTCCCTGTCGAGTATGTATATATTGAACCTGCATTCAAACACTTACACTTGATATCACAAATATGCCAATTCATCCTTTCATTTATGCTATTTTGGTAATTAACTTTTATGTTAAATAAATAATGTCACTATAACTAATTAGAATTCTTTGGAATTGATAACACTTGGATAACTAGTTACCTTATAGATGATGGTTTGGTGGATACAAAAATTAACAGTTCCATCATATATAAAAAATAAAATTCCGAGATTTTTGGGCTCTTTTAGATTTTTTAAAGAGGGGTTTTGCCATGAGGGCATTTTCACCAAAAGATGGTCCCACAGTGGGGTTATTCAGGAAAAGATGAAAAAAAGAGGGTTTTGGTTTTATTTTCTTTTGGGTAAAAAATAAAAGAGTAAATTACACGAATAGTCCCTATGGTTTAGGATAATTTGCACGTTTGGTCCCTAACTTATTTTTTTAATTCGAAAAGTCCCTACTGTTTGTTTTTGTTACTCGCTTGGTCCCTGATTTATCTAAAAAATACTATTTTGCCATTGATTTTTCGATTTATTTAAATTAACACACCCCCAATCTCACCTCCTTCACCTTATTTTACCTGCCCACCATTTTTTCTTATTTAAATAATAATCTTTTTAGGTAAGATAGGGACCAAACGTGTAACAAAAACAAATAGTAGGGACCAAACGCGTAACAAAAACAAACAGCAGGGATCTCCCTGTTCCAAATTAAAAAAATAAGTTAGAGACTAAACATGAAAATTACCCCAAACCATAGGAACCATTCATGTAATTTACTCAAAATAAAATGAAATTCACTTCCAAATTGGAACAATGCACCTCTTGTAACGAGTTGAATGGATTTTTGTGATGTGATCCAGTCAGCATACACATATATTATATATAAATCTTTTTATTGATTAATGGAGTAATATGTAATATTTAGTTCACAAACCGGTCATTATAAATATTTCTGATTTCAATAAATATATATATATATATATATATATATATATATATATATATATATATATATATTAATTTTTTTCTCCTTATCTTCCAACCTATATGATAAATGTCTTAAAATATAATTACTTTTATTAAAATATGATATTTATCACCATTTTACATGGGTATGACTATAAGTAAGAAGAAAAAAATGAAAATATTTAATTTCTCATGTCAATGCTCAATTTTAGATTTGATTTTCATTTCAAAAATTATTTAAAAATTAGGTTATAAATTTAGTTCTTTTATAATGAAATAGTCATTATACATGGGCGGATCCACTATAGAGCCTGGGGTACCCTGCAATACTCCTCAAAAAAAAAATTAGTAATGTAATTTTTTTAGTTTATATGTGTATATATACATAATATTAGTATGTTTAGCTTGGTTAAGATGGTTAAGGCTTTAATTGGTGTTTTCAAAGGTTGCAAGTTCAAATATTCTTTCAAACATTTGTTTTTTTTTCTACAACTCCGTTTATATGGCTTTATACGGATTATACCTATTATATTATGATGTGAAAATTAAACACGAATATTGAGTTGTCCAAGTGGCAAAGGGTTGAAGTTTTATGTGAAAATTAAACACGAATATTGAGTTGTCCAAGTGGCAAAGGGTTGAAGTTTTAACTTTGAGGTCACTATGTGGAATCTTGGCCCTTAACATCGGCCATAAAAACATAGGTCTTATACATCATATGTTATATAAGTTACAAAAGCTTCTCAATTTTCAACAAATTAAATTTTCGAATGGATTTGGGTTTAAACCAGAAACCGAATTGGAAAACCGAAAACCCAAACCCATCAGTGTGTGATACCCCTTTATTTTGATCTTGTCACCGCTACTGTATGTATGTGTGTGTGTATATATATATATATATATATATATATATATATATATATATATATATATATATATTAACTCCAAAACCTCTGTTAATTTACTAACGAATTCTTTCACTTTATACATATAAATATTTGCATCCCATTCCGTGGATAGAAATCATAGAATGTGCAATATTTGTCTTAAAAGGACAAAGAAAATGAAAACAACGACATCACATATCAATAACACTACTAATGATTCCATCCAGCTCATAATATCAAAATTAATGGGTACGTATTTGAATTCAAAGAACCTCTCGTTCTCAAGCATTATAGCATGCGCAGCTTAGTGGACTTGTACCTAAGTCCTAACCCTAGCTATGCTCACTTGTACCTTGGAAACTACAATAGTAATATTAAATCTATTTAATTCATCCTTCTTAAAACAAGATAGCGACAATGCAGTGGGCTCTTATGTATATAATTGTTTAATCTACAAACGTGTTTTGGTATCAATAAATGTAAATATACAATGCGACAGCTATTAATATTTATAACACTTAATTATTACTTACACAAGATGTTTCTAGACCCACTTGATTTTTAATTTAGATTTGAATATAAGAATCAGAAAGGACGTTGGGGGAACATTGACACATCGGTTTCATGAAAAAGATAAATACAAAGGGTACCAATCTAGTATTTTCTTTTCTTAGAAAAAAAAAAAAAACGAAGTTGGTGATGAAATATATGTTCTATTAAATATTTGTTCATATATGATATTAAGATGAATTATAAAAGATAACGTTGTGTTACTATACCTATGAATGGTTATTTGAGATTCAAATAAAAAAAATGTTGTCTTAGTTCTTTCAAAGAAATTATATTATCAAAAGTTGTGCGAAATTTGATCAATTGCTTATTTATTTATTTATTTACCAAACTTTTTGAACAAAATTAAAGACGGTGTGTTGACTTAACGTCTCAATCTTATCCTATGTTAAAGTGTGATTTTTAAATAATAAATAATTAATCATTGTATCTTAAAGAATAGGAAATTGCAAAGATTTGCGAAGATATAACCAATCAGACCAGAATAGAGAATATATTGGTATTTCTTTATTTAAATAATAAATATATTACATAATTTATATGTATATAGTGACATGCATATTGCCCTACACGCGTCATATGTCCCACACGAACAATCTTCATAGACAAGATAGTTTTCAAGTTTATCATGCATTCGTCTTTATAATGTTTGTAATTTACTTTTTTGAATATTATGATTTTTTTATGTTTTAAAAATTGTTGTTTTGTGTTTCTTAAAAGTCGGTACAGATTTAAAACTTTAGTTTAATTATTATACCTTTTTATCAAATCTTTTAATTTCTCCAAAAGAATGACGTACAAGTTATTAACTTATTGTCAAGCTTTTATTATATCATATGATATTCATTTAAAAAAAATTTGTTTGGCATTAACAATTTCAAGCTTATTAAGTAGAGTCTTGACATTTATGTTCTATTTATCTTTTTTCCAATTTATGTTCTATTTATCTTTTTTCCAACAAGCTTCATTTAAAATCTTGTTCATAATAATTATATCGTGAAAAGTATGTATGGGTTGTTATCTTCGATTAAGGTTTCTAATATATATTCTTAGGATATAAAAAATCTCTTTTATTTAATAAATTTAATATTTATGGAAATCGTATTTAAAAAAAAACAATCCGTACAAATGTATTTATTTAAAAGTAAAATTATAATTATTTAAATATACCATTGACAACATTAAAATAACTATAAACAAGATAAAAGACCCACAAAGATTCGGTTCCAACTTTTCCCAAATTGCCAATGAGAATCAGGATGATCAACAATTGTAACCTTCATCTCGTTTTTATTTTTTAGATTAAAAAACCATTATAATTGCATACATCCAAAGAAAACATCATAATCCAAAAAACGAGAACAATTGTATCCCAAATTTTGCAAATATTCAAGTTTATAAAGAATTAAAATAAGTGGTGATAAGGCATAACATACCGTATTGTTTCCTCCATTGTTCAAAGTATGGGAAGAGAGTAGACGTATAATCATCACCTACAAAATCTCCATCGCTTGACCTTGAAGCTTTCATGGCGATTGCAGCCGCTTGAATCTTCTGCATCTCACCCACATTCCCATATGGAAAAGACGGTTTTGGCCCTCTGATTCCTTGCTTTTCGAGCTTTCTTCTTAGTCTTTGCGGTTTCATCCATATAATATTCAAGAAGTAGAAGGCTATAATGGTAATTACAGGTAACCCCACATGAATAAGAAGATTAAGAACCAATGAAGAAGAAAGCGTTTTCATTTTTATTTGATGGGAGCCACTGCGTGTTCACTTCACGAGATGAAGGGAGGGACTACTTATAATAGAACAGCCTGCATTGTGGAAATGGAATTTTCTAGTTCGTAAATATGTACAACTTTTTATGAATGATGTACAAGTATATGATTCGTGCGTGGTCTGTGATTGTGAGTTTAGGGTGTGGAGAAAGGGATGGTTTTATAATACTTGAACAGTGAGACTCTTCTTGTGGGTCATTATGTGTCTTTTACTTTGATGCCCCTTGTACTTTTGTTAATTTAAACTTTGGCTCCTCTAGTTTAAATATACTGCATCGAGGTCCCCATTAGATATACTAGAATTCTTTTTGTTTCTAGAAACTTTTTTTAGCTTCTTGTTATGTGGATCGAAGGTTTTAATGTTTTACGAGGTTGTCAAGGAAGCCATAAAAGGTTTTCTATAATACTATTACGATGTTTGCAAATGTTTTTTTTTTTTTTTTAAGAACAGTCTCTTCTAATAAGGGTCATAATTAATCTCACATAAGAATATAAAATTATGCATTATGTATCATGTCCTAAATAACCACAAACAAATCCAAAGTCACCACAAACAAAACTTTATGGCTACAACAAAGGGCAATAACCAAATTTGAACTTAGATAAGAGATATCATATCCCCCAAAATGTTTATATTGCCAAAAGTTGTTGGCAGGACGAATTAATTTGATGACAGTTTATTGATAATAAAATAAATTTGTAGTTGGTTTAGATTGCTGGGTGTAATATAAACGATGACGTTTTCTACTTTTTATTATAGATTTTACTAAATATAGAAATTCAAAACTATTTTTCCTAGCATTTAAATCTTGACTTGCCAACTGTCATAAATCGTCATTGTTACTTGGGCTATTTTGACTTTTAAGTAAAATTAAAGGAATATAATATGAGTTGATAGTTGGTTGGGCGTCTTTAACCCAAGTATCCAACATCAAAATTCATTTTCTACATCATTTTATTCTCGAATCTATCCCAACCTTAAAAAATAATATAATATCAAATCTTTAATCTCTAAATATTATTAAAAGAGAACCCTTAATTCACCAATGAAGCAATCAGGGTCTTTGATTGTATCTCAATCTAATGATTTCCACCCTTTGATCAAATTGATGACATCATCTTTTCAAAATAGAATTCAAACATTTAATTATAGAATCTTTAAATTTAACAATTACATTTCAAACACAATTACATTTAATGATAGAATCTTTAATTATAGAATCTATTCATACTTTCTAAAATATATTTCACAATTCGTGCATAATTACATTTAATTATAGAATTTTTAAAATCAACAATTATGTTATCAATTGAAGCATATCATTCTATTTAAATATGAAGTATCAGTTGCGCCATAAATCTGACCATAAACATGAATAACCGCCCATTTTTCTCCTCTATTTTTTTATCTTAAACCATAATTCCCTAATCCTCTTCGTTGTCATGTCAATGATTGTGATTCAATTGATGTTTTGTGTGTTCACAACAGAATGTAGCACCATAAGGTGGTTCCTTTTTGCTCATGCATTCTTAGAATTTGCGTGTTGCTTTTTCCTTTCATCTCCAATTATCACAACTCTGTTTTGGCTTCACACAAATATCTGGAAAACGAAGTAAGCATCTCCTTCAATACATCTTTTAAGAATATATGTCATCATTAACCCTAATTAATATTGTTAATAATTGAACTCCCTTAATTATAGTTTTTGGCTTCAAAATTCAAACATGTTTAGTTTTTTTTTTCTTTTTAAAAGGCTCCTTAAATAAGCATATCAATAATTATGTTATTTTTTAATATATATATATTAAAACAAAAATCATATGACATCATTTTAAACAATTTGGTTCATTGACTGTATTTAAATCATATGTTTTCCACACTTAGATCAAATTGTTGACATCATCTTCCGAAATGGAATGTATTTAATTCCAATAAAAACTTTCCAATTTTTAAACAAAATTAACTTAGATCCATTGAAATAGAATATATTTAATTCTAATAAAAACTTTCCGTATTTTAAATTTTGAATTTCCAGTTATAAAGATTTTAAAAATTGTCAACTTTAAAAACATATTACTAAAAATCATTTCAGTTAAGGCATTAAATATCAATCATTAATATAAATACATTTATATTAGCAAATTATTAATATAAAATCCATTTTTATTAGAAACCATTAATACAAAAAAATCAAATTCAAATTATCACATACATATACGATTCATCCTTGAATCCGCGGCTTACACTTATTTTCAAATGTCGGTACCTTCTTTTGCTTTTTTATATTTTTTTGTTCCTGTATCAAATATATGTATTCATATATTTCGATTTGCTTTGTCACAACTTACATGAAATTGATTAACATTTTTTATGAAACTTTTCAAATAAATAGGAAAAGTTATTACGTACCTTTAATCCAGAAAAAAAATAGTGTACTTTGATGGAAACCAGTTAAAACATAATATAGAGTAAGTACATTGTTAGATGATGTTTTTAAAATGTTAAGTATGATTTTAAGGTTTAGGGCAAAAATGTAATTTTATTTGTGATAGAATAAAGAAGGAAGATTCGAATTTACCTTTTGAATGTGTCAATAAACTCCTAAATTTATGTGATTCATTTTAATTTGATTACAAGTTAAATGCAAGAAACCTTTAAGTAAGGAAACATAAGGGCAAAAGAGTAATTCGACTTAGGAAACTAGAAAAACAATGGGCCGGAAAAGAAATTCAACAATAGATATTGATATGACACGTATATTAAAATGATTTTTTAGCATGATACTTCCATTTTTTATCCGAAGGCTAAATCATTAATTTAGCATGGACTATGTTCATCAGAAGGGTAACTCGGTAATTTAATTTAAAAATGGATCAAATTGGTTGTTGTTACTATTTCTGTTTGTTTGACTATCTCAACTTAGTTACTGTTTCTAACTTTATTGTCGAATATAATAACTTCATATTAAACCATTTTTAGGAATGTACGTGTAAAGTACATTGTTATAACATTTTTAACAATAACATGTTGTATTTTTTCGTGTTGTAAATGTCTTTTAATTTATTTTCTATTCACTATTAAGGTGATGGATTTTATAAACAATTTAATCAAGAAAAGATTAAATTATAATTATTCTGATTTGTATGTCTCTATAGAGTAAGTACAACATTTCAAACATTGTTTTCTATGACTAAGAAAATTATGTTTCTACTTTGAAATCTCATAAAACATCACATAAGGTTTTTTTGACTTAACATATTACATTATTAAATCAATCAAAACAACAATGTATAACTTTTCATATTAAATGCTTAACCTAATAACTTGTACTCGATCCTCAACAACCTCTATCAATTGCAATGGCTATGTTATTTTTTTACAAATTATAGCAACATACTTACCATGAAAAAAGAACTTTTAATTTAAACTACAACTTATTTTTTTATTGGTAACAACAATATACAACGCTTAATATCAACATTCTTGTCTACATATTAATACATGAACTACATCAAAAGTAGGCTAAGAAGTTAGAATCTAAATTAAAAATGATCTTATTTCCTTAAATATAAGATTTACGGTATTATAGACAAAAAAATTATTTAATTCTTAAATTTTCTATGTGGTCGTTTTTATATGTTATAATCAAATTGCATAATTACAATTAACATTTTTTTAATTAAACTTTGTATGCAGGTATGAAACAATAATAAATATATTGCTGAAGGAACATTGTTCTAAATAAATGCATAATCTAAATACATGTTAATTTAGTTCATTTCATATACTTTCCTGTAACATTAGATTTTTTTTATCATGTTACATTCAAAAGATAGGTTATTAGAACATCCACCTTAGGTGTTTGACGAAATGTGTCAAAGAATCTGACAAAAGTTCTCTACATTCACCTCACAACTAGGTATAAATTTTGTTTTTTCTTTCTAGATTTTTAGCATCATGTATTTTTGATGTTTGTAACTTCGTAGTGTTACGTGTTTTTTTTTTTTTTTGTCTCGTCCTTAAGTTTTTCTACCGCCGATAGGGCTTCATTTTATTATTATTATTATTATTATTATTATTATTATTATTATTATTATTATTATTGTTATTGTAAACTATCGATTCAATCTATTGCACTTTGTTATGACTTTTATCAGCGTGATAAGATTCTAATAAATTGTCAATTTTTTGATCTTTTAGAAAAAGATGTTCTAAGTGGATTACCATATACTACTGTGGTATTCAATTTTGTTGATTAAGCGGTCTATGATTTGGCTATGATGGTTTTCACAGATTATGTTTGGACTGATAATTGTTACTGTCACAAAAAATACATCTAACGAAAAGTGACAGACGATTTTTTAAATTAATACCTGCATCTAACTTTAAAGGATCCTTTTTCATCTTTGATGACATGTTACAGAGTTTTGGCTAAAATTTTCAATTTTGTTAGCATATAATAGGTTAGACTTAAATAATGATATTATATATTTGGGCAATCAGGTTTTCTTCGGTTCTTAAATTATTTTGCAAAAAGTGGTCCAATTTGATATTACTGATCTCACAAAAGGCAAGTCTCATGTATCTTTTAGCATATCCATTCAATAGTTTCTTGTCTATATTTGTTTTTAAAAAAAATGTTAAATCTTAATTTAATGAATTTAAGTAAACATGTAGCAAAGGTGCAAGGTATTAAATATGGGATGATCATGGTTATATCAAGCCAAAATACAATTCTAAAGTAACAAATGTTAAATTTTATAGATAAGCACTTGTAATGCAGAATACATATTATATTTCTCCAATAAATAACCAAAAACCAACCTCATCCCTGTTATAAAATATGATCAAATAACAATATAAATTATAAAGTAAAGAAAGAAATAAGAGTAGAGAGAACTTTTATTCCAATATTTGTGATGAAATCATCCAGTGCCTAATACATATGGCTCACTATTTATACTATCCAAATAAGATGAAAGATGAGTTATAATATGAATGCACATTATGATGGTGTATTATTACATTCATAAAACACATTGAAATGGTTGTTACTAATGCTAAATAATGATGGGGAGTTATGGGAGAAATGGAGAATCCAATGGTCATTCACAAACTAATATTTCATAACACTCCCCCTTGAATGACGATTGTATCATGCCTCGTTAAAACCTTAATAGGTAAAACCTCATGGGAAAAACCATTTATTAAGGAAAAAGTGTACATGATTAATAATAGATATTTGGAGCAATTGCCTCGTTAAAAACCTTGCTAAGAAAACCCAGTGGGAAAAACATAGCTAAGGAAAAGAGTACAATATGTTTCCAACTCCCCCTGATCATTACATCACGTGATTTCCTTAAAGCGTCGCATTCCAATATTTCGTACCATGTTTTCAAATTTGGATGTAGGGAGCGCTTTAGTGAACAAATCTGCCAAGTTGTTACTTGATTGAATTTTCTGGATGTTGATGCCACGCTCTTTTTGAAGATCATGAGTAAAAAAAAAAACTTTGGTGATATATGTTTGGTTTTGCCTCATTTGATAAACCCTTCCTTGAATTTAGCTATACAAGCCGCATTATGTTCATATAGTATGGTTGGAGCGTCTCGTATTATTAGCAAGATACATCAGTGCACCAATAGCACTAATATATGGTACTTCGGGACCAAAAAGTTTTTCATGTTTTTCATGTTTTTCATAAGGCCGAAACTGGTCCTTTTTGGCATCTAAATGCCTTACTACCATCGGGGTACTCAATGGATGTGAGTTATCCATATAAAAATTTTTAAGCACCTTTTCTAGATAACTAGATTGATGTACAAAAACTCCATTTTTTTGTGCTCAATTTGAAGACCCAAACAAAATTTTGTTTTACCAAGATCTTTCATTTCAAATTTTTCTTTCAAACATGAAGTGACATTTTCCAATTCTCCAGTAGTTCCAATTATGTTCAAATCATCTACGTAAATAGCAATTATCACAAATTCTGATCCGGTGAATACACATGGGCTTAATGGATCATTTTTATAGCCCTCTTTTAAAAGAAATGTACTTAAACAATTGAACCACATACGGCCAGATTGTTTCAATCCATACAAAGATTTATTTAATTTTACCGAATATACTTCACGAGAATTAGGAGTTTCTGCTTCTGGCACCTTAAACCCTTCTGGGATTTTCATATAAATATCATTCTTAAGTGAACCATATAAATAGGTAGTAACTACATCCATCAGACGCATCTCCAATTTTTCATGTGTTGCCAGACTTATTAGATAACGGAATGTAATTGCATCAACCACAAGAGAGTATGTTTCTTCATAATCAATTTCGGGTCTTTGGGTAAAACCTTGTGCAACAAGTATTGCTTTATATCTCACAACTTCATTTTTCTCGTTTCTTTTGCGCACAAATACCCATCCGTGTCCCACTGTTCTTACTCTGTTTGGTGTACGGACTACAGGTCCAAAAACTTTTTGTTGAGTAATAGAATTAAGCTCTTTATTTATTTCATCTTTTCATTTTGGCCAATATTTTCTATTCATACATTACTCAATAGATTTAGGTTCAAGATCCTCATTTTCTTTATAATCGCGCGCGGAACATGATATGAAAAATTATCGTCGATGTCTATCTTATTTCGGTTCCATCTTATTCCTGACATGACATAATTTATTGAGATCTCATCATTTTCATTTATCAGGTACCTTAGTTTCTTTTGTTATGTCATTAGGCTCTTCTAGAGCTTCATTAATCTTTTCAAGAGATTCTATTTTCTCTTTTGGACCATCAATTGTATTTGCTTTATTTCATTTTCGAAGATTTTTATCTTTGGAACCGACTGATCTTCCACACTTCAGGCGTGCCTAAGATTCATTTGCAGTTGTATTTTTTTCTTCCTTCTGGGATATTAGTTCTAACTTGAGTAAGTATAGCTGGTACATGAGACTTTGTTACCAACTTAGGGTCAGTAAATGCTTCTAGCAATTGATTTGATACATTTTTGTAAACGAATTATCTTTTTTATTTCAAGTTCACATTGACTTGAACGAGGATCTAAAACTAAAAGTGACAATTCCTTTCAAAAGATTTTATTTTCCAGCTTCTTTATTTCTCCCCCTAATGTTGGAAAATATGTTTCATCAAAATAATAATCATCAAATATAGCTGTAAATAAATCTCCAATTGATGATTTTAAATATTTTACTATAGATGGAGATTCATATCCAACATAAATTCTCTTTCTTCTTGAAGACCCATTTTTGTGAAGTGATGTGGAGAAATGGGTACATAAATTATACATCCAAACGTCCTTGGATGGTAAATAATTGGTTACTAACCGCAAACCAGTTGAATATGGGAGAACTCATGATAACAAGTTGTCATTATGCATATAAATGATGTTGCATGTAAAATTGCATGCCCCATGTCAATATAGGAAGTTTAGGATTCTTTAGTAATGGACTTGCAATTAATTAAATGTGTTTGATTAACGACTCAGCTAAACCATTTTGTGTATGAACATATGCAACATGATGTTCAATAGTTGTCCTAATCGACATGGAATAATCATTAAAAGCTTATGATGTAAATTCTCCAACATTGTCAAGTCAAATTTTCATAATTGGGTAATCGGGAAATTGTGCCCTTAGGCAAATTATTTATGCAAGTAATCTTGCACAAACCAAATTATTACTAGACAACAAGCACACATGTGACCATCTAGTTGACGTGTCCATTAAAACCATAAAATATCTAAATGGTCCACACGATGTTTGATGAATTAGTCCATATACATTCTCTTGAATTCTTTGTAAGAAACTAAGACTTTCATACCCAACTTTGTTCAATGATGGACTGGAATTTAATTTTCCTTGAGAGCATGCAACACAATTCATGATCTTAAAAAATCTTCGGGTTTTTCAAGGATGACCACTTGAAGTTTCAATTATTTTGCGCATCATAACTGATCCGGGATGGCCCAACCGGTCATGCCAAACTTTGTAGATGTTATCATACCTTTTATTTTCAATAGCATGAGATTCAATCATTCTAATATTTGTATAATACAATCCGGAGGACAATACGGGTAATTTTTCCAAAAGACTTTTCTTACCCGATATCATTTTTGTAATATCAAGATACTCTTTATCACCATCATTGGTTGTTTCAACATGATATCCGTTGGACCGAATATCCTTAAAACTTAATAAATTTCTTGATGATTTTAATGAAAATAATGCATCACCAATTGTAATTATTGTCACTTGTGGTAATACTATATTCGCTCTTCCGGAGCCTTCAATCTTGGTGATTTAGAGGAAAATAATGCATCACTAATTTGTAATTAGTGTCCCTTGTTGTAATATTATATTCGCTCTTCCGGAGCCTTCAATCATTTTTGCATTACCTGTTATTATATTAACATTTGCTTCCCTAATTGATAAGTAAGCAAAATATTTTTCGTTATTAAAAATGCTATGTGTTATTGCATTGTCCTCAAGAAATATATCTTCATTATTTCTTTTGCAACTATCCATGTTTCTTTTCAATAAATAAATAGAACATAAGAAACATTCGACTTAGAGAAATAAATTCATATTTTATTAATCCGGGAAGATTATGATGACATCATTTCTCATGAAACGAATATGACATAAAAACATAATAAATGTCATGAAACAAAACTATACATTATTCTGATAAATCACCATCCATATCACCACTTGTCCCTTCGGGGTAGACAAGAAAATCGACAACATCCAAATGTGTCATTTCTGGTTGATCTTTATGGATATCACTTTGAATAAAATTGGTTTCGATATTTTTCTTTATATTTTAGAGAAGCTTGATAAAGATCAACAAAATGCTTTAGTAAGCAGCATGTACAAGACCAATGATCGGTCATTCCACATCAATGACAAACATTTTCAACTTTTTTTTTTGCCTCGACCACTTTTATCATTAGGATGTGGATTTTTGCTATTTTCCAACTTCTTGTGGTTACTTGTAATATTGTTATTTTTATGATGATTATGATAACCTCCACGACCTCGGTTAGACCCATGACTATTATGATTATATGATGTTGCATTCACTTCAGGGAATGCACTAGAACCGGTCACGATTAATTGGTGTTTTTTCATCAATAACTCATTGTCTTGTTTAGACACAAGTAGACATGAGATTAACTCATATTTATTTTAAATTTTTCTCATGATATTGCTACTGCAGGAGCATGTTAGTACTATGAAAACTAGAGAAAGTTTTCTCTAACATTGTTTTCCATAATGAAAATAGAAATCAAAATAAAGACTTGTATGTTAAGGAATTGTTAGTTAAGAAATTCCATAAAATAAGTTGTAATTATTGTACATGTAAAATTATAAAAAATACATACCTGAAAATTACAAGAACAATAAGGAGTTAGAGCTCTATGGTAGAGTCGTGCTGATAACGTGTTATAAAATATGATCAAATAACAATATAAATTATAAAGTAAAGAAAGAAATAAGAGTAGAGAGAACTTTTATTCCAATACTTGTGATGAAATCATCCAGTGCCTAATACATATGGCTCACTATTTATACTATCCAAATAAGATGAAAGATGAGCTATAATATGAATGCACATTATGATGGTGTATTATTACATTCATAAAACACATTGAAATGGTTGTTACTAATGCTAAATAATGATGGGGAGTTATGGGAGAAATGGAGAATCCAATGGTCATTCACAAACTAATATTTCATAACAATCCCCAAATAAATTATATATTAACTAACATCAATAAATTATGCTTATAGTTTCTTGATTTTTAATTATACATTATAAAGAGTCGGTTAATATATAATCAGTATTTTTATCGTTTTTGAACTACAAAAATTATATTCAAATAATAAAAATGAAATGGAACAAATTTGATGGAAATAATGCAAAAATAACCTTAAAATTTGGTCTGATACAAAAAAGTAGTCTAAAACTTATTTCTAAAAGCAACAAGAAATAACAACGATTTCAAAAAGAAATGAGAAATTGCAACGAACTTTTCAAAACTATCAAGAATGTATAATATAGAATGATAATAATGCAAAAAAAAAAAAAACACCGAGTTTGGTCTCATGTGAAAAAAGTAATTTTATATGAAAATAGGATTGTAGTAAGACTAAAAGAACTTATATGTTTTTTATCTGATGCAAAAATGGTCGGAATGTACTTTTAAATCGGTAAGAAATAGCAATGAACTTCTAATTCATCTTAAATAACCATTTAATAGCTATATGTAAAAGATATAAATACTCAACTGTTAAGACCATCGACGTTACTCAAATGTCTACATACGTCTTGAAGTAAGCATTTATTTTTCCATTATTTTATCATTATCATAAAATAAAAAAGACATCATCATGTGTTTAAATTGTTTAACTCGTCTCATAATAACAAGTAAGTTGTATGTCAATTATAAATTTTGATATTTTCAATGAGTCACGGGCAATATCAAAATCGATCAAACATAACTGTTTTTTATATTTATTTGTTAGAGATTCTTTATATTTAATATTGTGGGGGGTTTATGTAGTTCCTTTTGAATAAACATAAATAAGTTGCTATTTTTTGAAATAAACAATTCTCTTTTGCAATATAACCATGAAATAACAATGTATTTTGAAAGTACATTGTCAATGTTGGATTATACTTGCGTAGACCGGTTTTCACGAATGGTTAGCTATATATAGTTGTTTAATGTCACAAGTAAAAAAAGTTTCAAGGTACTTTGTGACGAGCAATATCGTTCAACTAATAAAACAAAAAATATTGTCTATGAAGAGGTCCTTCAATGACTATATACATATTTACCAACTTCAGTATATTTTCTACACATTTCAATAATATCAATAACCTTGTTTTTTTTATAATTATTTTGCAATATCTATATACAATTATATTTTCTTTATGCGTTCCTCACGTTTAACGCGGGTCATAATCTAGTTTAGTATTATATTACAACAAAGTTAGATAAAAATTTTCTAACACCATTTTTAATAAGGACGTGTATTGGACGGTTTGGTTCGATTATTAGTCAAAACAAAACAATAACCATTAAAATTACTTAATGACTTACTATTTTAACAACAATTGGGTAGCGGTCTGTAGAGGTTGTGGTTAATAGTTTTAGCCGTTAATAGGTATGGTTAGTGATTAATATTGGTTAACTATAATGGTCCAAAATGATATAAAAATAATAATTTAAAAACATAAAAACCATTGTTATAAAAAATAAATAGTTATGTATATATTATTGTATTGATAGATTATTATCTATCCTATCTAACTCCAAATAAATACTCTTTAAATTTTCAATTTCTAATATAATTACATACCATATATTTAATAATATATTATACTAAAAACATTTATTAATATTATTGATTCAATTCGATTTATAGTGGTTTGGTCGTAATCGAACCATATATTCGGTTAATCAAAATTAGAAGAGTAAATTACTGAAATCGTTCCTGTGATTTGGTCAAAATTGCACGTTTGGTCCTTAACTTTTTCTTTGCACTCGGATCGTTCCTGTGGTTTGATTTTGTTGCGTTTTTCGTCCCTGTGGTTTGATTTTGTTGCATTTTCCGTCCCTTACATACATAAAGTTAGGGACCAAGCATGCATTTTTTACCAAACCATAGGGACGAAAAACGCAACAAAATCAAACCACAATGACGATTCGAGTGCAAAAAATAAAAGTTAGGGAGCAAACGTGCAATTTTGACCGAACCACAGGAACGATTTCAGTAATTTACGTAAATTAGAAACAGTACCATATCTTTTAGTAATAGTTCGATTAAAATGGTTTTTTTATATCGATTAATTTTGTTTGTTCAGTTTAAATAGCTTGATTTTTTTTTTTTGAAACGGCAATCTAACATACTCATAAACTACACCTTAAATCCACCTATATTCACGACCGGACTTGAACCCTCAACCTCAAGGAGGGAGGGCAACACCGGATACTGCTGGGCTACAAGCCCTTTGGTATTAATTAATCATAACTATATAATTTAATCAAAATATATGTTATATATTATATTGATATTAATTACTTGTAGATATAAAAATTGATCTTATTGTTTTAAATTAATTTAAAATTTGAATACTTTAAATTTCTAAAATGTCCTAACATATTTTATAAAAATAATTATTTTTGTAATAATTTTGTAATCAATATATTATATAAAAAATTTAGAATGAAAAAATATAAACAAATATTTTGAGAACTAATTAGTTGAAAACTATGTTCGACAAAATCTATATAACTTAAAGAAAATAGAATACACTAAGAAGTGTTATGAATTATTATTTAGTGAATGATTATTGGATTCTCCATATTCCCCCATTACTCTCCATAATTAGTGAACATTATAGCAAACATTATTATGAGTTTTATGAGTGTAGTTATACACCACTATAATGAGCATTCATATCATACATCACCTTTCATTTTTTTGTCTAGTATAAATAGTGAATATTATGTATTGTAAAGTTTTATGATTTTATCACAAGTATTGGAATAAAAGTTCTCTCTACTCTCATGTCTTTCTTTATTTTATAATTTA
This sequence comes from Lactuca saligna, assembly GCF_052625555.1. Lineage (NCBI taxonomy): Eukaryota > Viridiplantae > Streptophyta > Magnoliopsida > Asterales > Asteraceae > Lactuca > Lactuca saligna. The sequence goes on along the minus strand of NC_136424.1, from coordinate 11,036,928 downwards.
TCTTGTTATTTGATCATATTTCATAACAAGAAGTATATTTTTAGTGTAAAAAATAGTCTTGGGCAGGATAAGAAATACTATTAGCATTTTAATATAATTTTGTGGTAAAAAATAATGTAAAGTGATAAATGTTAGCGTATTTATTTTGTATAGCCCATTTGTTATGTTTGTATATAATCATATGCCCAAGTTGTATTTGTAATTGTATGTATTCCAATTTAGTGAGAGGGTTTATTAACAAGAAAAATACCTTGTGTACATGGTATCAGAGCCTTCATTGTATACCTTCCTAAAATACGTATCCCTCTTAAACCTTACAGTCGTCGTTCTCTTCTTCGACGTTTGTTTTTTTTTTTTTTTTTTTTTTTTTTTTTTTTTTTTTTTTATCTTTCTAACTGCTACTCATATGCTTCTAATGGGCTCAAGTGATGTCGATTCCAATGTTACAAAAATACTAAGAAGCCATATGGAATCACTAATATTCGGGCTTCTATTCCAATCATACTGGACCTTGAACGCATGAATTACGATTCCTGGAGGGAACTCTTTGAAACCCACTGTTCGGGTTTCGGTGTTGATCACCATCTCAAATCACCAAAAGATCCTACACCATCCAACATGGAGGAGTGGAGAAGAATTGACAACATAGTCAAAATGTGGATATACGGTACCTTATCACCATCTCTTTTCCAACAATCCTCAAAACAAAAACCCAATGCTTATGATCTCTGGACTTACCTTGAGAAATTGTTCCGGTCCAATAAAGATTCCAAAATTAAATAACTAGACACCAAATTACGTAATATCTGTAACGCCCGTAGATCTGGACTATTCAATTTAGAGATGATAAACATCAAAAATAACTTTTTTGATGGAAGATTATTTAGAAGGAGTAATATTAACTAAGTTGTAGTATATGTTACAAGGATTCCGTACATATAAAGAACGCCGAAATCCGAGTTATAACGAAGAAGTTATGACTTGTCGAAGTTTCGCGACAGAACCGACACGATATAGCGCGGCGTATATAGTGAATTTACGTTAGAGCAATATTTGGCCTTAGCGATCTAAATGAAAGTCATAGAATATGTTAATCCGAGAGCGTGCATAAAAAGAACATCTAAATCTGACTTCGTATGAGGAAGTTATGATTTTTCGAAGTTTCAACATTAGCAATATGCAGCTCGAAACTCGAGATTGAGGTCGAGTGATATTTAGCCAAAACATTCTAAATGAGAATTGAAGATCTCATCAATAATAGTCCAACTATAAAAAGACAGATGAAAACGGAGTTCAAATGAAGGAGTTATGAATTTCGAATGGAGTTTTCCTGTCCCGACCTACTAAAAATAATATATTAAAATTAAATTCAAAAGTAGCCAACGGAGTCTAAACAAGAGTTGTAGAGCATAATCTCACCTTCGCGTCGATATAAAGAACGTCAAAAACGGAGTTCGTATGTGAAAGTTATGAATTTCTAAAGTTCGGGAGCGAAACCCCAAAACTGTCAGGGTTCACGATGTGAAAACAGTGTTCAAGACGTGAACTGACTTCTGACATCTTGTGGAGCCTCCAAAGCAAGTGGAAGAGTGACGAACACAGTGACCTACTATTCTCACGACGTGAACACTTAAAACTCACGGCGTGAGTGCAAAAATTTCACCCTATAAATAGAAATCAAGGGTTAGTCGATTTTGGTTGCTCCGTCTCTTCTCTCTCACTCCCGATACTCTCTCTAAGCCCTATTTTAACCCCCCGAATCCCCGGTATCATCCCGAGACACGAAGCAAGTCCCGAAGTTCTGATGATCCCGAGAAGAAAATAGTTTCCGAGCCGAAGCTCTGCCCACGAGAGGCCCGGTGTGTGAAGAGATCACAGTTTCACCGAAGAATACTACTTCTACAAGTCGTAGTGCTGCCCGATCATCTTATGATCAAGTGAGTGTACAGTCCCTTTCATAACACGATTTTAATACAAGTATTGTTTGAATGTATTAAGTATATGTGTTGTGTGAGTGTATAGTCACTTTCTTCTTACACATAAATATTAAGTATTTGCTATGAAATACGTGTTATGTGTGTATATATCGTTGTTTATTTGAGATAATTGTGGAATGGATAAATTATATAGGTTTTAATGATTTAAACTGTATACGTATTTTGTATCTACGAGTATTTTGGGTAGAGCATGGGTAGATGAGATTGTTGGTATGGGATAAAAGATGATTTGGATCATGAGATAAAAGGATAAAGAGATAAACTTGTTTTAGATCTGGAAGTATGAATCAGATCAGGAGGTGCGTTTTAGATTTGGGAATATGGATTAGGTAATGAAGTAAACTTTAGATCCGGGAGTATGGATTATGTATTTTTGAACTATTAGTTCATTCGATAAGGTATCATGGGTATAGTCCCTTTTATGAACGTGATTTTAATACAAGTATTGATTAAAGTATAAAATATACATATCTATGTGAAATATTTGCTATTGCTCAAAACATATGTTATATGTATAATTGATGATATACAACATGCGAACCAGTTATGGTCAAATATGTGTTAAGATGTGTATATATGATATTATTACTTAAAACTTTGTGTTAAGTATACACTAGTTAGCGTTTCCTATAATAAAAGTAGTTTTTTTGTATCTTATATTTCGATTTGACATTTTTCGTTCTACATTTATAATATTTAAACATTTTTAATTATTTTGAAAATAGTATTTAAAAATATATATTTAATTAATTTTATAAATTGATTTATGTTTTGGATTTAACATAATATTTAAATTAACAAATAATTATAAGGTATAATAATCATTTTAAAAGTCTATCAATAATGAAATATTATTCTGCATCTAATAACACATTTGAAATTAATATATTAGTTATATTAAGTTGAAATTTGATAATTCATGGTTTCAAATGATATGGTTTTACGGTATGATATGATATGATTTGATGATTATGAAGTTGTCTTTAAGAAAATTACATATTTTTATTAAGATGTTTTTTTATGTAATTTAATATTTTTAAAAATTTTAAAACTACTTTAATTAAATATTTTTACAAGAAGTTAAAAATATAAGTTTCCCGTTTCACCTTTCACTTACAAACTATTTTTTCTAATATAACCTAAAAATAAACAAATGATATTGTTCACCTTATCACCTAAATTATTGATGTTGTTTAGTGGTGGAAAATGGACATATTATAAACGTTGAGTCACATAAGAATATGGGTTCAGGTCAAAAGTAACAAATCTTAACATGTAAAAACTCAAAATTGACGGTAAAGTTGACCCACCAATGTTTCTTTGCCCCCCTTCTATTTCTTTTGTAAAAACTTATTATTTTAATGTACTTATAAACAACAATATTATTAAAAATATAATATAATTTTTTTATACATAATCATTTAGGATGTTGTTTTCATTTTACTACATCGGTGGCACAATTCTTAAATGTTCGATTCACTTCACTTGTTTTAAAACTTTTTTTCTATCCAGCTACATTTTTGTTTAGATATATGAAAATAGACGCATCTAATTATATTATGTAATATTTTGTTAAAGATATAAAAGTTGAATTGTCTCTTCAAACACCTGAAAAACTATTACATTTATCTTAACACACAGAATAAAAACATGTTTTGTTTTGGGACATGAAGGAAGTTCGTAAAAATATAGTTTTGAGGGGTTCAAAATGCAAGAGAAAGTATAAGTGCTCAGATTGTAGATTCCTTTTTACATAGGAAAAAAAATGCAAATGTGTGACAAGTTTTCCATCGTCTGAAAACACACAAAACGAGTGTCAATTATGGGACAAATAATAATTTCATGGTTTTATGTAACTAGTAAAGAAAAGTAGAAAACGATATTTCAACAAGTTTTGAAAACGTAAGGATAGGATACTCTTGTGCGTAACATCATGGAAATGCACCAGCATTATGTTTTTTTCATTTTATTCGTTCTTAATGTTATTTTGAAAAAAGGTTAATAACACAACAACTACGATAAATGTTCGGTGATTTTTGTATCTTTTAGTTCTTGATTTCTTATTGGGTCTTGATCATTGTCGGTTAAAAAATTATCTTTATAATTTCCCAAACATATTATTGAAATATTAGATTCAATGATCGCACTATCATTCATACACATCCATGATACCTGATGATTTTAATGCTGACACTTACTCCCATAGTCCCATATCCCAAATCCTAACAATAATTTATTAATTTATGATGAATTTTGTGTTAAATTTAAAAAAGATAGATAGTGTAGGGTTATGTCGAACATGATTAAACACCTGTTAAAAAGGACCAGACATTGTACCCCATAAGGTCATAAGGCCCTAATCAACTCTTGCCCTACACTTATATATATATATATATATATATATATATATATATATATATATATATATATATATATATATATATATATATATATATATATATATATATATATATAACGATGTGGTAGAAAACAACGTGCGACATGAAGGACACGATCCGGTGTTGATTTTTATTCTTACATCCACCATTTTCTTTTATATATGAATTAAGGTGCTATTGACTCGACGTCGTTTGTTCTATTCTACTAGAACCCTTCTTTTTTATTGGGTTGTAATGTAAATAGTTCATGATGGAGCTCGAGTAGAAAGTATGGATTAATTTCTCAGGGGCAACGATCTAGGGTTAATGTCAATCAATAAATTGGAACAACTTCGTAAGTATATCTTCGATATCAATATAGAAATTGAAAGGATCCGATTCGAGCTATATATATATATATATATATATATATATATATATATATATATATATATATATATATATATATATATATATATATACACACACACACACACACACACTAGCCGTTTGTCCGCGCAAAGTGGCGGCGACGAATAGTTTCTTTCAAGCAATTAGTTTCATTCGGAGAAATGCTATATTTCTAAAAACATTTGCACTATTATCGATCGGTTTCACAAAAATAAAAGTGCAATGCCAAAACCAAAATTTGAATGAACTTTTAAATTTCAAACGATTTGTCGAAAAGAAGTGTTTCAGATTTCGAATGCAACAGATTTCAGAGAAGATATATTTTAGGAGTACAAGTTGGGTCAAAATTGATGAAAATACTAATTCAATCCCTAAAAATAAGGAAATACTAATTTAAATGTGTTTTTAATACTTGTATCCCTATCATTATCATTTGTAAGATATATATTATAATATTATTACATTAATAGTTGGTTGTACTTTAAGCTTAAAGACTTGAAAGTTTTTAAAAAATATTATTATTATATTGATTCTATTTATAGAAATAGTAAGATTTCTTTTATAAGGTAGTATATATATATATATATATATATATATATATATATATATATATATATATATATATATATATATATATATATATATATATAAGCGACGGGTGCAAATAGTTTTTCAAAAAATAGTTTCTACACCTGTTTACCTTATACATGTAATCTATGCAGTCTAATCTGTCGAATGTATTAGTTTTATTTCTTTGAATATTTTCATGACAGTGATTACAGTTTACGTGGGGGATTATGTGAACAATTTATATGCAATATTGTGATACCCATGCAATACAGTGACAAGACAAATGATTATCAGAATTGCAACATACATAATGGAGGTGCTTAAAACGCACGTATACGAAAAGCATATGAATGTACTCATGTGTTGGCTACCAAACTATTTTCTTGTTTCCTTTAGGATTGAAGAACCGAACCGAGAGAATCTTTTACGTATGTATTTTTAATTATTGGTTTTTTGTTAATCAATTTGATAAAATTAAAATGGGAATATGACTTATTAAGGTAATTAACTTTTCGGTATGTTCACATCTGGGTAACTATCTTTTTTTTGTACATATGTAGGTAACAAACTTTTTGGAAGTGTTCACATATGACCATTATGACCTGCTATAGCAGGTTAAATCCTAGATGTGAACTCTTTCAACAAGTTTGTTACCTTGATGTGTACAAAAAAAAAATAGATACCCAAATATGAACAAAATGAAAATTAAAAATTAAATTACATGGATGGTCCCTGTGGTTCGGGGGAATTTGTGGTTTTGGTCCCTAATTTATTTTTTTAACTTAAATGGTCCTTACTATTTATTTTTGTTGCGCGTTTGGTCCCCGTCTTACCTAAAAATACTATTGTGCCCTTATTAATTTATTTTTTTAATTAATTTTCTTATCTATGTATTTATTTTATACATATTTAAAAAAATTAATAGACCACACATATTTTTATCTCCTCGGATGATCTCTACTGTTTATTTTTAATTAATTTTTCTTTTTTAACTTGGTTGATTCTTACTGTTTATTTTTGTTACGCGTTTGGTCTCTGTCTTATCTAAAAATGCTATTTTTCCCTTATTAATTTTTTAAATTAATTTTCTTATTTATGTATTTATTTTTTATAAAACCTGAAATCACATTTGAGAAATTTAATTTGAGTCTTACCATTAACCATCTCATCTCTGATCCTCCCCATCTTCTATTTCTTTTCCATCTTTAGTAACATCAATGTCTTCACCGTCCTTCTTTTTTTGGTACTTCAACTCTGGAGAACCAACACCATAACCTACTGTCTCTTCATATTTAGTGGGTTGTGGTGTTGTTTCGACGGAGTTGAAGGACCGAAAAAAGAAGTAATGATGAAGACGTCGATATCACTAAAGATGAAAAATAAATAGAAGTTGAGAATGATGAAAGATGGGATGGTGAGGAGATACAGATATGTGAGGTCTACTAATTTTTTTTAAACATATAAAGCATAAGTACATAAACAAGAAAATTAATTAAAATAATTAATAAGGGCACAATAGTCTTTTTAGGTAAGACAGAGACCAAGTTCGTAACAAAATTAAATAGTATGGACCATCCGAGTTAAAAAATTAAATTAATTAAAAAATAAATAGTAGGGATCATCCAAGGAGATACAAATATGTGTGGTATATTAATTTTTATAAATATGTAAAAAATAAATATAGATAAGAAAATTAATTAAAAATAAATAAATTAATAAGGGCACAATAGTATTTTTAGGTAAGATGGGGACCAAACGCGCAACAAAAATAAACAATAGGAACCATTTAAGTTTAAAAAAGTAACTTAGAGACCAAAACCACAAATTCCCCCAAACTATAGGGACCATTCATGTAATGTAATTTTTACTTTTCCTTTTGTTCATATTTGGATAACTATTTTTTTTGTACACATCTAGGTAACAAACTTGTTGAAAGCGTTCACATTTAGGATTTAACCTGTTATAGCAGGTCATAATGGCCATATGTGAACACTTCCAAAAAGTTTGTTACCTACATATGTACAAAAAAAAGATAGTTACTCAGATATGAACATACCGAAAAGTTAATTACCTTGATAAGTCATATTCCCAATTAAAATTGTAAATGTCTGGAGAAGAAATCAACAAAATAATGAATGAAGACATAATCATGTGGGAATGAAAAATAGAAACTTTGTTGAAGTGACTTTCCGAAAAAATCTAAGGTCAAATCCATAAAACCACTATGATTTTGTTTAACTATTGAAACCACTATGCCCTCTTCGTTGAAGACACCGACTATTTTTTTTTTCCATCAAAAAATCATTTTAAGTTTCTTCCTGATATTAGATGGGAAAAGTGGTAACTTTTGTTGTTAAACAATATTTGTTGTCCATCTGGTAATTTTTTGTTGTCAAATTAGTCTAAAAGTGGTCCAGTTAAATATTCATTTACGTCAAATTAGTAAGAAAGTGATCAAGTTGTATGTTCAATTTTATGTCAAAACAATTATTCTTTGTTGTCAGAAAGCTAAATATTTTTTAAATTAGTATTATAAACAAATGAAACTTTATACCATAAAATGTTAGCAAATATACTACAGACTGTCCAAACTTTGTTATAATATGAGTGCTCAGGGTTATTTCAATAATGTGCCCTTGTTGACCTAGAAGTGCACATTTAAACCATTTTTTAATCGACAAAAAAAATCCAAAACGGTTTTTGAAAACTGGTTTTTTCTAAAACACGTTAGTTTATAACCAAACCGCCAATTAGTAATATATATATATATATATATATATATATATATATATATATATATATATATATATATATATATATATATATATATGAAATCAATTTTTATACTATAACCGAACTAAAACATTTTTTATCGAAAAAACCGGTTTTTAAATCAGTTTCACTTCAAAAAAAACCCCCAAAAACCAAAACCAAAACCAATCTAGAAAAAACATGTTAGAAAATTGAATCTGTTTAAAAAAAACAAAACCGGTAAATGTGTCTCTCTAGTTGCAACAAGGACCATTTCAATAAATAAGGGTTGAATTACTCTTCCATATGATCAGAACCAGTCATTCCAGCTCGTATTTTGTAGAAAATAACACATAAAGGACATACAAGTAATTAAGTCATATTTGATAGTTTTATGTATAAAATTATTAACGAGGTAAAAGAGTAATACATTATGATACATAGTCTAAGCTTTTGTATCTTTTCGATTGCTCATGTAATTGTAATATACGTAGCTAAAAGAGATATACACAAATTATTCACAAACTTATAGTTTTTTTTTTTCTATCAACCAACAGGTATGACACCCAACAATCAGTTTGTTGCTTATTTTTTTAAAGCTTATGAATTTACAGCCAATTATATATTGGTCAATCTGAAAAATATTGATCATACATACATATATTAGATCACACTTATATAGAGAGACCATATAACACACAAACTCCAATATTGGATTTGGACCAATTTACTATAATTTGGTTGAGATTTTGAAGTACAATGCAATAATAGGAAGAAACAAAAAGCATGGTGCCAAAACATATAAACAAACAAATGTACATTGCTATATCTTGTAATTAACCCTTTTATTTAAAAAAAAAAAAAAGTAAAATGTCAAAATATACAAAACCAACGAAATTACAATGCTACAATTGGTACTTCCTCAACTAAATGTACCATATCTTTAATATAATGCTTGAAAATCATAGTTTTTCCCTAACTAAAAATCAAGTGATTCTAAAACACACCTTTACCTATATGGTTTTACAATTTTACCTTCAACTCAGTTGTTCCTTATGAACCTGTTCATGCCACCACTCGTTCTACACTCCTCAAAACTTATACGTGCATACAAAAACATAAGTTAATACCAATTTCAGTAAACTTTTCGTGATATGTCTCATGGAAATGTGCAAATAAATGACTGTGCATGGAATATTTACAGAGAACAAAATTACCACACCACCAATATTCCAAACCGGAACTTTTACAGGTCAAAAAGTGTAAATAAGATGTGGGCTCGGGTTATTTTAGCAATAGGCTAAGAACAGAGCCAGGTTGCCAGATCAAGAAGGATCAAATACCCTTATATTGTCTGTTGTCGAGGTCTTTTCCTATCATTAGCAATACATGTTAATAATGGATGCTTTAAACACACATATGGAACATTTGGGAAGTATGTTGATTAATTATAGCAGTAAAAAAGGAAAAAATAATGCATGGTCAGTTGTGATTTAGAATCCAATATTGGAAGAAAAGACTTGTTTTAAAATCAAAAGAAGAAATATTTAAACAAAAAACATTCACCTGAGTTAATCAAAAGGTAATAGACAGCTGGATGTCAAACAACCTTCAAAAATTAGAAAAAAAAAATTAATTCGGTTCAAACGGAGATTAGGCATTCTAAGAGTTGTGGTATTGCCACCTTGCATATTATGTTATAGGGTTGAAATTGGCATTGTTTTTAGGGGTGTTTGTTTGGATGGACCGGTTCGATCCGATCCAATTAAGTAAATCCAAATTGATTTCGGTTTCAAAATATGGATCCGAATAATCCAAACTAAAATCAAATCCGATCCGATCTGATCTCATTACAATTTGGTTGGATCGGTTTTTATAATTCGGTTTTCAAAAACTAAAACATTTTAAAAAGACATATAATTATAATATTATCCAATTTTTATAGAAAGAAGCAAAAAAAATATTTAGTTGTGATTTAAAATCTATAAACTACTAAGAATGTATATTATAGTTTAATATTTAATAGATAAATAACTTTTAAGAGAAAATGTATATTAACGTTTTTTATTAGATGGAACTTTTTAAAGTTATTTGAAAAAATAAATTATAAATATAATAAATAGTTATGGTTATATTAAAAATAAATAAATAATAAATTATTATTCGGTTTTTTTGGATTATTCGCTTCATATTTTATACACCAAAACCAATCCGAAATCCAAAATAGTAATTCGGGTTTGTTGAAAACCAATCCAAAAATCCGAATATACGAACCAAATAGTTCAAACCAATTTGTCCAATTGGACAATTCGGTTTTATCCAAATAATGAAAATTCCTAATTGTTTTGCAAGAAACCTTAGACATGCTCTCAACATCTATCATTATGTCATACATCATGCAAAATTTGGTTACATTTTTTGTTACAACTAGAAATTCTGATGCTTTGAAAACACTTAACAAGGATAACATTGTAACTAAAACTTGAAAGCATGTATGATGCTTATTCAATGACAACAAAATTTCCATCAAGCACTTTGTACAAACATTCAAATAGTCAATAAAAGGTTGGAAACCCTAGAAATCCCGGTTTAAGTCCAATATGGACTAGGATTTCCTTATTGGGCCTAATGGACCAATAAGCTTCCAATTTGATTAATTTGGGCTTAGAACCCTTAAATGGGCCCTAATTGGACCCACTTGCATGAAACTTAACATTTTGGGCCATAATGGATCTAAAATGGATTAGTTTACCTATAATGGGCCTTATTGGGCCATAACAAATCCAATTAGCCTTAATAGACTCAAATCCATTCTTTTGTGCAAGAATTGGGCCGTGAATTTCCCTAAATGCCCAATGGGCTGAAAAAATATTATTTGGGCCTCACAATTTCAAGCCAAGACTAGAAATGGGCCAAGTAAATATACCTCCCTTCTCTTTAACCTATTTTCGGCCCAAGTAAAAAAAAAAGGGAAAATGGCTAATTATCCAAGCCATGCCACCTCACTAATACATGGAGGTAATCCATGCAAACTACCCACTAAATAATACTCAGCCCTATACATCCATGCACCTATCATGTCTTAATATTTCCCTCCCCTCTTCTCTTCTTGTTTCGGCCGAAGACACACAACACACACACACTACGCAAAAATTCTCTCCATTTCTCTCTAAGGTCATCTCCTTCCTTCCTTCAAGGAATTCTCGAAAATTTAGCTTGGATTCAAGATTCTTCATCAAGTGTTGTCAATCTTTGGTAAGTCTTTACACATCCAAGCTTCATAACTTCACTCTCTTGTTAGTTCATCCCTTTACATAAAGTTTTTGGTGTTATACTCATAGAAATCTTCTTGAGTTCGAGATCTACTCAAGGAAGTTGATAGGACCAAACTCTTCCATTTCTTTCTCCAAAACTGAACCCACAAACCTAAGGTGAGTTCATACCCCTCTATTTTTGGTTTTCACATGTTTTATGGGGGATAATACAAGTAAAATGTGTAGATCTATGTGTATTTGTATGTTATGTGTGATTTCTTGTGTTTATGTGGTAAATATGTGCCAAAAATGTTATATATTCGAGATCTATAGTTCAAGAAGGAAAATATGTGATCTAGGTTATATTTCACTTAACATTTCAAGATAAACTACCATACAAGCTTTATAATAAGCACACAATAACATAGAATTCGTTATTGGACCATTTTTGAAAAATAAACAAAAGTTGGGAAAAAAAGATGTCATTCACGGTTTCTACAAGGATCAAAAGGTCAAAACAGTTAAAATAGAAGTTTTTATGAACATTATGCTTTTCAAAGGACTAAAAATGTAAATTGTAGCCTAATGGGCTAAAATTTTGGGCTTTTCAGCCCATAGGCCCAAAATAGTGGGTAGAAAAGTAAATAATCCTATTTCAGGGGTTAAAATGACCCTATTTGCCAAAAAGGATTAAAAATGTAAAGTTTTTGGATTTTGGGTCAAATTTGTAAAAGTTGCGAAAAGTTTGGATTATTAATGAAAATCTTTTTACTAAAGGGGCTGAAACTGCCAAAAAGTAAACTTTGGGCTGAAAACATTATTTAAATAATTCTTTGGGCTAAAATGTCAAGAAAAATAGTTTAAGGACCTAAAATGTCATTTTTCTATAAAAAGGGACTAAAATTGTCATTTTTATTAAAGAGTGGTTGAATAGGTCAAACCAATATTTTTGAGTCAATTATTTTATTATTAAGATATTTGAGTCAAAAATACCAAATTATAACTTATGAATTTAGAATGAAAAATATACATATATTTTCATAAATCTAAATATCGTTATAAAACAATCGACAAACTTTGTGCATTTGCGATTCAACAATTGTTCAAACAAAATTCCCGACATTTATTGTAACATCCCAAAAATACAGGCCAAAAATTTCATTTTTAAATACGTCATCATAAAACCAACAGTGTAATAAAACATCCGTAATATCATGTCATGTCAAACCAAAGTAGAAATAATCAAACGTGTTATCATAAAATAATATCAGAGTGTAATCCCAAATCATGTGCAGAAAACTATAGTGTGATGCACTGCGATCAAGCCGGCTCCTTTCCTTTAAACACGAAGTACCTGAAACCAAAACTGAAAACCGTAAGCACGAAGCTTAGTGAGTTCCCCCATCATACCACATACCATATAATCACATAACATACATATATTGTCAGGAATATCTGGGTGCCCGACCTACCCCTTCGGTCCTCTCGATCGGATACAAACTAGTCTATCTGGGAGCTGGCCTCCCCTTCGGTCCTCTCGACCGAATACTAACTAGCATATTTGGGTGCTGGTCTCCCCTTCGGTCCTCTCAACCGGATACTGACTAGCATGTCTGGGAGCTGGCCTCCCCTTCGGTCCTCTCGACCGGATACTGACTAGCATATCTGGGAGATGGCCTCCCCTTCGGTCCTCTTGACCGGATATTGGGGACTATTTCACCCCTACTACTACTACTACCATCACATATAACATAACACAAACATAATATCAGACATATCTGGGGTGCCTGAACTACCCTTTGGTTCTAACAACCGAACTCGGGGACTGGTCCCCTCCTACTACCTCTATCGCATATAACATAACAAGCCAGCATACAAACATATCATCACATACGGTCAGACGTATATGGGGTGTCTGGCTACCCTTCGGTCCTAACAACCGAACTCTACGACTATCACATACAACATATCATGCTAGCATATAACATATCAGGTAGTAGCAAACCTAGATGATATCACAAAGACAATCATCTATCATACATCTCCTGCTGGTGGGCCGACATTGTGGCCTTAGACCCACCGCTACTGGAAGGTAACTCACCTCACACTGCTGAAGTCCCGAAGAGACAATCCCATACTTGCTGAAGTCCCGCAGACTCGACCCCAGCTGCTGGCTGACAGATTCCCGAACTGTCAACACCAAAATAACACCCAATTAATAATTGGGTCTCAATACATAACCATAAGTACATTCTTTGGGTAATTACTACATTACCCTTAGTTTGGCTTATTCAAGCCCAAGGCCCAATCCATAGGCCTAAAGTCGACTAGGAATCAAAGCCCAACGCATGGCCCAATTTTCCAAATTGGGCCTAGGCCTATACATGATCTCATTCTAAGGCCCAACCAAGAGTCCAGTCTAACCTTTGACAGTCTAATGGTCCAATATCATATAATCATTAAGGCCCAAGCTATAGCCCATTTATGGCCTAATTTTCCAAATTGGGCCCAACCCCTTACATGGGACTTACCCTAGGCCCATTAAATTATTTTAGTCCATATAATTATTCTTGGATGGCCCATTAATAGTCCAATCATCAAGGCCCAATAGAAAGGCTCAACAATAAACCCAAGTGAAGTTAGGGTTTCACATAAAATGCCGATTAGGGTTAAGTTTCCTACTTAACCCATTAAGGAATTATTCCTTTAAGGAATTAATCCATTAAGTCCATTCTTCTAAATAAGTCATATGGTGTGATTGGGCTTAATCACATAATTCCATCTCAATGGCCCAAATTTGGGTCCCAAAAAGTCCAAGCCCATAACCCCAAATTAGAGTTTTCACGTGAAATGATGATTAAGGTTCAATGTTTCTTTCTTAATGTAACGCCTGTAGATCCGGGCTAGTCAATTTAGAGGCAACAGGGGTCGAAAATGACTTTTCGACAAAAGATTATTTAGAATAAATAATCTTAACCAAGTTGTAGAATATGTTACAAGGTTTCCGTACATATAAAGAACGCCGAAATCTGAGTTATAACGAAGAAGTTATGACCCGTCGAAGTTTTGCGACGGAACCGGCACGGCACCCGGAAGCGTAAATAGTGAATTTACGATAGAGCGAGTTTTAGCCTTATCAATATAAACTAAAGTCGTAGAATATTTTAAACTAAGAACATCGATAAAAAGAACGCCCAAATCTGACTTCGTATGAAGAAGTTATGATTTTTCGAAGTTTCGGATTAGCAGTGTACAGTCTGAAATTCGAATATTAGATCGAGCGGTTTTAGCCGACACAACCTCAAAGAGAATCGAAGATATCGTCAAGAGTAGCGTAACGAGAAAAAGATGGGCGAAAACGGACATCGGATGAAGAAGTTATGAGAATTTAACGGACCAATCCTGTCCCAGCTTGTTAATAATATAAAATTTAAAATCGAGCCAAAATTAGCCGACAGAGTCTAAACGAAAGTTTTAGAGTACGTTCCCACCTTCGCGTGGATAGAAAGAACGTCAAAAACGGAGCTCGTATGCAAAATTTATGATTTTTCTAAGTCGGGAGGGTGTTATGCGAGTTTCGGTGACGTGGCGCGATCACGACCGTTGCTTCCTCCCCAAGGCTAGCCACCAGATGGTGACACGTGGCACATTACGCCCAGCGTAATTTTGAGTACGCTCAGCATAACCATTACGCTTAGCGTAATTTTTGAGTACGCTCGGCGTACTCGGCGCTGGCAGCCTATAAATAGAGGCGAAAATCTCCCATTTTCTTCACAACTCTCCACTTCTTTCCTCCCAAATACCCCCAAACCTTCAAGGTTTTTCCCTAGCACCTCCAAGGTGTTAGAAGCAAGTCCCGGAGCATCGGGAAGCTCCGAGAGGAGGATCCTTTCAGCTTGGAAACGCTGCTCCAGCGAAACCCAGTTTTGCGAAAAAACCCGTTGTAAGTGAGCTATGTCTACCCTATCTTTTTGTATAGCTTATGTTTTAATATAGTAACGTTCTTAGGAAATTAAAATGAGTATTTGGGATATTATTATGAGTTATATAAGAGTGTTTCTTAACGCTTATATAATAATAATAATATCTAGACTATTAATTAGTCGCAGTTAACGTTAGACTAAACTCTAGTGGTAATGATAGTAGGTTTTGTCCGAGGGAAATTGTTTTAACAGTAACGAAGTGCTGTCCGAGTACCAAGTCATCACCTTATCAAGTGAGTGCATAGTTACTTTCATCTTACAAATAGATATAAAGTATTTTATATAAACTACGTGCTATGTGTGCATATTATCTGAATATTTGCTGTTTATGCTGGATGAACGTTTTATACATGTTTTAAATGATTTAAACTGTATACGTATTTTATATATACGAATATGTTGGGTATGACACGGGTAGATGAATGACGAGAGATATAAGATGATGAGAGTATACATTGGCAGCTATAGGCTTAGTGCCTATTGGACAAACACCAGTAGTTATGGATTTAGTACCTGTTAGACGTTGGTAGCTATAGATTTAGTACCTGTTAGGAATTGGTAGCTATGGACTTAGTACCCCACACAGTTCATCAATGATTGTCTCACGTAAGATGTCGTGAGAAAAATCTAAAGAAATCGTTCATAAGTACTGAATGAGTAAAAAAAATGATTTATTTTGAAACAAAAAAATATTAAGAACTAAATGTGTACAAAAATATTAAGGACTAAATGTGTACAAAATTAGAAACATGTTACCTTGTTAAGTCATTTTTCCCTACTAACCTGGAATAACCGGTCATAAGGATTGAATGTGTATAGTTTAACAAGTTGAAGGAGTAAATGTGTACAAATCGAAAAATATATTACTCTTTTGAGTTGTTAGAATTTTTTTTTTTGGGAAATTTCATATATGCCCCTCTTAAACTTCAAAATATCATATTTGTCCAGCTTAATTTCTCAATATCATATTTACCCTCCATAAACCTTCAAAATATCATATTTGCCCAAATCATTTTTAATAATGTTTTTAATATTTTATAATCATTCTTTATACCTTAGAATTATTATAATAATTAAAAAATTTAACATATTATCCTTACATCTATGATAATGGAATGCGAACTTCTAAATTGTTGGAATGTCGTCTCTTGACAAACAAAAAGATTCATTTTCAACTCTCTCTATGGAATGTATATTTTGATTATTTAGTTTTAGCTGTTGTTGATTATTATCATGTTGATGAATGATATTTTAGATATTACCATTGATATTTTGATATTTAAAAAGTACATATATGATGTTTTGATATTTAAGAAGGGCATATATGATATTTTGATGTTTAAAAAAAACATATATGATATTTTGAAATTTTATGAAGGGTAAATATGATATTTAAAAATTAAGTTGGGTAAATATGATATTTTGATGTTTAAGAATGATATATATGAAATTCTTCCTTTATTTTTTTTTAGATTTAAACAATTAAAACTAAAAATATAAATCAGTTTATATTCTTAACTCATTTATATGTCTAAAATCTTCGGTTTTGTTTTACAAAATTTTAAGATCGCTTTTGTAAGCATTTGAAATTGAAATGGCAGAGGTGTTGTCGAAAATCCCCGTTTCAAAATTTCGATATGGAATTCAATTCGGATGCCATACTTTATAGAATCCGATGAAGTTCTATAATTTTAAATATATTGTCGTTGAGTTCAAACCCCACCACCATTTTCAATCTGCTTCGATTCTTCCCCTTTTCATTTCTCTGGAGGGAGAAACAGAAGATTTGGCTATATACACATAATCAGTTTTTCAATTATAATTTTACTTTCTGTTTGGTGTTTTCGTGGGCAATTTAATTGCTCAGGACCACGAGCAATCCAAAATCCCTGATAATTTCTACTCGGGGTCCTGGGATTTAGGGTTTATTTTTCTATTTCAAAATCTTGGATTTTGATTGTAATTATATCTTGATTGTCGGTGTTCGCTAATACAGACCGTCAAATACATATACACAAGTAATTTGGGTTTTAATTTGCGTGGTTGTACGGTAGAGTTGAAAGAAAGGGTGTCGCTTTAGAGTTTAGAGTGATGGACGGAAGGAGAATCACGGCGAGTCCACGTCCGTGTAATGGTCGGCGGGTGGTTGCTAAGAAACGTCCCCGTGGTGGTGTTGATGGGTTTGTGAATAGCGTTAAGAAGCTTCAGAGAAGAGAGATTTGCTCGAAGCGGGATCGTGCTTTTAGGATGTGCGATGCTCAAGAGAGGTTCAGAAACATTCGATTGCAGGTTCTTAATTCATATTCGTTTTCTATTTCGCACTTTCATTCTTAAGCTATCTGCTTCTTGGTTTAGTTAGTTCGCTGTATACGACTTAAAGTTAGGTTTTCTTTTGGTATCATATCAATTATCATATCGTTTCTAGGAGGAGTATGATACTCATGATCCGAAGGGACACTGCTCTATGGTATTACCATTTCTGAAAAAGCGTTCAAAAATCATTGAGATTGTTGCTGCTCGTGATATAGTCTTTGCTCTTGCACAATCTGGAGTCTGTGCTGCTTTCAGTCGAGGTACTATAAATATAATTTGGAAGTTATATAATACTCGATCTTGAAGAGTGAAGACTAATACAACATTATTATTATTTATTTGATTCAGAGACTAACCAGAGAATATGCTTTCTAAACGTCAGTCCTGATGAAGTTATAAGAAGCTTGTTTTACAATAAGAACAATGATTCACTCATCACAGTATCAGTCTATGCTTCAGACAGCTTTAGCTCCTTGAAATGCAGAACAACAAGAATCGAGTATGTTAAATGAAATCTCACTGTTCTTATGCTTTGTACTTTGTAGTATGTATGAAATTTATTATTTATATAAAAAAAATTATAAAAATTTGTGGCAGATATATACGACGAGGTCAACCTGATGCTGGTTTTGGTCTTTTTGAATCTGAATCTTTGAAATGGCCTGGTTTTGTGGAATTTGATGATGTGAATGGAAAGGTGTTGACATTTTCAGCACAAGATAGGTAAGTTTTTGACATTTTGATCCCTGTGTTCTTGCATAATCTGATTTATATTAATTTCTTTTTCCAGCATTTACAAGGTGTTTGATTTGAAAAACTACACGATGTTATACTCCATTTCGGATAAAAATGTACAAGAAATCAAAATAAGGTAAGGTTATTCGTATTCCTATATATTTACCAAGTTATTACATTTATGTGTATGTGCTAATGATATTTCTTTTTTCCATTAAAAAAAAAAAAAAAAAAAAACAGTCCTGGAATTATGTTGTTGATATATAACAAAGCTAGTGGTCATGTTCCTCTCAAGATTCTCTCAATTGAAGATGGAACTGTTTTAAAATGTTTCAATCATCTTCTTCACCGAAACAAGAAGGTGGATTTCATTGAACAGTTCAATGAGAAGCTTCTTGTGAAGCAAGAAAACGAGAATCTACAGATTCTTGATGTAAGGAATTTTCCATTGCAGTTTCTTGCATTTAAAGTACACTGAAAGTCTAAAAAATTTATTTTCTTTTTTCTTTTAGGTACGCAATTCTGATTTAACGGAAGTTAGCAGGACAGAATTTATGACTCCATCAGCATTCATATTTCTTTATGAAAATCAATTATTTTTAACTTTTAGAAACCGAACAGTTGCTGTATGGAATTTTCGTGGGGAACTTGTGACATCATTTGAAGATCATTTATTATGGCATCCAGATTGCAACACTAACAACATATACATCACAAGTGATCAAGATCTTATCATTTCATATTGTAAAACCGAGTCCGATGATCCTTTAACGGAAGGAAATGGTAAATTACAAAAAAGCCCTTCTTTTCTACTTAATCTGGACAGCTATACATGTTTGTATCCTTTTGACTTAATCTGGACAGAATGACTTAATGGGCTAAGCCACCTAATTGCCCTTTTCTTTTTCCTCCCAACTCTTTGCTTTAAAATTGATGGAACATTGTGAGAAGTTGTTGAAATGTAAGGGTAAAATGGTCATTTAGTCACATTCAGACGTTTTATTACGTCATGAAAAGAAACAGACTGTACACAACACTTTATCCAGACATTCATCATTAAACAAACACTGTTTTTTGTTTGTAGTGATTAAACTGATAATACTTTGTGAACAAGGGCAAAATAGTAATTTAATTACAAGTTTACTGACGATTCTGGTGTGGTAATGCAGCAGGTTCGATAAATATCAGCAACATCTTGACGGGGAAATGTCTTGCAAAGGTGAAGGCAAAGAATGGTGTTCCTTTGGATGAGTGTAGTTGCAGTGGCAATAATGTAATTTCTAATGGAGGTAGTGGCAGAAGTTGTAAATGTACTTCAAGGAAGAGAATTAGGGCTTCAAGGATTATGAGCTCTGTTGCAGAAGCCCTTGAGGACATTACTGCCCTTTTCTATGATGAAGAAAGGAATGAGATTTATACAGGAAATAGACTTGGGTTAGTTCATGTATGGTCTAACTGAAAAGGGTAAGGTTGTAATTTGGTAAATTGTGTGAAAAGTGAATGGTATGTGTTTTTTAGAACTCAACTGTATTATCTCTGATTATTTGTACTTGAAATTGTAACTTGTTAGTTTTTAGTTTTCGGATTATATGAAAATTGTATAATTAAAGGTAAAGAGGAACTAATTAAGAGATTAAGCCAAAAAGCAAACCCAACTAATCATGAAAAGTAAAAACAGGAGAGGAGAAGAGCTCCAATCCAGAAAACTTTAACAAACCAATTAACACCCACCAAGCCAATAGTAAACACGACACAATGAAGGCAAAATTGCCAAATTCAATAAAATCTTCCAATATATTAGATATCGTGTACATGGTCCTTCATTGAATTTCATGGACATCAAATATTAGACAAGATAATATTAGTACAGGGACTAGATTGTAGCTACATGTATCATATATATCCCTTTGTATATGTTATGCGTGATAATAAGAAACACACATTTACCAAATTCAATTGTAGCTACATGTATCATATATATCCCTTTGTATATGTTATGCATGATAATAAGAAACACACATTTACCAAATTCAATATGGTATCAGAGCTAGACATTTTTTGCCTCCCTAGGGTTAGAACCCTAACCGACAATTCCAGGAAAAAAAAAACCCGCACACACACAACAACAACAACATAGGTCGATCTTCACAGTTGATTGATCATGGCGACTATTACAACCTTCTTCACAACCGAGAAAACGTCACACAACTCCCATAAGTTTCTGTTTACTTTTATCTCCTACTAATTATGGTTTTTGGAAGACAATGATCCAATCGTTTCTCGTTACCAACAATCTCTTTGAATATCTCAATGCTACTATACCATGTCCAACTTCAAATTTACCTGCAACAGAAAAAGCCACCATCACTGATCCCCAGCCAAATCCGTCTTATGTTGCTTGGATAGCCAAAGATGCACTAGTACGTATGCTTCTTCTCTTTACTATCTCTAAAGCTTCCCATCCCCATGCACAAGGTACAACATCCAGAGATCTATGGCTTTCCTTACAACGAGCCTATGCTCCTCAATCATCCTCTCGAGAGTATACTCTCAAAACACCGCTTCTTAAACTCGAGATGAAACCCAATGAAACAGCGCCCGCTTATCTCTTACGTGCTCAAGAGTATTCTGATGCGCTTGCCAACATCGGTGAACCAGTTAAAGAAAAAGACATTGTTATGCTTGTGATTTCAGGTCTCTATGAAGAATACAATGGACTTAAGCCCAACCTTCTTGCTTGACCAACCCACCACCCTCTTCCAAGTCCTTAGCGGTCTCGTTGTTGATCATGACTTTATGACCAGGAAAACCACCCCCATCGTGGCCTCTATTCAGGCGTTTGTTGCCACAACCGCCAACTGGCCCACCTCCACATCCACTCTCTTACCAACTAATCAATTGCAAACTCTTCAATAGCTTTTCAATCAACTTGGTTTACCACCAAACTCATTCCCTTCCTCAAGTCCTCAAGCGTTTTACATCGCTCGCCCTCCAGCTTCTTGAGGTCACAGATTCAACAACATACGAGGCCGGGAAGCTTCTCCCATTCATCAGGGGGAATCAGACACAATTTCCTTGGACTTCTATAAAAAATATAGTTTTTGGCACATGTAATCGGTGCAGTATTAGGCACATTCCTTCACAATGTCCCAATCGAGACCCTAATACCATACATACTCGCTCACAAATCACTGCCAACTTTGCAAAAAATCAATCTCAAACTACCACATGGCTCCCTGATATTGGCTCAAGCAACCATGTATCTTACGATCTCTCCTCAGTAGACATTCACACACCTTACTTTGGTGACGATACTCTTCACGTTGGCAGTGGTATGGGTTTACCTATTCTTCATATTGGTTCTGCTCATTTTTATTCACCCTCAAAAACGTTTTCGTTATCCAATATTCTTCACGATTTGGAAATTAAAAAGAATCTTCTTTCTGATCAAAAGTTTAGTTTAGACAATAATGTTTTCTTTGAATTTCATTCCTTTTTTGTCTGAAGGACAATATTACCAAAATTAGCCTCCTCATAGGTCGAAGTGACAATGGGCTCTACGATATCCATCTTCCATCCTTCCATTGTCTTCCCAAAGTTGCATACACTACTTCTAGAGCTTCTTCTGATATTTGGCATCAACGGTTGGGGCACCCTCATTCACAACTTTTGAATTTTATATGTTCTAAATATGGTCTTCCTGATTCTAACAAATCTCCAGATTCTATTTGTAATTTATGTGATATGGGAAATCCTTAAAACTTCATTTATCTACTTCCAGTTTTAATAGTAAACATCATTTAGATCTTGTTGTTTGCGATGTTTGGGGTCCGACCTTGGTTACCTCCTCTGATGGTCATACCTATTTCTTAGTTTCTGTGGATGATTTTTCTTGTTTTATGTGGATCTTACCTCTTAAATGCAAGTCAGATGTTTTGATGTATTTAAACAATTTCTTGCTGTAACTGAATGAAAGTTATCTACCAAAATCAAGGCTATTCAAACTGACTGGGGTGGTGAATTTCGTAAGCTTCACAATTTCTCTAACTCCCTTGGCATTGTTCATCACCTCTCTTTCCATCACACAAGTGAACAAAATGACTTAGTTGAGAGGCGACATCACCATATAGTCAAAATCGGCTTGACCTTACTTGCTCAATTGAGGGTTCCAAATACTTATTGGCACTTTGCCTTTGACACGACGGTCTATCTAATAAACTAAATTCCCTCTCATATCACTTCCCATGTCTCACCATTTGAGACCATCTTTATGCGTAAACTAGATGACTCCTTTCTTAAAGTTTTTGGGTGCCAATGCTTCCCTCATCTATGACCCTACATGCAACACAAAAATGGATTTTTGGTCCATTTATTATATTTTTCTCGGTTACAACTCATCTCATCACGGGTACTTGTGCCTTGATCCTACTACAGACAAGTTATACATATCTCGACATGTACGTTCTTATAAAACTCCATTCCCTTTTTTAGCATCTAAACTTGTGTCGTCTGAAACACCTCCACGTGATCCTTATATGTCCACTTATCCATTCCCTACTATACCTGACCTCGACCTTCCAACCCGCACCTTACCCAATGCCAAGCCTTTTTGCACCTATGAACGTCAATGACGACGCTTTTTTGTTCACAATGGTGCATCAACAGTCACAAATAAGGCCACATCCCCCCTCCATGGCCCAAACAACTCCTATCAAGGCCCAAACATCCCCTTCTAAGGTTCCCACAGTCCCTACTGCAACCTCATTTGTTGTTCGGTCTCGTCCAACAAATTTGTATCCAAACCCAAACCAAGTGCAACACTTTACACCTTCGGCCTTTCATGCGTCCATTACTTTCGAACATGAGCACACAACCTTATCTGCTGCAATTAAACATCCTCAGCGGCAACAAGCAATGGCTAATGAATATGTAGCTCTTATTCACAATGGGACTTGGACGCTTGTTCCTCCTAAGCCTAACTCTAATATTGTTGATTGCAAATAGGTCTATAAAATTAAATGTGATCAGATGTAACGCCCGTGTTTCTAGGCTAAACATTAAATGATGATGTAATAGTCTAGGTCAACATTTGTAATTTGTTTTGAAATAATAAAGATGTATTATTTGATTATTATGTGTTTATTGCTTAATTATTATGATTTTGATAAGTTAAGAATAAAAAATAAGCGTCGAAATAAACGTTAGATAAAACCCGATATCTATGAAGAAAGTTGTAGTGGTTGAAACAAGGATTCCGGAGATATAAAGAATACCGAAATCCGAGTTATAACGAAGAAGTTATGACGTGTCGAAGTTTCGCGACAGAACCGACACAATACTGTGTGACGTAAAAAGTGAAATTACGATAAAGTGCTTTTTAGCCTTAGCAATCTAAATGAAAGTTTTAATATGCATTAAAATGAGAGCATGCATAAAAAGAATGTCTAAATCTGACTTCGTATAAGGAAGTTATGAATTTTTTTAAGATTTGGCATAGCAGTATGCAGTCCAAAACTCGAATTTTAGATCGAGTGATTTTTAGTCGAAACAACCTAAACAAGAATCGAAGATCTTGTAAATAGTTGTTCAACCATAGAAAGACAGACAAAAATACACGTCGGATGAAGAAGTTATGAATTTTTAAACGGACTGTTCCTGTCCCGGCCTGTTAAAAATATAACTTTATAAAAAAAGTCAAAATTAGCCAACAGAGTCTAAATGAAATTTATAGAGCATAATTTCACCTACGCGTGGATATAAAGAACATCAAAAACTGAGTTCGTATGTGAAAGTTATGAATTTTTGAAGTTTTGGGCACAAACTTTGAGGTTGGTCCGGGGGAGTACGCCCAACGTACCGAAGGAGTACGCCCAGCGTACTTGTGTAAGTGTTCACAGTCCGAGATTGGCCACGTAGCCCTACTCCTTCGCGTGTGAGCCATGGATCATAGCCTTGACGCGTCCGAGAAAATCCACTTCGTACGCCCAGAGTATGAAGTTATGCCCAACGAAGACTTATGCGAGGCAGTACGCCCCACGTACCTGAGCTGTACACCCCACGTACTAAGGTGCTTCGGTCTCCTATAAATAGGAACGAAGCTAGCTGAAGTAATGTTAGAATTTTTGCTCCTTTCACCCCTCTACTTTCTTTTTACCTACTCTAAATACCCCTAACCCTAATATATCACCCTAGCATCATAAGCAGTCCCGTAGAGCCCGAAGATCCCGAGAAAAATAGTTTTCGAGTCGAAACTCTGTGAACAAAACCCACAATCACTAGAAGATACATACATAGTAGAAATGGAAAATGGAAAAGTAGAGCGCACAAATGATATATACTCAGGGTGTACCCTCACTCTAAATAATCATTCGTTCAAAATTGACGTAATGCCAATCACAATAAAAAGTTTCGACATAATTGTGGGTATAGATTGGTTAAGTTCTCATCGTGCCGACATTCTATGTTACGAAAGGGTCGTTCGCCTTAATCTGCCAAATGGCGAAACCCTTCTCATCTATGGTGATAAACCCAGTGCAAATTTACAAATCATCTCTTGCGTCAAAGCCCAAAAGTATCTCTGAAAGGAATACCATGCCCTCTTAGCCCACGTCGTAGATAAGAAACAAGGGGTGAAGGATATCAAAGACATTCCAGAAGTGTGCAACTTCCCTGACGTATTCCCAGAAGATCTTCCAGGTGTACCACTCGCACGACAAGTTGAATTCGGAATCAACTTGGTTCCCGGAGCTACCCCCGTAGCCAAAGCTCCATATCGCCTAGCACCGGCAGAAATGCAAGAGTTGTCCATCCAATTAAATGAACTGTTAAGCAAAGGGTTCATCAGACCGAGCTTTTCACCTTGGGGAGCACCAGTCTTGTTTGTAAAGAAGAAGGACAGATCGTTTCACATGTGCATTGACTATCGGGAGTTAAACAAACTTACTTTCAAGAATCGATATCCCCTACCCCGAATCGACGAACTTTTCGACCAACTACAAGGAGCGAGCTACTTTTCAAAGATCGACTTGAGGTCGAGTTACCATCAACTGCGAGTTCAAGAGGATGATATTCCTAAGACAGCTTTCAAAACGTGCTACGACCATTACGAATTTGTGGTGATGCCCTTTGGACTAACCAATGCACCTGCGGTGTTCATGTATCTAATGAACCGAGTGTGTCGACCCTTTTTAGACAAATTCGTAATCGTATTCATCGACGGTATCTTGGTCTATTCACGAAGCAAAGAAGAGCACAACCAACATCTACGATTAGTATTGGAGACTCTAAGTACTGAGAAGCTTTATGCCAAACTTTCAAAGTGCGAATTTTGGCTCCGAAAAGTGGGATTTCTTGGCCATGTGGTTAGCGAAAAAGGTATACATGTGGATCCCTCAAAGATCAAAGCAATCGAAAGTTGGACTGCACCAGCAACGCCAATAGAAATCTGACAGTTTTTAGGGCTTGTTGGATACTACCAAAGAGTCATCCAGAACTTCTCCAAGATCGCTAAACCCCTCACCACCTTGACACAAAAAGGTGTGATGTTTAAGTGGGGAGATAAACAGGAAGCCGCCTTCCAAACGTTAAAACAAGCCCTATGCAGCGCGCCAGTCTTGTCTCTTCCAGAAGGAACCGATGACTTCGTGGTATATTGCGATGCTTCAAATCAAGGTCTCGGATGTGTGCTCATGCAAAGAGGGAGGGTCATTGCTTACGCGTCAAGACAACTTAAGACACACGAACTTAATTATACTACCCACGACCTCGAATTGGGAGCAGTAGTGTTCGCCCTAAAGATCTGGAGGCACTACCTCTACGACACAAAATGCATTATCTTCACCAATCATAAAAGTATTCAGCATATCCTCAATCAAAAAGAACTCAACATGCGGCACAGAAGATGGGTAGAGTTGCTAAACGACTACGAGTGTGAGATCTGCTACCATCCGGGCAAGGTAAATGTTGTAGCCGATGCCCTATGCAGAAAGGAATATTCGGGTCGCCGGGTGAAGTCATTAACGATGACGATCCATTCACACCTATTCACACATATCAAGGAAGCTCAACTTGAAGCCTTAAAACTAGAAAACGTGATAGGTGAAGCATTGAGAGGGATGGATAAAAACCTAGAAGTCAAGGAAGATGGAGCTCGTTACCTCCTGAACCGGATCTGGACACCGAAGTTTGGTGGGTTCCGAGACGTTGTCATGAACGAAGCACACAAGATGCGATATTCCATCCATCCAGGTTCGGATAAGATGTATCTAGACCTCAAGAAGTTGTACTGGTGGCCGAACATGAAGGCTGAGATTGCTACATATGTGAGCAAGTGTCTGACTTGCGCCAAGGTCAAGGTGGAATACCAGAAACCCTCAGGACTACTACAACAGCCTGATATACTGGAATGGATGTGGGAACGAATAACTATTGACTTCATAACCAAGCTGCCTAAGACATCAGGCAGACTTGATACCATATGGGTAATCGTAGACAGATTGACCAAATCAGCCCATTTCCTTCCGATAAAAGAAACTAACAAGATGGAGAAGTTGAACATGACGTACATCAAGGAAATTGTGCGACTGCATGGTGTACCAATGTTCGTTATCTCCGACCGAGATAGTAGATTCACCTCCCGATTTTGGCAGTCCTTGCAGAAATCTCTAGGAACTAGACTTGATTTGAGTACAACTTACCACCTCCAAACCGATGGATAGAGCGAGCGACCCATACAAACGCTAGAAGACATGTTGAGAACCTATGTGATAGATTTTAGTAAAGCATGGGATACCCATTTACCACTTATCAAATTCTCCTACAATAACATCTATCACACTAGCATCAAAGTCACTCCATTCGAAGCTCTTTATGGTCGCAAGTGTCGATCACCCCTATGTTGGGCAGAAGTGGGGGACACACAGCTAGCTAGGTGGAAAGTCCCTAATAGCACCCTCACTGGTCCTGAAATCATAAGGGAGACCACAGAAAAGATCGTTTAAATTCGGGAAAGGCTGAAAGCATCTCGAGATCGGCAAAAGAGTTACGTGGATAAGCAACGCAAACCCTTGGAATTCCAGGTTGGTGATCGAGTACTACTGAAAGTTTACCTTTGGAAAGGAATGATACGTTTCGGTAAACGTGGGAAACTAAACCCAAGGTACATTGGACCATTCAAAATCCTTGCCAGGATTGACCCAGTGGTGTGCAAACTCCGATTACCACAAGAACTAAATCAAGTACATCCAACCTTTCACGTCTCAAACCTAAAGATGTGTCTGTCCGACGAGACTCTCGTGATACCCCTCGATGAGATTGAAGTTAATGAGAGTCTCCATTTCGTGGAAGAACCAGTTGAGATCATGGATTGGGAGATCAAAAGAATGAAACAAAGTCGTATTCTCATAGTGAAGGTTCGTTGGAACGCTAAACGAGGACCCGAGTTCACCTGGAAACGCGAGGATCAAATGAAACAAAAATACCCACATCTCTTCCCGAACTCTTGAAGTCCTAGTCAAAATGCAAATTTCGGGATGAAATTCCTTCTAACGGGGGGATGATGTGACAACCGTCAAATTCTGGCCAAGTCAAAGCCAAACAAAGTCAACAAGTAAACCGGTCAACTTAGTTAACCCTTGTATACTAGAGTTTACGTCATGTAATTACTATACAACTCGCTATTCTAATGAGAAATCATCAATTGAAAAGTTCGGATATCTAGATTTCCTTAACCTAAAACCGTGGTAAGTAATGAACCAAACCGATAAAACAATGTTGCATACTCATCGGGAGTGTGTAGGACCCTTAAACATGGCTTAACGTGGTTTACGGATCTTGCGTTGCGAAGCCGGACACTCAAAGATGTCACAAACGAAACCTCTCTCAATCGTTTTCACTCTATCTCTCTCTATTTGAAATCTCTCCCAAATCTCTCTCAAATGTTCCCGTGACTTTTTGTAAACATTTGGGTCATCCTGACCCTTAACCGGGTCGAAAACCGCTTAAAATGGGGTAAAAATGGGTAAAATAGCCTTAAAGAACCGAAACCTTCCTTTAAGAAGCAAAGCCTCCCGTACCGAAACTAGGAAGAACCGAAACCTCTTAAGACCGAAACCTTCTTAGAACCGAGCCTCGCCTGAACCGAAACTCGCAGAACCGAGCCTCACCTTCGGCTCCTTTCCTTCCCTTCACACCCTCGATCCTCCTTCCCCTTCTCTCGATTCCTCTTCCAAGACCGAACCCCACTCTCGGTTCCCCATCTACTTTCGGTTCTAAGGGCTGGGACCGAACCTCCGACCCAGAATTTCGGAAATTGACAACTTTTGCCTGGTTTTCAATATTTTTAGCATTTTAGGCCCGTTTTTCATCATTTTAACGCGGGATTTTCACCCAAAACTTTATTTTAACATATAAGGCCCCATATTTATTAATTAATCACGTTTTTGGGGATAAACCTCATCTAAGAAGAGTGGGTGAAGTACAAAGGTGGAGTGTTGACTTTCCTTTGGATTATGACACAAGCAACCACCCATACCCACTCTTTGACCAACCACACTCCTTCCACCATACCTAGGTCATGTCAATGTACTTTCTTATAATTTCCAGCCATTTCCCACATTCTTAGAGTTGGAACATCCATCCTCTCTCCTCACACTTCATTTATTCTCTCATTTTCCACCAAGAATCACCCTCCAAGCTCTCTTATCTTTCTCTCTCAATTTCGAGAACTTCAAGGCATACTCCAAGGATTTTATCCATCCTTTGGTAAGTATCATCATCTTTCTTATGATTATTACACATCCTTCTACTCAAATCATAGAAATCTTAAACAAACATCGTCACCTTCATGTTAGGTTCTCGATTCTTCAAGGCATCTTCTAAGTGTTCTTGAGTTGAACACTTCTCTTCTTCAACATCCATCCACTAAGAACACATAAGGTGAGTTCATACTCCCATATTTTCATGTTTTCTTAAGTTTTAAGGGGGGAATACAAGTTAAACCAACAAGAACACAACTAAACTCTTCCAACAGCTTTCATCAGAAAAGTTGGACTCCATTCACAGACTTTTTTGGATGACTTAAACATTTTAGTTTTCAAAACTGTACTAGGTGCAAATAGTTCAAGTTCTTAGCTTTAAAATGACTACTTGCACATCTCCATACGATTTTTCTACAATATATGGTGATTTTTACAAAATTGCCTATCATTTCAAGAACACATTCGGACCAGTCTGTGATTATGGCCCTTTTCACACAAGTTGGAAGTTACTAAAAATCATAAGAAAATTTATGAACAAACTAGACACATTTTAAAAACTCCCAGAATTTACGGATTTTGATTTTGACCTTTGATAATTTTTCTATAAATTTTCTAAGAACAACAATAGAAAATGTTAACAACAGAAAAATGTTATCAATTTCATTCCACATTTTAACTTTTTGAGCAATGTGTATTTCATTATGTAATCATATATTATTACATTATATGTCATTTTATCTTGGTAATTAGACATACATTAGTAGACATATGGATTTTTACTACGTTAGGCATGTTAAATGATAAACTATTACAAACAATATTTACATCCATAATACAAAAACATTTGGTAACCCATGACAAATATAGTTTATGAACACTACTACTACCCTTGTTGTGATAAACTATAATAGGTATAGTTTATGATACATTTACATAACGAACTCATTACTAAAGGGTACATTTTTACAAAAGGGGTTTTATTACATTACACGTAAATTCGTTAATCACTTTTGTGAGACATTCGCTTCACTTTACAAATAAGTCATGTATTATAACCAAAGTCTCCTAGAGGGAGAGCGTGATAGTTGTATATAGATCTATATTGGGTCTGACAAACCCACACCTTAGCTGCATGCAACAGCTAGACCGACAGGTCTGGGGTGACAAAGGTCATAACATTTCTGACGCCCGAAGAACGTCCTTTTAGGCTATCTAGGTCATAGCATGATTATAATAACTCACATTAAGTATTAACAAACATAGGATTTACGAGGTTTTCATTGAAATCAAACGAGTTTATGTCGATTTAAACTTGCATTATTTACTGTAAGAAAGAAATGTTACGTATACATTCTGGTCTTGGGGTTTTAAGACTACATTTTTCGTATTAAGGAAAATATTGGATTTTCTGGAGCGAACACTATTTTTACAAGAAAATGTTTTCATAACTACGTACCGATGCTTATGAACTCACCAACCTTTGTGTTGACACTTTTTCAAACAACTTGTATTCTCAAGAAATCCCTAAACAAGTAACCAAGTGCTTTTGAGGATGGGATGTTAAGGTATCAAAACATTTCATTTTGTCAACATAATGTAATTGATACAGAAACATGTAAACTCATACAATGATATAACTTTTTCAATTATATTTATGTTGGTTGTGTTTACTTTAATCACTATTGCAAATGTTGTTATGATACTATACATGAAGTCCTCCACCTCCAGACGTTTCCGCCATCCTTGGTTTGGGGGTGACAAAATACATTATTTAATATTATTTAATACCTTTCTCCTGACTTTTTAACTTTTTAAAAGGGAAATAAACGTGTTTGCATTCCATTCCACCAATGATGCCTTTGTCTCATTTTCAAGAGATGACTCGATTGAAAAGTTACAGACTATGAGCAGACCCAAGTTCATCAAAATGGACATCAAAAGAAAACTAAGAAAAACTTTTTCTGGTCTTCTATTACTTGGGCTCCAAAATTTTGTTCGATCTTCACATCAGGCTCCAATAGTCAATATTGTGAGATTCGACCTACAAAATAATCAACTCTGTCGATAAAAAAATTAATATGATAACTTCATAAACATTTATCTATATTTAAGAAAACTCAGAGTCCAAAATCAGTAGCCTGAGAAATCATCATCGATGGTGAAATGGTGAAGCATTTCTATACAATAATGTGATTAATTTCATGAGGTATTAATCTGTTTGAGCAGAGAATTGGGAAGGTGAAGAAGAATGGCCCAAAGTGCCTCGACGATGGTTGAGAGAAGCCCTGATCCTAGTTCAAGTTCAAGAGATTTGATTTTGATTTGTTTGTCACAATGCGTGAATTAAGTCTTGAATTTAGGAGGATTTGAATTTTTTATTTTGATTTTATGGAGAGATAAATGAATTTTTTGATTTACTAGGATAACGAAGATAGAATAATTAAAGGGTAAAAGAGTCAATTAGCTTGAAGAGGAGGATACATAGAGCATATTATAGGTAACATTAAGATGATTCTTTTATTAGGATTAAGATTAGGATTAGGATTTAAGTCAAAATCAAGTTTATCAAGTTAAATCAAAATCATGAGTAAGTTTCCATAATTGATAAGATTGGTCCTCCTTCAAAGTTACTATTTAACCTAATATGACTTCCTAAGTAACATTTAACA
Source organism: Lactuca saligna (assembly GCF_052625555.1). Taxonomy (NCBI): domain Eukaryota; kingdom Viridiplantae; phylum Streptophyta; class Magnoliopsida; order Asterales; family Asteraceae; genus Lactuca; species Lactuca saligna. The sequence goes on along the minus strand of NC_136424.1, from coordinate 11,005,110 downwards.
TCTATAGTATATAATCTTGAAATTAAACCTTAAATGATAATGATGATTACAACTAAGTCCATACTCTAACTAATAAATTTACTCAAAAATCAGTCCTTAATTCCAAATATCATAGCTTTAGTCTAACATATCAGCTAACCAACTTTGAAACTTCAAATCAAATATTTTAATTAATTTAATTTAACTTAATTTTAGAAAGAATATTTTATTTTAGATGGAATTTTATTTAAACATGAAAACCTATGACCCCAAACTTATGTGCCACACCTTACCCCAATTCTAATTTTGTCGTGCATTATCATTTTATAATATTCTATTCATATATGTTTGTTTGCAAGAAGCACAACTACATTCATCACAACCTCTATCATTTCGAAAAAGTTCCAAACACCAAAGTTTTTTATTGTAATTTTCATAACCACAAATTGAAGTTGGCAAGCAAACAATATACATAAAATATCAAACTATTATTTCATATCAACAATGTGCTAACTGATATCGTAAAGTTGCATAAGTTAAAATTCCAGAAACAGAGGGCAAGAAGCCTTTAAGTTTGTGATGTCAATGTTGAATTATTGTAGTAGTCAAGGAGAGAAAAAAAGTAATATTTGTGTTAGATAATGACTTAAAAGGGTAATGTATTTTTCGATTTGTACACATTTGGTCACTTTTTTCCATCTATATTTACCCCTTCAACTTGTTAAACTGTACATATTTGGTCTTTATGACCGGTTACTACAGGTTAGCCGGTAAAAATGACTTAACATGTTGATATATTTCTCACTTTGTACGCATTTAATCATTAATATTTTTATACATATTTAATCTTTAATTTTTTTTGTTGCAAAATAATTCATTTTTGTTTTTTTACTCGTTCAGTACTGATGAATGATTTTTTTAGGTTTTTATCACAACATCTTCAGTGGGACAATCATTAATGAGGTGTTTGGGGCTTTTGATGTTTATGTCTATCGCGATCTCGACTACTTGGTAGCTTAGGTCATGTGTTTTGAATATCATAATTTCTTCATACGATCTCGTATTTTAACGATCTTTATATCAATGCGTTCGTAGCTTAGTCTACTACAACTTTCGTTTAGATTACTCCCGTTAAAAGTAATATATTTTTACTTACGATCTTTATATCCATATGTTTTTTATGAATGCATTATGGATGTTTTTTTTTATAAAATCGTAAGTAAAAATATATTACATTTTTAACGGGAGTAATCTTAACGAAAGCTGTAGTAGACTCAAAAAACAAACACGTGGATATAAAGATCATTAACTTTTGATATCATATGAAAAAGTTATGACGTTCAGAACACAAGACCTAAGCCAAACCATAAGATCTACGCAACCAAACAGTCGAAATCGTGATGAACATAAGCATCAACAACCCCAAACACCTCATCAATGATTGTCCCATGTAAGATGTCGTGAGAAAAACCTGATGAAATCATTCATAAGTACTGAATAAGTACAAAAAAAGACTTATTTTGAGACAAAAAAAAATATTAAGGACTAAATATATACAAAAATATTAATGACTAAATGTGTACAAAATGAGAAATATATTACCCTATTAACTCATTTTTTCTGGATAACCCGAAGTAGTCGGTCATAAGGATTGAATGTGTACAATTTAACAAGTTGAAGGGGGTAAATATGAACGAAAAAAAACTCACTGATCAAATATTAGAAATCAAATATATATATTATTTTTTAAGTGATTATCCCATTTGTTGTTTTAATAGGACATGCACCTCACATGTTTCTTTTTTTACATTGACATCTCAAACTCTTTTAAACTCGTCTCAAAGACATCTATTGAAGATTTTTTTGTAATACGTAGTAATTTTTTTTTTCAGTTTTTGTCACATTTGTGAGATCCAAACCCAAACCCAAACCCTTGGGTGCTTTTAACAACCCTCATGAAACCACACATAGTTCTAGTAGTTGGGATACCTTTATGTAAAGCTAACCCTTGGGAATGTTGTTTAATGAGTTGGATCTAGAAATGATTTAGCATTCATTTTGATTTGCTATGATTTATTACAATGTTGCAATAGACAATAGAAATATTTATAAGATTGATATATATTCGAATTTTATATTTGATAATAATGCTTACTTTGCTTAAAATTTTAGACCCTATGTAAGGTAGTGTCGAGATTGGCTTGTAAGGTAAGATTGATATAGTAAAGCAAAATAAAGGTGAAGAATGGTTTAAATTTCCTTCTTGTGATGAGAAGTTGCATGTGGCTTTGATGATGACTCAAAAAAGTGTCTTCCTTGTAATGATGATGGTGGATGGTGGTCGTTTTCTCTTACTAAGTTGTTATTCAAAATTTTAGGCATTATTATATAATATTATATTATAACTATATGTAAAAAAAAAAACATTACCTGTTTAAATAAAAGGTGTACAAAAACACATTAGTTACTTATTTTAACACGTATAAATACGGTTATATAGCTTACTTTCAAAATCATCTATCTTAAGATTTTATATACTAACAAGAAACATATACTTAAAGTAAAAAATATACCTTAAGTACCGATGTGACAAACGTTTAATAAAGAAAAATATTAATTCTACAATGATGCATAATAAAAAAAATGTGAACTTGAAGATGTAACTTTATAAGCTAGAATTTAAAATGTCTCTAATCAATAAAATTTCTATCTATTTATTCATAGTTTATAAAGATTGATAAATATATTGGATTTTATATGGTTTAATGAATTGTCATAATATTATTTTATTTTAATGTTAGTATATTTCTTGTATTGAATTCTATAAAAATTCAATGAAAATATTTATTTTTAAACTTTAAATTGTTTATTTTTTTCATTGAAGAGTTCAATGACCTTTAAACTCCCTATTCATTGAATGTCAACATAATAGTGTAATCCAATAAATTTCAACTAAACAATCTAGCTCGTTCAATTTTTCTATTAAATTATGGATTGTAGATATTATAAGTATTTAACTTATCATTCAATAACCATAAAACTTATAAATGAATGTCTATAGATGTTTAAATTGAATTGGTTTATTGTTATAAAAAACCTACAAACTTATGTTTTCGGTTTTAAATGGTCACCGAACTATTTCATGTGCATTTTAATCCATTGAGGTCGTAAATTTTATGTTAAAAAACCTTTTTTTGTTGAAAGTGAAGAGGTCATCCGGTAAATTGAGCTGATTTGGACTTTAACTGTGAGAATGAAAGTTTTATGATGATGTGGAAATTGCCATGTATTACCTTATTTTCCAAAAAAATGATGAAATCCTAACTCTCTCTCTCTCTCTCTCTCTCTCTCTCTCTCTCTCTCTCTTTATCGTCATCGTCACTATCATAGTTGTTATCATCATCGCTAAATCTCATCCACTTCCTTCGTCATTTGTTAACACTCTTTCCTTTGACTAAAAACACAAAATCATTTAAGGATGTCTAACCGCCACACTGATCATTTGGGGTGGGGGGACTGTAAGATATGTAATTTATCTAGTGTGGATGCCTCCTAAAGAGCAACGGAGGTATGTGAAATATCCACAAGCTAAGATTCTACTCATGAATGTAATGGTATAAGCCTTGTTAAAAACTAAATTAAGAGTGATAGATTATATATCAATGATGTGAATAAAAGACAAGAACAATGAAGATCAAAAGTATGCCTAATGCTTTGATTAAACGACTCTAGAAGAGTTCTCAAAGATGGAACTTCTCTGTGAGAGCGTACAAACAACAACTATGGTTGAAAGCGTAACCATAATATGTTACATACATGCATTATTTATAAGCTAGACTCAAAAGCAAAAGTGATATTGGACATGCCCATTTTGGAATAAATAAAACCATACAAGTACATATTTGACACAATACATAATAGACCCAACAAGTCTGCCTGACTGTGAGATCGACTGGTCGATTGTTGTGGGTCGTGTCTTACCGCACCCATTGAATGAGTGAAGATCTTCCTTCCCCTTGTTAGTTACCATGAACTTTTGTTGTCATCGCTGATGAAGACAAATTTCACCATAAAAAATTACTCGGACCCTAAAGTAAGTATATAAGAAGCTAGCAGAACTTTAGCCATTGGACCATATCGATGTCCTCTTTCACTCGTTGGTTTCTTTTTTAGCCTTCAACCACTAAAGGGGCAACATAAGAGCTCAGTTCATTCAACTAATTCAACCAGACACTACTAATTGAGCTTACAGTCGATCTTTTGTTCATTGTACCGAATTGCAAAATCAACCGGATCCACCTAAACCTAATAAATTTCCTCTAGATAGAATGAGGCTCTCGTTGAGAAATTCAATAGTGATTGGCCCACCCGTCCTTGCAAAGAAATAAAGGCAGGTTCATGTGATTGATCAAACAAAGCTGCTCCTAGCGCATCTTCTTCATTGAATCAAGTTCTCACGAAGCTCGTAGAATCCTAAATAAGGGTTGGCAAATTTCAAGGTCTTCATGATGACGTATCATAACTCTCATTACATACTAACATCTCTTATATCCATTGTGATTTCTTGACGAATCCTTCTGGTGTGTTCTTGTGATTCTTGACCATCAGACGACGATCAAAACACCGGGACCGTTGGAGTAATACACTAACGGTGGTTGCTAGTAGTGGTGGTGATTATACTTCTTAACTTATGAATCATATTGGGGGATATGAATAGGGGCGGTTTTACCTAGGTGTCCGGTATGGCACTCACAACACCTAGTTCCCGCATATGTAGTGGAAAAATCTTCGATTATCTTTTTTTACCTATTTTTCTTTCACTAGCAACACCTATCTCAACCTCGACAACACCTAGTATGTATTCCTGCATCCGCCCCTAGATATGAACCTCATCTTATGGGTTCCCTAAAGTAAGAACAATAGGGGATGACTCCTTAACGATTAATTTGTCATACTCGATTCCAAATCTCAAATTGAACATATTAGTATAAATTTGTATATGTTAATAGGTTTGATTTGGTGCTTATGGTCATGGGCGAAGCTTTATTAGGGGGGGGGGGGGTATGGCCCCTTTGATTTATTTTTTGTTACAAATTGCCTCCTATACTTTCCTTTTATACATATTAGACAAAAAATATAAAATTTTGACGATGCCTCCCTTGCTCACCGATTTTTATACATATTATATTCCCCCCCCCCCCCCCCCCCCCAAATCATATGTTTAATTGTTCATGCAATCGATTTCCATATTTAATAGTCAAAATTCCACTAAGACTCAATTGTTGAATGTCTCCAGTTTACGACAAAAAATTCCCAAATTCATGGTGAAGACGGTGATATCAAACTGTCGACCCGAAAATTTACATGCATTTATTGTTATTTACACACGATAATCTTAGCTTTTAATTATTTTTTGGGATGAGCTTAGGAATGTTGGCTTGGTTAACATTTGAAAAATTACAATAGAAACATGTATGTCGATGAGTACATATGAACTCAATGAGGATGCTTCTGATAATCATTACAAAGGATTTTTTTGAGGGGGTAGCCCAAAACTGCAAAAAAAAAAATCATCATAACTATGAGGAAATAGAGTGATTTTGAGGCTAAAGAAGAAATTAGATTTTTAAGGTGGTGGACTCTTATTATAGAAGAAGATGCAAGGGAGTTTATGGTCTATAACCATGGATGGTGGTTGGTTTCTAGTGGAATGTGTTATATTAGAGAAAATGTGAAGGTAGTGAATGGATACATTAGATAGAGTATTAAGATAAGTGCGAGTCAACCCATATGTACATGTACTAGCTTACATGATGTAACGCCGTAAATTTTCAAACCAAAATTTTTATTTTTAAAACACATAAAACTCATAATGTATTTCTCAAAAAATTAATTGTTCAAGTGTCAACACAAATCCATATAAAATATCACCACCCCAGAATCCACATGGTCTCGAAATCGGTGTGTATAATCAAGACGACGCCTTCCCACGATCCTGAGAATTACTCGAAATACATATCATACAACACGGTAAGCACAAAGCTTAGCGTGTTCCCCAAAATACCACATACACAAATAACAATCCTCTCATGACTATAACTCGGCATGGACCCTCTGGTCTCACGGCTCGGTGTGGATCCTTCGGTCATGTATCTCAGTGAAGACCCTTCGGTCTTACAACTCAGGTTGGACCTTCCGATCCTGTATCTCAATAAAGACCTTCCGATCTGACAACTTGGTTTGGCCCCTCCGATCCTACTCAGTAAGGCAAAGAATAATATAACATATATCACAAAGACAAAATGCGTAATATCACATAACTCGATATAAATAAATAGGATCCTCTGGTCAGTAACTCTAATAAGACCCTCCGATCACTCAATATACCGCTCAGGTATGTATAGTGAGAAGACTCACCTCGTAAGCAAGCAATGAAACTGGATACCCCTGGAATAGCCTAATTGTAACGACCCAAATTTCAGGGCCAAAAATTTCATTTTTGAATTAACGCATTTAATAAAACATTTTACCAAAACCTTGTCAATAAAACATTTCATTACAAATTCATAATGTTGTATTTCCAACCATAACATCATAAGTATTAAAAATCAGAGTACAGTCCCCAAAAACTTCTTGTGGAAACATGTGTGTGTGTGATACGCTGCTACACCGTCGGCTCTTTCCCCTTCGACGAAGAGGTACCTGAAACCAAAACAAAAAACTGTAAGCACAAAGCTTAGTGAGTTCCCCCATCATACCACATACCATACAATATCGTCGGTATCTTTCAACCGGTAACCTTCACCGGTATCTTTCAACCGGTAACCATCATCGGTATCTTTCAACCGGTAATCAACATCGATATCTTTCAATCGGTAACTGGGGACTATTTCACCCTTACCACTAGCATACAATCAACAGATATAAGCATGCAGTCAGACATATCCGGGTACTGACCTACCCTTGGGTCCTTAGGACCACTATCAGGGAGACTAATCCCTACCATACACATAGCATACTATCCAGATAAACCTCATAACCAACACATAACCAGACCAAGATAATTGTCGCAAAGACCATTATCTTCTAAATACCCCTTTTTGGTGGGTCGACATTGTGGCCTTAGACCCACTTCTACTGGAAGGTAACTCACCTCGATATCATGAAGTGTCTGAACTATCCTCAGCGCGTAAGTCGACTCCCAATGACTCCTTGATCCCTACATGACAACCTTCAAGTCAACACATATCACATACAACCCTAAACATGGTTAGCCCAAGTTCAGTCAAAGTCAACATTGGTTAAAGTCAACATTCAGTTGACCTGACTCGCCGAGTTGGCCTACCAACTCGTCGAGTCCATGCTTCTCTAATCCCACACAAAACCCTGACTCCACTAATCGAGTCTAGCAAAAACTCGACGGGTTCTCCTTCGATCATAACATCGTGACCATCTTCATCCGACTTGCCGAGTTCCTATTTGAACTCGTCGAGTTCATCTCCAACTTAAGAACTTTTCCAGTCTATGACTCGCCGAGTTGTATGAATAACTCGTCGAATCCCATGACTTCCAGGTCCCTTTTTCGCGTCTAAACCCATAAGGGACTTCTTTCCTAACACCTACCCATTCACATAAAGGGTTTGGGTGCACAATGGTCACCGACTCATCGAGTTCCAAGAGAAACTCGCTGAGTCCAACCTTGACCAATTCCATACAGTCGATTTAAATGAGGTCTAACACACCAAAACCATAGATCTGGCCTCCTAATGTCTATTTTATACGTAAAGTTCCAAACTTGATGCACATGCATGGGGTTTTTAGCTCAAAAATCCATATAAAGTGTCCTACTATGTGCATGGGGCTCTCATGGCCCTAAAGTTGGCACCTTTATGCCATGAGACCCCTCTTAAGGCCCATATCTGAAGGCTAGAGTCCACATAACAATCCTTAAATCCGAAAATGGCTTGAAAGACCTAAATGCACCCAAGATCTACAATCTAAAGATGAATAACCAAATGGAAGACCAAAGCAGGAGCATTTTACCTTGATTAAGCTGAAGATGGGATGAGATTTCTGGATCCACAAGCCCCAAGTCGAATACTCAAGCTCCTCTTCTTCCTTTTAAGCTTCACAAGTCAACAAAAGCACCAAAATGGCCTTAACACACACACAAACGGATAGGGTTTCGATATACAGCTCTAGGAGAGTGTTAGCGACAAGGGAGGCTGAGTTAAGGCGTTTATATAGGGTGCAAACCCTCATATTAGGGTTTTTGTCCAGACAACACGGACTCGTCGAGTCCGATCTCTGACTCGCCGAGTCAACCACTTAACTCCCGTGTCCAAACCGATTCTACTCGACGAGTTAGGCCACCAACTCGCCGAGTCCCAAGCCCAAATGCAAAGTACTTAATTTAAAAATACTTACCAGGAACCAGGTGTTACACTAATTTCCGCCTACACGTAGTAAGCATCTCTAATTAACACATTAAGATCACAACTTTATATAGACTCATGCTAATCCATCTCTAACTCTTGGGATGGGTGAAAGACCATTTTACCCCTCCATGGTCCACATAATCCCTGCCTTGACCAAACCCTAAAGTCAACAGAAGTCAACACTCTAGCCAACGGTCCATGTTGACCTGACTCGTCGAGTACTTGTTGTTCCTTTGAACATCACGAAAACCCAACTTAACTTGTCGAGTTGTCTCATCAACTCGCCGAGCTACCCTTGTCCAGACTCATCGGGGGAAAACCCTAGCTGACTTGTCGAGTCAGCTTATTGACTCGACGAGTCCATTCAGTCTGTATTCTCATTCAGACGTTTTAAGGCAAATCTACCACTCCAAACTCTAGATCTAGTCTCCTAGGGCTCGAATGTCACGTAAAGCTTTGATCTTTACGTTCATGCATGACATATTTGCTCCATAATGCCAATACAAGCTCATACAAGGGTTAGATGCACACGATCTTGTCTCTAGCTCAATAAAGTTCGGGTCTTTGGACTCACAAGACCTCCTACAATCCAGATCTGAGGTTTCAACCTCAAATCATGCTTAAAGGACTCAAATGACACAAAAAGGATGGGAGAAAACCCTAGAAACTCCCTAAACCAATATCTCATAAGGAAATGATCAAGTTAGCATCTTTTCACCTCCATCCGAAGCAAAACCCTGAAGAAACTCTAGATCCAAAGCCTCCTCTTGATCCAAGCTTTAATGCTCTCCAATTCTCCTTCAAAAGTGCACTAATAAACACAAGATTAACTTCTCTCTCATTCTATAGCTCAAGTGGACGATTAGGGGTTCTCTCAAGCATGGTTGTAAAACTCGTTACTCGGTACCTGTTCGACCGAATATCGAGTAGCGAGTACTCAGGAGTACTCAGATTCGATATTTCATGTAGAAATATTTTTAGGGAACTTATATATGTCAAAATCATAAGTTAAAATCTTAAGCTGATTGCAATATATAACAAAATTAGATACATGTGAATACACAAAAACTGAAAAACACATAATGATCTCACTTCGTGAATAATTACATAAAATTTAAGATATATATATATATATATATATATATATATATATATATATTAATAATCACATGTGTGTGTTAAATAATAAATCGTTAAATATATTATACATATTAATCACCGAGTTGACCGGGTTTGACAACACTGCTCAGTTTAGTAAATGACCGATCGGGGAGTACTCAGGATTATTTAACTCGCATCGGTAAGTGGCCGAGTAGCGAGTACTCGGAGGAGTAATCGGCTAACTCGGCGAGTTTTACAACATTGCTCTCAAGGAAGTAAGGTGGCTGGTGAGGCGGAAATGAGGGCTTAAGGCCCCTTAAATAGGTCACAACCCTGGATTTAGGGTTTCCTCACACAACTCCAACCCGACGAGAGCCGACTCGTCGAGTTGGCCATTAAATCCATGTGGCCAATCCGCCCCTACTTGACGAGTCGGGCACACAACTCGTCGAGTCACTCATTAAATCTCAAAAATAATTATATAAATGTAATGCCTGAGAGTCGGGATGTTGCACATGATCTCGTTAATCCACCTCATACAAATCAAACATGTTGATAGACCTATAAATATGAAATAACACCCATTGTTACAAATTTAGCAGGTTATGTTGACATTTATATTCTAAAAAGCACAAATATTAATTTAGGGACCAATTAGCTCAAAAAAAGATTTCATAGGTTTTTTCGTGACAATAACACAATCATATTGAAGTGATGATATAAAATCAAGGTTCTAAATAATGTGAGACGTGAGTTTGGCGGCAAAATCAAAGTTAAACCATGATAAGCCTTGAAAAACAGCATGGTTCGTCAAGGCATGACTATTTTATATAAATAAAAAAGATAACCCATATAATTATTGAATTTTATCAAATATATCAAGTTTCTAGAAGTGTTATATTAATATTTAGTATAAAAAAGTTAACAAAAAAACTTAATTATTTTAGAATCGATCAGAAAAAAACCCGAGCCTTGAAAAAAACTCGAGCCAAAATGTGATAAGACGCGCATTGACACGTTATTTGGATGCCACTCTTAACAAACCCGTCTTGAATGTTTTCGTTTGATTAGGTCACGCTTCACGCCATTACACGTCTTGAGGCGCGTCATGACGCGCTTTTTAGAAACATATATAAAATCCCTACCCTAATTTATTATCTTTTCAAAGTGAATTTTATAAACATATTCATTTTGATCATCCATTTCGGCAGCAATGTGCCCTTTTTGATATTATACAAAAAAAACACATTTAGTTGTATAATAAAAACCGAAACATTAATTTTATATAGGATTTGAAGTAAAGTTTTGATTATCTATTAAATGTCTTTAAACGTCTAATAAAGACAATAAAAAAACAAGGATACATTCAAACCCGTTTTATTAATTTTATAGCCATAACGGACGAATAAATGGTGTTATTTTGAATATTTATAGACATAAATAATAAATAATATATTTTACTAGACTTTATTCATTCAAACTTCAAAATTTAAACTTCAAACGATATCTTAATAAAGAATACAAATTTTGGTCCACTTTATTCATTCAAAAAAGAAGAAGGCGACACCACGCGCCATAACACAACACAACAAAGCGCTCACTCTTTTGTCCTTTCTACTCCTCTCTGCTACAATCTAAAACACAATCAAACGCGCCTCCGTTAAACGCCGTGCGCCTCCGCGAACCCGACAAAGGAACAGACATTTATTGAAGCTCCGCAGTTTCCTTCATCAGCTTTTTCCTTTTTTTTCTAGTAATGATCACTTTCTTTTAGTACGTTACAAATGCATCTACGCATGTGGAAGTGTTTATTCTAGTTAGTTAGCACATGAATAATGCGTAGCAGTACTGGTAGTGATACATTTTAATATTTGAAATGAGATGCCCATCGATTAGAAGCTTTGCTTCCAGTTGCGATGGAATTCCCTTTTTGGTGTCGGTGACTGAGGTTTTTTTCGTCAAAGATTAGGGTTTTTCTTTAGTTAGATCTATTCGTCAATGGTAGGTGGAGTTTTATTGTATGCTCACGTTTGAATTTTTTTTCCCGATGGTAAACATTTTAGCGCACAATTATTTGCATTTTTAGTATAGTTTCACAATGGGGATGGTAAGATGCTGTGTTTTTGTTGAAGATTGAGGATAGGCTAGTTTAATTTATGAGCACTGGTGTGTAAACTAGGGTTTTTTTCGTTTGTTGCTTCAGGTTGATGGAGATGGAGAGGGGAATTGATCCTGATGCGTTGCTTGATTATGTCGAACTTCAGATATTTCCAAGCCAGAACAGGTTTTTCCTTTTTAAACTTCTCGATCAAACTTTCCTTACAAATCCTTTTCCCCTGGTTACGAAACTATTATTGCTTCATGTTGTAATGGAGATAAGTATATAACATTTTTTTAGCTTCCGTTCAACTATCATCTCATACAAAGTTTTCTAGGTATGAGGCATACGTATGTAGTAGCAACAGGACACAAAAAGTAGCATCCGGAACTTTGAAACAGTTACTACTGCATTCACCTAGAGTAAAAGATTTGTCCTCCAAAGGCTCAAACACAAATTTCAAGATTTTACCACCTGATAACTCCAATGATGCTGACTGGTTTACAACAGCCACATTGAAAAGGTCCATACCATAGTTCATTCAATTCTTTTTACCTGCTTAAATGAATCAAAAGGTCATTATTCTTTTTCTCATTGGTTTACTTTATATAATCTGTCAGATTTCTACACATCATTGGTTCGCCAGACATCCTTAGTATTGGAAATGAAATCACTCAACTAGAGGAAACCAAAAAATTCCAACTTTCATTGTCTTTAAAGGTATGTCTTCTAACTTTTCCCCTCTTTATGTTATCTGGAACTAAATAACTTATGGTTTGTGTCTAACTCTAACAGGCTGAAGTTGATATTACATCATCAATCAATTCAAAGTATGTGCTCTTTTTTGTTATCAATCATTTTTCTCATTTCTTTTTCTCAATCAACACATATTGTGGCTTCTGATAGGAATGAACTACTAAGAGCAGTTGATTTAAGGCTCACAGCACTAAAAGACGAATTAGCCCTTGCCTTTGACCAGGCTACTGGTGCCAGATGCTCAACTAAGGACATCTCTGACTTGGAAAATTTTGCTCATCATTTTGGAGCCAAAGATATAAGGTATCTTTCCTTGAAAAAAGAGTAAAGAAAATTTCATATGTGGATATCAACACTTAGTATTACTACCATACTTTTTTCAGGGATTCATTACAGAAGTTTGTAGAAATCAACATATTCCCCTCACCTCAGGACTTGATAAACATCAATTTCAATAAGAATGACAGAAATGCCCTTGCTCCTCCCATAAAATACAACACCTCCCTAGCAAAAGCTGCAGAAATTGAACGAAAAAGCTCAACAGATGATGGAAATTCATCTGTTTCAAGTGAAGATAAACAAGCATCTGCTGAAAGAAGTCGTGCCCCTACAAGATCATCTGCAACACCAAGAAGGTCAGCATCTCCTATGAGGCGAATACAAATCGGGCGGTCAGGTTCCCACCGGGCAGCTGCCCTAACTATCAAGAGCCTCAACTATTTTCCACCTCGTGAAAAATTAGGGTTTCAAAGAGATGCAGGTAGCAACAGTAGTGAAGAAGAAGAAGAAGAGGAAGAAGACCCAGTGAAACCCAAGAAGAACAATGTATTAAGAATGAGTGTCCAAGATAAAATCAGTCTTTTTGAAAGCAAACAGAGGGACGAAAGTGTCAATGTTCCCAAGAAAAAGACTTTATTAAATACAAATACAAAGAAAGGTGTTTTGAGAAGATGGAGTTCAGGAATGGGTGAAAATGCTACCCAACACCAACACCAACACCAAAACCAACAACACCACCTCCCTGATAATATTAATATTAATATTAATAATACCGAAACTACCCCTGTCAGCACCAAAAATGTAGCACCAGAAGCAGAGGTGTCTGTTGAGACTGCAGAAAACATCACACAGGTGGAAACTTTAGAACCTGAAAGAGAAGGAAGCTGTGAAAAGCATGTTGACTCCATTGAATGGAGTCAACAGAAGGAAGCGGAACTGAACCAGTTATTCACAGAAGTGATGGAGAATAAACCGGTCAAACCTCGGAAGTTGAGTAATGATGTCAGCAAAAGTAAGAAATCAGAGCAAAAAGGTGGTTTTTATGATCACTATAAGCAAAAGAGAGATGAAAAGCTTCAAAGGGAAACAGCTGGAAAAAGAGCTGAAAAAGAAGCTCAGTTGAAAGTAATGCAACGGTTTCTTGATGAGAATAATAAACTCCAGAAAACTCAAAAGAATCCAATTCCATTGACAAACTCAAGAAAGGAATCACCAAAACCTTCGGTTTTGAAAAAAGCCACACCAAAACCACCTTCTCCTTTACCTGCCACACGCAAATCATGGCCATCACCACAGCCACCAAAAGCTAAAGAGGCATCACCTTCTAGAACAACTTCTCGAAAACCTCAGTCCACGTCATCATCAGATGTTCGTTCAAGTACAAAAAGTGAAAAGTCAAAGCCACGGTCAACCACTCCAAAGTCAACACCACCACCACCAGATGTTGTTACAAACAGGAATCTTAAAAAAACCATCAACGAGAAGAAACAGAAGCAGCCAACAGTTACAAAAACCACAAAGTCAACGAAACCAACAAAAGTCAACAACACTCTTGATACTGAATCTAAACCTAGTTTTTACACCAAGGTTACAAAGAAAAACAGTGTGGTTCCATTGGAAACAAAGCCTTTTCTTCGTAAGGGGTCTGGAATGAAGACAAAAGTTGCGGATCAACCTGAGGAAGCTTCTAGAAGAAGCTCTGAAAGTTTAGTAATCCAAAGTGAGGAGAATGAGGTTGGTATGATAACGGATGTAACTGAAACCGTAGAATTGGAACCACAGGTGGTTGAACTTAAAAGTGAGGAGGAATTGGAATTGGAATTGGAATTAGTGAGCCCCAAAAGGGTAGAAATGTCGGAACAGGAATTGGTGATTTCTCCAACCGCATGGGTGGAAGCGGAAGTGGAAGTGGAAGAAGAGATAATTTCAAGCCCGGTTCAGAGTGTGTCTCCGGTGAAAGCTGTTAAAGGAAGTGATGGAATTGGAATCACAAGTCCAAGGATTCGTCATTCTTTATCTCAGATGATGTTGGAGGATAACAGTGAAGAAGGTGATAATGGAGAATGGGGAAATGCTGAGCATCCTCCTGCTTTGGTTTACCACAAGGATTCACCCAAAGGATTCAAACGCCTCTTGAATCCCACAAAAGGTCAACTTTCTAATTCTATATAATTTCCTTACAACACTTCAAAAATTAAATTCCCAAATACTGATGAAATTTCAATGTTTTTTTTTTTGGTCATTTTTGTTTTTCAGGAAGGAGGTCATTCTTCTCCCTTTCAACGTTTAGGGGAAGCAAGGGGTATTGATGTAAAATATACAACATATAGGTTAATTAAGCTTTCTTCTTTACATGCATTTATTGTGTTGTAGAAACGATTGATTATGGGATGTATATTGTGGTCATATTCCTTCAAGCAAGAATCCTCCTTGCTAGAACGGGTATGATAGAGCTTCTTATTAATATTTGTTGGTGGATGTTTGAGATTGCTTGTTTAAGGTGTTTATTAGATTATTTATAGTTTCATAATAATATTAATAAACACGTTTAAATGTTTGGATGAAATAATGTAAAAAATTGCTTATTCACGAATAAGTTATTTTCTTTATAAGCTGTTTAATTCTAATTTAATTATATATATAAAGTATTTTAGACATTTCTTAAAATTTAAGAGGTATACCCATCACAACATAATGTACAACCTTATTAAGCATCTAATATTATACCTCATCGTATCTTTATGATATCTCTAAATCTTGAAATCTTGAAAGCACTAAACCCTAACCTCCTCTACACATTTTCACTACCGTCAAACCCACATCTCTTCTGTCTCACTCCTTATATCTTCAGTTTTTTCAACAACATTCTTGTACCATCACCCTCCTCATGTCGCATGCTACAATCTAGAATAGGTCACCAGCCATCATTTCCTCCATTAATCTTTTCTACCTCTGCTTCTCTTCTCAAAACTACAATCGAACATGTGTTTCTGCTCAGGAAAACTGTAATTAATATCCAAGTTTTCAAACCTTAATCTAGCCAACGCAATCACAGCTCTCTCTCTCTCTCTCTCTCTCTCTCTCTCTCTCTCTCTCTCTCTCTCTCTCTCTCTCTCTCTCTCTAAACCATCATTGCTACCTGATCAATGACAAAAAAATGTGCAGGTGGTGCACCTGTGTCTCTACTCAAGGAAATGGTAATGAAAATCCAACTTTTGAAATGCTAATCTAGCTAACACCATCGCACCAGTTATCATTTGCCTTTTTTTCTCTCTCTCTCTCTCTCTCTCTCTCTCTCTATATATATATATATATATATATATATATATATATATATATATATATATATATATCAATGGTGATGACGATGATGACAACAGAAGAGGAGGAGAAGAATGATCCAACGATGGTCGTTGTTGTCTTTTGGTAAATTATTTCCCTTTCTCCCAACTTGTATCCTATTGTTGACATATAAAACCAAAACCTCATTACTATCATCTACTGAAAGCTTTCAATCCTGATAGGGATTTTGGTAAAATGCTTTCTTCTTTTTCAGTTTTGGGTTTTAATCAACAAGAATTTATCTAAAACTAAGATAATTGTAGTGGTTGTTATTTGTAAATGCAGTTTTGGGTATACTTGTTCTAAATTGCTTCCTGTTGTTGTTACTGCCTCCAAAGACAGATCATTTCCATGAAGGGGATGGGTTTTGGTGCTTCAATTTCTTCTTGATTCAACCTATCCAATACAACAAAGTGATCCAACAAGTCTTGATGAATGGCATGAGTATTCCAATTTAATTAATCTCTCCAAGCACACATATTGCTCTATTCAGATTAATATAGACAAATTTCTGATAGTTCTTTTACTATTTTGTTGTCTGTAAGGATTGTTTTGGAGAGAGATCCAGATCTTATTCAACAAAAGGTCATCAATGATCGTCATTCTGCTCTTCACATAGTTGCCGCCAATGACAGGAGAAAGGTAGGTAATTCAAGAATTTCTTCATTTTTTTACTTTGTTTTTTGTTTTCCCTTTATGGATTTGTTCATTTTTTCATACAATGTGTGGATTTTTGTTCAAATTGTTTATATGCTTATTGACGATCAGTTTTTCAATCCCGATTCTTTAAATCGTTCTATGCATGTGTGTTTGTGTGTTCTCTGTTTGAATTATACTTGAATTTTTGTTTTTATGTCAATTTCATGAATCAGATGTGATGTATATATAATAAATGTTTCATGTCTGTTGTTTTGCAATTCACATCTCATTTGTTTTAATTTTGAACAGTTATATGTACAATATTTAAAAAAGCAATGCTCCAAGATAAACCATACAACTTGGAAAAGCAAGACAAACAAAATTTTAAATCTCTTTTAACTTGGAGAAGAACAGGATTTATCCCAAGTTCATTATTGCAATTATCAGATATTGTTTCTCTACAAGGTCATTATCACAAATTTCAAGTCTCTTACAATAGAAAAATTCCCAAAATAAAACATACATTTTGGAAATTATATGTATAGGAATGTTCTTTTTTATTTAATCAAGGTATATTTATCTAAATGGTTTTTTTTTTTATTTAAGTTTTTATTTTTGTTTTTTTATTTTCATTTTTTATTTTTATTTTATTTTATTTATTTATTTTTTATTTTGTAGCTTTTTTTTTTTTTTTTTTTTTTTTTTCTGAAGGTCAATACTTTATTATTATTATTATTATTATTATTTTAACCTTTTCTTATTTGGATTTCCTGTGATTTTTTTTATTTTTATTATTATTTTTTTATTATTTTTTTTTTCTAATTGGATTTGTATGTTAGAAGAGCTTTATGTACCTGTTGAAAGGTTTGGAGTGGTCAGGCTGTCAGAGATGTCTATCTGCTAAAGAACCATTACACTACGTAGGTTTGTGCGTCCAACCTCTAACTTTAAGTTAAATGTTGTTAATTAAAAAGCTTATTATTAACTAAAAGTATTTTGAATTATATTCATTGATATTAATTTAAGGTAGGCATGTCACATACTCACTTGTTGTTAACCGTATACTTGAACAAACAGAAGTTGTTGAAGGTGTGAAAGCGAAAGTTAAAGAAGAAAAGAAATATGAAAGAACTAAATAGAAAAAGGAAAAGGATAAAAAAGTTGTCTTGGCTGATGAGGTTTATATTAAGAAAAAGAATAGAGACGAGGATAAATATGAAATGAAGTAGAAAGCGATGCAAAAAAAAGGTGATGATGAAGGGGGTTAACTAAATGCAATATCAACTTTGGTTGAATGTAAGGAATGGAGAAAAGGCGGAGTCATTTCTTATCAAGAAATAGCAACTTACTATCATATCGGGGTCATATAAAAGGAATAATATATTAATTCTACATAATTGGGCCCAAAATGTTTCTTTTTTGCTGTGAGTTGTTAAATTGAACTTGTCAATTGTTATTTTCATTTTAAAATGACTATTTTACCCTTAGACCAAAACTGAGAAAAACATTTGCCACATATCAATTTTATAAATTTTGCTTATTTGTTTTAGTTAATAGTTTGTAACTTCTTAATGCAAATTATAGAGGTGGCCCTAAATCATTTTGATGTTTACAATGTTTATTTAAAAATTAAAACCATTTTAACATCATTTACTGTTTGGCCATTCACATCAGTGCAATACAAATAGTCTTTCAAATGTATCACATCAGATTTTATAATTACCTCTACATCAGTGCAATAACAACCTTCTTTCAAATCTGGTCCCTATTGCCACATTAATAACTACTTTATTTTTTATAAGATATTTACTTTAATATTAGTTCAATAATAAAATAGTATAAGTAATAAAATAAGTACTCATCAAATAATAACGAACTTGACCATTAGTCTATAAAAAAAATAATGTTTGAAAACAAAATTTGATGATCGGACCTATCGTGCTTAAAATAATGTAAAGGAAATTGATTAATTAGAATGTTAATATAAATAAGGATGTAATGCATAAATAATATTATATAAAGATGATGAGCCCTATTTATGCTTTGCAAGCCTTTCATCTGGTGAAAGACATATGTTTAGTTGGCTTGAAAATGAAGTCCACATGTATTTGAAAGGAGATTGCAAGACGCCATGTGGATGCTCTTACCCTTCCTTTTGCATTTGGGTAATGGAATTTGGGTAATGGAGCTCAAAGATTGCAACATAAAATCATAATTTTGTATTGAAAAAATCGTCATTGACTTTTTTATATCATTAAAGCCATCCTAGATTTTTTTTGACAAAATTACATAAATTGTCCTCATGATTGACAAAATCGACAAATTATGGTCCTTATGACGAATTCTTTACATAGATGGTCCATGTGGTTTCAAAATCTTGCAAAGACGGTCCTTTTGACTAACGACGTTAACTTTTTCAGTTAAGTTCTATGTGAAATAACATATTTTGCCCTTCATGCATAAGGATGCTTTATGTAATATGTTTCTACCACAAGGACCATTTATGTAATTTTCTTTATTATTTATTATTTTTTTTTATTTATTTTAATTATATATTTATACATTTAAGGATTTAGATTTGTTTAAATTTATTGTTTAATATATATTCATGCTAACATTTTTTAACGTGTTGCTCAAATTATTTTTTTTAATCTTTTTGACATTTTCTTCAAGTAAATTTATTAATGTTTTTTATTTTGACGTTTTATTCGAATATTATTTATTCTTTTGACGTTATGTTCGAATATATTTTTCAACTATATAAGGTTGTATAATTATTATTTTTGTAAACTAATTTGTTAACATTTTTTTATAAAAAAGTGTAAGATGTTTGTTAAACGTGAATATGATTAATATAGATTAGGTAGACATAGGCTAAGCTGAGACCGCCTCACAACTTTACCGAGAACGACCAGGTCATTTCACATTGGATTTAAATGTAATTATTTAAAGTTATTTTTTTTTTGTTTTTAGCAGTGTAGTAAAAAATACAACCCAATGGCCTCTAATTGGTCAGGTAGCACTTAGGGATTAATCATAGATTAATCGGGACCTAGTTGTGATTTTTTACAACACTGCTAAAAAAAATAACTCGAAATAATTACATTTAAATCCAATGTGAAATGACCCGGTCGTTCTCTGCAACGTTGTGAGACGGTCTCAGCGTAGCCTATGTCTACCTAATCTATATTAATCATATTCACGTTTAACAAACATTTTACACTTTTTTATAAAAAAATGTTAATAAATTAGTTTACAAAAATAATAATTATACAACCTTATATAGTTAAATATTTGAATTAAAAAATAATAATTATATAACCTGATAAAAGAAAAAAAATGAAAACATAATTAAAAGTGAATTAAGTTACGAATTATCATTACAATAGCCGTGAAATCCTTTAACAAATATAAACATACTATATGTTGAAAAATGTATTTGAACAAAACGTCAAATAAATAAATAAATAATATTCGAATAAAACGTCAAAATAAAAAACATTAATAAATTTACTTGAAGAAAATGTCAAAAAGATTAGAAAAAATAATATATATATATATATATATATATATATATATTAAACAATAAATTTAAACAAATCTAAATACTTAAATATATAATTAAAAAAAATAAAAAAAATAAATAATAGAGAAAATTACATAAATGGTCCCTGTAGTAGAAACATATTACATAAAGCGTCCTTATGTATGAAGGGCAAATATGTCATTTCACATACGACTTAACTGAAAAAGTTAACGCCGTTAGTCAAAAGAACCATGTTTGCAAGATTTTGAAACCACAATGACCATCTATGTAAAGAATTCGTCATAAGGACCATAATTGGTCGATTTTGTCAACCATGAGGACCATTGATGTAATTTTGTCTTTTTTTTTTTCGTCAATGCTAAAATAAGTTGTTTCCTAGTTGCAACAGGTTATAATCATGACATAGATTAATGGTTGGTCTTATTATGTGTAGAACCAAGCATAACAACCATGTTTTGTGTTTTGAGGTACGGTAGATATTAGGTTCTTGAGGGAAAAATTACCCAATTCCATGTGGAATGGATTTGGTGCTGAACAAGTGCATTTGGTTGAAAAACACATAAACATCATTGTGTAACTATTGCTAAGTATTTTAGTTTTGTTATTGTGCAGATTATGGTCCGTAAGAGGGACTAACAAGATTAAGAAGATAGGAGTAATAGATTTGGTTTATAATTTTGAGTTAATGCCATCAAACCAACCTAACTTATTTAGTAGAGTGGACTGTAGTGTTGGACATTATCATCCTTTTTAATACATATACAAAGTCTCTTTTTTTTGTACTCTATTAAGAAATGCTCAAAAGGTCTACTTTCGATTTGCTTTTCAATGTTCATATCCTAATAATTACACATGTATTCAATATCAAGGATCATATCATGTTAATTACACAAAATTATACAAGTTCCAATCTTTTGATTAGTGTTTGGAAGTCATCCAAAATTCATTTACTTATTGAATGATTAAAAGTCTTACATATCGTGTGGAATAATTTATATATTAAAGTTTGTATTGGTAAGTTTTAGTCTCTTAAAATTGTATTGACTAAAAAGGAAATCAATGACATCAAATAACTATGAATAAACTTTTTCATACAATATAAGTATAAATTGATATTATTGCCCTTAATAATATTCACTACACCGTACATTTAGCGTCGCCATGTTCCAAACATACATATTTGTAAATTATATAATCTTAATTAAAGGTAACGACTCTGTTAATTTGTATATATGAAAACAAAATCATATATAACCAATAAGAAAAATTAGAAACTGTTAAAATATTTTAAAAATGATTTGTTTAATTCAAATATAGCTTGGTATATGGGTTATTATGCCCACATATACTACAAATTGATATATTTTTTGTAGAAAAGAAATTATCCGTTGCCTTCTGAAAGTAAACTAATTGCGGAAAAGCAACAATTTCCAAAAACACCTACCAAAAGAAACTAACTATCGATGAAAGCTAATCATCAAAAAACCATTTGTCACCGCTACATCGCACGAGTAGACTACTAGTGTGTGTGTCTCTCTCTCTCTCTCTCTCTCTCTCTATATATATATATATATATATATATATATATATATATATATATATATATTTATTGAAACTACTAATTATTATAGGTGAATCAATTTACCAATCTAGTAATATAATTTTAACTTTTTTTTTTTTCAATGACTAGCTTCATATACACCGATTTACCTTTTTTTGGTTGTATCTTTTGGTCAATTTACATTTGTAAGCAAAATTAACCAAATATTTAGAAACAAGATTGTTGTGTTTTGGTCCTGTATAAGTATTTTTATAAACTTTGCTTTGGTACATCTAAGTTGTTAGATAATTTTAATTCTCAATACATTTAAAACCTAAGCCTTTATGTTTTTCTTGGTGAAGAATTAGTGAATCGTCATTCACTTACCTCGAAATTATTTACATGTTGGATTACGACATCTATTTTCTAATGTGTAAATAATGTTGTTGGATCCTAGCTCTAATTTCTCATTTTTGGGTGTTTAATTAGGGATGCAATTCTAATCAAAACTTTATTCCTTTCTATTTGCAGATGTCTAACGCAAACGCAAACAACGCTGCTGTTGGTTCATTCTCGCGAATGAACCTATGTCGAAAGGTGACATTCGACGGATCGAATTTCAACGAATGGATAAGATACATTCGCATGATTTCTCGCTACGAGGACAAAGAATATGTCCTCGACGAGAAGCTTGAAAAGATCAATCCGGAAATTGCTACTCCCGAAGAAATGACCGTCTTTGAGACCCATGAGCGTGATGCAACGAAAGTCCATTGCATTATGCTGGCCACTATGAACCTTGAACTCCAAAAGTCCTATGAGGACATGTGTCCCTATGAAATGCACCAAGATTTGCTGGAGATGTACCACCAAAGCGCAATGCAAGAGTGCTACGAGATCATCACCAACATGATCACCGCTAAGATGGGGAGTGGAGAGTCCCTAACCTTGCATTTGCAAAAGATGCAAAGGTATGTTGATCGTCTTCGCAAGTTAAATGTTAACTTTGGGGAAGACTTGGCTATCGACATCATTCTCCACTCCTTGCCCTCGTGCTACAACCAATTTAGGATGACCTACCACATGAACAAAAAAGCAGTCACCCTAAGCAAACTCCAAGGACTCCTGAGAGCTAAGTGCTTTATCTCTTCAAACCAAGGCGCATAACCTCATATCTAGTCCCTAAATAGCTTCATAATGGATAAAGTCTCCAACTTTATCCATTAGGATGGTCTAAAAAAACCAAGATCTAGTCTTTAAGCCTCAAAGGGACCAAGAATGCATCTTTCTCAGTTAAATCCATTAAGTCTAAGTCTCCAACCTTCATATCTAAATCCACATGATGTTTAGATGGATAAAGTTTCCAACTTTATCGATAATAATGTCTCAAGTTTTTAAGATCTAAACTTTAATACACCAAAATAACCTAAATAACCAAGATAACATAAACAAAAATCTACAACAAAAAGTCTATATTTTGGTTCTATTAAAAAAAACCATTATTAATTTTTTTTTATTGCAAACTATTGAAATCGATAAACACTTACAAAATAACCATTCTAAGTCGACTGTAAGGGTTAAATTGCAACAAAATGACTTTTTCATTAATAATGGTAAAGTTTAAAGACTTCTTTTGGAGATTTTTTTTATAATGACTAAATTTATTTAAAGTAAAATTATATTTATTCATTAAAAATTAAAAAACATAAAATAAAGATAACTTTTTTTATTAAAAAACACAAAATGATAATTTATAAGTTATTTTTGAAATTTTTTTGTGATTCTCTTCAATAAATATTATTACTATAATCTTAAAGATACAATATATATCATATATAGCTTAAGAAGAACATAATCCGAGATTAACATATCATTGATAGTCAATGGATCTCAAAGATCTAGGAATTACGTGGTGATCGAAATTGGTGTTGGGTGCATTTCATGCACCCATTTTGGAGTTTTATTTCATATAATTGCATTGTATTTAGGCTTAAACTCTTGCATTTTACATGTTTTTCGGGACATTCCATAATACTAATTCACTCTCACACTTTTGTGATATTTTAAGGACTCTTGGAGGTGAGATCTAGCTTAGGGAGGTGAATAAAAGGCGCGGACAAGATTTCATGACTTTCGGAGCATCGGGAAGGAAGATTTGAGGATTGCAGCCATTCAGGGACTTCCACGACTGTGTAAACTATAGCCATGAGTTTACACGGGCCGTGTAATCGAGCATACTTCAACAACATACTTTGAAGACCCAACCAATTTGAGCAGTCTACTTATTGCATTTACACAGACCGTGTAAACGTCAATACATATTTACATGGGCCGTATAAACGTGGACGTGGGTTTCAAAGCAGTTTCTCATCTTTCCGAAAAGGCAGCAACCAATTTCAGTTTTGGGTCTGTCGATCATTTTTACTTGTTTGATCATGAATACCGATCCCTTACTATTATTCATTAGATCAAAAGAAAACTATTTTCAAAATCTTTAGTTTATGGTCTTATAATTCAAATTGTTAATACAATGTTTCATGAGATCATTTTTACTTGTTTAAATATAGAACATTTTAACATGTTAAAAGAAAGTCATGAAATCTATGAAGATAGTATAGTAACAATGATTCAAAGCTTATTCGAATATTTGAATAAGATGTATTATTGTTGAATCATCTTCTTGGACATGAAAATTGCATTATCAAATATCCAATTAGATAGGATTTTGGAATTCATTTGACCATAAGTTTTCTGATAAATGATAGTCTTTTGTCAAGATGGATGACGATATTACTACCCTAGCTATAGTACGAATATCTGTTGGAATTAGTTCAACTAATGGACCGTTCAGATTGACCATAATGTTTACTAATTCAAATACTTCCAAAAGGGTTTAGGTGAAATGTAATTTTAGAATCATAGTCTTGGATACATAAATGAAAAATGCATTACCAAGTATCCAGTTGGATTGAATTTTGGATATCGTTTGATGACAAGTCTTATGATAAATGTAAATCTTGTTTATCAAGATATATGATGAATACATCAGTAGGTGATTTGAATATCTGTTGGAATTAGTTCACACTAATAAATTGTTCAGTTTAATCACGATACATAGTAATACCAACTTCATATGGACATGAGTCTAGAACATTTCAAGTGTCGATTCGTATATGGGTCATTGAGAATGTGGAAAGAGGGTGAAATTCAATTCACATATTCTTCGAATTAAAATTATATTATATATTTTAGTTCCTTAGTTTGATTTTATTATAGATTTTCGGTTTTTATTCCATAAAATAAAAGTATTAATAAACTCATTTGTTATTTCGTATGTTACTTTTCTATTTAGGATCAATATGTAAGTTATTTTGACCGATTTAATGTGTCGGTTATGAATCATCTCATTTATTATTGTAAGGATTTTAAGGTTATTAGTCTCGTATATAAGAAGATTAGATTGTAATGTTAAAGAGATCGAAATATTATAATAAAAAGTTTCTCCTGTTTTGGGTTCTCTTTATTTGTTTTCTTGAAAATATCTAGCTTTTATCGCTTCCATATTGTGTGACTTCGATTTGAATTGTTCAATAACTTTTTCAAACATGTAAGTTGTAATCCTCGATAAATATGATATCATACCATAATTCAACTTTAACAAAAGTTAAATAACCATACAGATACAAATATGGTTACAATCATTTATTGTTCAAAAGCTCCATTTGCTCAATAACATCCACTTCAATTGCTTTCATCTCCTTTTTTCTTCCCTGCCATTAAAATCTTTGCTGCTTCAAGCCTCAAACTCACTGCTTCCCAAGACACAAGCTTATCCAAGAACACCGATACATAATCAGGCCTGCGGTTCTGTAAATAAAACAAATTCAAGTTTCACTGATAAACCTTTCATATATCATCCGATTAAGCAACTAAAAGGAACAAGTTCTTACCTGAAAGTCGAGGTAGTATGCATGCTGCAAGTAACAAGTAACACCATATTAGATTCAAAGTGAACGTGTCATAAAGATAGTTTTGTTTCTTTATAGGTTAATGATGTGCAATTGGTCATTTTTGTTTTAATTTAATTTTACACAATAAATCTTTCAACTTGATGCTCATGTAAATTTGAGTCTTTTTGTGTTTTCGTGTTATCGTGTAACACGTATGGTTAAAAATATATCTATTTGTGTCATGGTACGTGTCACACATGTTTGTTATGTGTCGTACAAAAGAGACGTTTTACAATACATGTGTAAATTCGTGTTGACACATATACACAATACATAGACACATATTGTGAGGTCTACAATAAGCATGCATTGTATGTGCATTCACATGTTGGTTAAATGTGAATCCATTTAAAAAAAAGATGGAATTTTCTTCTTTCCCTTTCTCTTTATTGAATTTCCTTCGTTAATTATTTTTTAATAAAATGTTTTGATTTTAATTATATTTGTTAATATTTTTACGTGCCAACTTAATATTGATTTTATTTCTATTTAATTATATTGATGTTTAATTTTTAAGATAACTTATATTTATAATCAATATTAGTTTTATATATAATTTATAACATTGTTATTGCTCTGTTCCTAAATAAAAATTGGTTTTTAATAAATTTAGCAAAGACATTGTTTACATTCATTTATATTTTAAATGCTTAGTAAACAATCGAATAACTATTTTTCTTGTTTTATATGTACAAAATAGACCCAGCCTTGGCCTTCAACTTTTCTCGGTTTTTTTAAAAAAAGAAGACGACTATTATGGGTTTACGCAATAATGGTGTTTTTTTACAAAAATATTAAGTTTTAGGGATCTATTGATTTCAATTAAACGACAAACGACAATGACCAATTGTGTACATGGGCATAAATTTCATTTCTTTATAATGAAAGGGAAATAGGGAATCATGTGTTATACCTCCCAAACATCAATGGTGAGAAGAGGCTACAAAATAGAAGAAAAAGAAACCAATTTATATATTAGTTAATCCATGGTTACAAAAAAAAAAACAATAACAATATTATACTTATTATCTTTAGTTTTTAACTCACATGGTAGTCCAAAACAAGAGGATTAATTGCATTTGGGCTATTCACGACAGCAAGTTTCTTCTCATCCTCTTTGTCTAGAAGGAAACACAAGGGTAAATGTCAAGACTCATCAAAATTAACATGGATGCATTTTATTTTATTTCAAACTTTTTAGCTTTAACCTAACAGACACTTACATACAAGCCAAGCCCAACCAGAACCGAACTGAGTCGTGGCAGCTGATTTCAACTCACTGATTACGCCTTCAAACGAACCAAAATCTCTTTTTATCAGTTCCAAAAGTTCTCCAGATGGCTTTCCACCTCCATTAGGTTTCATAGACTCCCAGAAAAACTCATGGTTCCATATCTGATCCAAGGGTTTCAACAATTAATGGATTTACATTACAATATCTGACACCACTGAAAGTAAACTTAAAAAGAATCAACAAATGACATATATGGCATACAATACCTGTGCAGCATTGTTGAAGGTCGGAAGAATATCACCTTTGTTGTATGAAGTCAAAATTATGCTTTCTAATGTCATTTTATTTAGTTCAGTTCCTTCTATTTGCTTGTTTAGGTTGTTCACGTAAGATCTGTGGTGCTTTCCCCAATGATACTCTAACGTCTCTTTGCTCATATGTGGCTCAAGGGCATCCTACCACAGATGTATCATCATGTAGCACAGGAAGTATATATATATATATATATATATATATATATATATATATATATATATATATATATATATATATTACAGAGATAAACACGTACATCATGTAATTAACGACGTATTGTTCAATATATATTAAGTCAGGCAGGCGTACATGATACGTACCAGTGCAAAAGGAAGAGGCTTCAGATCCATGTTGGCTGATATCGTCAGATGAACAGATCAACGTCTCTGTAACATAAATATTGTAGTTTTTCTTCAAACAGTTAGAAGATGAAGAAGATAACACTTAACAGAAAACTTGCATCTTTATTTGGAGCTAAACCACGTTGGGACACGTGTAAAAACAAGTAATAAGTTTCTGAAAGAGGTTATAATTAGGGTTTTATCTGGATAATCCGTATGAAATCACAAACAAACCAGATAAAAATGATTTACTGACAAAGATATTTCGTCCTAACCCATGGTTCCCCAGAAACCCAAGAAATTTGAAATTTTATCCATGTTCAATCGTTTGATGCAGTCAGAATAACGAATTTGGAAGAAACAGTCGAAGTCGCACAGAGACAACTTACATGCTCCTGTGGCCTTCGTAAAAGCTCCGTGACAATCCACCAAATTCTACAATTAATTGGAATCTTAATCTTAATATGATATATATAGATGACTATGAGAAGACGTTGAAATGTCTCGGATGGGGGGTTGGTTGAGTTTTGTACTACAATTAGTACAGTCTAGCTAGTACTATCAAAAAGCTTGTACTGATCTATATATTTATCAAATCTACGTGTCATGTGGGCCCACATAAATTGTCTTGTAAAATTGGTTATTGAATCTCAATTTATATCCAAGAAAAAAAAAATAGAAAATAAATATATTTTTGTAAGGTGGGTGTAAATTGGAATCTGATGCTACTTAATGGTAACAACGTGGTTCGTAAACGTAGGAGCCATACAAATGGAGAGACAAATTAAGGGATAGGGAGAGGAACCATTTCTTCATTTCGTAACTTCCTGCATGATTGTGGAAAAACTACTTTGTGGGAAGCATGTCGTAAAGTGGGACACATTATTGAACAAGGAAGAAGGTTTGCCTTGGTTGGCTTCGGGAAGATGCATGACATTGAAAAGCTTTCAAGTGGATTAAACTTGGTGAGAATCAGGAAAATGCAGTTGGCTGTAAACAAAGGAAGAATGATTTTGATTGTGAAATTGTAGAATGTAGATGCATCTAGAAGATCAGGGGGATGATGAATCGCACTTTGGAATACTTGTAGTTTTCAAGAAATTAGAGTGTGTCAAAAATATGAATTTTCTAGCGGTTACATGTTAGTGGGTAAATGACTAAATATGGACCTAAATTTTAAATATCACATTTACCTTTTAGATTCTATAACTCCATGATTTTTTTAATGATACCCTTTTCGACGTGGTAAAAAACACATGCCTATTAATTGGTAAGTCGTATCTAATCTAATGATGATCTCAGAACAGTTAAAGAGGCGATTGAAATCTGGAGAGTCGTATCTATTGATGATCTCGTAAATCATGTATGCTAAAAGAAAAGATTGATGCGGCCCTTGGAGTTCTTTGCTTATAAGTTATAACATATCCCTTACTTCCCAAGAACTAGACGATAGCAGCGTCTTTGAAAACAAAGACAAATAGAGATATAAACGGCTAAAAGATAATTCATTTTAAGTAGGGGTAGAATTCATATAGCTAGATACAGGTTAACAATCTTATGCCTTTTGCTTATGTAACTCTGAGATTTTAATGAGAAACAAGCAACTTAAAAGAGGGGGTTTGTGTTTAAGACCTGAATTTATTAGAAACACATAATGAAAACAAGACAATCAATGGTGAACTGGATCCGGTTTCAAATTCTTTCTATCTATTATGTGAAAAAAAAAACTTGGATTGATATCGAATTCAATTATTAATGGTATAAGTTGGTACTAAAAGACATCTAATACCTTTTTTACTTGCCAACATGTTTATTTAAAACAACCAATCTCTTTAATTACACCTAGTCTTACTAAGTAGTTTAAAGAAACTATTAAATCAAACTAAAAGATCGCATACAGTTTCATGGAAGTATTCCACAGAATATTCGTTTCCTTTCACAACCTCGATGGTTTGAAAACAAATAATTCGGGTTTGCAATGACAACTTTTTCTAACCTAGAACCATTGTTATCGGTTTTAACTCCTAAAAGAATTCAGGATTTCAATAATTGAAAATTAACACTAGAATTTAAATGGCCAAAATAAACTAAATAAAAATTCAAAGAATTTGAATCAAGAAAAATATGCATTACTAGACCATAAGTGTTTCCAAAACTAATTTGAAAGGTTTAACCACAACAAAGATGAAATACACACTCTAAAACCAGAAATTGGGTTTTTTAGTCGATAATAGCTACAAATGTTATAAGAATCAAATTGTTAAAAAAAGTTAATCACACTTAAAAATGATGAACAAATGCTTTCGAATGATTCCTAATGCCAACATAAGATGAAAATCACATTCTTCACTCCCTCCGGTCATATATCCCAAAAATAAGGCCTAACTCCCTATTTGTCGAATTTTGGAATGTGCCAAAAGGGCTACTATACGCAAATTAAAACACATAACACATGTAAAAAGCCTAAGAAACCCACTAGCCATGTAAACCCAAAAACACGCTACTTTTTCTTACAATCCTGCCTACCTTTGTTGCCATTTTGTACATCTGATCCATTTACACGACAACGGGAAATACAAGGCAAAAACCATGGCCCATGTAATCTTTAAAGTTTCGTAGCCTATTTTTGCTATATGACCAGTTCTAGAGGGTGAACGATAGAGGCGACGGTCCATAGCTCATCTTTTAAAGGGCTCAATTTTTTTATTGAAATTATTATATTTAGAAAATAGTACAAATAATTTTTTTTAATTATTGATTTTTTATAAAAAAAACTTGATTATATTTGTGTATTTTAAGGGAACATTTTTTTTTCTCTCGTCCTCCGCCCAAAATATATTTGGAACGGCCCATAAATGGCCACTGTGAAACCAACACTTAATTTTACATGACATGGTTAGTCTTCTGTCTTTACCGGCCAAATATGAAATTTCCAACCCTTTTGTTCATTTAATGATTGTCCTAAACCAAAGCTTCCCAACCTAATCCCAAGTATGCTCCATGATTCCAATGTCCCTACAATACATCAAAGCCCGCACAAATAATTAAATTCCACGAGATTCCACAAAATGACCCGTAAATGATAAAATTCATAAATGAAATGCAATTACATGAGATAAACATGCATGAAATACATCCAACAATCCATTTCATTATAGTTTTATGTCACCTTAAAGCCAATTCAACTATCTAAAACTTTTATATATCCTCAATATAACAAGAACATTTCCACAACTTATTTATGTGTTCAATATATTTAATTTATATCATTTTTGTAAGTTTTGTATAAATCAATATATTTCGAAATTAAAGTAATATAAATTCATGTCATATTATAGATAAATATTACTAGTTTCATTGTCTGTTTATAACTCTATATTTATACCAACAAAATATTACAATAATAATTAATTCATATTATATGTATATATGTTTACTTACTACCAAAGCTTTAGTTTTATAATATTAATGTATTCTTAAATGTTATAAAAAGTTATTTTATATGTGTTTCAATGTATAGTAGATTAAATTAAATTAAATAACGTTGGAACATTTTATTTAGCAAAATGATTGAAAATCTAAACTTAATCAAATATATTTTTTAAATGGGATGAAATTAGATTTATCTTGTTTATTTCGTCAATCAAACATGTTTAGTAAACGAATTAAATTCGAATCGACCATTTTTCATTTCAAATAACAATAATGGGCAACAGTTATCAATAGTTTGCACAACCCCCGTTCCAAACCTGATGATTGTTACTCAATGAAGACTTTACCCGGGATATAGAACAATATCGCAGGTATAAAGAATGATCTCATGAAAAAAACATCCATGTCAGTCTAGTGATCTCCAAGCAATTAGGTCCCACTTGTGAAATTTGGAAATTTGGCTTAACACTAGATGGCTCATATACAGTGTGTACCCTTAGGAAAAAATGGGATTATCGATCCCTTACCATCAATTATAATTTTCATTGGATTAAAGAAATACCACTAAAAGTCTTCTGTTTCATTTAGAGGGCGCAAGCTAGCAGAATTCCAACGACAAATGAACTTTCAAAAAGAGGGGTAATCTTGGAAACATTGACATGTTGAATGTGTGAGGAGATAGAAGAGTGTCCAAACCATACTCTTGTGGCATGCTCTTATGCAAAGATGGTCACAGAGGGGATATAGAGATGGTGTAGTGTGCAAGTTGGAAGTTTTCTTAAGGCAAATGACATTCTAGAGTTCACAGCGAGGTGGGGGTCATGTCCAGAGAGAAGAAGGATTTTTATAGCCATTTGTTATTGTGTGCTATGGTCTATTTGGATAGCAATTAATGATAGAGTTTTCAGGGAAATCTGGCTGCCACCAAATAAAGTCATAGATATTATCAAATCCATGACCTTTCTTTGGGTGAAAATAGGGGTAAAATGAATGAGTCAACATGGACAAAACTGATCTCAATGTCTTTTTTCTTAATCTGTAACTTCAGTTGTTTTTTTTTTCGTTGTTGTTTGTGGTTCTGTGTTTTGCCACTCGTTTATGTGGCTTGTATTGTCGTTCCTTTTTCTTCTCTTTTTTATTGGTTTGGGTTGAATCGTTTTTTTTACTCTACTACAAGGGCTAAAAGATCGTTTATGAGATACTACAGGGGCCATTTAGGCAATGGCTCTAAAGTGCAAAACCCTGGTGTTGATAATCTCGTCTTCTGTAATACAGAACAACAACAAGCATTTCTTTTAACCCTCTTCTCTTCCAATTGTGTTTGTTAGGGTTTCTCTTTGCGTCCCACTATCCATCATAATTTGCTCTGTTACATACTATTTGAAGTCACAAATATCTTGTCGCTAAAGGTTGGTAAGATCCAAAACCCATGTTCTTATCCTTGTTAATTTGAGTTTCAATTTTGGTTTCCTGCCATTTGATTTTGTATACATTTACTCCCTCATTCCCCGAAA
Source organism: Lactuca saligna (assembly GCF_052625555.1). Classification (NCBI taxonomy): domain Eukaryota; kingdom Viridiplantae; phylum Streptophyta; class Magnoliopsida; order Asterales; family Asteraceae; genus Lactuca; species Lactuca saligna. The sequence goes on along the minus strand of NC_136424.1, from coordinate 10,972,545 downwards.
ATTGATTTTGTATGTCAATCAATAGCAGTTGAAGTCCGTATGAAATTTCAAGTTACAAATCAATCAATATCAAATCCGAATCGAGCTGTAATTTATTTCAAACTAAGGAAGTAATCTTCAAGTTTTTCTAGCTTTGTTTCCGTTCACTAATGCATAAGTCCTGCTTGACGGAATTTACATAAAATTACTTGTTTATTAAGTTTTCTACATGTTTCGAAATTTCAATTCTGTTCTCATGAGTTAAAATTAGGTTACATTACAGTTTAATCGTATTGTTTTACGAACTTTCAGGTTCGATGGCCCGTGAATGGACAGGAATTCAACTGTTTCCTCTTGCAACCCAGACCAAGTTGTTGGAACTACTGGGAGATTTAAAGACGAAGGTGTACATCAATCCCTAGTTGTTCTCTTTACTTTCGTTTAACGTCTATTGTAAAACCTAATTTTCATGGTTTAAGTCGATTCAATTGAGAATTCCTGAGAAGCTTGTTGTGAAAGAAGCATTATTTGCTATTAAAATTTGGATCCTTGTAATATCACAGGAGAGGGACAGTTTGACTATCCTTGTAATGGGAAAGGGAGGTGTTGGGAAATCTTCAACTATAAACTCCATTCTTGGTGAACGAGCAGTTGCAGTCAGTGCCTTTCAGGTATATCATACACCCTCATAGCTTCATAGCTTATAACACCATTAAAGTAATTCCACTTTGTAACTTTCATTTCATTTATATAATTTTTTGTTTCAGTCAGATGTCCCAAGACCAGTGATGGTTTCCCGTGAAAGATCTGGATTCACATTGAACATCATCGACACACCAGGGATTGTTGAAGGAGGTTATGTGAATGACCAGGCTCTTGACCTCATCAAAAGGTGTGGTATTCAGTATTCAGTATCAAAATCTGGATTGAATAATATTGTTTATGAAATATGAATTATGTCTGAATGAGTTGGTTTGTGATTTTGCAGGTTTCTTTTGAACAAAACAATAGATGTTTTGTTATATGTGGACAGATTGGATGCGTATAGAGTGGATAACTTGGATAAACAGATTGTGAAGGCAATAACAGAGAGTTTTGGTAAAGAAATATGGCATAAAGGAGTGGTAGTGCTAACACATGCTCAGCTCACACCACCAGATTGTCTTGGTTATGATGACTTCTTTGGAAAAAGATCAGAGGCTCTTCTAAAAGTTGTAGAATCTGGAGGGCGTTTCAGGAAACGTGAAATTCAGGTACTCAGTCTCTTTTTATTTACTTATATATAATTTCTTTAATCTGATTGGTGTGGATATTTTTCTTGTAGGGGCACTCAATTCCAGTTGTGTTGGTTGAAAATAGTAGCAGGTGTAATAAAAATGAACGTGAGGAGAAGGTTAGTGGTTATTGCTATATCATGTTTTGACCTTGATTGATTGATTTTTTTTTTTTTTTTTTTTTTTTTTTTTTTTGGAATCAGATTCTTCCAAATGGAAGTGCTTGGATTCCTAATATAGTTGAAGTGATTACAAAAGTTGCTACCAATGAAAGCAGTAGCATTTTGGTTGACCAAAAGTTGATTGATGGCCCAAATGCAAATGAAAGAGGGAAAATCTTCATTCCTCTCATCATTGCATTTCAAGTAAGTTGTTATGTTTAAACTTTTCTGCTTGTGGGTCCCTTTCCCTTTCCCTTTGTTTGATTGTTTTTATTTTTGCAGTACTTCTTTGTTGTGAAACAAGTTCAAAAATGGATCAAGGATGATATTGCTAAACAACCAAAGTCTTCATGGGAATGAGCTCTTTTTGCTGCTTTTGTGGTTAATGTTATGTGGAGTTAGAGACAGTTGTTTGTTGGCGGGGTTTTTATTAAGTATTGTGTAACTTTGGAAAATGACTTGGTGTTATTATATTAGACGAATTTTGACAAATTTTTAATGATTTTCTGGTGTGGTTCTAATAAACATTTCGAGTTTTCAGAGTCCTTATCGGAAGTATATGATGTTGTAGGCCTAACTTTTAGCATTTAAGGAAACTTGAATGCAATGGGATAATTTGGATTTCCATGTCATAAATACTTGGAAGTTATTAAATGTAACTGTATTTATGGTGCCCTTATTATAACGACAAAAATAACAAGCAAAAATTAAGCAACTTCCAAATAACCAATGTTGGAGGGGCTCTCCAAATGCTCCGATCTCCATCTATGAAATGGGCCATATGGGTCCCCGCAAATGGGCCATTGGCTTGTGATATATAATTATTAAAAAAACAAAATAAATGATAAAATCTACCGTCTAACTTCAATTTTTAGGATTTCCACATATTATTGATGTTCTTTTTGTATCAAATACCGAAATTAAATAAATCCAATCAAGTATGAAAACTATAAAAACCCAGCAAAAATTATAGATTCTTCTATCTAAATTATATCCACTACGAAAATGTGTTAATTCTCACTGTGAGGTGATCATTTTCTACATTGAGCAATGTCCACTAAGAAATGGGCAGATTTCTCATTGTGTAAAATGATCATTTCCGACAATAAGAACTGACCTTTTCCAAACAAAAAAATGTATTAAAAGCTCAAATTTTCCTCACTAAGAAATGGTTAATTCCCATTAAAAACCATTATCTCTGTAATACAAGATTTAAACTTAAATCGATGTATGAAAGTAGGTTTTAGAGAAATTTCAATATATATTATCAGAGGGAAAAAAAACTGAAGATATTTTTTATATACTCACTGTAAAATGGATGACCCACTAACGAAATGCTCCAAAATAACTTCTTTGGCCATTTTCCAGTTGGGTTCCCCAATTTCGTAGTGAGATCCTTACTTCGTATTTGGACTTGAGAAATAAATGGTTATTGGGGGGGGGGGGGGGGGGGGGGGGGGGGATTTCTATAAATTTGATTATTTTTTGGATTTTTAATTTTTAATTTTTCGATATTTTAGTTTTTTAAACGGTGGTGATAAAATTGTTACTTTATGAATTGAATAACATCAAGGTGCTCAACTCATAATCACCAATGTTTAGCTCATCTAAGTAGTTCAACCAAAGATTCTACACACAAAAAAAAAAGAGGGGCGGAGCCAGTAGGGGGCTAGTGGGTGCCCCCACCCCCATCTAACTCCATTGGTATGTGTAATGTATATGCTTCGGTAAAAATAGTTTTAATTTTCTAATAGTTTATTACTAAATAAGAAATAGCTAGGCTGCATCCCCTTTGATTTGATAACTTTTTTCAAACTTTCTTTGTAATCCTCAATAAATATCATACCATACATCATAAAGCAATTATTTCGACACAAGTTATTTAAATAACGATACAGATACAAATATCATTTATTTTCCTTCCCTGCCACCAAAATCTTGGCTGCTTCAAGTCTCAAACTCACTGCTTCCCATGAAACAAGCTTATCCAGGAACACCGATATATAATCAGGCCTACGGTTCTACAAAACATATACAATTTTCATTAATCAACCTTTTCATATCTCATCATACACACACAAACACATATATTATATATGATTAAATGAGTAAATTAAAAGGACACATTCTTACCTGAAAATCGAGGTAGTATGCATGCTGCAAGTAACAACATATTAGATTAAAAGTGAACGTGCCATATATATAGTTTAATTTCCTTCTTTATGGGTTAAAAAACTGGTTTTCAACAACTTTAGCAAAAACATTGTTTATATATATGTTCATTTATACTTTAAATGCTTAATGAACAGTCAAATAGTTTGCTTGTTTAACTGCTGACTCTTTTGTAAAAAAAAACATGATTATATATACAAAACTATAAAGTTTTAAGGATCCATCGATTTCAATTAAACGACAGTGTCACAATGTGGGGCATAAATTTCATTTCTTTATAATGAAAGGGAAATAGGGAATCATGTGTTATACCTCCCAAACATCAATGGTGAGAAGAGGCTACAAAATAGAAGAAAAAGAAACCAATTTATGTATTAGTTAATCCATGGTTACAAAAAAAAAAAAACAATAACAATATTATACTTATTATCTTTAGTTTTTAACTCACATGGTAGTCCAAAACAAGAGGATTAATTGCATTTGGGCTATTCACGACAGCAAGTTTCTTGTCATCCTCTTTGTCTAGAAGGAAACACAAGGGTAGAAATGTCAAAACTCATCAAAATTAAAAAGGATGCATTTTATTTTATTTCAAACTTTTTAGCTTTAACCAAACAAACACTTACATACAAGCCAAGCCCAACCAGAACCGAACTGAGTAGTGGCAGCTGATTTCAACTCACTGATTACGCCTTCAAACGATCCAAAATCTCTGTTTATCAATTCCAAAACTTCTCCAGATGGCTTTCCACCACCATTAGGTTTCATGGACTCCCAGAAAAACTCATGGTTCCATATCTGATCCAAGGGTTTCAACAATTAATGGATTTACATTAAAATCTGACAAATGGCATATATGGCATACAATACCTGTGCAGCATTGTTGAAGGTCGGAAGAATATCACCTTTGTTGTATGAAGACAAAATTATGGTTTCCAGTGTCATTTTATCGAGTTCAGTTCCTTCAATTTGCTTGTTTAGGTTGTTGACGTAAGCTCTGTGGTGCTTTCCCCAATGATACTCGAATGTCTGTTTGCTCATATGTGGCTCAAGGGCATCCTACCACAGACAAATGTAACAGGAACAGTAAAAATACATATTACAGAGATAAACACATCATGTAATGTAACTCGCGTACCAGTGCATAAGGAGGAGGCTTCAGATCAACGCTGGCTGATATCTTCTGATGAACAGATTTCCTGTTACACCGCCTCTGTAATATAAATAAATGTAGTTAGAAGATGAGAAAAAAAAAATTGCATCTTTATTTGGAAGCAACTTCAGAAAACCAGTTTGGGACATATCCACGTTGAAATATTTGATGCAAAGTCGAACAGAGAAAACTAACCTGCCTGTGTGGGCATTGTAAGCTCGGAGAGAATCCAGAAAATGCTGCAATGCAATTAATTGGAATTTGAATGTGTAATCAATTAAGTAAGTGTCTGTCAAATATCGATAGACTAAGCAATGGCAAAACCTGAGGTGAGATGAGAAGTCGCCATTACCATCCTTGTGCAGCAGAGCAGAGCTTGTTGTAATAAGGCGAGGATAGTTTGGTTGACTGTTGATGGAGTTGTACTACAAAATGGTACTATGTACTAATATTTTCTTTTAAAATGTCACTATAGTTATTTTTGTCTAACTCTTTAATTTAATTTGACCTTTTAAACGAGGGTATGGCCTCATATTTTACGGGTTTACAGGTCGCAATAGACATTATGTCGACATAGATGCCAACATATCCAATATAGCGTATGTAAGATGCCCACATGTAATTGCAATGAAAAATAAATCATTTCTGTTTTCTTTTGGGGAAAAAAAGGGTATAACGGTCACAATCTTTATCTTCACAAATTCTCATTCATCCTCTCCTCCATTATCACCTAAACCTAGCTCCCTCCTCTCGTTTTCTCTGTCACCCATTTCCACCAATGTACTAATCTTTATCTTCTCAAATTCTCATTCATATGTACCAGAATTCAACCTTTTTCTTGGATTATTCACATGTTATTTATACATGTAAGAAAAATGGTTAAAATCGGTTGTCTTCAAAATGGCGCCAAAACGATTAGTTATAGCACATAACCGAAGCATACATCATCGTGATGTCATCAGAAGACTTTTTGGTAGGAAAATGCATGGGTGAACTTTTTCCTTATATAGAAATCCGTTTAGGTTTCAGGGTGCTATCCTTTGGAACCCCGTCCGCTGACCGGTCAGCAGAACCACCGCCAGGGGCTCTGCCCCTTAAACCCTGCTAGGGGCGTTGCCCCTAGACCCCGCCAGGGGCATTGTCCCTTGGAACTGTGAGAAAGTATAAACTCAAGATCTTTCCCAACATCAATGTAACACCCAAAGTTTTAAAGGCCAAGAAAGGAAAGAAAGCCCTAATTTTTATGGGTCGACTCGGCGAGTCCGAGCGGGATCCGGGTCAAGGTGTAAGTGGCCAACTCGGCGAGTCGGCCAAGTGGACTCGGCGAGTCTGGTCTGTGCGAGGAAAACCCTAAATTCAGGACTTTGGGCGCTATTTAAGCTTCTTATTCTCTCCATTAGGGTTCCTTAGATCATCCCTCATTCAGAAAACGAAGCCTAAGCCTCCATTGTTGTGCATCCAAGCTTCCAAGCCATTTTTGGGTGATTTGAAGGAAGAAGAGGGAGGGGAATCAGTGAAGCCTCAAGGATTGGCTTCAGATCTGGAGTTTGTGGAGTCTTTTTGAGGTATTGAAGGTATTAAGTCATTTCCTTCCCTTAGATCTAATTTGGTTGTGAGTTTTGGGCTTTTTAAGCCATGATTAGCCACCCTTATGGGTTAGAAGCCGGATCTGGAGTTGCTACTTCAAATCCAAGTGTGTTATGGCCTGGAGAAGCAAAAAGTATCAGCCCTTGAGTCGATTTTGAAGCCCCTTGGCCTTAAACCCTAGTTTATGGCATATTTTGCCTAGATCTCCTTCTCTACACGTAAAGTTTGCAACTTTACGTGAGGAATAGGCTTGGGAAGGGTAGATCTACAGTTTGGAGTCCACGCATGACTCAAAAGTCCTCTGCATGTAAGGAGAACTGAAGGGACTCGACGAGTAGCATGAAGTTGTGGAGAAACTCGACGAGTGGGATGAACAACTCGTTGAGTCGTATGAAGATTGCCTTGTACTCGGCGAGTCTGTTCTTGGACTCGGCGAGTCAGGTCGCGAAACCCCAAACCCTTCGAGTTGAGACTCGAATCAGTGAGTCGGATGGAGACTCAGTGAGTTGGACAGGTCAGGACTCAGAAATCGGTAGACTCGGCGAGTCGAGTCGCGAATGGAAGGAATCTGATCATTTTGAACTCGGCGAGTCAGTAGGGTGACTCGGCGAGTAGGGTTGACCTGGAAGGTTGACTTTGACTAGGACTTTGACCTTGGACCAGGGTTGACTTGGTTATCTTTCGGGGGTCAGTTAGACTCAGTGTTGCATTGATATTGGTAGTTCAGGGAGCAAGGGGAGCAGGAGTTCCGTGAGTTGTCGGGCAGCAACTAGTGAGATCATCAGCAAGTTCAGCCAGTGCAGGTGAGTTTCCCTTTCTACGAATAGGTCTAAGGCCACAATGCCGGCCCATGTAGTTATGAGTAGAAGACCTGGGGGTTAGCCCTAGGCACAATATGCTAGTATGATTTTCAGGATGAGGTCCAGTAATAGCGGGCGGGTGCCCAAGGAATTGTTTATATGATAGTTTATACTTGTTGTCTGTGTGATACATGTATGTGCCTGGTAAGGAGGTGAGTGTGGGCGAGGTCCCGTATCTCACCAATAGCAGAGTGTGGATGGGGTTCCATATCTCATTAGTAGCAGAATAGGGGCGAGGCCCAAACTAGAATAGGAGTGAGAGTGGGCTAGGCTCGTACCTCACTACCATTAGGAGCGTGGATGGGGTCCCATGACTCATCAGTAGCAGGACATGGGCGAGGCCCAGGATAGGCGAGGCCTTAGGACATAACCAGTTGCATGTGTTAGTTATGTGTTGTGAAATGTTTATGTGTTATTATTTGTTGGCGGGCGAGGCCCTGTGACAGGCGAGGCCTAAGTAAAACAAAAATGTATCCGAGCGGGGCTCGAAGCCAGGCGGGGCCTGGAGTGGCGGGGTCGTTGTAGCAGGCGAGGCCCGAGGTAGGGGCGAGGCCCAAGATAGTGGGCGTGTCCCAGTATGTGCAGTATGTGGTTATGCATGGTATGTGGTAGGGTGGGGAACTCATTAAGTTTCGTGCTTACGGTTTTCAGTTTTGGTTTCAGGTACTTCCGGTAGCAGAGGGAAGAGCTCGGGGTGATCGCATGGCACACACCATAGATTAGACAACCTGGGAATGTTTACTCTAATAATGGACATGTGTTTTGAAAACTTATACTCATATTATGTTTTGGAATGATGACTTTACTTTAAGTAATGGTTTATTAAAATGAAATTTTTGGTCTTAAATTTTGGGTCGTTACAAGTTGGTATCAGAGCCTTGGTTTGAGGGATTCGGACATGCTCTCGGGTGTGTCTTAACTCAAACTGAGGAATTGGTAAAGAAGTTTTCAAAATAGAAAGACAGTTTTGTAAAAAATAAAAATAAAAAAATAAAAAAAAACGGTTTTAGAAAAGCAAAACGAATTCAGAAAGAAAAAGAGGTGTGGTGCATGCAATTAACCGAGCTCAAGTAAGTACCCTAAAATACCCATACAAGTTTATGGTTTGATTATCAATTAATATAACAGCATGCTAGATTAGGACTAAGGATCTAGGGAGGATGCCTTATGTGCCTGTTATATGTGCTTTTGATCTGCATGATGGTGTTGAATAGTCAGTAGTAGGATAGCCTGATTAGGTTATGCCTAAGTTTATGAGTTGTGTTGCATGCTAGTTCAGATTCTTGCTATGTGGATATGATTGCTTGAGTATGTTATGGTTAGATTTTCCCTTGTCTGAATGCTGCTTGCTTTGTGCATTGTGGGATTCTAAGTGATGGGAGTTAGCCATTAGGTGGATACATCACGTCACATGTGATCAGGGTTGAATAATCTCAGAGTGTTGGATTTGGTCCTATTGCGCAGCTCTTGTTTGAGTCCAACCGTTGTAGGAACGAGTCTTTTACTTGAAGGATTATCTGAGCCTCGTTACATGTGATGGTATCCAGGTGATGGCTAATTGGCATTGCGAGGAGGCCTTCAGTAGCTGAGGACTGGTTTGAGTTGAGTCAAAGGTTTCCCTAGGGTAAGCTTAGGATGAGGTAGTGCTGGGAGCAGTAGTAGTAGAAAAGGGACCTGGTGGAGTCAAAGCAGTTCTTGAGGAAAGTACGGATAGATGTGGAAGGTAGTATGGGCCCGTACTACTGAAAGCAGAGGATCCGTACTCGATTCGCGAATGGCCGAGACAAGACCGGGAACCTGGTAGTGAGTATGTTTGGTCTCGCAGCAGTGAGCAGTATTCTGATAATGGTTATGTTATATGTTTCAGTATGGTAACATTGCAAGAGGGACCAGCGGGCAGATCAGGCGCCGGTGGGGGATTGGGCTCGGGTTTAGGGGCCGAGCAGCTCGAGGAGCGGATGAGAGAGTTGATATCAGCCGAGGTTACGCGCATTATTCTAGCTCAGACTCCTGTGATCTTTGGCACGGTCAAGGAGGGTATATTGGAGATTTTGGATGAGAGGTTGGGAGCCTTCCGTACTGAGATGATGGTTTTGTTGGGAGCGCATACCTTGACATTTCGGGAGTTCAGGGCTTGCGGGGCACCAGATTATCATGGGGCTAGGGACCCCATCGCTAGTAGCAGATGGTTGGCTGATGTTGCCAACGCATTCCGTACGAGCCGGTGTCCTGAGGAGGACAAGGTCAGACTCGCTTCCTGTCTTCTGAAGGACAGAGCGAGGGATTGGTGGGAGGAGATTGGTCATGCTTTGGGTGATGATGCCGCGTTGGACATGATGACTTGGAGTGATTTCTCAGCTAGGTTCAGAGCGGAGTTTTCGCCGATTATTGAGGTGCAGACTACTGAGACTGTGGCGGAGATCACCACCAAGTTCAGGGAGAGAGCCCTTCTTGTTCCGTAGTATGTCGCGGATGAGGAGATGAAGAAGGCACGATATCATGAGATGTTGAGGGATGACATCAGGGAGTTGAGCAGGTCCGGTTGTAAGACGCTGGAAGATATGATTTCTCAGGCCAGGGAGAGGGAAATTGATTTGGAGCAGATCCGGAAGAGGAAGTCGGATGAGGTTCAGGTAGCCGTGAGTTCGGGCAAAAGGCCCAAGGGATCGGATTCAAGATCGAGGGATCATCAGGACCGCATTCGATGCGGCAAGTGTGGTAGGATGCACGGGGGTGCGTGCAGGAGTGGTAGTGGTGGTGAGTCTGGCTGTTTCAGGTGCGGTCGGACTGGTCATTTTAGCAGAGATTGTACTATTACCATCACCTAGGGATCAGACTTGATATGTTTTCACTGCAATCAGCGGGGCCACAAGAAGGCCCAGTGCCCCAATTTTCTTTCAGCAGGACGGGTGATGGCACCTGCCCCTGCAACTTTGAGGATCACAGACGGCCGTCAGGGTCGTGCGGAGGCGCCTGCGGTAGGAGGCAGGGCTTTTCAGATGGCTACTTTGGAGACACGAGCAGCGCCGGACGTTGCAGGTATGCGATTTCCGTTTTCAGTTCTCCTATTTGTGCTTGATGTTATATTGTTATGGTTCTGCATCATTATCTGTATGAGTTTTTTTTTTTTTTTTTGAGCGGGTTGATTGTGATCGAGTTATATGCCATCTGCATACCTTGGATATTGGTCAGTAGTTAAGGGATGGGTTGTATCGAAGAAGGTTACTTAGGGTGCAGTATCTGTAGCATGCCTTGGAGGGACTCGGTATGTCTCATTAGTTCGGAGCCGTATAAATTTTAGAATGGACAGGTTAGATCCTTAGCTATGGTAAGCTTGGGATTCCTCAGCGGATTGATTATGGTAGCAAGGATTGGGATTTCTCTTCATTGAGCATCGAGGCGTAAGCAGGATCTAAGTGGGGGAGAATCCTCCGAGTGTATAAGGGTAAGAGCACGCAAATCCAGATCGAGTATGTGACTTCTGAGAAGGAAAAGAGGTAGTTCAGCATTTGACAGATTGAGTAGTTCAGGGTTGGGAGTTTGAGAAACTCCCCATCAGTCTGTGCGTGTAAAGGGTAATGGTGAGTATGTGGTTCGGATTCAGGTTGAAGGGTCGCCTGTAGGACTCGTGTGAGTCGGAATGGAGATCTTGAGGTCAAATAGCAGGAGATGTTTTCGTGTTAGCAGTCAGTGGCAGAAGCAGCATGTAGAGCATGGAAGAGTGGCGGGAGAGCCTCGGCTATCTTCAGCAGCAGTTAGTGGTAGAAAGTGATGTAAGACTACGGGGCGGCCGTAGCATTCACTAGCAGTCAGTGGTGGGAAGTGTTGTCAGACTACGGGGCATCTGTAGCATTCCGTAGTAGCTTCGTTGGCGGAGTCGGGGCGAGGCCCTTATCTCCTAGCATTCAGATAGGGATCGGGAATGGGGAATGGATGAGAATGGTAAGGAGTTGCCTGTATAGCCATTGAGAGATGAGACCTTGGAAGAGGCTGCTCTAGGATATAGTCGGGTGAGACCCGTGGGCGAGTCCCGTATGAGGATAACAGTATAGGTGAGACCTGAGAGCAGGGTTGCTCAGTAGTATGGTTGGGTGAGACCCGTGGGCGAGGCCCGTGAGTTTTAGCAGCACAGGTGGGACCTGGTAAGGATCTTAGTGTCTAGATAAGGGGATCGGGGATCCCAGGAAATTGTATTACCAGCATGGTAGAATAGATTAAGCAGTATAGGTGGCGGAAGTATCTTCGAATGTCGCTGGGAGCGACTAGTGGTTGTGACAGGTCAGTAATCGGTGAGAGTCGGTAATCCATATATTGATAGGTTGGTAAGGAACAGGATGGTTTCAGTTCATCCGGAAGCCAGATAAGGAATATCAGGATTTCTAGTCAGTAGCAGTGCGGGGATGCAGAGTATGGTGGAATTCAGTTAGTCGATCGTGGGGTGCTCGACACCGAATGATAGTAGAAAGAATGCCAAGTGGATACTGGCAATGATGACCCGTACAGAGTAGCGGGAGTAATAGATTAGGTGAAGACAGGGTCTTCACAGTGGCAGAGGAGATAAATGGTTATGGAGAGTTGCCTTGGGAAGGCAAGGAAATCGCGCAAGGAAAGAAGGGGTGAACCCCTATGTTGCAGTACTCGGAGAATACCAGAAAGATTGTCGGTTGAGTAAGTTGTGTTTCCAGGATGTTCATGGTCAGGATGCGCCCGAGATTATTAACGGTAAGGATTGACGTTAGTCCGAATGACTGAACGGAAGGCCAGCAAAGTTAGGCAACTAGTGGCAGAATGAATGGTGGGGTATGGAGGCAAATCGCAAGCAGTAGAGTATAGTAAACTTCGAGGATGAAGTTTAGTTTAAGTGGGGGAGAGTTGTAACACCCAAAGTTTTAAAGGCCAAGAAAGGAAATAAAGCCCTAATTTTTATGGGTCGACTCGGCGAGTCCGAGCGGGATCCGGGTCAAGGTGTAAGTGGCCAACTCGGCGAGTCGGCAAAGTGGACTCAGCGAGTCTGGTCTGTGCGAGGAAAACCCTAAATCCAGGACTTTGGGTGCTATTTAAGCTTCTTATTCTCTCCATTAGGGTTCCTTAGATCATCCCTCATTCAGAAAACGAAGCCTAAGCCTCCATTGTTGTGCATCCAAGCTTCCAAGCCATTTTTAGGTGATTTGAAGGAAGAAGAGGGAGGGGAATCAGTGAAGCTTCAAGGATTGGCTTCAGATCTGGAGTTTGTGGAGTCTTTTTGAGGTATTGAAGGTATTAAGTCATTTCCTTCCCTTAGATCTAATTTGGTTGTGAGTTTTGGGATTTTTAATCCATGATTAGCCACCCTTATGGGTTAAAAGCCGGATCTGGAGTTGCTACTTCAAATCCAAGTGTGTTATGGCCTGGAGAAGCAAAAAGTATCAGCCCTTGAGTCGATTTTGAAGCCCCTTGGCCTTAAACCCTAGTTTATGGCATATTTTGCCTAGATCTCCTTCTCTACACGTAAAGTTTGCAACTTTACGTGAGGAATAGGCTTGGGAAGGGTAGATCTACAGTTTGGAGTCCATGCATGACTCAAAAGTCCTCTGCATGTAAGGAGAACTGAAGGGACTCGGCGAGTCCTTTGAGTGGACTCGACGAGTAGCATGAAGTTGTGGAGAAACTCAACGAGTGGGATGAACAACTCGTCGAGTCGTATGAAGATTGCCTTGTACTCGACAAGTCTGTTCTTGGACTCGGCGAGTCAGGTCGCGAAACCCCAAACCCTTCGAGTTGAGACTTGAATTAGTGAGTCGGGTGGAGACTCAGTGAGTTGGACAGGTCAGGACTCAGAAATCGGTAGACTCGGCGAGTCGAGTCGCGAATGGAAGGAATCTGATCATTTTGAACTCGGCGAGTCAGTAGGGTGACTCGGCGAGTAGGGTTGACCCGGAAGGTTAACTTTAACCAAGACTTTGACCTTGGACCAGGGTTAACTTGGTTGTCTTTCGGGGGTCAGTTAGACTCAGTGTTGCATTGATATTGGTAGTTCGGGGAGCAAGGGGAGCAGGAGTTCCGTGAGTTGTCGGGCAGCAACTAGTGAGATCATCAGCAAGTTCAGCTAGTGCAGGTGAGTTTTCCTTTGTGTGAATGGGTCTAAGGCCACAATGCCGACCCATGTAGTTATGAGTAGAAGACCCAGGGGTTAGCCCTAGGCATAATATGATAGTATGATTTTCAGGACGAGGTCCAGTAATAGCGGGCGGATGCCCAAGGAATTGTTTATATGATAGTTTATACTTGTTGTTTGTGTGATACATGTATGTGCCTGGTAGGGAGGTGAGTGTGGGCGAGGTCCCGTATCTCACCAATAGCAGAGTGTGGATGGGGTTCCATATCTTATTAGTAGCAGAATAGGGGCGAGGCCCAAACTAGAATAGGAGTGAGAGTGGGCTAGGCCCGTACCTCACTACCATTATGAGCGTGGACGGGGTCCCATGACTCATCAGTAGCAGGACATGGGCGAGGCCTTAGGACATAACCAGTTGCATGTGTTAGTTATGTGTTGTGAAATGTTTATGTGTTATTATTTGTTGGCGGGTGAGGCCCTGTGACAGGCGAGGCCTAAGTAAAACAGATTTGTATCCGAGCGGGGCTCGAAGCCAGGCGGGGCTTGGAGCGGCGGGGCCGTTGTAGCGAGCGAGGCCCGAGGTAGGGGGCGAGGCCCAAGATAGTGGGCGTGGCCCAGTATGTGCAGTATGTGGTTATGCATGGTATGTGGTAGGTGGGGAACTCACTAAGCTTCGTGCTTACGGTTTTCAGTTTTGGTTTTAGGTACTTCCGGTAGCGGAGGGAAGAGCTCGGGGTGATCGCATGGCACACACCATAGATTAGACAGTCTAGGAATGTTTGCTCTGATAATGGACATGTGTTTTGAAAACTTATACTCATATTATATTTTGGAATGATGACTTTACTTTAAGTAATGGTTTATTAATAGAAATTTTTGGTCTTAAATTTTGGGTCGTTACAATCAACATTTCATTCACTATGAAACAGTTAGTTTACATCAAACAAATACAAACAAAAATCTTACTACAAACACACTCATCTCTCAGACATAAAAGAAATCTAATCTATTCTGTAAAACAAAATAAACTGATCTTTATGGTATAAACCCTAATCTGACGAGAGCAAAATGAATGAGATGAACTGAACTAGATGAACTGAACAACTCAACCTGCATTATATACTCTGATCAATATAAACTTACGGACTACCCATGGACCCAGATCGGGTTAATAGATTTGCGCCTTCTTAACCTGCAAACTTAAAGAAATACACAAATATCCCTACACAAATAAAGAATAACAAATATAACCTTTAACTATAAATGATAAGTTTGTATATAAACATATCTTTCAACACCCCCTCTCAAACTTATCATTTAGTAATATTATGACCTGAAAACAAATTTAAAAGACCTAATCTTTTTGATAAAAACTCATGTTGAAAACCAGTTAAAGATTTAGTCAAAATATCTGCATTTTAATTTGAAGAATCAATTTTAACTAATTTTAAAATACCATTTTCAATTTTTTTCTCTAATAAAATGAACATCTGTCTCAAAGTGTTTTGTTTTTTCATGGAAAACAGGATTCAATGTTAATTTAATAGCAGACTCATTATCACAAAAAAGTTTAACTGGAGTTAAATCTGAATAACCTAAATCACTCAAAATTTTCAAAATCCACAACACTTCACAAGTAATAGAACCCAAAGCTCGATACTCAGATTCGGTTGAATATCTAGACACTGTACTTTGTTTCTTACTTTTCCAAGATACAAGTGAACTACCCAAATATACCGGATATCCAGACACTGACCTTCTTGTTGTCAAACACTTTGCCCAATCAGCATCAACATAACCAACAACATCTAAATTATTAGTTTTAGAAACAACAACACCTTTTACTGGACAATCCTTTAAATATCTCAACAATCTAAAAGCAACATTTAGATGTGATTTTCTTGGCTTATGCATAAATTGACTTAACAACTGAACAACATAACTAATATCAGGCCTTGTTACTGTTAGATAAATCAATTTTCCTATTAATTTTTGAAATTCTGTGATATTACTTATCAAATCTGAATTATCATCACAGTCTCTATTAAAAACAAAATTAACTTCCAAAGGTGTTTTAACAGGTTTGCAACCTAGCATTCCAAATTCATGTAAAAGCTCCAAACAATATTTCCTTTGATTTAGACAAATTCCATTATCAATAGGTAACACTTCAATTCCCAAAAAATATTTCAACAACCCTAAATCTTTTATTCTAAATTTAGACTTAAGAAACAATTTAACATTTTCAATTTCTACATTGCTATTACCTGTCAAAATTATATCATCCACATATACAAGCAAAATAACAATTGTATTATCCTTTGACCTAACAAATAATGAATAATCACTTAAGCTTTGAACAAACCCAAAATCAGACAAAGAAGAACACAATTTTTCATTCCACTTTCGTGGAGTTTGTTTTAATCCATACAGAGATTTAACAAGCTTACAAACTCTTATATCATTTTTAGTGTGATACCCTTCAGGAAGAGTCATGTAAACATCTTCAATTAAATCACCATATAAAAATGCATTATTAACATCAAGTTGGAAAAGAGGCCAAGAATTATTAACAACAACACATATAACAATTCTTACTGTAACAATCTTAGCAACAGGTGAAAAAGTCTCTTCATAATCTATTCCTTCCCTTTGGTTATACCCTTTAGCAACAAGTCTAGCTTTATATCTCTCAACCTCACCATTTGATTTGTATTTAACTTTATATATCCAACGACAACCAATAGGTTTTCTATTTTTAGGAAGATCAACAATATCCCAAGTATGATTTCTATATAATGCTTCCATTTCCTCATTCATAGCTTTGATCCAGTTAGGATCAGAAGAAGCTTCAGAATAAGTTTTTGGTTCGAATGTTTTATTCAAGTTAGACACAAAGCACTTACTTTCATTAGTTAAACAAGAATAATTCACAGATTTTTTCAAACCATATTTATAAGAACTTCCAACAACAAAATCATCAAATCTAGCTGGCAATCGAACATTTCTACCAGACCTAGTCACACCTAATAAGTGATCATCAGAAGGGTTGTTTTATCCTAAAATACAATCCTTAGCCAATGTAGATGACCACACTGACAGGGGTATCATCCAGATCACGAACTGCTCCAGCACCATCAGATTGATGGGTTACTCCCAAATCACCTAAACTACTGTTTTCTTGTAGAGAACTAGACAACAAAGGCTCATCATAGGAAAATGTGTCACTTGGATTATTCAAAAAATTAGACTCATCATCATTTGAAAAATTAAGCTTGAATGGAAACACAGACTCATAAAATTTCACATCCCTGGAAACAAAAAAAAAATTTGTGTCAAGACTTAAAACTTTATATCCCTTTTGTTCCAAAGAATAACCAAGTAAAACACATTTATCTGCTCGTTCAGAAAATTTATCCAAATTATTTAATTTTGTTGCAAAGCAAAGACACCCAAAAACACGAAGTTTTTCAGAACTGGGAATAGACTTATAAACAAGTTCATAAGGAGAGGCTCCATTTAAAACTGACGTTGGAGTTCTATTAATCAAAAAAACTGAAGTTAAAATAGCATCACCCCAATAACATAAAAGCAACCCTGACTGAAAACAATAAAGACCTAGCAACATTCAAGATATGTCTATGCTTCCTCTCAACCACCCCATTCTGTTGAGGTGTGTAAACACATGATTTCTGATGAACCACACCTTTACTTTCAAAAAAAAGTTTTCATGTTATGATTTAAAAACTCAGTACCATTATCTGTCCTAACCTTTTTAATTACAACACCAAACTGATTATGTGAAATATTAAAGAAAGCAGTAACACACGAAAAAACTTCACTTTTAGATTTTAACAAATAAATCCAAGTTTCCCTAGTGAAATCATTCACTATAGTAAGAAAGAACTTAAAGCCTTCTGAAGTGACCACTCTATAAGGCCCCCAAACATCTAGATGAATAAGTTCACCTAAGCAAGAAGTTACATGTTGACTAGATGGAAAGGAATTCCTTGTCTGTTTAGCTTTATGACAAACATCACAAGGTGGCAAGGTATCATTCCCAAAATTAAGTTGAGACTTTAAGGAATTTAAAGCTTGGTCAGAAGGATGTCCAAGTCTATTATGCCATGTCAATTTAGAAATATAACACAAAGCAACATTAGAACTAAAGAAATTACTTGAAGGTACACTATCAACATAATAGAGACCTCCAAATTCACTACCACTCCCCACCATCTCCTTTGAGTGTAAATCCTGAATTTTACAACTATGTTCATTAAACACAACCTCACATTTACTATCTTTACACACTTTGTAAACAGATAACAGATTTACATTAAACTCAGGAACTGCAAACACATCAAAAAGAGTTAAGGAATTTGAAATATTTAAGTTTCCAATTTTTTCAATTTTAGCACTAGTCCCATTAGGATGACTAACAAGAAGATTAAGCTTAGACACATCTACTGTATCATACAAAAGTGATTCTGATGCTATCATATGTTGATTAGCACCAGAATCAACAATCCATTTATTACTATTAAAAGTTGAATTACAAACATTAAACAAGCAAGTACCTGCCATATTAGCATTGACAGATGACTCCTTATTACTGAGTTTTTCACCAATTAGACCAAGGACCTTAGCATACTGATCTTTAGTAAGTTGACAAAACACAGACTCTCCAGGTTCAGATGATCCAGTCCCAACAACAGAAGAATTTACATTGAGGTTTTTTCCTTGACTATTCTGATTAGATCCACTTCTAGGTTTATAATCTTTAGGATATCCAATTAATTTGTAGCATTTCTCAATAGTGTGTCCTTTAATACCACAATTTTTACACTGAACAACCTGTCCCTTACTTTTATTACCAGAAAATTTATTATTAAATCTACTATTAAAAGCACTTGTCTGATTTTTAGGTACAGATTGAGAATCACTAGAAAGAGATCCATTCCTTTGAAGAGATTCTTCACGAGAAATTATTGAAAAAGCAGTTTTGACACTAAGAAGTGGATCCATAAGTAGAATATGACTCTTAACTTGATTGTACATTTCATCAAGACCAGTAAGAAATTGCATGAGCTTCATTAGTTTAGAATGATCATTTAGTTTAACAGCATCCTCACATGTGCATTATGTAAGACTGATTAAACCATCAAATTCTTTCCATAAAGCATCCAAGTTATTAAAATAATCTGACATAGTCATACCACTTTGTTTTAAAGAATTAATTCTTTGATAAATATTAAAGATTACATACCCATCAGCTGTATTATAGGTTTCAAACATATTGTCCCAAATTTCCTGTGCATTATCAGAATAAGCATGACTAGCATAAATCGAATCACTAACTGAAGACAACAGCCAGGAACACACAACTGCATTAGCCCTTTCCCACTTAGACTCTTTAGTTTGCTCAACAGAATTCTTTTTAAATGTACCATCTACAAACCCTAGTTTGTTTCTAGCCTTAAGGGCCCTAGACATAGAACTTCTCCAAATACGAAAGTTTTCATTTCTAGTTAGTTTAACAGTAACAGTAGTTGTAGTTGCATTATCAGAAGGATGAACATAGAGAGGATCATCAAAGTTAACTGAATCATCCTTCCCACTCCCTTCAGGAGGATCATTAGGACCAGCCATAAGACAGGATAGAATGAAAAAAAATGCAAACAGATAAAACCAAACAATCAACAACACTAGCAATCAGTCACTATATGACGTCCAGATGGTCACCACGTATGTTGGGGCCCAAGACAACCAATACAGATCAAACAAGTAAACAAAGAAAAGATGCACAGAAATGTAACTGACATACTCAAGACAATAGGATATTCCACATCTATTCTACTAAAGAGTTGAGAAAGGAACAAGAAAACGCTCACAGCGATTTGAAGGAAATTTGCAGTTCAAAGTGACCGCTCACCTCCCTTAGGGTTGTTCTCTATCAGAGTTATTTCAGACGAGTGTCCATTCCCTGACAGAGTTACTTTGACCCTAAACATTGGGATTGAGTGAGCAGACCAGATGATGAGAAGTTTTTCTCCAAGTATAAACCACAGATCTTGAAGGATCGGACGATAACCACCAAATCTGCAAAGTGAAACTCACAATCGCAGTAACTTGATTCTAACAAAAAATATCGAGAGTTTCCAAAGAAATAATCGATCAACGAATGATCAAGAAACAATCAATTTCAAATATTAAAGAAGTAACAACAACGAAAAAACGAAGAACAATCTAACCTGTATGAATCTTCTGCAAATCAACAAGAACCTCAAATATCATCAAACGGAGAGGCTCTGATACCATGTGAGAAAGTATAAACTCAAGATCTTTCCCAACATCAACATTTCATTCACTATGAAACAGTTGGTTTACATCAAACAAATACAAAGAAAAATCTCACTACAAACACACTCATCTCTCAGACATAAAAGAAATCTAATCTATTCTGTAAAACAAAATAAATTGATCTTTATGGTATAAACCCTAATCTGACGAGAGCAAAATGAAAGAGATGAACTGAACTAGATGAACTGAACAACTCAACCTGCATTATATACATGGATCAATATAAACTTACGGACTACCCATGGACCCAGATCAGGTTAATAGATTCGCGCCTTCTTAACCTACAAACTTAAAGAAATACACAAATATCCCTACACAAATAAAGAATAACAAATAAAACCTTTAACTATAAATGATAAGTTTGTATATAAACATATCTTTCAATAGGAACCTCTACCCAGGGGCGCTGCCCTCAGACCTCCATACAACCGAGTTCACATAAAACACTCCGAGTGTGCACTCCACACCTCCAAACTCGGATGTCTAACTGAACCGAACTGTCTCGATAACAATAATAATTACACTAAAATATGTTGGCAATACTAAAATCACCAACATCCCCCCGCCCACACACACACATTTTAGTGTAATAATTAATTAACTAAAATAGCAAATATAAAACCAAACTCATGCATTAATGAAAATGTCTTGAAGATTGAATTTTCATATTACTATAACACATATTTCAAATACTTGAGAATCTGGTGTCCTAAGGATTGAACCCATCAACTCATTTGAATAACTGAAGATATTATGCACATAAGTTTTACACAATTTCTAATGTTTCAACTTGACACTATTATAGCCATGTGTCTTATCCATTCATGAGTGCATAAAAGCCTAGCCCAAACATTCTGAAGCAGCATCACTTCACACTCGCATATGCAATCTTTCTATATCATGCATCTGTTAATGCACATCCTTGGGATGTAGTAACATAAATGTGCTTTATAGGTTATAAGCACATACCTTGGGATGTAGTAACATAAACATGCTCCGATTTCCATAAGTAAGCTTTCCACATTGAATTCAGCTTCTAACATCATATTAGAAGGGAATTGGGTATCTTATCCATAGAGATATCAAGTGGGTCTTTAAACCATCCAGACTTCTTTACCAAGTCACTAGCTAACCTCTTCATCAACTGATTAGCTAAGTTTTGTTAAGATCGAACAAACTTAACAGAAATGATATTATGAGTAACGAGCTCATGTACCATGTTATGCCTAACACCCAAATGTCACGACATTCTATTATACACTTGACTATATGCTTTTTCCAGGGTGGCAACACTACCACAGTGTATAGAAATAACTGTTATAGGCTTTGGCCACAAAGGAATTTCATAGATCAAATTCCCCAACCATTATGCTTCCTTTCTAGTAGCTGCAAGGGCTACAAATTCAGATTTCATAATTAAATTTGTGATGCATGTTTGTTTCTTAGAATCCCATGAAATGGTATCTCCACCAAAAAGAAACACCCAACCACTCGTAGAAGAGGGGTCCTCAACATTAGCGATCCAATTAGCATTTGTATACCATTCAATAACCGAAGGAAACCTTACATAAGTCAAACCAAAGTTCATGGTTTTCTTTAGATACTTCAACACTCTCATTATTGCTTGTTAGTAATAAGTACTAGGATTGCTAGTAAACCTCCTTAGCTTTCCTACAGCAAATACAATATCAGGTCTTGTGCCGGTCATATCATACATCAAACACCCAATGACCTTTGAATATTCAAGTTGTGAAACTGCTTCACCACTATTTTCCATAAGTTTCATACTTGGATCCAAACTCAATTATGATCCAAAACTTATTATGAACCAAACTTTAATATGAACTAAAACCTATATGAAAAACCATTCATGATTCAAAATGATATGGTTCAAAATGATATGATTCAAAATAATATAATTCAAAACATATAACCACTTTTTGTGTATACAAATGTGCATCATATAATATTGATAAACTTGATCTAAACAATTTCTTATAAAAGATGACATAACTCAAAGCATAAAATCATTTGCACTGCAACTAAATAATGATTTATTATATATAATCTATTAGTCAAAATATATAAAATGTCAAATGCTTGAACATTTTAAAAGACATGCAGCATATCACACGCTTTCATATACAAACTAAGATGTACATATTGTTAAATTACATTAATACTTTGACTTTATGCTTAAACAACATATCAATATCAAAGGGTTGCCATGTCTCTTGTGGAAACTGTACTCAAATTCAAAATCTCTAAGAGGTGAGTCATATCAATAACACAAACAAGGAAGCTTTCATTTTTTTCTATGTCTATACGACATTTGATATTGACAATGCCAAAATATACAGATTGTTGCTCGAAATGAGAAGATGATGGCTCGATGGAAGTTTTGCATTAAGATGGAGAATAAAGAACTCTCCTACGGGAGCTTATAAAAAATCTACAATAAAAACACGGTTGTTAGAAATTAGTCAAATGAACAATGCACTTAACTATGAATACAAACTAAGAAAACATATCTAGTTACACTGGCAGTTGTGTCATCCGCTACTTGGGTTCTCCAGATGATATATCATTATGAATAACACAACCAAACGATAGATTAAGAAACATAACATTAAAAAAAAAAAATATCATTCACAATTTTATGAGTTAAGAATGATATGATGCAAATAGTTTATGATCAAAATGTTACAAATCAATCAACATAATGATCCAATTCAAACTATGTATGATCCAAATATTTATTATCCAAACATGTTATGATCTAATGCTACAAATAATATGATAAACAAACGAATTATATGATCTGATGCCAAAGAGTATTAAAAAAAATCAATGTTGTGATTTATTTTTCATACTTTTTATGATACAAACATGTTATGGTCCATAACACAATGCTCCAAATAAAGATATTAAAAAATAGAACATAAGTAAGTTGCAACAACATTACATATTTATTGTGTGTTTTACTTAATAGATTTGTATAATTGTTTCTTTAGGAGGTCAGTCTTTATTTATTTAAACTACTTTTTATCAATATGATTTTCATTTTGATAATCATCATTATTCTACACACACCTACAATCCACAATTCTCTTACCATTTCATCCAGACATCTATTACATTTAATAATTTTCCACGAAGACCAAAAACTAGTGTAAATGAAGAGTATGAAATAAGTCACTTACATCTCACACAAGCATAAATACAAATAAGTTGTGTGCGCAAAAATCAACAAAATTTTAGAAAATATTTCCAAATACCTCATGTGCATATAACTTTTTATAAACATTTTAACAAACACTTGAGTGCTTCATCAAAGTTGGGATTCCAATTGAATTTAGCTCATAAGTTTCTATGTTTTGTTTGTTAAAACATAATTTTAAATATTAAAATAAGAACATCTTTTAATGAGACATTGCACAACTCATGGTTCTACCATAATATGTTATCATGATGCTTTAGCCATTTTCTAGTTTCTCAAATTTGGTCTAATAACAGTATTGCAACTAAATTTGAGTATGAATCAGCTTTCTTGTGAAAAAAAATGTTTTTTTACATGAATTTGTATCAGTTAAAGCCTTTTTGGAATACAATTTCGTTTTAACCTAATTCTAAAAACAAAGTGGTAGATGAAGATATATGTTCTAAATCTGTGTATTGACTTTAAAGAGTAACCAATCTAACTTTAAATTGACGTTCTTATAAAAAAATTGAAAAAAAAATCTGTCATTTGCATACATTAATTCATCACGATCTAAAGAACAAATTATAGAAAAAGACAAAGACGATGAAGAGTAAAATCTTGTTTTCGCTTTTGAATCCAACCTGATTTTACGTTATTTGAAACAAATATCGTAGATTTCAGTAGAAACAATCACGATTTCAAGGGATTTGTATTGTCTTCGATTTTGCTTGATGAATGAAAGAATAAGATGAGCACACTGAACGTTGCTCAAATTGAATCCCCCCTTGTTAGCCCAATCCTCTTTCATTATAAGTCAATTCATTTCTAGGTTTAACAGAGCCCAATATTTTCCAGCCCGATACATTAGTTGTTTGCAACCGAATTCATTATTTGTTTGACGAAAACACCTTTAATGGACACAATTGCTCGAGAATTATCCTTGCAGTCCTTATCATTTTTCTAGTCTTCACCGGATATTATATATATATATATAATATATATATATATATATATATATATATATATATATATATATATATATATATATATATATATATATATATATATATATATATATAATCATGTCTTAAACATACCATCCCCACTTTGGGTATGAACTTTAATCTCCCACCCAGCTCCGTTACCTGTTAAGACGGAAAACACCCATCCCGTTAGGGTTACCTGTTAAGACGGAAAACACCCATCCCGTTAGGGTCAGGTACTCGCAAATACCCGAATCTGCAAATCAAATTTACATCCTTATTCACTGGAGAAGACAAAGGATGGTAAGGGCATCTAGAAAAGTGACACGATGTGTGTAGGGTCCATTTCTTTGTTCGTATATAAACATTACCATTAGGATTTACACATATGGATTTCTGAGAATAAAGATTTATCTATTTGTTGTAATGGCTTTTGTGAGATAGATTTTTTCATTTTAATGGTCTAAAGTGCTCAAAAAATAATTTAAATGATTTTTTTTTTTATATATAATACTTGAAAGTTGGCAGGACTATAATGACACTAACCCAAAAAAACAAAACACATATATAATCATCGATTTGGAAGTACTAGTGGTCGTTGTCGTTCATCTATGATTGAAATTTTTTAAATGAAACCCGATGATTTGGCAACATTTGGACTTGTGTACAATGTTTGAGGGTCCAATGAAAACTCCATGCGAAACATAAGATAACATGATTAAAGAGGAGTGTAACTCTGAATGAAAACTCCATACAACAGAAAATCAGGTAAAAGGGTAAAATTGGAATAAAAGAAAAACCAAAGCCTGATATTTGGAAAATACATCATGGATTACCTGCAATTGGATGATCAAATCTATAATTACCACCAGAGATACACACTTCAGCTCTTAAATATTGTAAGCAATTAAATACACCAGGTCATCCTAATATGTCATTGAATCGGAGTATGTAGCTTCTAAAATCCCATAATTCAATTTATATATAAAAGGGTTTCACATAATTTAAGCTAATAAAGCTTCTCCGTCATACAAATCAAGGAATTTATGGAGATTTGCTTGCTTTTAAAAACAGTTAATTAATTTAAGATCAATTTCTAGATTCAGAGCACATAAACAGGGAAAATTTGGGGATGATAAGCTCTAGTTGTGGATGCAAATTTATAAAAATGGTTATGGTAATATATTGCAAATACAAAAAATTGAGTTCAAGAGATTAACCTAGAATGCAATGAGCTGCAAATCTAACAGATTGATCCGAGCGATTTGAAAATTGGGGCTTCTTATTTTTTGTAGTCGCATTCTATGGTTTTGAATCATTCCTTACACCTACCGCATATGCAAAAGAAAAGAGAAATAGATGAAGAACGGAAGCACAATCTTAGAAGTCATCACCTGGACCAAGATGAACAGTGGATAGAAGCATTTATGTTAACAATAAATCGATTAAACAATTCTCGAAGCGATCTTGGCGTCCCAAAATTTCTGTAACCTGGGAAATATGGTGACATTAGTTGAGTCTGTTTGTTTGGTTATCAGAGGGGAATCTGTTGTAATTGATGTCAGCGTATCGAAGAACCTGAACGCCACCATTACTCCCAAACTCTCTAATCTTCCTTCTTAACAGGCAATTTTTTCATCGTCTTCAACCCCAACTTTAGAAAGATTGAGGAAAGCAACAACGTGTACATCGACGATCAAAGGGGTTGGAGGCGGTGGGAAGACTAAAAGGTGGGAGACAAAGAGGGTGTTAGAAAGAACGTATCACCTGATCAAATGGATTAACTAACCCCGGTAGAGGTGGATGGTAAACTGAGAGAGAACGGTGAAGCGGTGGACTGGGTGGGCATAATAGCAGTAAGAAGGAAGACGTGGATGTGGAGAAGAATGGTCGGTAAATTGAATGAGATGGGTAGACATCAGAAGCAGATAATGCGGTGGGTGGACTCTATCGGAAGATGAAGCGGTGACTCTAAATCCAAAATGGATCCCAACAGGACACATTCCATAAAGATGGGAGAGTGGTGGAGGATGGAGATGAAGTCGGGGGTAGATATCTGGAAGTTTACTATTGGATAAAAGAAAGGTGGAATCGACAGAGAGAAACACGTAGAAAAGAAAATACCAGGGTCCACTGAACAGGAGGTACTGTTCAATTAAGAACCCTCTTTTTAGTATTGACAAAAAAAGCAAAAAAAGCCCAAGTTAAAACATTAGTGGCAAAAGTAGGAAGTTGAAACATTAGTGGCAAAAATCAGAAGTTGGAAACTTTCCTGTTCCTTTTCATCACAACTTTAATAGTAACTAGTGTAGGGACCCATCGGAAAGCATTTTCTTTTTTCAGATTTTTTATTGCTATAATTGGACATATACTTTGAAATACAATACTCTAATAAGAAAAGTTGAAAGTACGGTTATACAATAGACAAATAAATGAAAATTGCAGCAATTAAAAATGAATTACAACAATACCTTTAAACAATGACCATAAATGTGAGAAAAACTTCAAATTAAGGATCATAACTGAAATACCATTTTAGGGACAACAAAATAAGTTAATCAATTAAAAATCTAAAATCTTATCTTGACGTTTTCCACCTTTTGAGTATTCCCTCTTCAACCCTTACAATAATACAACAATTTTTTCTCCCTTTCCTCTTTTCTTCAAAATCCCTTTCCAATCACCTCAAAATCCGTGTACAGAAGCTGCATAAGTTAAAAACAAATTAGTATTAGTAAAAAGAAAAGTAAAAACAAAGTAAAAAGTGAGTTTCTAGAAACAAACTATAACAAATGGTAACTCCCTTGCTCTTTATGCAAATAAGAAATAACAATAGAAGTAGAATGCACATTTGGTCCGTGTTTAAATGTAACAATGTACTTTCAGACTACAATGGCTTAATAATAAACAAATTTAAATAAATAAATAAAATACTAACTTACAATTTATGCCCATGTCATGTATTTTTGGATTAAGTCCACTAAAAACCTTTTTGCAAATTTGGTCATGTTTTCAATTTTTTAATATTTTTGGTCCTTCTCACTACCATCATTAGCAAAACATTATTAAACACATGTAAATAAACCGTATTACCCTTAAATATAATCTTTGCACCTTGAATCCTCCAAAGGTCAGAAATCGAAAGTCTATTCCACCGGTAATTCCAACACCTATAGGAATGCCAATTTTATCCTTCTTAATGTGCTGCATCTACATAGAGTTTCATCAAACAATTAAACCTTTTGATGAAGGAACCATTTTCATCCATATGTAATGAGTTCATTTCCATTTATTGGTAATTAAAAATGGTATTTTTATTTAATTATACTACAAATATGTAGAGTAGGAAAAAAACAATCAAACAAAAATAAGTTTCTGAAGTTAAATTATACATAAACTATCATCAAGTTTATGTATCTCACACCCATCAAGCCAATAAGATGATATCTCCCTGAATTGAATATCTATTTCATAACTCGGGTGGAATGAATGATAGTCTTTTACACAAACTACATAGAACACACAAATTAGTTCTTAATAAACAAAAATCGCGATAAAAAAAAAAAAAAAAAAACTTTACATGACACCTCAAGTTGAAGAGCAGATGTTGTACTCATCATCGTTGTCTTTTTGTTCCTCTTTCGATTCCCATTTCATGTCCGACCTGAAAGACCGCCAGATGAAATGAAGTTTAATTTGAAGAACCTGATCTTTATTGAAAAAAAAAAAACATAAAATTAGAAAGATACTAAAAGATTATCGCACCAAAACTTGTTGAGAAATCATTTCATGTACCAAGAGACAACAATTGCAGTTGGTGGAAAGTTACGACTTCATTGGTCGTCAAAAATTTTAAGCACACATTATACAGCTTACTTACCATGATAGAATGTAATATATATT
Source organism: Lactuca saligna (assembly GCF_052625555.1). Taxonomy (NCBI): domain Eukaryota; kingdom Viridiplantae; phylum Streptophyta; class Magnoliopsida; order Asterales; family Asteraceae; genus Lactuca; species Lactuca saligna. The sequence continues at coordinate 10,944,817 of NC_136424.1, read as the reverse complement.
AGAAATTGAAAAATGATTAAGTTTTCTGTCATCAAAATTTTAGGATAGGAAATCTTTTGAACAACTGTCTGTATATTTTCACCACCTTTGGTTGTAAGTTGTAACTCCCTATCCTTACCTTCTTGCCTAAAATTTCTAAAAGTCCATTTTTGCCTACTTTAAAAAAACTGAACTTGGACAAAAAAAATTCAGAAACCTGGTTCGAGCATTTTATCGAGCAGGTGGAATGCATCATGAAATTTCTTTTAAATTTCCCCAGCTACCTGAACATTTGTCTCCTAATTCAGTATCAAAAGAAATTTATAGAACATAGGCAAAAAAAGATGGTGCATTGTGTAAAAAAAATCGAGTCAAATGATAGAACATAGGCAAAAAAAAGATGGTGTTTTATGTCTAAAAAAATTGACTCAATTTCGAAGCCAAAGGGACATGTAATCAGAATCGTCTTCCTCCTTTTCTCTATCTCAAAACAAAAATCAGAAATTTAGAATTTAAAATGTGGGTGCAGTTTAACAGATTAGAGAGGAGCTGCAAGCAAAACGTTTGTAAATATATATTTTTTTAAATCAAGGTGCAGAGGTTTTGAGGTGGTATTTCCACCCTAAATCTTGGGAAGAGAAGACCAATCAGTGAACTCATTTTCGTGATATAGTAATTGTAACAATAATAAAGAAGGTGAACTAAAATCGCTACCCCTTTCATACCTACCTGAGTGGGGGCGGCCGAAAATCAACAGGCTGACCGGTGACCGGCGAGTATGGTGGTGAGGAAACTACTGCAGCTTTCGTGGTCTCCTTGTGCAGACGGTAAGTAGTGAAGAAGATTAATGGAAAGGATCTTAGGCGGTGGAAGATGAAAGGCGGTGGGGTAATAGAAGCATTAAACTAACATCAGTTAAGCAAACCTCAGTTAAACAAACCTGATGAACAGTACCATAGTTAAATACTGTTCATAAGGATGTTGTGCTTTAATTATATGTTTAATAATAATAATAATAATAATAAAGAATCAAAATGAACCCCTTTATTCCTCAAATTCACGTCCATTTTCATGCTTATGATTATATTTGGTGATTAATAATTGTAAAGTGAAAAAGAACACATCATCGTGAAAGAGGTTTTAATAACAAGGGAAGTGATTCGTACACAACAGTTTTTTGCCGTACACAACAATTTATGCATTATAAAGTTGTACAATACAACACTTTAAAGCACAAATTGTTGTGTATGGAAAAAAAAATGTTGTGTACGAATCAGTTCCCTTTTTTTTGTCATTTTAGTTTAGTTTTTGTTCCACTTTGTTCCATCTATTTTGGCGGGACTAAAAAATAGTTAATTAGTCCCATTGACTTGGTCAAATTTTCAATTTGTTTTTGTTCCACTCATGCCAAACACCACTTTAATATCTATTGTTCTGTTTTGTCCAATTCAGTTCTCCGTACCAAAAAACAGTAATAGAGGATGTAAGGAAAACAAGACTTTTCCAACCAACTTCCTTGCACTTTTAACCCATAATAGCAACCTACTCATGATTTTTTACTAATCATAACATCTAATACATTTCATTATATGCTAACATTACAAACATCAAGCAACTTTGACACAAGTCAAACAACAATGAAACTATCAAACAATCATTCATCATCCAAAAACTCCTCAGGGTCACTTCCAAAGTACATATTATCCGTATCCTCAGGCTCTCCCGTGTCCACATCATCAACCGCATCTATTTCTGCCATCTCCTTTTCTCTCTCTGCAACCAAAACCTTTGCTGCTTCAAGCCTCAAACTCACTGTTTCCCATGATACAAGCTTATCAAGAAACACTGATATATAATCCGGCCTACGGTTCTGTAAACAAATACAATTTTTAAAAACTGTTACTAAAACTTACTTATAATAACATTAAATAAAATTTTTGATAATCGTTATATGCATATGAAGTCTTACCTCAAAGTCAAGGTAGTATGCATGCTGCAAAAGTATAAATTAGATTCAAAAAGTTAAATTAATATAAGTAGGAGTAAATGATGCACAAAATAGTTTATTTATGATTTATGAATGAAAGTGAAGATATGTTACCTCCCAGACATCTATAGCGAGAAGAGGCTGCACATTAGAAAGTGAAAGAAACCAATTAATTGAAGGGGTAAATGCACAAAATAGCAAAATAATTTAACACTTAATAGAAGATAGTGACAATAAAATATTATCTTTACTTTACAATTTACTCACATGGTACTCCCAAACAAGAGGATTGACTGCATTTGGGCTCTTTACCACAACAAGCTTTTTATCTTCCTCTGATGGACGTGGATTTCTAGCATTTGGTATGTCAAGTTTATGCTCTTTATCTAGAAAGAAACACAAGGGTAGAAATGTCATTTCATGCGTGTTTTTGTTTATATCTACCTTTAGGTAAAAGTAAAACAAGCACTTACAAACAAGCCAAGCCCAACCAGAACCAAACTGAGTAGTGGCAGCTGATTTAAACTCATTGATAAGGCCTCCAAACGAACCAAAATCTCTGTTTATTAATGCTAAAAGTTCTCCAGAAGGCTTTCCACCACCATTAGGTTTCATGGACTCCCAGAAGAATTCGTGGTTCCATACCTGTGCAGCATTGTTGAAGGCTGGAAGAACATCGCCTTTGTTATATGAAGTTGATATTATGGTTTCTAATGTCATTTCATCTAGTTCGGTTCCTTCAATTTGTTTGTTCAAGTTGTCGACATAAGCTCTGTGGTGTTTTCCCCAATGATACTCTAATGTCTCTTTGCTCATATGCGGTTCTAGAGCATGCTACCATAGATGGAACAAGAAGAGAAGGTGTGAAGGTCTTGTAGTAAGAGAAGGAATATAAATGTCAGAATGTGTATTAGGCGTACCAGTGGATAAGGAGGAGGTTTCAGATTAACGCTGGCTGATATTTTCCGATGAACAGATCTACTAGTACACCGTCTCTGTAACAGAATTGTAGTTTCTTCAAACGATAGAAAACGAAGATAACAGAAAAGTTGCATCTTTGTTTGGAACCAATATCAGTACAAACTAAGCACAAACACACGTAACGCGGGAATGAACATTTAATATGAAATCCCAAACATGATAGAAAACTTTCATTTAGTGGCAGAGGCATTTCGTCGAACACCATGCTTGCTTCCCTAGAAACCCCATTCTTTGAAAGCCAAGAAATTTTATCCGCGTTGAATTGTTTGATGCAGTTAGAATAACGAATTTGGAAGAAACAGTCGAACAGAGATGACTGACCTGTCTCTGTGGCCCTTGTAAGCTCCGAGATAGGCCACAAGATTCTGCAATTGATTCAATTTGAATACCCATCAGAAATCAATTAAGTGTCATATAAAGATAGAATTAACGGTGGCAAAACCTGGGGTGGAAAGAAATGTAGTAAGATGAGAAGCGGTTGTCGTGGCAGCCGCCATTACCATCATCTGCAGCAGAGCTTGTAACAGGATGAGGATATTTGGGTTGGGGGTGTTTCGAGAAGGTGGGTGGGGTTTTGGAGGGTTTTTGGGTTTCAAGACATATGTAGCCTCCAGGCTCCAGGACTTCATTTAAAACTTATTTACTATTATATTTTAGAGTAAATTACACGAATCGTCCCTCGTGCATGTGTCAAAGTGCACGTTCAATCCCTATTTTTAAAAATTAACTCGGACCGTCCCTTGGATGTTTTAAACTTGCACGCTTGATCCCTCGTTGGATTAAATTTACACACTTCATCCCTTACCATATTTAAAATGATTATACTACCCTTACTATTCTATTTTAATTTATTTATAATTCATTTTATATATAGAAAATAGAAATTACAGCTCCTATATCTATCACCCTTTTCCTCTTCCTCTCATCATGAAACATCCTCACCGCCACCTACCGAACCACCACCACCGACGACTACCTCCGACACCATATCACCGCTTACCGCCATCAATGGACCACAACCCCTTCTTTCTCCCTATCTCTCCTTTCTTTTCTTTGATGTGAGTGCTAACTCTTCAAGCCTTCACCTTCATGAAACCCAGCACCGTCACCACCACCTCCTTCACCGGTCGTCGGTAACCTCTAGGCCGTCATCGCTACCATTCTTCTCCGGTCCAAATCTCCTTAAAGAACCACCGTTTACCTCCAGCAAGAACTTTTTGTTTTCACTTTCAAAAATGAACCCTATAACTTAAGCTTCAAAAAGATGAGATTGGAAATGAAAATCGGCACCAGAGCTTTAGATTCAAAGTATCAAAGAAGAAGACGGGGAAAGGTATTGTTCAGCGGAGGTGAATGTGTTGAAATCGAACCATCATAACATTGATGTTGTCCCCAACGTGCTTCAAGAAAACCCTCACTCAGGTACTACACCTTGTCGCCTTCTGGATCTGCAACACCCCCGATTGGAATTCTGAAGAAATCAGCTATGTCGATTGGTAGTTGCTGCTAGGTTTATCGAACGAAAAAATATAGGGTTTTTTGGGAGGCGATTAGTGGTGGTTTTGATTTGGTTGGTTCACGATCGGAATAATGGAGTCGGTCGGAGATGTTGCAAAAGTCGTCGGTGGGGTGTTAACTGTAGATAGGAGAGGAGATGCACTGAAGAAGAAAAGGGGCGAGGGGGCAACCAGACGAGTTATCAACGTATTTAGTGGCTATTTCTTTTTTTAAAAGGAAATAATAATTATTTTATAATAAATAAATCAACATATAATTAATAAATAACAAATAATTAAAAAAAATAAATCAAAAAGGAAATAAATAAGGGCAAAATGGTCTTTTTATATCCGGAGGGATGAGGCATGTAAGTTTAAAACTAACGAGGGACGATCCGAGTTAATTTTTTAAAATAGGGACTGAACATGCCTTTTGGCACCTGGACGAGGGACGATTCGTGTAATTTACCCTATATTTTATAACATAAGTTAATTCATTGGAACTTTTAAGTTTTAACTAAATATCTTTAAATTATAATTTTATATTTTTATTACATGAAACATAAAACAAGAGATCCTAGATAGTAGTATAGTACATACAAAATCTCTACATAATATCTTGATGTTAACCAAATACCCACTAAAACAAGAAGTCAACCCCAAACAAACCAAATGAAACTAAATTAGTAACAAAATCTTTTATCTTCATTAATCTTCGCAACATGAATGATTAGCAGTGGTTTTAAGGGTTGATCAGACCTTGCAATGTGCAAATTATATAATATAAATTAAAACTATAAAGTCTATTATTCTAAAATAAAATACATAAAATTCAATTAAAACCTAAGAAATAAAATAATAAGAGTAAATTACACGAATGGTCCCTATGTTTTAGGGTAATTTGCGCGTTTGCTCTCTAATTTATTTTTTTTACTCGGAAGGTCTCTATTGTTTGTTTTTATTGCGCACTTGATCCCTGTCTTACCTAAAAAGATTATTTTGCCATTGATTTTTTAATATATTTAAATAAATGTACTCACAACTCCACTTTCACCTCACCTTACCTATCCTACATTATTTAAATAAATTAAAAAATCAATGGCAAAATAGTCTTTTTCAGTAAGACAGGGACCTAGTGCGCAACAAAAACAAATTGTAGGGACCTTCCGAGTTAAAAAAATAAGTTAGGGACCAAACGCGCAAATTACCATAAACCATAAGGACCGTTTGTATAATTTACTCAAATAATAAACATAAAAATTATGTATTCTATTTGACGTCGTTTTGCACATCCCATGACAATTCTCTAAAACTTGGTGGAAATTTTCCTATTTTCTTGACGGAAAATTTGAAAAGTAATATTTAAAACCATTTGCATCATTTTTATCACTTGGTTTGATCCTTCATTTTGGGTAGATTTTATCTTTGAATCGGTAGTGGCTTCAGTTCATTTTGTTGAGTAAAAGTTCAATGATTTTGTTCAAAAAGATGATCCGCTTTTCGTTGATGTCGACCGTTGGATCCTCCGATACATGAACTCATACACGAGCAAAAACAACCTCTTTTATCGGGGTCCAATGTACAAAATTGAGGTATTCCTTTTGTTAGTGGAACCTGATTGTGCTTTTGAGGAAGATATTTTGCAAAGATAAAATCAGTGTTGTAGAAATCGGTCTTGGCGGCCGATTAATCAGCGATTAATCGTTTGTCGGTCTTAAACCGATTACGATTAGCGTGTTTGACGGAAATTTGTCAAAATCGGCCTTGGAGGTCCTTGGTGGCCCTTGGCGGTCTCGGCAATCATAGGCGGGAATTTTTTAAAAAATTCAAAAAATTTTAATTTTCAAATTATTACACCAAAATTTTAAATTTTTAAATTTTTAAGCTTGCAAATTTTAAAATATTAAACTAAAACTTTCGAGTTTTTAAAATTTTAAAATTTTAAATTTTCAAATACTTAGTTTTTTAGGGAATATTAATTTTTTTAAATAAATTTATTAATAATTAAGGATCCCCGATTAATCTCCGATTAATCCCCACCTAATCCGATTAATCACTTATCGTCAGTCGACCGCCGAACGATTTTTACAACATTGGATAAAATTGAGAGGGATAAGATGGATGTTGAAGGTTTGAGAGAAGTAATATGAATATTGAAGAAATGAAGGTAGTTGTTGATATTTATTTTGGTTGAAAAATCGTAAAGAAAAAATTGAATATTTGGTTTAAAAACGAATATTTTTTTGAGTTTGACACACTCTTCTCTACAAGTCGTTACCGAATATGGGTTGCCGAGCTCGGCATATGTAGTTGGTGGGGCAGTTTTTGTCGAGTTAACTCAACAAATGTAGATCCCAGTCCACAGCCTAATGACATGTATAAATCAGAATCAAGTGGATATTCTATATGGGTGTGTTTACACACAGTTTTTTAGAATTCTAGCTTCTAGCTTTTAAGAAAAAAAACTCTATTAAAAAAAACTTTGTTCGACAGCATAAGCTTTTAGTTTTTTCGTTAAACAAAAGTTTCAAATCTAAAAGCTACTTCAACTAGTGTTTAACAAAAAAAACTCTTTTAGATTTTAACAAATTGACTTAAATACATTTTAAAATAAATAAATCATGTCCATACTTTTGATAATTATTTTATACGATTAAATATAAATATATTTTAACAATTATAATGTTTTTATTTGAAACAAAGTATATCTTATACTATTAAATGTAAATATGGTTTAATAATTATGATATTTTTATTTAAAACAATCTTATCAGCAAATTTATAATTTATTAATATTCATCTACTAAAATACAAATATTTATTATATTAATCGATAAACTAAAATTAATATCTTAAAATAATATTGTTTCGTTTAGAATACTGAAACACTTGTAATATATTAAAATATTTGGTTTGAGTTCTTACAAAAATTGAAAAGTTTTATTTTCTTTATTTGACATCATTTACTAATATGCCTAAAAAAGTTTTTATGAATTAACAAGCTTAATCTATACATTTGGTATTAAAATTTGGATTATTTTAACTTTTGATCATTATAGTTTAGAAAAAATCAATTATAATCATTATATTCTAATTTTAGTTATATCCATATTCACTTTTATATCATAAACTTTCCGTTACTTGTATAATTACTGTGTCGAATAATCCATACATAAAAAAAAAAAAAAAAAAAAAATCCATCTTCTCCAGCTACCGACTTCCAATATTTCAACTACTTTGGCTAGACATTTTCAATATGGATGTCATAACAACCCTCAAATTTTCAAGAAATGTTCGGTTATATCATAAGTCCATTTTTATGTCCACAAAAACCGCACATTTGGGAAAAAATTATCATAATTGCCCTATTTTCCGATTTTACCCTTCTATGACATTTTGGGGTGTTTTGTTCAGTTGTTTTCTGTTTATCATCATAGAAGTTCAAAGATATGCCCTTCATACTCAATGAAATCCATATATTGAATCAATAAAATTCCACATAACAATCTCATTTTGGCATCAAGGAATCAATTCAGATGAACAAGATCGTCCATTCGTAACCCAGAAACCACCACCAGTTGTGATATGCATCACCATCACCATCAAATATCAAACAATTCTGCTACCATCACTGAAATCCACCACCGCCACCACATCTACATTGACATCGTCCACTACCACCACCTCCTTTTCTTACCCATATATAAACTCATTACCCAGATCGATGTCATGGGTGCTCAAACCTAAAAATTAAACCCAAATATGATACCCAAAAATTAAACTCAAAAACCATAGATGAAATCAAAATCGTGGTTAGCAACACAAATATACAAACTTGAAATTAAACCCAAATTAAACCTAAACCAAAACTTGAATTCACGTTTCAGATAGTAGAGAAGTGAAGGAGATGATGGTGATGAACAATCAAGGGCGACGATAGGAAGTGGGTCAAGTCGCAGGAGTTTGCATCTGATGAAAAATCAGGGGCGGCAGTAGGAGTTGGGTTTCATGGCAGTGGTTGAGAGTAATGGGGGCGGAGTTTCGGGGAAGAAAGGTTACATCGATCGATTCATTGGACTCGAGGTTCAATTCAGAGGAGGGCAGTGATCTTCAAAGGGTGCTTGTCGGTATGCTCAGCAATCGAATGAGGTGTTGGAACAATGGTGAGCAGGAGATGGCAGCCGATGGGTTTCTGGCTCGTTTTTTCTTGGCAGGAAGCTCACCGGTGGAGTTCTTTTTGGTTTCCAACAACAATAGAAATCGATCAAGAGGGAAGGGGTGTTTGGGTGACAATTACTGAAGAAAGAAGAAGGTGGATGAAGGGTTGCTAAAAATGGTTGGAATGGAGGTAACAACCCTCCCTTTCAAACTTGGTTTACTGGTGATGGAAGGAAAAGAACGAACAAACCAAACACACTCTAATCTTAAAACCAAACACCCCTAATTCCATAGAAGGGTCAAATCGGAAAAGATGGCAATTATGACAATTTTTACCCAAATGTATGGTTTTTGTGGACATAAAAATGGACTTAGGATATAACCGAACATTTCTTGAAAATTTGAGGGTTTTTATGACGTTAGCCCATAGTAAGAGTGATCTAACAAATCTACATTTTACAACTAGTTAGTTTTAATCGATATTAACAAATTATAAATAAACTCTCAATATACGATACTATTATGTTAACACCGTTGCTCACTTTGAAAACGTACACCCCGCTAAATATATTCTAGAAAAAACTAAATAAACTATAATTCGACCTAAAAATCTTGATATGTGATATTAAAACATATACATAACTCCCTTTTTAAGGATTAATAATGGCCATCTCATTTTTACATTAATTTATTGAGAGGTGGAGAGAAATAATAGTAAGAAACATGAAGGTGCGATCAAGAATCGAGGAGGGGAAAGGAAATTACATAACTCAATTCACCATAAACCTTCTCCAAATTCATTTCTTGCATCATTTTTCAGATATCCCCCCTATATCTATCTCTATATATAAGCAAAGAAAACGACATTGGATTGCCTAAACATAAGGAAAGATATATATCGAGAAAAAAAGGGGGGAAATGGTAAGATATTTGTTTCTGATTATTCTCAACCTAATCTTAATCATTCTTCCTTCAACCATTTCGGACGATAGTATACCCATCCCACAAGAACGATCCCAAGTAAAGAAATGGTTCAAAGAAAACGTAAAACCTTTACAAGCCCGAAAAGCAACCCTTGATCCTGACCTAGTGGCTGCAGAAAAAAAACCAAGGATCATAAGAGTCATGAAAAAAGGTGGTGGTGATTTCACAACAATTTGTGATGCTGTAAAAACCATCCCATTAAAGAATACAAAAAGGGTTATTGTGTTCATCGGACCAGGAGAATATGTTGAGAAGATTAAAATGGAGAGGGAAATGAAGTTTGTTACTTTAATGGGAGATCCTGACAACATGCCTACCTTGATTTTCAACGGAAATGCCGCAACTTATACCACGGTCGAAAGCGGGACATTAACTGTCGATGGTGATTATTTTGTCGCGGCTAATTTGCATATTAAGGTCCATAAAACAATTTGACATCTTTTTTTTTTTCTTCAAGAAAATGCATGTCCTTGCATAACTGTGTAACACTGGTAATGAGATAAGAATCCATAAGAAATGTCGTAGGTTCAAGCATGGATATGATAGAAATTAATTCCACACCTTTTAAACGTGTAGAATTCGAGCCCGAGACCAAATGGAAAAACGAAAGGAAGCCAAGCGGCTGCAATGAGGATTGGAGGGGACATGGCGGCATTCTACAACGTAAGATTTTACGGGTTTCAAGATACTTTATGCGATGATCGTGGCCGACATTTCTTCAAAGATTGTTACATTGAAGGAACGGCTGATTTCATCTTTGGTAATGCAAGATCTATCTATCTGGTAAGTGAAAACGGTTGTGAAGAATCTTTTTAATGTTGCTTGTATTGTATTCGATTTTTTTTTTTTGTTGTTTTTGTGTTACTTGTAGAACACGGAAGTACATTGCATTCCAGGAGAATTACAATCATGGATAACGGCACAAGCACGGGAAATGGATGAAACAGACACAGGATATGTGTTTGTGCATTGCCCGGTGACCGGATTAGGGAAAGGATGGTACTTAGGAAGAGCATGGAAAGGGTTTTCAAGGGTGGTGTTTGCTTACTCGAAATTGGGCCCTATCGTCGATCCTAAAGGATGGAGCTCCAATAATAAACCTTTACCTGACAAGTAAGTTAATGACAAGTCATAACAAATTATACTCTATTTGACATGCATTAAACTGAAACGGATGTCAATAGAACAAAAACTAAAAACTACTTTGTATCGTCCAAAAAGGTGGGACAAAGCCTAACTTCTTATTTTTTTTAAAAATAACCCTAAAAAACTTATCTCTTGTGTAAACAAATTGTGGTTTGATTGAAACATCTTGTAGGAACCTATATTTTGCGGAATATAAGAACAAAGGAAAAGGTTCGGATATGATAGGAAGAGAACGATTTGTGAAGAAGCTTACAGACGCAGAAGCTAAACGGTTTATCAGCCTTTCGTATATTGGAGGTAGCAAGTGGCTTCTTCCGCCTCCAAAACCTAACAAGTTTAGGCCCAAAAGAAAATTGCAAGTCCTCAATAGTTAGAAGGAAGAGTAAACATGTATTATATTGGTTTATATTTCCAAGCAAATTTAAGACTAAATTGTTAAAACTTCATTACTTTGGATTTCTATTCCATTTATATAATTTCAAATCCAAAGATAAGCCACAACACTTTGACTACTAAACTTCCAACAATATTTTGGGCGATATGAATTAGACTAAAAGAGGTTTAAGTTCCATTCTTCGGACTATGATGAGTATGAAAGGAAGTTAAAAAAAAGTGCATACAACAAACATAGTTCTTAAAAGATAAAGCTACAAGAATGTTGGGAAATGGTACATAATCATACATGTTCTAAAAGACTAAGTGGGACCCTGTATGAGCATTGACTCGTTTGACCACTTGTTAACTTAAATCTCAATATGGTCGGTATCTCATCGGCCTTCTTGCCCTTGGAATCCTTCTGCAAAAAAAAAAAAAAAAAAAAATTGTTAGGCTTCTGCTATTATTTTGATATGTTAAAAATCAAATCACATACTCATACCCATATGGAGAGTACATTGGTGGGCCAGGCATGAAAGGCCTCCGGGAATTGAATCCAAGATAAGGATTGGAACGCCTGCCTCTGAATTGTTTCATTCCAGGGACATTTGTTCTTTTAGCAGCAACCTGAATGAAAACAGTTTGTAACATGAAATTTTGACAAGGCCATTTTGGTAATTTTGCAAATGGAAGAAAGGGATAAAGTTTTAGGATTAGGACCTTGAGTTGACGACCATGTAATTCTGATTCATTTAAAAGGAGAGCGTTTGGAATAGCTTCAAGCTCCACAAATTCAACATATGCAAAACCTTTTGGTTGACCAAATTTGTCTGTTAATATTGTCACCCTGTTCACTGTTCCACATGATTGAAAATGCTGCTGAACTTCCTCAGGTGTACATGCATAATCCACCTGAAGTTCAGATTATATAACTTTAATCATATAAAAATATTTTTTTGTTCTTTAGAATGGAATAAGGTGAAAGATAAAAGAACCTCACATTACCAACATATATAGAACGCGCATCTGCTTCCTCTTTTTCAGCCTGAGTTGCAGATGCACCCGAAGAATCATCTAATCATGTCCATAATCAAAACAAAAGCAAATTTTAATACACAGACTCACATATCTTAAATTCTCAGCCAATAACTTGGAGATGATGTCACCAATGAAGGTAACAAGTCTTGTAATCTCATAACAACAAAAATTATATAATCTTCCAAAGTATTTTATGGAAAGTGAGAGGACTAATCAATCTTGTTTAATAGGAAGCTTTTTATCTGATTCATGAGAATTCAACTATGAGGGAGCCTTAACCTTTCTAAGGTCTTCAAAATCTTAAACTAGGGTTATGTTTCATCTTATTACACAATATGAACTCACCTTATTTGACGCAGTTTATGTCTACCTAAAGTTGGATTGATGTATGATGTATCCATGAACAAAAATGGAACAAATGCTGAATAATGAAAACAATTCAGAATATAGAGCATAGGATAAGCCAAAAATAGTCAAATTAGAACAAAGACCTTGAACGGAGCCCATCTCCTTCTCAACTTTTGCCTGCATTTCCCGAAGCGCGCCAGCTTCTTCTTCAATCTCCTTCAGTCTCTTCTTCATATCCTCTAAATCCTAAATTCACAAACAAAAGAGATACAGAAAGAAATTTCGAAATTAAATTAGGGCTTGAAGTCACTTCACACGAATGCATAATTATTCAATCCCCAAACCATACGTATCAAAACGTCAACATTGGAGGTATCAGAAATATTAACCTTCGAGTTGTTGTTTTCATCTCCTTCCGTTTCGTTCCTCGACATCTCAACATCGGCGTCCATTTCTCCTTCATCTGGTATATCTCCGCCGTACACTTCGTGCTCCTGATCTTGGTCTTGCTCCGCCGTGTGATCCATAGCTCTAACCTCCGATCTGTCTCTGCACAAACACGAAGTGCTTCGACTTAGGGGTTGTATAGAGAGGTGAGAGTTTGTGACCGATGATGGCGAAACCAGATGAAGGCTAACACTGTTATTTGTTTCAACCCTGGGGGTAGTTTTTGAATATTTGTACAAACTTGGGCTGGATTACTTATCGACCTTATTATATATTGGGCCAAGCCCAATCCACACGAACAAAAATCTTCTTCACTCTCGACACACGGATTACAAACGACGCTGATCGGTGGTGGATTCTCCGGCAGCGACTACTCCCTCGGACGGTGAGTGGCGTTTACTCGCTCTTGAAGTATCAAGTACCTCCCTTACTCTGAATCTGGAAATCGCTATTTTTCTATTAGCTCATTTTTTGTTGAATTCATTTGTGACTTGGAGAACTTGTGACTTGAATTCGAAGAACGATTTTCAGTTGTTTTGAGTTTGCTTTCTGTTGTTTATGATCAAATGTACAGTTCGATGCTGAAACTCTCAATTTCGACTTAGAGCCCTATAATAAAATCGTGAATTGTGATATGATTAGGAAATTGAAATTGCGAGTTACGATTAGGGTTCGCTAGCCACATCAAACTTTATGATAAGTATTTCAACTGGAATAATTTGTAAGATGAATTCAACATAATAAATCGAAATGTGGCTCAATTTTCTGGAACAAAGGGGTATATACCATTAACGTTTCCCTTTTCTACTTACCTTGCTGATTATCCAGAGGCGTGAGTCTTGAAATCTTCCATCGGAGATCTGCAACTCTATGGCTTCAAGTCATGAAGATGATGACTCCTCAAATACCCACAGCTCGTAAGCTTTTATATGTCACAGTTAATACAAATTATAGTTATTGCATGATACAACCATTTTTCTGACCTAAATCATGTTCCAGGCCCAAGAAAGTATACCAAGATCCAGATGATGGGCGTCAAAGATTTTTACTTGAACTGGAATTCATACAATGCCTTGCGAATCCAACTTATATTCACTGTAAGTTTAATTCAAAATGGTAGAATCGTTACCATTAAAGATGTTAACTTTTTGCAAATTCTGATACAGATTTGGCTCAGAATCGTTATTTTGAAGATGAAGCTTTCATTGGCTACTTGAAATACCTTCAATACTGGCAACGACCAGAGTACATAAAATACATAATGTAAGCTAAGAGCCTAAGAATCTTGTTTTCTTTACTCTTTATAAAATTCTGCTTATGTTTTGGTGGATTACAACTTACAGGTATCCACATTGTCTTTACTTTCTAGAACTTCTACAAAATGCAAGTTTCCGCAATGCAATGGCACATCCAGCCAATAAGGAGTTGACACATAGGCAGCAGTTTTACTTTTGGAAGAACTACAGGAATAATCGGTTGAAACATATCTTACCAAGGCCCCTTCCGGAAACTACCGCACCACCACCATCTAATGCAGTTCCACCACCTCCAACCACCACCATTGCTGCTGCTTCTTCTGGTGGTCCTGTGGCTGTGCCGCCAGTACTCTCGCCTATGCAGTATGGTGTACCTTCTGGTCCACCTCTAAAAAGTGACCCTAGGAGTGGGATTGATAGAAGAAAGAGAAAGTAAAATCTTTTTATCTGTATGTTGACAATTTTTTTTTTTTTTTTTTTTTTAATGTTATACTGTTTCTTATATGTAAGAATGTGATAAAATGTTGATGAATGTTAAATCTTTTTGTTTTACAGGAAAGATGGATAGATTGATTTGAGGTATTCGTGCAATACTTCATGGCTGAAAGAACATAAAACTCGAGGTTTAGTGTTTCCTTTTGTAGTGTTGTCTAAGTTCTATATTTTACTATTGGCAATGAGAGCTTGATATTTTGTTTATGTGTATTCTTTTATTAAATTCAAGTATACATTCGTTTTTCAGTTTTTGTTTACATTACACAGTTAAAGAGTTAGATATATTAAAAGGATGATAATGTATCCTTTAATGATGTGTCAAATACATGTCATGAAGAAAACTTTTTTGATTAAACTAATTAACAAGTTAACTGATGATGCGAATGGAACGTTCTTTCTTCGTTGTGTGTTACAAGTTATGGGGTGCATGGACTTTTCAGGTCAAATACTTATTTATTTTTTGTTTATTGAAAAAGAGAACAAATCCTCACTATTTTTAAATAAGGCTGTCGGGCAAGGATGTCAAGATCAGGAATTCATATAAGATCATTTTTAGGTTTACAAGATTGGGATCGGGATCCTAAGATCTCATTAAAAACTTAATTTTAACATATAAATTTAAAACATGAAAAATATATTCAATGTTCAGTTTTCTGTTTAAAACTTATAAAAACTTCTAAACATTAATCACAATAAAAAATTTTAAAAAAAATTTAAAAAAAAAAAAAAAAAAAAAAAAGGTAAATTGGTAAATAGTAAAAGTAGTAAATTCAAAAATTTATAACTTTTTTGAACTTTTTGAATTTTAAAATTAAAAAAAAAAAAATCAAGAACGTGTGTAAGCAGGAATGTTTATTCATTCAATTATTTGTATTCAAATGTGTTATACTAGACTCTCGAAGAGTCTTCTCTGTGTATAAATAAGAGTGTTGTCCATTATGAATAAATCAGAGTTGTTTTGTGTAAAATCGGATCGTTGCGGCAATGATACCAGGGTTGTGGTCTAGCCTTGGTAGGATGGGATGATGTTTGTCTGGCAATACAATCAACGATATACTTGCTAATCCTTGTTTGATGTGCGTCTGGTACTAACAGCACAACCAACATTGGGTTTGTGTCGATGATGAGGAAAACATCAGCATTAAAGTGGCAAGTATTGCTTTTTGTGTTACTAATACAATATGATTGTCTATCCCTCTTAGACATGTGATTTGTGTCTAAGTGTAGCCAACATTGGTTTAGTGCCAACGACGAGTAAGACACAGTCATTATCATCATTATCCAATATCATCATAGCATGTATGAAGCTATCTTTGAAGCACAAAAAATGACCATCCCTTCATTGTGAAGTTGTGAACTTCTATGAAGATACGATCCTTCATCCTTAAAAAGTGAGAGAAAAACCTTCTCTTTATCTCTCTCTTCCCCCATATTTTCTCCTTTTCCATCTCTTACCCACTGTCAACTTGACCATTGAACAGCATTTCCTATACCTCTTGAGATACAAGTGACTTGATTTTTTTGGTGATGTGGCACACCTTCAAGGGAATGGTGCTTTCTTCCATTCCGTATAACCTAATAGAGCTATCCTCAATCCTTATTGTAATCCTCAATTTAAGTTGGTTTGAATTTTGTGTTAGCAAACAAACCTTATGTAATCGTCAAATTCGAGCTGTAACGTCATTTTAGGCGCTAACAATTCTCCCTTGCGTGTGGATTCTCATTCACGTTTCCCTAATAGTTTTTGCTTGATCTTCATAAATAAAGTGATATGGACTTTTAAGGCTTTTCTTGCTTGTGTACGTCAATAAATAATTGGATTTTATATAGCCGTGTCAATTACGATAGCTTCCACAAGTTGATATCAAGATTGATACAATTAGCCGATAAATGTTTGTGATATTCGGCACTAAGAGTCATAACATTCCGTGTTTTTGGATGATGATGTTATTATTATAACTACGACAATTTGAGTAAAAATTGCAACTCGATATTAAAATACATAATAAAAGATGATGTAAGAGTTAAAAACGTCAAGAAAAATATACAACGACCGTTCTTCTTTTTTTTAGTAATATTTGTCAAATTAAAAATAAATGGTATATTGTAACTTATTTTTCGGTTTTTCCAAGTATTTTGTAACTTAATAATTGGTGATTATAAAATAACTAATTTTTTTTGGAAAGATGATTCTCCCCTGACGAGGGTGTTCGGGTCAGCTTTTGCGCACCTGAACTAATCCCTCGTGCGAACATGAAGCTATACATCTTGTCTGGTATCACTGCAAACGAACATTCATGACCACAAGAGTATAGGTGCTTAAACTAAGGTAAAGGGTTAACAAAGGTAACCGAGTAATATTTAATTAGATCAATGTATTTTTTCAACTTATAATATATTATTAGTTTGGTATTATAAATAAATAAGAAAGACGGTCAATTAGTTAAAAAATTTACAATAACTTATGAGAATCGATTAGCATCGCAAAAATAATTATTATTCGTAAACCAATTTTTGTAAGATAATATAGGTTTATATATATATATATATATATATATATATATATATATATATATATATATATATATATATATATATATATATATATATATATATATATAAAATAAAAAAAAATATATATGGTGGTTAATTTAATATTTTATTGAAAAAATGTTACGCGTGTCAAACCCAACAAATGATAGGGGTACAACAGACTCCAAATACACTGTTTTAATGCACTAAAAAGTAGTACAAGGCAAGCATGGTCGAACCATAGAGACACGGGATAAAAGTCTATACCTCTTTGTGTAAGGTATTTTGGTCACAAAGGGGGATTTGTTTGCAAAAGTCAAATAATGAAAATAACAATCAACTTTGAAACATGCAAAAAATGAAATAGATTTGTAAACAAGTTGTGAAAGTGCTTCCAGTTCTAGTTCTCAATGTTGTTATTTAATCTGATTGTGACTTAATGTAATTTATGATTGTTATTCTAAGTTGGTATTGAAAGATATTAACACGCTCTAATAGCTCTCACTTACCAAATTATCAAACCAAAACACACTCTTCGATTAGACATAGCTTTACTAATTCAACCTAAACACGCTCTTAGATTGTATTGAAAAACTGCATTAAGTTTTGTACAAGCTTCCCAACAATGTTCATTTTTTCTCATACGCTTGGAAGTGTGAAAACATGTGATAAATGTTCTACAATAAGAAAACCTATTGCTTGTTACCAATCATCAACTTTATAGTACAATTAGGTGCCCTAAAAGTTAATTAACTATATAAAAATTCAATTAATGAAAGTGATCAATCAAACACAAATCAAATTTAAGGATTCTAGTTTAAACAAGAACATAATCACTAGAATAGAATCACAAATCAAACATAAAATCACATGCTTCAAGTCAAGCAATCAACATGTTTTGAACAAGAACTAAAAACTAGGTTTTCTTAGCCACACGTGGCTAAGAACATCTCAAACAATAATAAATATGAAATTGAAATGTTTAATTCTTACAAAATGAAATCAAAAGTGTTTGCAATCATTTGGTCTTCTCAAAAGCTCCAAGAATTCTCCCAAAATCGCCTAAGATCACCAAAGATCCCCCAAAATTGCTCCAGAAACCGCTTTCTTGAAATGGCGACATCTTCACTTGTTTTATTAATGCTCACGTGCTTGTCATAAGGCCATGCGATTTTAGCATGGTCATGCCTTTTGCCCATGTGTTTTTGGCATGGCCATTTGTCTTGACCATGTGTTTTTGCCATGGCCCATGATTTTTGCTAAAAGTCGAATAAGTCTTCACTGTTGCCTCCATCTTCAGTCTAGCTTCACCACGATTCATGTTGTAACACCGTAAATTTTCAAACAAAAATTTCATTTTAAAACACTATAAAACACATGTCACACTCATTCCAAAAATCACAAGTATCAATTTATCAACACATTTTTAAAAGTTGTTATCATAAATCCAGGATCCTTAATCATAATTCTTTTCTCTTGTGTGTACAATCAAACTGACGCCTTCCCGCGATCCTTATAAGAACCTAAAACACATAACACGGTAAACACGAAGCTTAATGAGTTCCCCAAAATACCACACACAAATCATTAGCCACTTGAGGCTATAACACATTAAGACCCTCTGGTCAATGTGCCTCAGTGGGGCCGTCCGGTCCGATAACTTTTATGGACTCTCCGATCCTACCATGTAAGCTCTGAATAATACACAACATAAATCACAAAGAAATAATGTAGGATATCACAATACACAATGTAAGTACATAAGACCCTTCGCTCGCACAACTCAGATTACCACACTAGGTAAGTATAGTGAGAAGACTCACCTCGCAAGCAAGCAAGCAAATAACCTCGTACTCGAATCTCAAACTAGCCTCCACCTAACACAAAGGGTGAATATCTCTAATTAATACTTTTAAATGAATCTAATAATCGAAGGCTATTGTTTCTCTCTTTAACTCTTGAACTGGATAAAAGACCATTTTACCCCTCCATAGTCTCCATTACTCATGTTTGGCCCAACCCTAAAATCAGCAAAAGTCAAACTCGAGTCAACAGTCCATATTTTACCCGACTCACCGAGTACACCCATGTGACTCGTCGAGTCCACTTGTTTCCTCATAAGTCTCGTGAAGGTCCAACTCAGCTCATCAAGTTGACCCCCAACTCGTCGAGTTATCACATGATCAAGCCCATCGGGACAAACCCTCACTGACTCGTCGATTCGGCCCATCGACTCGACGAGTCTATTCAAACTCATTCCTCATTCAGATGATTCAAAGCAGATCTACCACTCCAAACAATCGATCTAGCATCTCAAGGCTCAATTATCACATAAAGCTTCGATCTTTATCTTCATGCATGGTAATTTTGCTCCAACATACCAATACATGCTCTCACAAGGTTCTAAGCACAATAACCCTCATATGGATGAATAAAGTTAGGACCTTTGGACTCTAAGGACCTCACAAGGTCCAAATCTGAGGTCTAAACCCCATGATAACTCTATATGCTCGAAGTCCCAACAAAAGGTAGTAGAAACCCTAATCTTCCATAATAATGAGATCTAGGAAAACAAATGAGAAAGGTGCAAGATTTTACCTCCCACTAAAGCCCTTGCATGAAGATACACTAGATCCAACTGATTCTCTTGCTGCCTTGTTAGATAATATCCTATTCTCCTCAAAAGAAGCACTAGATAACTCCAACTTTAGCTTCTAAGACTCTTTTAGCTCACTACACACGTTTAGGGTTTTACACAGGAAGGTTAGGCAACCGGTGAGGCATAAATGAGGGCATAAGTTCTCTTATATAGGCCCCAACCCCAGGAAATTAGGTTTTCACTACACAGCACCAACTCGGTGAGTCGTCTCTCTGACTCGTCGAGTCCATTCATTAATCCCACGCGGTCAACCCGACTCTACTCGACGATTTGGACTCGCAAATCGTCGAGTCACTCAATAAATCTCAAAATTAAACACACAAATAATATACCTGGGAGTCCGGATGTTATAATTTTCCCCCACTTGAATTATATTTTGGCCCTCGACATCGCTCCTCAACAACATATAGATCGAACCCAATAACCCAAAAAGCACTATCAAAAAGATCTCATACCACACAACTATCTTCCTCCAGGGGCACCTGAATCCAAACAGGAACTCCCAAACCCAAAAAGGACAGACCCCTCTGCCATTACGATACCTATTCTGACTCTCCAAAACCTAGAAACTCTAGTGGCATGTCTCATTGCCAGACCGCCCTCCTAAGATATCACCATGTTATTTGCTCCTCGAATAACAGACCCCGATAACTCACCACCCTCTGATTATCTTGTTACGATTGATAAAAACAAGTCATTGACCAAAAATTGGCTACCGATCACTCATACCATATATACTAAACGATCCAGATCATACTCCAAGGAACGAAGGTGTCAGATTTCACCAGGGACCCATCCACTGTGTTACAATTAGAACCCATCTGAACAATGAACTCTCAACACCCTGTCCTTAGACATATGAAGATGATCATGCTGTCTTAAAAGTATTCTCTGACATCTAATAATCATAAGCCCCAACCCCCTCTCAAATATCCCTTTCAACACTGAGCACCAGGTCAACTCCTGACCCAACAGTTGAACCTCCAAAGGTTACCCATTGCATACCCCAAAACGTCTCACCGACTTCCTTCTTATAATAACTATCTCGACCCATTGTGACACACAAGTCATGAAGTTCGCTTTATCCCAAGTGAATACTACAATCCCAATTGAATCGTCTCACCTTGACCTCTGCCGCCTGCTACTTTATTAGTTCCATGCGTCTTGCGGTCCTTCCCATACAGACGAACTGTCTCACTCAGGTAGAAGACATCCATGGACACACAATAATCCATCAAAATGGAACCTACCTCTACGTCCGGAATCTCATTTCGCCTTCTCAATACACCACTGGAGCCAACTCGACTCGAGAGTCTGGTCCAACGCAAAATTGGAACTAATTGCCCTAATGAAGCACTCAACTCATAACCCATGACCCACAACTTATGTGTACATCACTTCTCCGATTCCTTCTGATTGTGATAACCACACCTTAACTCAGAGTACAACGATTCCTGACCATTGGGGAGATCCCAGTCTCTCCCCTGGCCCGACCACCAGGTTCCCGCAAACTCAATTGATAAGGCTACCTAAGCCTAGGATGTGACATCCCCAATTTCACGACCATAAAGGACCGATTTGTTTATGCTTTTTTTTTTTATAAATCAGAGTAATCGTTTAAAGAAAACGGTTGCGAAATTCGTTCCCAAAACAAGATATGATAAAAACTTATCAAAACATTTCTTAAAGAGAATGTATTTTCATTAAATAATAAAAACTCGGGATGTCATGTTCCGATACAGACACATACGCATAAACAGAACATACATTCATTTACTCTAGTGATTTACATCTCCTTTAATCTCTCAGTGCAAAGCAACTTCGTATCAATACCTGTGATACAATTAAACTAAGTGGGTCAGGCTTGGGAGCCTGGTGAGCATATAGGGTTTTCATCCCACAATGTTATATCATATAGATATATATAGAACATCCAAAATTATATAATTTCACCATATAAAAAGCAACTCTTATCCCACCCCATCGATCCTTACAATGCCACAATCTAAACTCTCGTATCTAAACTTTTCCTCTTTATCTGATCCCTACTCACGGATCTAAACTAATCTCTCCACCTGATCCATACTCTCAGACCTAAAACTAACCTCTTGGTCTAATCCATACTCCCGGATCTAAACTAATATCTTGGTTTGATCCATACTCCCGGATCTAAAACTGTGCCCAATCCATACTCCCGGACTAGGGACAATTTACTATGTCTTAATCCATACTCCCGGATTAATGACAAGTTTACCTATTGGTCTGATCCATACTCCCGGATCTAAAACTGTGCCCAATCCATACTCCCGGACTAGGGACAATTTACTATGTCTTAATCCATACTCCCGGATTAATAACAAGTTTATCTCTTTTCCTATTCCATACACTACTAGAAAAACAGCCTTTTACGACGCTCATTGCGCGTCATAAAACGCTCAGACGACGCGCAAATGCGCGTCAAGGAAGGCCCTATCATAACGAGAGACGACACGCTTTTGTGCGTCGTCTAGAGACGACGCGCATGTATGACACGCAATGCGTATGATTAAAGTCGCTGTCAAGAAAGGCCATGTCATAAATGAAGATGACACATATTTTTGCGTATCGTAATTTTTATTTTTATTTTAAAAAAATTTATTTATAGATTTACTTATTTATAAATTAAATTTGCATTTCATGTCAAATAATAGAAAAATAAATTACCATATACAAAAAATACAATCCATTTCACAAAAGTTAATGTCATACAAATAAGCATTACAATACTAGACAAATATAATACATCAAATGTGTTGTTGTTTTACACAAACACATACACATAATCTATACAACTATTTTCATATAAGGTAATAATAGACTATAACTATTGAAAATCTATACAACTAGTGTTGTTATTTTACACAAACACGGACACATAACATTAAAAATGTTGGAAAAACAGCAGGAAATAAAGTAAGTTAGAGAGGAAACATGTTCTTGAGGTCTTTCACCAAATCTTGAAAAGACTTGGTTGATAAGGTGATCTTCCTGAAGTTGGATAGCATACCAGAGAAGACATAAATCTGATAGCAAATTAGCACGCCCCCATCTTTGTAACAAAGTTAAAGGGAATATAGGTTGCCATTCGGACAACCTGTCATTGTGAATAATAAATAAATAAAATAATTAATAACTTTAAATAGAAAAGATAAAATTTACCTGTCCAATTCCAGTACTTCCATCTTCAAGATACAAAGTTATATTGTACCTAAATTTGAGATTAAAACAAAAAAGATTTCTATTGATTACGATAATCTAAGAAACCAAAGAGGTTATTATTTTTTTTTACCGAATCATCTTAATGAGCTAAACACTTGATCCAGACAGCTATATACATGGCTCTTTCTTTTTGACTAAATTTGAAATTAATGACTTACATGGTTAAGCCAAAAAAATATGGCTTAATGTATTAAGACACTAATCCCTTACCTACTTGTCATTCTTTGTTTTTCCTCCCAACTCATTTCACGTTAAAATTGATGATTTTTGTTAAATAAATGAAAATTGTGGAATTTGTTTTTTGGAATGTAATGGTAAAATGGTAAATATTTATTCAATGTAGAAAACAAGCAATATTTATGTATACACCATTTTATTCAGGCATACATCATTACTCACTCAGTCACTTTACATATAAGACTTAATGGGGGAAAAAGAAAAAGAAACAACCCTTGTGTAGATAAATATGACATACTTTCTTGCCAACTCTTAGTGTTATCTGATGGAGGCCATAAAATTTGGTGATCAAGGTGTTATCATGCGCATGCACATGTTTGTAATAGCTAGGAAGCATCTTGAGTAAAACCTATAGAAAATCACATTATCATATAAACAATATTTACTTTTTGTTCAGAAATAAAATTCTCAATATTAATCAATTACATTTAGCCATATTGAAAGTTGGTAGTTATTTCTTGCATTTAGCCATATTGGAAAAATGAGGATGAGCAATTAAAGGCCTAAGTGAGGTAGCATACCTGGCAAATTTCTATCTGCTTCATCAACTCCTGATTCTTATTCTGAAGATCATCAACCATTGAAGCCTTTCCCAAGGCAACCTGCACAGTTCTCTCAGCGTCAAGTAGAGCAGCCTCTTTTGATTTAGTCAATCAATCTAATGCTTTATTGTCATCTTGCAGCTTAGCAATTTGAAACCCAAAAAAGGGTAACACTATAAATGTTTACATTTTTATGTTGTGCAATGCAATGCAGACTGTACTTGTATTTTTGCTTTAAGGATGCATTCGAAATACTGATGACAAAAGACTAAAGAGAAGAGTCGTGAGCAGCAAACCTCTTGTCGAGCAAGCTTTAGCTTAGCTTCTAGTGATTGAATAACAGGTTAATCAATTTAATTAACTGAGTAATTAAGAAATTTTTAAACAATTCACATCTCAATATTATGATGATTCTATATCAATACATAGTTATATATATGCTGGTTATTTATGAAGTTTGTTGAATTCACATGGAAAAGTTTGCAGGTGCATATGTATTGTTATTTAAACACTTAAAGTTTTTATTATGTAGAATATATCATTTTTGAGGTTTAAATTGTTTTGATGAGACTTAAGTTATATAAGTTAGTAATAATTTTTCCTTTTTTCCAACTACCCTCATAAACTGTACCATCGGACCATGTGTATTTACCCTTACCATGAGGAATCATTCCCTTGACATTACCATAGTACATATCTCCTTTTAGAAGGATCTCCAAACTCATGCTGATCTTTTATCAGTTTCTGATGAGCTCCTTGTATTAATAACACCTGTTACAATGAAATTCATGTTTATATGGCATCTTAAATCAAAACAGTTTATCAAACCCAAGTAGGAGTTGTCTTACAATACTGAAAAAGAATATTGGAAACAAGCAACCAGACCCCTTAATTGTAAAACCATCCTTGTTTTTTATTCATGTACTTACATATTATACCATCTGTTAATCTTTGACTGTTCAGGTTTTGCACATACAATGAAGACAACAACGGTTGCTAGTAATCCCAGGTCTTTTGGTTTTCTCACTGTCCAGATTACTCTTCAACAACACATATAACAGGGTTTAATTTTGCATTTATGGAAACGGGATGGAAGGGGCACACACAATAAATGATATCTTCAATATCCAGACTTGATTTGTACGGTAAAAAATGCTTTCAAATATGATAAATAGTTAAGAAATAACGTACGTGATAGTGAGCAAACCGTCGGGTGGTGGCCGGCGTGGAAGCAGGGAAGTAATGTAGCAGCAGATGAACGGATGGGCAAATGAGCAAAACCGGGGACCACCGTTTTAGGTTTCGTGGTGTTTATGAACATTCCGAGAATCGATAGTAGTGATTTATCTCCATTCTCCAACACAACTCACACAAATTGAGAAGGCGTTAGATTTTTACCATTAATGATGAATCGAAGAAGGAGTACCAAAAGTTACATACCACGAATCGAAGAGACCGAAACTAGAGGATGAGGAAGATCCCAACAACCGATTCTGAGATATTCTGAGCCAAAATGAAGATCCAAGAAATTGATTTCTGCTTCGATTGATTAAGAATCAATGAGTACTCCGTCTTCCACTAATAGAGTATTTAAGGGTTTTATGGAGATTCAGTTGAATAGACGGCTGTGAATGTATAGGAGAAAGAAGCCGGAAGAAAATTAATCTATCGTGGGTTTAGAAACTTAAGTGAGGGTGATGTTGGTTGAGTTACTGATGTTTCAGGGAGGCGGCGTAAAGAATCATTCTTAGGGCTTTAAGGGAAAAGAGGGAAACAAAATGGGGGACAAAAAGGAAGGCGGGGAGAAAAAGGAAGGCAGCCATTTCTAATTTTTAGAATTTTCATCTCCCGCTCGTTGCTACTAAAGGAGGCGCGCATTCACCATAAAAAATTATAAAACGACACCTAATTCTAGGTCACGCGAAAATGCGTCACCTAAATCCTTTAAATTTTATTAGAGACGACGTTTTTTCAACGATACCCACTTTTACGTATCTTAAATCAGTGCGTGTCATAAATTGCGTGTCCTTAAAGCCCTGTTTTCTAGTAGTGATATTCTCGGATCTAAATCCAATCTCTTTATCTAATACGTACTCACGGATCTAAACCTAACCTCTTGATCTGATCCATACTCACGGATCTCATCTACCCATGTCCTACCCAACATATTCGTAGATACAAAATATATATATATATATAGTTTAACTCATTAAAACCTATATAGTTCATCCATTCCATACCCAATCTCAAATAAACAAACAATATATAAACACATAGCACGTATTTCATAACAAATACTTAATATTTATGTGTTAGAAGAATGTGATCACACACTCACCCAAAACATATACTTAATACATTCAAACAATACTTGTATTATAATCGTGTTTATGAAAGGGACTATACACTCACTTGATCAGAAGATGATCGGACAACACTACGACTTGTAGAAGTAGTATTCTTCGGTGAAATCAGGTTCACTTCACACACCTAGTTTCTCGCGGGCAGAGCTTCGGCTCGGAAACTCTTTTCTTCTCGGGATCTTCGGGCTTCGGGACTTGCTTCGAGTCTCGGGGTTGATACCGGGGTTTCGGGGGGGTTAAAATAGGGCTTAGAGGGTGTATCGGAAGTGGGAGAGAAGGGATGGAGCAACCATAGTCGGCTGGCCCTTCAAATCTATTTATAGGGCAAATTTGGCCCTTGCCACGTCGTGGGATCCTTTTGCCACGTCGTGGGCTTGATTGTCACTGCATGCATCATCCCAAGTTGCATCTGGGGGACTCCCGAAGCTGTCAAGAGATTTTCCACGTCATGGCACTGCTTGCCACGTCGTGGTCTCTGACAGTTTTGGGGTTTCGCGCCCCGAACTTCAGAAATTCATAACTTTCGCATATGAACTCCGTTTTGGCGTTCTTTATATCGACGCGAAGGTGAGATTATGCTCTACAACTCTTGTTTAGACTCCATTGGCTAATTTTGACTTTATTTTTAATCTATTATAAGTATATTACTTATATATTATCTATAGTAGGTCGGGACAGGAAAACTCCGTTCGAAATTCATAACTCCTTCATCCGAACTCCGTTTTCGTCTGTCTTTTTATCGTTGGACTACTATCGAATAAATCTTCAACTCTTGTTTAGATCACTAAGGATAGATATCTATCTAACTTAAGTTCACTATTTACATCGTGTTGGGTCGCGCTGGGTCATGCCGGTTCTGTCGCGAAACTTCGACAGGTCATAACTTCTTCGTTATAACTCGGATTTTGGCGTTCTTTATATGCACGGAAACCTTGTGACATATACTACAACTTGGTTAAGATTAATCCTTCTAAATAATATTCCATCAAAAAGTCATTTTCGACCTTGAGAGTCTGGTGCAACGCAAAATTGGAACTACTCGCCCTAATGAAGCACTCAACTCATAACCCATGACCCGCAACTCATGTGTACATCACTTGTACGATTCCTTCTGATTGCGATAACCACACCTTAACTCAGAGTACAATGATTCCTGACCATTGGGGAGATCCCAGTCTCTCCCCTGGCCCGACCACCAGGTTCCCGCAGACTCAATTGATAAGGCTACCTAAGCCTAGGAACTCCTCTGTTTCATGCTCTGACTAGTGAACACTACGGCTCCTCGTAGATTCACAATGCTTCTCTCTTATTCGTTGGCTAGTGGAAGCTACGGTTCCACAAAGTTCCACAACACTCTCCCACTGACCAGTGAAAGCTATGGCTCCCCACAGTTTCACAATGCTCTCTCACTATTTGGTGAATACTATGGCTCCCCGCAGTATCACCACACCCTCTCACCGACTAGTGAATACTAAAGCTCCCCTCAGTATCACCACAGTCTCTCGTACTAACTCATGGATGCTACAACTGATGGGTTTTAGCCATAAGAACATCCTATGTGCTCATACAAACCCTAATGCTTGGATTTAGGTTTCTCTATTGTACATGCAATTTATGCAATACTATAAACCCTAGATCTAGCATATGATAATCAATACAACATATAATTAGGGTTTAGATCATACCTTAATTGTTATGTAGCAATAACAATCTCAAATCCTTCTTGTATTGACTTTAGAAAGCTTAGAGTCACAAATGTCACTCCTCTAATGGTTCACAAACACCAAGAGCAAGAGGATGAAGAGGAGAAGAGAAGGAGGCTGCCCAAAATCATCCAAAACCATAGATAACCAGTTCACCACGTTTTTGGGGCTTAAGGGTGCTATTTATACATGTAGGCTATTAGGGTTTTAAACTAGGAAACCCTAATATGACTGCTTAAGCCCTAAGCAGCCCATGGATTCCTTTCTTAAGGGCCTTGGACAATTTCCAATGGGTTTCCCCATAGAATTCTTCCAACCTTATAATATAAGGCAATCCATAGCCCAATTGCAATTATCTTTCCAATCCCTTAAGTTTAATTAATCTCTTTTAGTCACAAACTTAATTCTTATTAATTCTTAACTAATATTAATTAAACAATATGATTTCTCCTTTAATATATTATTCCCATAATATATTAATAAATTATATTTAATCCTTTCTCTCCATAATTCATTCTATCAAGTTGCTTTGGTGAAGGCAACCCAAAAGGATCATGCACCATCGGGTCAAGTACATACCAAAATAGTTATGGACTTAGACACTAATCCAACAGTCTCCCACTTGGATAAGTCTAATAACTAATCTGCGTATGACTTCAGATCCTGATCTGCAATCGTAGCTTTCCAAGGCCGTTGTCAACTCTGATTCCATCAGATACGTATGTCCTTTAGATAAGGGATCATATAACATATCACAGGGCCTCGCCCGCCAACAAATAATAACACATACACATATCACAGGGCCTCGCCCGCCAACTAATAATATCATATAACATATCACAACACATAAGTTAAACTCATACGACTGATCCTGTTCTAAGGCCTCGCCTATCCTGGGCCTCGCCCTTGTCCTACTACTGATGAGTCATGGAACCCCATCCACGCTCCTACTGGTAGTGAGATACATGCCCAACCCACTCTCACTCCTTCTCTAGCTTGGGCCTCGCCCTTGTTCCGCTACTAATGAGATGTGGAACACCATCCACACTCTGCTATTGGTGAGATACGGGACCTCGCCCACACTCACCTCCCTACCAAGCACATACATGTATCACACAGACAATAAGTATAGACTATCATATAAACAAATCCTCGGGCACCCGCCTGCTATTAAGGGACCTCATCCTGAAAATCATACTATCATACTGTGCCTAGGGCTAACCCCCGGGTCTTCTACTCATAACTACATGGGCCGGCATTGTGGCCTTAGACCCATTCACACAAAGGGACACTCACCTGCACTGGCTGAACTTGCTGATGATCTCACTAGCTGCTGCCCAACAACTCACTGAACTCCTGCTCCCTTTGCTCTTCGAACTAACAATATCAAAGCAATACTGAGCCTAACTGACCCCCGAAAGACAACCAAGTTAACCCTGGTCAAAGTCAAAGTCCTGGTCAGAGTCAACCTTCCAGGTCAACCCTACTCGCTGAGTCACCTTACTGACTCGCCGAGTTCAAATGTTCAAATTCCTTCCATTCGCGTCTCGACTCGCCGAGTCTACCGATTTCTGAGTCCTGACCTATCCAACTCACCAAGTCTCCAATCGACTCACTGATTCGAGTCTCAACTCGAAGGGTTTGGGGTTTCACAACCTGACTCGCCGAGTACAAGGCAATCTTCATCTGACTTGACGAGCTGTTCATCCCACTCATCGAGTTGCTCCTCACCTTCATGCTACTCGCCGAGTCCACTCAAAGGACTCGCCGAGTCCATTAAGATCTCCTTACATGCAGAGGACTTTTGAGTCATGCATGGACTCCAAACTGTAGATCTACCCTTCCCAAGCCTATTTCTCACGTAAATTTGCAAACTTTACGTGTAAAGAAGGAGATCTAAGCAAAATACACCATAAACTAGGGTTTAAGGTAAAGAGGCTCCATAATCAACTCAAGGGATGCTACTTTATGCTTCTCAAGACCATAATGAGCTTAGATCTGAAGTAGCAACCTCAGATCTGGCTTCTAACTCAAAAGAGGTAACTAATCATGGCTAGAAAACCCCCAAAACTCACAACCATACTAGATCTAAAGGAGAGAACGACTTAATACCTTCAATAACTCAGAAAACTTCTCCAATCTTCGGATCCAAGGCCAATCCTTGAAGCTCCAATGATTCCCCTTCTTCTTCTTCCTTCAAATCACCCCACAAATGGCTTGGACGCTTGAATGAGCAACAATGGGGCTTAGGGTTCGATGTTCTGGGTGAAAGGGGCAGTAAAGGAGCCGTGGGGAGAGAATGAGACGTTTAAATAGACTCCAAGTCCCGATTTTAGGGTTTTCCTCGCACAGACCAGACTCGCCGAGTCCCTTTGGCTGACTCACCGAGTCGGTTACTTACTCCTCGACCCGGATCCCGCTCGGACTCGCCGAGTTCATCCTTGGACTCGTTGAGTCTCCCTTAAAATTAAGGTTTTCTTTCTTTTCTTGGCCTTCCAAACTTTGGGTGTTACATTATGTATGCTTAGCGTATTGGGCAAAGGGTTGTACGTGCAACATACTACATAGTACGCCCAATATACAAACAACTTATGCACAAAATCCATTAAGTGTTTAATACTTAAAGACTTTACGTCCCTAACTCAGATGTAGGTCGTTTGCTGAGTCCTAAGGCATAAAGTTGGCAACTTTATTCCTTTGCATGCTTCATATTCTCCCAACAACCCATTAAGACCTTTCCAAGAGTCTTAATCCATGCATGAGGTCAAAACACCCATCAAGACTCCATTTTATGCTATGAATGGACCAAAGAACTTCATATCTATCCTTCCTAAGCTTTGGACTTGCTCAAACTTTCAAGAGGTGGTCCTTAAACACAAAAAGGGACTAAAGTGAAAACCCTAGCTCTAGAAATGAAAATGATGACCAAGGTGAAAGCTTTTTACCTCCTAAAGCTTCCTAAGCTGCTCAAAATGTAAGATCCAGAAACTCTTCCTCATTCAAGCTTGTTTCTTCCTCTTCCTTGTAGCTAACACACCAAAAGGAGGGTGTTTAAACACTCACAAGCTAAGGAAAACACACTTTAATGATTTTACGGTTTTAAGGACGTTTGAGGGTGAATCAGGCTAGTTAGGGTCAGACTCAAATGAAATAAGGAAGCTTATATAGGTCTTAAGTCCGGAAATTAGGATTTGGTCCTCTGTCGCGTACGCCCCACATACGTATATGTATGCCACGCGTACACGAAACTCCTCCGCGATCCTCCCTCCATGGTACGCTAAGTGTACCCTTAGGTACGCCCAACATACTAAAAGGGACCATTTTTGCCAACTAAATCATTTAAAGGGGTTAAAATGGTTTACTTGATTTGGAGTGTTACAATCTCGCTTATTCTTGGAAAAATGATATTGGAAAGAAAAATTATAATAAGAAAAAGTATAAAAACAAAAAGAAATTCAAATCTTTTTGGAAAAAGAAAAGAAGAAAATTTTCTCCAGGAAAATACTTCAAAAAACCTTCAAAAGAAACACCTAAGAAGACTACTTCCTGTCCGCAAGGAAAGAAAAAATGTAGGTGTTGGATCTGCAATGAAGAAGGACATTACGCCAATGAATGTCCAAATAGAAAGAAATACCCTGACAAAGTCAAGGTTTTACAAACCGCTAACAATGGGGGCTATGAAGCTCTTGAAGAAGAGTATGATGGTACGCAACATGTTTTTATATATCATGTTGAGACAGAATCTTCATCAGACACTGATGAATACGAATCAACAACGGATGACTCAGACTAGTCCCATACAGACCCCACTTTTCAGGGAGGAGGAGATTAACCATTTTTGCGCAAACCTCCAGAAGATTGATGATTCCATTATCATGAATCTTACTAATCCAAACTCTATCTATGTTTCTGCCTTCCTTAACTTTAAAGGATATAAAAAATTTAGAGTACATTGTTTTGTAGACACAGGTGCATCTTTATGTCTTGCAAGCAAATTCATCATTCCGGATGAACTCTGGGAAAACGCTCCCAAAGAAATTAGTGCCACTATTGCAAATGGTGAAACCATAAAAATTAATAAAGTTTGTAGAAACATTAATCTCGAACTTTCAGGAGAACATTTCAACGTTCCCACTATTTACCAACAAAATTCAGGAATTGATATCATAATTGGGAACAACTTTTGTCAAGTTTATGGACCATTCATACAATGGATAGATAGAATCGCCTTTCATCTTAATAATGATATGGTAATTATAAAAAAGGTTACAGAGGCCTATAGCAAAGGAAAACCAGGTTTTCTTGAAACTCAAGAAAAAGGTTCTAAAGAAAAACAAATTCCAGGTACTAATATAACCCATGAAGGGATTAATAAAGAAAAGATTATTTCTATTCAAACTACCAGGTTCAAACAGATTGAGGATCTTCTTGAAAAAGTTTGTTCTGAAAATCCTATTGATCCAAATAAAACCAAAGGATGGATGAAAGCTTCAATTAAGCTTATTAATCCCAAGACGGTTATTAGAGAAAAACCTATGGTTTACTCTTTACAAGATAGAGAAGAATTTTCCAAACAAATCAAGGAATTACTTGATATGAGACTAATTATAGAATCAAAATCCCCTCATATGTCTCCTGCCTTTCTTGTCAATAAAGAAGCAGAGAAAAGAAGAGGAAAGAAGCGCATGGTTGTCAACTACAAAGCAATCAATGATGCAACTATTGGAGACTCGCATAATCTTCCCAATATGCACGAACTCTTGACTCTTCTAAGAGGAAAAAACATTTATTCAAGTTTCGACTGCAAGTCAGGTTTCTGGCAAGTTCTACTTGATGAAGAATCGCAGCTTCTCACTGCCTTCACATGTCCTGATGGACTCTTTCAATGGAAAGTACTACCCTTTGGGCTTAAACAAGCTCCTAGTATTTTTCAAAGACACATGCAGAACGCTCTTCGAGGCCTTGAAGGTTTCTGCACTGTATACGTTGATGACATCATGATCTTCAGCAAAAATGAACAAGAACACTATGTTCATGTCACACAGGTTCTCAGAACTATTTTAAAATATGGAATAATACTTTCAAAAAAGAAAGCTCATCTTTTCAAAACAAAAATCAATTTTTTGGGTTTAGAAATAAATGAGGGTACTCATTGTCCTCAAAAGCATATCCTTGAACATTTACATGACTTTCCAAATGTTTTAGAAGACAAAAAGCAACTACAAAGATTTCTTGGTGTTTTGACTTATGCTGAAACATATATTGAAAAACTTGCAGCCATGAGAAAACCTTTACAGGAAAAATTAAAAAAAGATGTCATTTGGAATTGGTCAAGTGCTGATACAGACTACATCAAAAAGATAAAGAAAGTTTTAATCAATTTTCCAAAACTTTATCTTCCAAACATTGAAGACAGTTTAATTATTGAAACTGATGCTTCTGATGAATTTTGGGGAGGTGTTTTAAAAGCTAAAAACCCCAAAAACGAAGAACAAATTTGCAGGTACACCTCTGGCAGTTTCAAAGCAGCTGAGAAAAACTACCATAGCAATGAAAAAGAATTACTCGCTGTAAAAAGAGTTATTACAAAATTCTCTGTATATTTAACACCAGTAAATTTCCTGGTTCGTACAGATAATAAAAATTTTACTTATTTCCTCCGAACGAAGATTGCAGGAGATAACAAATTAGGCCGACTAATACGATGGCAAGAGTGGTTCTCACGATATACATTCACTGTTGAACATCTCGCAGGAAACAAAAACGTACTGGCAGACTGCCTCACTCGTGACTTCAGGTATGCCTTACATCATCCATGATCTCACTCGCTCCTCTCGAGCCCTATAAAAAGATATGATCCTCATGACATATTTCCTCACAAAAACTTCACCTACAAAAAAGAGAGGGGGAGATTAGAGAGAAAAGTAAACAAAAATTGAGTTTACAAAAATGGAAGACCTCAACATTTTGAGGATGAAGAAACAAATGCTCCTCATAGAGCTATCTGCAATTGAGCAGAAAATCAACTTGTATGAACAAGTAACAACGGTCACCAATGTACCGGAAAGCGAAAGCTCAAAAACAAAGGCTATTCCAGTGCAAACGGCACATGGTAAAGAATCAACAAATCCGTTGAAAGCTGATGCTTTGCTAAAAAGCATAATAAAGGAGACAGCTACTCCTCTTCCTAATGGAAAAACTAGCTTATTGGTTGATCCCAATCCTTGTACTGAAGGAATCAGTAAAATGACAACTTTGTCACCCACTAAAAAATCTGTGCAGGAGTTTACACCAGATTACAAAAAAGCTCTTAACAAAGAAGCTGAAAGATTTTATGTAATCTATAAAGGACCCCATGCCGGTGTTCATACTGACTGGGGAATTACAGAAACCTTCTGTAAAGTTGATAAAGTTACTTGCAAAAAATTCAGAAATGAAACATCTGCAAGATTAAGCCTTGCCACTTATCAAGACGATACAAGCAAGACTAACCAACCACTTCTTCGACCAAAAATTCAAAAAGTCAAAGAAGCCCACAGAGACCAAAGGTTTGACGTTCCAATTGACGTTCAACAAATGGTTAACTATCCTGAAATCTCTTTTGAAGATTTCAGAACAATCTGGAAGAAAGCAAGAGCTGCATGCCCAGAAGACCTTGTTCATGAAAAGTTTTTCACTACGGACAAGAAAACAAAAAGTCTGTTCAACTTTCTCGAAGGAGCAGATGCAAAATTAGTCTACCAAGCCTTTCAAGCTGGACTAATCGACAATATCTACCCAAGTTGCAACCTTCAAGAACTCAATTTCTTCCCAAGCAGCATGGTAGAATCCATTAAGAACTTTCGAAAGAAAGTACTTAAAGCAAAAGATAATCCGATCTACATCAGATGTATCTCTTCACTCCCAGAATGGATTCAAGAATCAACTCTTTCTCCATACCACTTTCTGGAAATTGGTCTTTCTAAAGCCAACAGAGAGATTGAACAATCTCAACCAATGGAAGATAAAGATTTACCTTTCACAGAAATTCTTCATCCCAATCGCATCAATGGTTTAAGAAGAATATCAGAAAAAATCATTGAAATTATCTCTGGTTCAAAAAAGAAGATTAATTATACCGATTCACATTGTATAATTACAAGCTGGAGTTACAACAACACCAGCCAAGAAGATCTTCGTCAAGCCTCCAAGTTTGGAGAAAAATTCATGAACAATAACATGGAAGTATCCAATGCTACACGCCAGCACTTCTGCCGACATGCAGAACAACTTTTCGAAGAACATCTTTGTCACTTCTGCGAAAGCAAAGATTCGGAGACAAAGGAGGGACCCCCCCTCTGAAGATGACAAATCATCATCATCTTAAAGAAAGATGCTTCACGTGTCAAATGGCCCCGCCACTCAAAATAATAATGCCTTTTCTCCATTATTAGAAGCTTTCCAGTTGTCCACAATAATGTAATATTTAGTGGATAAAAACGTCATGCCTGACATAATAGGCAAAGATCAGACCCTCTCAATGTATCTATAAATTGAGAGTTATGTTTTGTTTTAGGGACAGCGCAATAACGAGTGCAAGAAAAAACACTCTCTATCTAGTAAATTTTCAGTTCAATGTCTAGTGAGTAATTCCTCCCTTAGAAGGGGAAAAATGTAAAATATTGTAAGAGTCTTCCCTTTTTGGGAACTCTGTTATCAATAAACCTTTGTTTTGTTATTTTTGAGTGTTCATACAATTTAGAGTGATGAAACTTGTAAGTGACAGAGTGTCAGGTCGACGATGATTAACAGTACCACAGGCACCATGCCAACAGGGAAAGCAACCACACAGACCAAAGTACGACACAGGCTGGCTTGAATAGTTTCTATCTATGTAAGTATAACACTCACTACATCACAATTACACATTTATTGATACAAGAGTCTTCTTTTCACAATTTTTATATTTATTCCCTTCTTTGTTAACACATAAATTCCGTACACATCCACACACCCAAACTGGTCAATCAAAACACACACAATCGCTTGGTGGTTGAGACGGTGGGAGGACCTCATAACCAGAGGAAAAGAAGAAGTTGATGAGAGATAGATGGAGGTGGCGGATCAAGAGAGAATCGTAGTGTCTAGAAGCATGAGAACCAATTAAACTAATCTAGTAGTAACCCGAGGAATAGTACCCTAGTCAAGTACTGTTCCGAACTTCCTTTTCAATATATATATATATATATATATATATATATATATATATATATATATATATATATATATATATACTAATTTGATTACTTAATTAAACTTTTGAGTATTTATAATTAAATGGTTGAGAGATGAAATGTTACAGAGATTTCAAATGAATATGATACAAGAATATAATCTATCTTGAATCACATTCATTTGCATGACATTTTTTATAAGTTTTATAAAAAAAACGCTATAACATCTACCTTGTCGATCTTATTTACATACCTTCAAGAGGTAGCATAACATACATTCCAATTAGGGATGTCAAAAACTTATGCGGGACCTTGATTCCCTACGTGATTAATTTTTTTAAAAAAATTCAGGAGCGAAGGTGGGGCGGGAGTGGGATTAAACACCGTTTTATTTTCGGGACCAGGTGCAGGAGTGGGTATTTCTGTCCCGTACTCCCTCGGGGGCTCTGTTCATATATTTATATAAAAAAATATAAATTTAATATAAAAATATATGTATACAATACATTATCAAATTTTAGGGTTTCTTAACTTTTTTCCTCTTTACAACATACACGATACGATAGTGAATTTGTCATATATTTTTCGACATGTACTTTTTTTTTAATGTTGGATTTGTCGTATTTTATATTTGTAAGTTTGTTGGATTTGTCGTTTTGTAATGTTGTTTAACCTTTTTAGTTGTTAAAAAGCTAGATTATAAGCTTTTAAAGTTATGGAAAATAGATTTTTAGTCCAAAATATAACAAATTTTTTAGCGAAAAAAATCTATTTTAAGCCTATAAAATAGGGAACGAGGGCAGAATCGGGGGTGATGAAGGTATTCGGGGGCGGGATCGGAGACTATGTAAACGGGGGATTCAGGGATGGGGGCATCTATTTGTGTTCCTATTTGATTTCGTTGACATCCCTAGTTCCAATTCTAACTATGAACGGCAATTCACAGTTTAATTATCAAATTTTTATCCAAACACTTATACCAAAAGACTTGGCATGGTCTTTGAGCAAACTCATTAGAGTCTAATTCCAAGCATTTATACCAAAAGACTCCAAGTAAACCAAACAAAACATGAAATTGGATTCTAATTCTATTTCCTTCTAGCCAAACATATATGGAATTGGATTTCAATTTCTTGAGAAATTCCAATTCCTCATAAATATTTTTTCAAACTAAACACAACCTTAATGGCACCTAGTTTCGCATGACTTTCTCTTTAGGAACAAATTACTTCACTAAAAAGGGTAATAGTCCATCAATGTGTTTTACATCCCTTCACGAGGTAACTAGTATAGATTGTCTCCATATTCCATATGAAATACATTATCTACAAATTATGTTTAATTTCGGTTTTAAAACAGACAAAAAAAAACTAAATAAAATTCGTACTTAAGGAAAATTGTTGAAATCACACAAGATATTTTTCCCAACATCTTCATTTCTTATATCAATTTAGGACAAAGAAACAGAAGGTTTTCATGTACTTACAACTGAAACCTCACTACAAAACCCTAATCTACTCTCACTCAACCCTAATCCAAACAGATCATACGATAAGAAACATCCGATCATTGATCTATCAACAAACGATTGAGAGATTACAATAACTTGTTAACATACACAAGAACAGAGAGAAGTAGATGTACGAACAAAGAAAACTAGAGAATACCCTAACTCTCTCTCAAGCTGAAGAAGATGATCTGCTAAATATCTCCACTCTCTCTCTTCTTTTATATCTCAGTAACATGAATGGATCAACCCGAATATATTTGACCCATATCAGAAGATCCGCGCATTGTTCCTGCATTTACAGTCTAAACCAACAACAAATACTTCAAGCACAAAAAACCCCTTTAAGAATACAAATAAATATAAGATTGAATTATTTCATTATTTTCAACATTCCCCCTCAATCGAATTATTTATTTGTTTTTCTTAAAAACATCAATGAGACCCATTTTTTTAGATAAAAAATCATGTTGTTTGATATTCAAAGATTTTGTAAGAATATCTGCATTCTGTTCAGAAGAAAGAATTTTAACCAGTTTTATAACTCCATTTGAAATTTTTTTCTCTAACAAAATGCAAATCAATTTCAAAATGTTTAGTTCTTTCATGAAACACTAGATTAAGAGCTAACTTAATTGTTGAATCATTATCACAAAATACAGAAACTGGAATAAAATTCTTAACTCCTAATTCAAAAAAGATTTTCAAAATCCAAATTATTTCACAAGCAATAGACCCAAGAGCTCTATATTCAGCTTCAGTAGAAGATCTAGAAACAGTAGACTGTTTCATACTCTTCCATGAAATCAAACAGTTATTAAAATATACCAAGTAACCTGTTACATATTTTCTTGTAGTTAAACATTTTGGCCGGTCTGCATCAACAAATCCACTCAATACAAAATTATCAGATTTAGTTATTGCAACTTCTTTTCCAGGACTTTCTTTTAAATATCTTAACAATCTTAAGGCTACTTTCAAATGAGATTTTCTAGGTTTGTGCATAAATTGACTTAGCACTTGAACCCCATAAGCAATATATGGCCTAGTAACAGTAAGATATATAAGTTTCCCAATCAGCTTTTGAAATTCAGTTTTATTGTCCAATAACTCATTGTTTTTATCATCATTTTCTGCATTTATCATAAAATTTGTTTCTAAAGGAGTGCTAACTGGTTTACAACCAAGCAAACCATATTCATGCAAAAGCTCTAAACAATACTTTCTTTGATTTAAACATAAACCATTATCAATATTAACTAATTCAATACCTAGAAAATACTTAAGAACTCCAAGATCTTTAATCAAAAATTGAGTTTTCATAAATTCTTTAACCTTTTTCAATTCAGTTTCACAGCTACCAGTTAATATAATATCATCAACATATACAAGTAACACAGTTATTGAATTTTCAAACCTTCTAATAAAAAGCGAATAATCACTTATGTTTTGTTGAAAGCCAAACATAAACAAAGAAGCACACAATTTTTCATTCCATTTTCTAGGAGCTTCCTTTAAACCATATAATGATTTTGTAAGCTTGCAAACCCTAGAATCATTTTCAGAATAATATCCAGGGGGAAGAGACATATACACATCCTCAGATAGATCACCATAAAGAAAAGCATTATTTATATCTAACTGATATAAAGGCCAAGAATTATGCACAGATAAGGAAATAACAATACGAATAGTCACAATTTTTGCAACAGGAGAAAAGGTTTCTTCAAAATCAATCCCTTCTCTTTGATTATACCCCTTAGCCACTAACCGGGCTTTATATCTTTCAACTTCACCATTTGACTTATATTTAATTTTAAAACCCACTTGCAACCAATTGGTTTCCTATTTTTAGGTAAATTTGTTATTTCCCAAGTGTGATTATGATGAAGAGCTTCCATCTCTTCATTCATGGCCTTTACCCAATTAGGATCAGATAAAGCTTCGTAGTAATTTTTAGGCTCAACAGTCTTATTTAGATTTGAAACAAAACATTTAGCATCAGCATCAAGTAAAGAATAGTTAACATATCTTTCTATGCCATATTTATATTTTCCTTCTATAACATAATCAGCAAACTTAATTGGCATATGTGATTCACGTCTAGACCTAGATGCACCTATAGACAACTCTACTGAAGGGGTTGAAGAAATATGACTATTTTCCTCAGACATATCAGAAGATAAAGGAATAGAACCAGCAGAAAGAGGCATATTTACCTCACCACTACGGTTGACTGACTCAACTAAGTCACTGTCATCCAAGTTAGTAGCTGCATTAATACCATCCTCCTGTGACTCCACTCTCAGTTCATCTAAATTTATAGAATCATTTAAGTATTCATTTTTATCAAAGTCATCATAGGAAAAAGGATCACTAGGGCCAAAAGTATTAATAGTTTTGTTAACAATAGTTGACCTCAATTTGTACGGAAACACTGACTCATAAAACTTCACATCCTTGGATACAAAAGAAGAGTTAGTATCCATACTAGAAGTTTATAAGCTTTCTTATCAGATGAATATCCTAACAAAACACATTTTTCTGCACGCTCAGAAAATTTATCAGATACATTTTGTTTAGCAGCAAAACAAAGACAGCCAAAAACTCTTAAATGATCAAAATTAGGAGTTTTTTTAAAAACAAGTTCATAAGGAGATAACCCATTCAAAACCGAAGTAGGCATTATATTTATCAAAAAAACCGAAGTTAAAACTGCATCTCCCCAATACTTAACAGGAACTCCTGACTGAAACATAAGAGATCGTGCCACATTAAGAATATGTCTATGCTTTCTTTCCACAACTCCATTTTGTTGTGGAGTGTAAGCACAAGAGGTATGATGAATGACTCCATGTTCTATACAATAAAACTTCATTTGATTATTTACAAACTCTGTTCCATTATCAGACCTTATAGTCTTAATGTTAACACCAAATTGATTTAATAGAATATTCACAAAAACCTTAAAACAATCAAAAACTTCACTTTTAGATTTTAAAAGGAAACCCCAAGTTGCCCTAGAAAAATCATCCACAATAGTCAAAAAATACTTATAACCCTCAACAGAAGCCAATCTATAGGGACCCCAAACATCTAGATGAACCAATTCACCTAATTGAGTTGAATGATGCTGACTATGAGAAAAAGATTCTCTAGTCTGTTTTGCTTTATGACAAGTATCACAAGGAGGTAAGGATTCATTTCCAAAATTCAGTTTATCTTTTAGAGCACTTAAAGCCTGGTCAGCAGGATGACCAAGTCTACTGTGCCAGGTAAATTTT
Organism: Lactuca saligna; assembly: GCF_052625555.1. NCBI lineage: Eukaryota > Viridiplantae > Streptophyta > Magnoliopsida > Asterales > Asteraceae > Lactuca > Lactuca saligna. The sequence continues at coordinate 10,903,829 of NC_136424.1, read as the reverse complement.
GAAACAAAACACTTAGGAACAGTTAAACTAGCAAAATTACCTAAGGGAACATGATCAAGGTAATAAAGACCCCCTGATTCCCTACCATTCTCCACCATCTCCTTTAACAGTGAATCCTGAATTTTACAATTATGTTCAGAAAATACAACTTCACAACCACTATCCTTACAAAGCTCGTGTACAGATAAGAGATTAACATTGAAGTCTGGAACAGCAAATACATCAAATAAAGTAAGATGAGAAGATAATTGAATGTTCCCTATTTTATTAATAGGAGCAGAAGATCCATTAGGATGTTTAACAAGAAGATCCTAAAGTTGTGACTCAGAGGCTATCATATGTTGATTTGCCCTTGAGTCAACAATCCAACTTTGAGAATTATTTACACTGACAATAGAATTACAGCAAGTAAATGAACATGTACCTGCCATATTAGTTGCAGCAGATACATCCTCATTGGTAGAATTGTCATTAATAAGATGAAGAAACTTGGAGTATTGTTCACTTGTAAGATAGTGAGCATCACTATTGTGAACAGACTCAGAAGAACGTACTATATTGTTATTTGAACTGACAGAAGATGAATTTACAGAAAAGGATTTATTTTGGTTATTATTTTCATTTTTCTATTTAAAATCCTTTGGATAACCAATCAGTTTATAACATCTATCTATCGTATGACCTTTAAGATTACAATGTTTACATTGTAATCCTTGATTTCTGATCCTGTTTTGACCTTGTCCCTTCTTAAAATCATTAACTTTACTATTAAACACAGACACCTGTGACTTTGAAGGGACAATTGAATTTAAAGACCCATTCCTTTGAAGAGATTCTTCTCTAGAAAGAATAGAAAAGGCAGATTTAACATTTGGTAATGGATCCATCAAAAGAATATGACTTTTTACTTGATTATATGAATCATCAAGAACACTCAGAAACTGCATTAGTTTCATCAATTTAGAATGATCATTAAGCTTAGTAGCAGCCTCACATACACATCCAGTTAAACTAGTTAAACCATCAAACTCCTTCCATAAAGAGTCAAGTTTATTATAATAATCGGAAAGAGACGAACCATTCTGTTTTAAAATATTAATTTGTTGATGGATATTGAAGACTACAGATCCATCAGCCTTATTATATGTTTCAAATAATTCGTCCCAAATATCCTTAGCTTTATCAGAGTAAACATGACTAGCATAAATGGATTCAGAAATAGACCCTAATATCCAATTGCATACAACAACATGAACACGCTCCCATTTAGAAGTTTTAGAGACATCAGTTTTTTCAAGAGTTAAAGTTCCATCCACAAAACCCAACTTATTCCTAGCCTTCAGACCTCTAGACATGGCACTACGCCATAACCGATAATTTTCATTTCCAGTCAATTTAATGGTTATAATTGAGGCTACAACATAATCAGAAGGATGAACATATAAAGGGTCATCAAAATCAGCAGTAGTACCATCTTTAGGAGTACCACTCCCTTCAGGAGTGTCTCCTGCCATTGTAAATCACAGAAATCACACAGAACAAATAACAAATAAACAATTCACAGAACAAATAACAGACCCTATGTTGACTTAAAGTCCAGATGGTCACCACAGTATGTCGGGGCCTAATACAATCAAACACAGAGTCAAAAACAGCCAAGAACAACACAGTATACACGAAAACAAAGAAGAAGGTAGAAGAAAACACCCTCACAGTGCTATAGGAAGCGATGTTGTTTTTTCCAAATCGACTCCCTGAATCCGTTCCCTACAAGGGTTTATCGGTGATGAAATCCGACCCCAAGAGGATTATTTCAGATAAAGGGATTAATCGATGGCTTTCAGAGTGTATTCCTTTTTGTCCAAACTTGTAATCGCAGCGACAAATAGATGAGAAGAAGCGCCAATCTGCAAGATCAATCAAACATCTCGCAGTACCAGGATCCAAAAAACAAACTAGGGTAAATAGAAAACGAAACCCTAGATCTAACAGATTCAACTAAAAAATAAAAGAATCGGTATACCTTTTTAGATCGTTGAGAACCAAGATCACCAAACAACGATCAACAACAACCGAAGCATCAGGATCAAAGAACATGAGCCTTAAAGCTCTGATACCATGTTGAAATCACACAAGATATTTTTCCCAACATCTTCATTTCTTATATCAATTTAGGACAAAGAAACACAAGGTTTTCATGTACTTACAACTGAAACCTCACTACAAAACCCTAATCTACTCTCACTCAATCACACTCAACCCTAATCTAAACAGATCATACAATAAGAAACATCCGATCATTGATCTATCAACAAACGATTGAGAGATTACAATAACTTGTTAACATACACAAGAACAGAGAGAAGTAGATGTACGAACAAAGAAAGTACGAACAAAGAAAACTAGAGAATACCCTAACTCTCTCTCAAGCTGAAGAAGATGATCTGCTAAATATCTCCACTCTCTCTCTTCTTTTATATCTCAGTAACATGAATGGATCAACCCGAATATATTTGACCCATATCAGAAGATCCGCGCATTGTTCCTGCATTTACAGTCTAAACCAACAACAAATACTTCAAGCACAAAAAACCCCTTTAAGAATACAAATAAATATAAGATTGAATTATTTCATTATTTTCAACAAAAATGAAAAGAAAAAAATGACAAAATGTACTTAAACTTTTTTGATCGATAGGTGCTGCTTTCGTGTTTGCCTGATGCACGTTCGCACTCAAATTCGCTTAATTGAATCCAATTTCGATTCACATTTGAACCCTCTACACACTCAATAGAGAAAAAAAGGTGCTATTAAGCCAATTTCCGTTCACATTTGCAACCCATCGAACACCCATTCACCCAATATACTTTCATATTAATTGTGCATTAATCTATTGTTTGAGTTGGATAAATATACCAAATCAATGGCAACAGCGAAAAGAACAAAAAAAATTCAAATCACCTTTTTATTTCAAATTTTAGCAAGCTACAAAATCTGTATTTCAATTTTTTGTTTAAAAAAAAAATCAATATGGGTAAACCCGTTTGTCCATTATTGTTACCATGACATTGGTTTTTAAACATATGTTTTATCGTCTTATCAACATTTAATTTACTCAAGCTTTATTGTTGACGAGCAATGGGAGTGTTCAAAGTTTTGGAGATCGAGGAAATGATGCGTGATATCAAGGTTTGTTGATATGAGGACATAGTTTGACTATAATCGACCAATGTGACAAAGTAACATCTTGGATTTAAATATTTTTTTGTAGACATATTTGTGATTACTAATCAACAAATTTGAACAAGTTTATTCATTTATACTTAAATGCAAATGAAGAAATTAAAAAAAAAAAAAAAAGAACTAATCAAAATATCAAATTAATTTTAATTTTAAAATATGAAATAATCACAAGATAAAAATCAAGTATATATAATGTGGAGTGGACTTTCAAATTATATAAATCCAATTTTTAAGAAATCATCATCCAAATCCATTTGTTAGAACGATTTTGAAAACAGTTGGAAACGGAGATGACGCGACGCAAAACGTGCTAACAAACTTCTTACGTCACTGCTTTCTGTTACACCAAATTAAGTCAATGCTCCATAAATGACATGCCACGTGGAAGGACCGCTATTTTTGTCTCTTGTAAAAACTGTTTGGATTTGATATATTATTTTATTTATAATAAAATTGTCACGTGTTCAAGATCAATTGTTTGTTTTATATGCATCTATATTGTGACAGGATTAATATTTTAATTTGATATATAATTCAGACAAAAATTGGTCAAAAAAATAATTAACCCCAGTCGCGTGATTTTCCAACTAACTTACGAACATACTCATACCATGTCACTCTCTGATTAAAAATAATTCTAAAAGAAATAAAGAAAACAAAAATGGAAACCCCTTTGAGTAATAAGGGTTTATTCTTTAAACCACGCAAATTCAGATATACACATATAAATATGAGTTAACCTTCAAACATTGCAGAAACTTCTCAATTTGTTCTTAATGTTCTTGTGAAAATCCTCTTCGAAAACCGCATTACTCTTTTACTTCAATCTATTTCGTTTCGGACCTGTGGGATTCTCTCTGTTTCTCACAGACAATCACCATGAATGCTCTCGCTGCAACGACTAGGAACTTCCGTCATGCTTGTCGTCTGATTAACGTAGATCAAAAGCTCGAGATGAGTCTCTTGATCCCTTTTAGAGAAATCAAGGTGCGTAGAAATGATTTTTAAGTAGTTGATTGTTCTGATTTAGAATGCTATCGAGTATTGATGTGATGCTTTTGTTTTTCGATCAGGTGGAGTGCTCAATCCCGATGGATGATGGATCATTGGTTTCTTATATTGGATTTAGAGTTCAACATGATAATTCTCGTGGTCCGATGAAAGGAGGAATCAGATATCATCCTAAGGTGATTTGATTCATCTTTTGATCTTTGTTTCTGTGTCATATGGTTGTGTTTAGTGATAACTTAGATTTAGTTTTCAGGATTTTACTTCTTGTTTCATCTCTGCAATTGATATGCATTTTGCTGTGTTATTGAGAATTCTACTCTGTTGATCGAACTACAGTATTGATTGTTTGTCAAACCGCATTCTACTGCATGCTCCGATTATGTTTGCAATATCAACTTCATTTTACTACTGTTGATTCGTTGAATATGTGAGAATTTTACTGTGTTGATTGATATGCAATCTTCCTGTGTTGATTGTTGTTTGTCAAATGCATTTCTACTTCTCCGATCATGTCTGGAATATAAATTTAATTTTACTGTTGTTAATTGATTAATTTTTGTGTTGATAATTATGTCTGTTAAATGCTATTTTACTGTTTGGATCATAACCTATGCCATGCAAAACATGTTTATGATCAGCAAAACCTAACAATATAACCAAACTAAATCGCGATCTGATCAAAATTAACGCAACTATCTCATCTTGCTTGATTTGATGTTATCAGTTCTTAATTGTGTTGCTCAATCGATTCATTACCACGATTCATCATACTTCTCACCGACTATGTTTACTTTGGTTCTCCGATCTACATTCTGAAAAAGGCATTTTAAGTACGATTCCTTTTTCAAAGTATTTTCAGAAGTTGGTTGGCCTTGGTGAATTGCATCCGGTTAATCATTTTCCAATTAGATCTATATTTTTTGTGTTTCTATTTATTGGCGTCATTGAATATGGCTTTGAAATTGAAACTGGTTGATATGGTTGGTATATGTTAATTTTCTCAAGGTTAACCTTGACGAGGTCAACGCCTTGGCTCAACTAATGACCTGGAAAACTGCTGTGATGGACCTTCCTTACGGTGGAGCAAAGGGTGGGATCGCATGCACACCTAAGAACTTAACCAAGTCTGAGCTTGAACGTATGACACGTGTCTTCACACAAAAACTTCAAGATCTCATCGGAACAAACATCGACGTTCCCGCTCCAGATATGGGCACCAATTCTCAGGTTTGCACACAATTAGAATTAATTAATACGATCTGCCAGCTGTCTTACTAATTAAGTCATGTCTCGGATAATTAATGACAGACTATGGCTTGGATTCTGGATGAGTATTCGAAATTCCATGGTTATTCACCAGCTTGTGTCACCGGAAAGCCACTGGTGAGAGTGATTATAAATTTATATATAATAGTATTAAATTATAATTGGAATATTCATAGCCTTTCTTTGTTTAATGACTAGGAACTTGGTGGGTCCCTTGGAAGAGAGTCTGCAACTGGGTATGGTGTAGTTATTTCCACGGAAGCGTTACTTAACGAACATGGGAAGTCGATCAAAGATTCAACTTTTGTTATTCAGGTACGATTGTTGCATGTAAGTTGTAACAGGATTCATGTCCTCAAGATTTTATTGTGTTGACCATGTACGTAGTTGAGTTTTACAGGGTTTTGGGAATGTGGGGTCTTGGGCTGCAAGGATGATTCACGAAAAAGGTGGGAAGATTGTTGCATTGAGTGACATCACTGGAGCTATAAAGAACCCAAATGGTATCGATATAGTGGAATTGTTCAAACATAGAGAGACAGGGGGGGACTTAAGCGATTTCAATGGAGGAGAAACCATGGATCCTGATGAATTGCTATTTCAGCAATGTGATGTTCTGATTCCATGTGCCTTAGGTGGTGTTATCACCAGGTTCATTATTCTACCATTTCAATAATTCTACCATATTTAAATACTGATTTTTCATTATTCTAAAATTTGAAATTGTCCATTGAAGTGGAAATGCTGACGATATTAAAGCCCAGTTCATCATAGAAGCTGCAAATCATCCTACTGATCCTGAAGCAGATGAGGTAACATTTTGGTCCCAGAAACTTGTCTTTTACAGCTTTGGTCTTTATTTGAAAATTTTTGGTCTTTATTTGATACAACACAGGTTCTGTATAACAAAGGCGTTATAATACTTCCAGATATCTATGCAAATGCTGGAGGTGTGACTGTTAGCTACTTTGAGTGGGTTCAGGTATTGTATTGTATTAAATTAGAAGAAAAAACAGTTTTATATGTAGTTAGTTAATGAATTGCATGAAATTTACAGAATATTCAGGGGTTTATGTGGGAGGAAAAGGTGGTGAATAAATTCTTGATACAATACATGAGGCAAGCTTTCCGTGACATCAAGGACATGTGTCACACCCACAATTGCAGCCTTAGGATGGGAGCATTCGCATTGGGAGTGGAGAGGGTTGCACGTGCTACCATCTTAAGAGGATGGGAGGCTTAGATTCAATAAGACTTGCTTTTTGAGTTTCCCTTTGAAAGTTTGTTTGGTTTTAACTGTTTTTCCATTTACAAATAATAACTCCTCATCAGAACTTGAATTCCTTGCTTTCATTCTGATACATACTGTGATGTGATGTGATGTGATGTGAATCACACAAACACACTATTACATAATTGGAGTAATACACATAACATTTGGTGGTCATTTTTGGGTTAACTGCTTTGCTTTTCAAGTCCTTCTATATATGAGTAGTTTTAACAAATTATGTGCTAGTGTAATCTGGTAAAATTGATGGATTTTATTTTGGGGAAAAATGCATTAATATCTAATCTGCATTCAATGGAATATTGGAAAGAGAAAATTGACAGAATGCCACCACTGACGGAGGAAAAGAATGTGAATTTCATTTATAAAATTATAGCTCCTAGTGGTAACCTTTATTAATTGACCACTTACATTTTAGATATCAAAAACTGGACCAGAAAACAAACAATGGTAACTGCATTGCCATTTTAGATGATTCCCAAAATTCCATGACAAGATTGGATATAACATAACTCCGTCCCTTTTAACTTTTCCCCTTAAAAATCTTTATTTCTTGCACAGATACCGATGTTTCCCAATATCAGTCATTCATTCATTCAATGGAGCCAATTCAAATTGAAGTCCTAATTAAGTCATAAAAAACCTTGTGCTTTTGATAAATTATTTACAGGGTCAGCTGCAATCTGTATTACAACCATATCATCACAACATAACTCAACATGAATTACACTAGTCACATTTTGATCATTCTAAATTTTCAAAACCTATAGGAATTTTGCAAGTCACCTCGTCCATTTAGCTTTCAGTAAAGGCTCTACATGGACATGACATGAGTTGCTTCTTCAGTTTTTCAAGAGATCTATGATCTCCCAAAAAAAAAAAAATACAAAACCTTGTAATAACATATCTCCCAATAAAATGCATTTGCCCCTCCACATAAGCCCACGAGGAAATGTTTATCCACTAAAATCATCATAGGGATGAACACTATTAGTATCATCATAAAACTGCCTGAAAATTAAAAAAAAAAAAAAAATCCAAATTATCAATGTCAATAATTCAGGAATGTCCTTTAAGACATATTGCAAAAAAAGGATAATTTTGTTCATAAAACTTTATGTTCTTTGCAAAATAAATAAATAAATAAATAATAATAATAATAATAATAATAATAATAATAATAATAATAAATAAATAAATAATATATAAAACAGATTTTTTCTTTCAAGAATGAATTGTACTCCTTTTATACATTTGTATTACCCAAGAGATGATTCAGTTAGGTGATGTTTGTTTTTTCAAAACGAAAATTCATGAAGTCTGCAGACCACCTCTGCAATCCTCTGTAGCAGAAGAGGTAGAACAAACTGCTGCAACCTATAATAAGAAGTATGTTTGTTTTTTAACATCTGTAGACTGCTGCAGTAAACTAAAATTTAAATAAACTAATTTTATAAACTAAATATAATTTTCAACATTGAAATTTAATAACTCTAGTCTTAAAACATTGAAATAATAATAACAAGAACATGTAAAAAACAAAAATATAAAACTTTTTTTTTAAAAAAAAAAACATAAAAAAATGTAAAATAAACTAATAGTTTTATTCTAGAAAAAAAAACTAATTTAAAAAAACATTAAAAAAGAAAATAATAAAAATTAAGAAAATATTGCAAACGTTGTCTACAAAGTTCGTAAAAAATTACACATGTTAAAAAAATGTAACTGAAATTGAAAATATTATTAATAAAATAAAAAAATTAAAAAAAATCGTGGAAATTATAAAAAAAATTGTATCACATCAGTAAATAAAAATTTAAGAAAATCAAAATTTAAAAAAAAAAGTTATACAAAAATTCTTAAAAAAACACTTAGAAAAAATGAAAGGTGAAGAGGTTAGAAGAGGTAAGTCAAGTGTTGCGCCACGCAGCACACGTGCAGAGGTTTTGTAGTCTGAAATCTTCAAAAAAACAAACTGCTGCGAGAGGGAAAGTGCTGCGAGTGTGCTGCGCCGCGCAACAATAAGTGGTTTGAAGAGGTTTTTATAGAAAAACACACAGCACCTTACATAAATAAGGGCAAAACACACAACGGAAAAGTGATGTGATGGTGGACTTTTTTTTTGCTTAACTTCTACTTTTATAAATTCAAAGTTTTACATTATATACATGTAATCATGGTTGTCAAAACCGTATCATAAAAGGATCGTATTTGGGTTAGAATCGCAAGTAGGATCGAGATCCGATCCGATCCTACCTTCCCTTGATTTTTTTTTTTTTTTTTTTTTTTTTTTTTTTTTTTGCAAATGATTTTTTTTTACCATTTTATATCTTTTACCCTTTACCATTCTACTATTTATCATTTTTTATTGTGACTTATGACTAGTATTTCAAAGTTTTTATAACTTTTGAACGAAAAATTAAATGTTTGAAATATTTTTCATGATTAAATATTATAAATTAAAATTATATTCTATTTTGTGGGATCTTAGGATCTCGATTCCGATCTTGCAAACCCAAAAACAATCCTAAGTATGATCCTGATTTTGATAACCTTGCATGTAATAACTAGTACTTTGTTTAACTTGATAAAAAGTGTTCCTTTTTAAATTTGTTTATGTAGCATAAATGTAAGATACACTAACATATTACTATATTCAAATATGTTCGTCCCAAACTTGATATGATGATTGGAAACATGGCTCTCCCTAAACCCTCTCACGTTCTTTTGATTCACAATCTTCCTTGTATGGATGATCATGCATTTTCCACAAAATTTTCTAAATAAAACATTGTATTTATATAAAAATATCGTTTTTAAATTAAAAAAAATGTATTTACACGGTTTAAAATGTATTAAAAAAATATTTATATGTTTTAAAATGGAAAATAATCAACACTGAACAAAACTTGAAAAAATAATGTTTGATTTGAAACAAAAAAGCAGAGTGTCAATATTGAAAGACAAAAATAAACTTAATATAAAAATCGAAAAAAATTAAAACTTAGTGTTTTTTATGGGAAAAAAAATTCAATTTTAACATGTCAATATGTCATGTCAGCATGTCACGTCATCAAAACTAACAAACCATCATATCACATTATCAGGTAACCAGGTTGACATGTCAAGTGGTCAGAATTATAAAAAATTGAAAAACGGTGTAAAATTTAAGACCAAGAAAACACATTGTCAAATTAGAATTTTAATATAAACTTAATGTCTTTTGTAATATTTACCCAATGAGTTATCATCACCATACATCTTAATCACTTGACATTGTCCGGTGTACCAAGCTTGTAAAGGGTATAACATATATACAAATTCTATGAATAACAAGTCATGTGTCCTACCTACAAACCTATATACTCAAATGGTATTATTGAAATTATATTTCTCCATCCCCCTTTTCATATCTGGTTTAGACTACGAAACAAATGAAGGTTGAAGAGGAACTAAAATCAATGATAAAATTTACTTTTTTTTGATGATTGTGTTGTATGTATTTTGCTATTTACTTATGCATATTTTTGTGATTTTCTTGTCCGTGTTTTTACATTTCCATACGAGGGTATGATATTATGGCGATTTCATAGTTTAATAAAATCTATGTTCGATGTGTTAAATCTTATTTTTTTGTGAGAGTTATCTCTAGTTGATAACCAAAATATATAGGAACTTAATATATGTAGTTGCAGATTCAAAACCAAAAGTACGGTCCATCTTATATAAAACTGATAAATTTTTTGAATTTTATGGGTTTATTATTATTTTTTTTTCAATAAAAATTGTTGCCAAGAATACTACACAATTATTATTATTTTTTAATTTTTCTTCCTTAAATATGAGATGGACCCCACTTTTAAGGGGGTCTAATCACAATGTCACATCCATCACTAAATATATATTAAACTAACCTAACATGGTATGCTACAAAATCATTAAAATCTATCACATCCATCACAATATTGAAATATAAATGTACATTTGCCATAATTTTATTAAAAGTATATGTTCAATCATGTTGTTTGTTTTTTCAAAACAGATTTTTTTAATGCGGACTATATTTTTATTTTCCTTTGACAGAAGAGGTAGATCAAATGACTGTAATCTGTAATTAGAAATTTATTTGTTTTTTTATCGTTTACAGATTGCTGCAATAAGTTGAAATTAACCACATAATAATTAAAAATAATTCTAAATAAAAATTTTATTTAATTTAATCGTATATAAATCAAATATAAAGGTTATTATGATGATATGATTTTTAAAGATGTTTATATAAAATAATTAAACATAATATTTGCTAAATAATAAATAAATTGTTAATTTAGCAAACAACATGTTAATTTTGTTAAATATTCATATATAATCGTTATTTTCCAGGCTAGCTTCAATAAATTTGATAATTTTAATGATTAACTTTATAAATTATTAATATTTGGTTATAGATAACGTAACACAAAAAAAATATTTATGTAAAATTACCCAATGGTTTTGAAATTATGAAAGTACACTCAAATTGTTTATAATATCATTCATAATATTATTAAAATAAAAACATGTTGAAAAAAATAAAATAAATATATGTTTAATATATAACTTAAAATAAGGTGAGAAGTGGTTTCAAAAGGAGTGACAGTTTTACACCACATAGCACACGTACAACGGTTTTTAAGTTAGAAGTCTTCTGAAAAACAAATAATTGTGTAACGCAACCAAAAGTGGCCAAAAATGATTTTTCTTAAAAAACAAATAACCCCTTAAACTTGAACCAAAAGTCATTAAACAATTATATACACAGTTCTTTAGTGAATATATCATCATGAGGAGAGGATGTGAAGAATATATGCAATTTTGTCTCAAACAAAGTGTATATTTTATAATAAAAAAATTATGCAAAACCATATTAAACTAAAATGCTGAGTCGTAGTAAACAATCTTGGTTTTGGTTGGGAAGGAATAGAACAAAGCATATTGCATTTAATGTGATAAAGGTTATATTAAATGGTAACATACTTTATTGATAAAAACTAAAGTGAAACTAAATATCTCAATTTTTTTTATTATCTTCCTATTTCATTTTCTTATCAATCATTTTACTATTTTTAAATAATGATAAGTGTGATAAAAATTTATTAGTTTTATTAAATATGATAAGTATCGTGATCTTAAATGTATAGAAAAATGGTAGGAAATAAATATAAAAATATATTTTATTTCTCAAAGTTAAAAAAAAATATAATACACTCTATTAGAATCAACGAAAGATTTCATCTTGGTAATGAAGAGCATTTTAAGAGGTTAAATACTACTATAAATGTCAGTAATGATTGTCTTCGGAACATTTAAGTGTAGTTGAATAGGATGAAAATAAAAGAGAAACTGAAGTATCCAAAAAAATTTCAAAACAAAATCCGTAAATCAAAGTCAAACCCAAATCAATATAATATTAATATTTTTTTAATTAATAAATACAGTTTATGACATATAACAATAAATAAAGATTACAACATAATTTAATTACAAACTTTTTAAAACATTTTCAACTTTCTAATCAAATCAAATTAAAAATTTTGACCAAAGCGGTCATATTTGTAATAAAACAACTATTACAATTAACAATAGACAAAGTAAAATCAATGTTAAGCCGTAAGAATCAACATAAAAAAAGTTTGAATTTTAAAACTATAACGCAGGTAATTATCTTTTCTGTTATATATATATATATATATATATATATATATATATATATATATATATATATATATATATATATATATATATATATATATATATATATATATATATATACACACACACATCAAAGTAACGAATTTGTGGTAAGTGTTTACATATAGCAATTATAACCGAATGTAGTAAGTTACAGACGGTTATAATGGTAATATATAAACACTTCCAATAAGTTCATTACATAGACGTACATAGAGCGTTTGGCCAAGCTCAACATTCAATTTGATGAGGAATTGGCCATTGACATGGTTTTGAACTCATTACCCGATTGTTATGGTCAATTTATCCTAACTTACCATTTGAACAACAATGAGCAGACACTGGCCTAATTGCACAACTTGTTGCAGATAGCTAAAGCAATGATGAAGGGTAAAAGTATAGCCTCCACTCCTGCAAGTGCTCCTATCTTAGCTATTGGACAGGGAAAGGGGAAAAAGAGGAAAGGTCCTCCTAAGCAAAACTGGAAGGGAAAGGTCCAAGTTGGGTCATCTAGTAGTGGCCCAAAGGCTAAGCCCAGTACTACCATTCCCCATGTTTCTAATCCAAAGGATGCTATTTGCTTTTATTGCAATGAAAAAGGGCATTGGAAGAGAACCTGCCCAAAATATCTGCAAGATATCAAAGATGGCAAACTGAAGCCATCTTCGACAGGTATTTACACTATTTCTTCTAATAACTCATTATCTTCTTGTTCATGGGTCCTTGATACATGATGTGGTTTTCATATTTGTTCTGATTTGCAGGGGATAAAGGAAAGTGAGGAGATAGAGCGAGGAAGGATAAACTTGATCATGGGAAACAAGAAGTCTTCACCAGTGACCAAGATCGGAGTTTATCAACTTTTGCTTAGTAATGATGTTAGATTAGATTTATTGAATTTTTGATATTCGTCTGAGATGACGAGAAACATTATTTCATTTCATGAATTGTTCAGACAAGGTTTTAAATATTCTTGTAATGATTTGAATGGTTCAATTTCTGTTTATAAGAATGGTATTTTCATGTTTGAAGCTTTACCTTGTGATGGTGTGTATGAAACAGTGAGTTGTGTTGATAGCTTAGGAAATAGTGTGTTTAATATTGACTTGTCTAATAGTGTAGACAAGGCATGCTTGTGACATTGTCGTCTTGGACACATTAACCAAAATCGCATAGCCCAAGTCCGAAAGGATGGAGTGTTGGAATCATTTGACCTAAAATCAGATGATATGTGTGAATGTTGTCTTTTGGGAAAGATGACAAAATCACCATTCATAGGGTCTTGTGAAAGAGGTGAAGGTTTGTTGGACCTCATATATGCAGATGTGTGTGGACCCTTCAGATCAACCACAAGAGATGCTAATCGATTTTATGTGACTTTCAATGATGATTATAATAGATATGACTATATAGACTTAATCAAACATAAGTCAGAAACCTTTAAAAAGTTCAAAGAGTTTTTACATGAGGTCAAAAATCAATTGGGCAGGAAAATAAAGATACTTAGATCCGATAGAGGCAGATAGTATCTTAGTATTGAGTTCAACGACTATATAAAAGAATCTGGGATAGTCTCACAATTGACTCCTCCTAGGACACCACAGTTAAATGGTGTGGCTGAGAGGCGTAATCGAACCTTTTTGACATGGTTCGTTTTATGATGAGTCGTGCTTTACTTCCAATTCATTTATGGGGCTATGCCTTAGAGACAACTGCCTACATCCTTAATATTGTCCCGACAAAGAAGGTTGCCAAAACACCTCACGAGATGTGGAAAGGGAAAGTTCCCTCGTTAGCACATATTAAAGTTTGGGGTTGTGAAGCTTTCGTAAGACGAGAGACTCACGACAAGCTAGCAGCAAGAAGTGAGAAATGTGTTTTCATTGGTTACCCAAAACAGTCTTTTGGATATTTGTTCTACAGACCTAGTGAGAACGTGGTTTTTGTAGCACGAAGAGGAGTCTTTCTAGAAAGATAGCTCATATTCAAAGAGGATAATGGGAGTACCGTTGACCTTGAAGAGATTCAAGAGTCAACCACTGAAGGAACCTTAGATGGCACTGGCACTCAACCAGAGGAAACAGTTCCTGTTGAACCAGTTGATAAATCATTACCTCTTCGAAGATCCACTAGGGTGAGTGTGCTACCTGAGTTGTATGGTTTTCATATTACTTCAGACGGTGACACATTCACCAATGATAGGACACTGGTAAATTTAGATGAACCAGTCTCTTATAAGGAAGCAATGGTAGGCCCAGAGGCTTCCAAGTGGAAAGAGGCAGTGGACAGCGAGATAAGTACATGTATGACAACCAAGTTTGGAATTTGGTTGATAACACACCAGGTCGTAAGACAGTTGGGTGCAAATGGATCTTCAAGAAGAAGACACACATGGATGGGAATGTACACACATTTAAGGCTAGAATGGTTGCGAAAGGTTTCACATAAACCCTAGGGATTGACTATGATGAAACCTTCTTGCCAGTAGCCAAGATTAAATCTATCAGGATATTGCTTGCCATAGTTGCCTTTCATAACTATGAAATCTAGCAGATGGATGTCAAGACTGCTTTCCTTAACGGGAAGTTGGCTGAGGATGTTTACATGAATCAACCAGAGGGTTTTGTTGATGAAAAGTTTCCCAATAGAGTGTGTAAGCTTGAGAAATCCATTAATGGATTAAAACAAGTATCTCACAGTTAGAATCTTTGCTTCCATGAGAAAGTCAAAGAGTTTGGCTTCTCTAGAAGTGAAGATGAGTTATGTGTGTATATCAAGGCTAGTGGGAGTATAGTGACTTTTTTGGTGTTATATGTTGATGACATATTACTCATTGGTAACGACATTCCAACCTTGAACGAAGTTAAGTATTGGCTTGCAAAGTGTTTTGCCATGAAAGACCTTGGAGAAGCTGTTTATATTCTTGGGATTAGAATATTGAGAGATAGAAAGAAGAGACTAATTGGACTTAGTCAGAGCACATACTTGGATAAGGTACTAAAGAGGTTTAGTATGGAAAATTCCAAGAAGGGAGAGCTACCTATCCAGAGCAATATCAAATTGAGTAAGACTCAATGCCCTAGTACAGATGAGGAAATAGCGTACATGAGTCGTGTAGCTTATGCTTCCGCTATCAGATTGATCATGTACACTATGACACGTACTCGCCCAGATGTAGCCTTTACTTTGAGCATGGTCAGTCGCTATTAGGGAAACCCGGGTAGAGATCATTGGATAGCAGTAAAGAATATACTCAAGTATTTACGAAGAATGAAGGAATGGGTCCTTGTACTTGGTGGCAATGATACTTTGAGAGTAGATGGTTACAGTGATGCCAACTTTCAAACGGATAGAGATAACTTCCGTTCTCAATCTATCTGGGTATTTCTACTGAATGGAGGAGCAGTCACTTGGAAAAGTTCCAAGCAAGATACGGTAGCTGATTCTACTTGTGAATCAGAGTATATAGCAGCAAGTTAAGCATCGAAAGAAGAAGCTTGGTTGAGTAACTTCATCGGAGATCTCAGAGTTGTTTTAAACATCCAGGAGCCTATGGAACTGTTTTGCGATAATGAGGGAGCGGTTGCCTTAACTAAGGAGCCCATAGATCATGGTAAAACTAGGCATATCAACAGAAAGTATTTCATCAGATATATAGTAGAAGAAGTCCATCTTGTTGTAAAGAGGGTGTCATCTGAAGATAACCCAGCAGACCCCCTCACAAAGGGTCTGACTAGGGCTAAGCACATTCAGCATGCTCAGAGCATAGGAATGAAATATGATATAAGTTTTAGTAGTTAGATTAGTTTAGTTTAGAAACTTGTTACATAGTAAATGTAATTGACTTTTGGTGATTAAATAATAAAGTATTGTTTATGAGTTTTTTTACTGCCTTTTGTCAATTGTTTATTATTGTGTTTCAAATTTTGCATGTTTTACTTCCCTAATAATATGATTATTCAAACTTCACAATCGCTCGTAGTTTGGAAGTAAGTAGTGAATTAAGACTGTCATGAATTGGATTGTTGATTATCTAAGGATAGACATAGAAATAGAATTGTTGCAATGTTCATGAGTACTCAGAAGTTGAGATTTGAGTATTGGATAAACCCACGCTCAGAGTATTACTTCATGGAATTCATCACGAGTAATACTGAGACGATAATATCTATGATCTTAAAACAGAGATATATGAGTTGTAATTTTCAAGTCGGCTATACATTGGTGATACGAAAACGCATCAGTAACTTGGTGTTATAAAACGTATTGTCATGTATGGTTTAATGAGTGAAAGATACAAGCATATGAGTCAATGTTTATTCATTCCTTTTACCCTAACGAGAAAAAGAGATATCTGTGGGCCCCTCGATGATTTGGTGTTGACATATGTGTTGGGCCCAACCATGACTATATTGATGTGTTCAATTAGAAGTCCTACATCATCACAAATCAGAAATCAGGAAACATAGATTCTGGACAAAGAGATTAATTATATTCAATGTATTATGTCTAGGGATATCTAGTAGAATGAAGGGTCATGTGATCACTTATCTTAAGACACGTAACTGACTGGGTCAGAGTTCGGTAGTAGATTTTGGAAGCTACAATTTGCTGGTCTAAGCCTATAACTATAATTGGTATGTACTTGAATTGATAGCAGCACAGTCATTTTGGGTTGCCCTCAAACCTAGCAACTGGACAAGGAAATTATGAAAGGAGAGATATTGATTTATTATAAGATTAACAAATTAATATAAATGGTTTATTAATATGCTAAAAGATTAATATATTAATTAGAAATCATAATGTTTAATTAATAGTTAGCCAGAATTAATTAGAATTAGTTTTGGGGTTAACTGTATTAATTATAAAGTACATGGACTAGTTTGCAATTATCTAATAGTTGAGTGGAAGGTTCCAGAACCTCTTGAAGAAACCCTAGGCCGATTTTTGCATACCATATCCTCTCTCCTCATAAGTTTCCTTCTTGCTAGCTCTTGGTTGTGATTCCATTAGAGGCATTACAATTGTGGTGCTAGGCTTCCAAGAAGATCAAGATCAAAGGATTACCAATTGTTTCCTATAACAATCGAAAGGTATGTAACTCTAAAACCCTAGTTGGTTAATTTCGAAAATAGCCTCTCTCCTTAGGGTTCTTGTTTTGCAATTCAAAGTTATATGTTCAATAGTTAAAACAAAGATCCAAAGTAGGTTGCATGTGAACTTAGGAATTGTTTTTCTAGTTTGTTTGTTTTACCTAAAACAATCATCTACGACCAGGTTCAGAGTCAAGTTCGCACCTGTTATTGAGGTGCAGCAGCTTGCTAGGGAGTTTCAGGACCTCCAACAGACGACATAGACTGTAGCGGAGATTATCACCAAGTTTAGGGAGAGGGCCCTCCTTGTTCTGCAGTATGCGGCGGGCGAGGAGATGAAAAATGCCTGATATCATGAGATGCTACAGAGTGACATCCGCCAGTTTGTGACCCAATCCAGCTGCAAGACCCCAGAAGATATGATAGTGAGGACTCAAGAGAGGGAGTTGGATTTAGAGATGGAGAGGAAGAGAAATCTAGAGGAGTTCAGACAGGGAGTTCGGGCAAGAAGCCCAAGTTATCAGATCAAAGATCTCGGAGCCAGCAGAGCCACGGTCATTGTGGCAAGTGTGGCAGGATGCACGAGGGAGCGTGCAAGGTAGGGAGTTCGGGCTGCTATAAGTGCTGTCGAACTGGTCACATGAGCCGAGATTGTACAGCTACTATCACCACCACACCATCATCAGATCTGATTTGCTTCCAGTGCAATCAGAAGGGATACAAGCGGTCACAATGCTCGAGCTTAGCAGCAATAGGGAAGGTGGTACCACCTTCTCCTGCCACTTTAAGGATTACAGACGATCGTCAGGGTCGGGCGGATGCGCCAACGGCGAGGAGCGGAGCTTTTCAGCTTACTGTAGAGGAGGCACGAGCAGCTCCTGTTGTGGTGACAGGTATGTATTTTCCTCTTATCTCTGTCTTTGATATTGTTTATTTCTCATTTTGATGTGTTTGTGTATAAGGTCGTTCTTAGTGAACGACATTTCAGCTATGGTATTATTTGATTCAGGGGCTACCCGATCATTTGTGTCGCTCACACTTAGCAAGCGATTTAGCAGAGTTCCAGGGGAGTGGGAGGTAGTGGCACGTCATGGAGTGCCTATCTCAGTGGTTTTAGACTGAGATGTCTGATTTACTTCTAGGTTTTGGACGTAAAGTCCACTACGTTGGACGTAAAGTCCACTGTGTTAGACGTAAAGTTCATGACTTTACGTGTTATACCGACTGTAGGAGCCCAAATCTACCTTTTGGATGAGATTTGCACATCAGAAATCGAGTTATAGACTTGGACATTAGTTGACTCGATGAGTCGTCCTTGGGACTCGACGAGTCGGGGGCTTGGTTCCCCAACCTTTTATCATTTGGAGGAATCTTGTTGAGTTTAGAAGGGATTTGGACGAGTTCAGAAGGACTCAGCAAACTAGACGAACTTATGGACCTGGAAATCATGTGACTCAGCGAGTGTATGAACACACTCAGCGAGTCGAAGGCAATCTCCCAACCCATGAAGACGGACTCAACGATTTGTTCATACAACTTGACGAGTCCCAGACTAGACACACTCTTGTGATGAAGACAGACTTGACGAGTTCAAGGAGGAACTCGATGAGTTAGTTGAAGATTTTCCTAATGTTATGATTAAAGGGGAACTTGTCGAGTTCTTGCTAGACTCGATGAGTAGAATCGGGTTGGAGACAGATGCAAGAATGGGGACTTAGCGAGTTGGCAGACCAACTCGATGAGTCGAGTCAACTGGATGTTGACTTTGACCATGGTGTTGAATTTAGCTGGGGAAAAATGGTCATTTTACCCTAAGGTTAGTTATCAGTTTTTGACTAAGTGTCTTTATGGAAATTATATTTAGGGAGTCGCCAGAGCAGTAGGTAGAGATTCCTTACCCTGAGTTTCAACAGTCAGACACACGAGGTGAGTTTTTCCTCCAGTAGGAATGGGTCTAAGGTACCAATGCCATCCCGTTTAAGTAGTAGATTATGTTGGGGTAAGCCCGATGCTAGGGTTAGCCCGATGTAGTTTATATGTTACCGGACTTCGGTCCGATGCCGGGGTGGTCCCGATAAGTAGTTAAGTAGGTATGATATCTTTGTGATTCATGCATGTTATATGATATGTGCTATGTGTTCCGAAATTTGGTCCGATGCCGGGGCAAGCCCCATGTATGTTTGTTTACATTTTGTGTGATATGTGTTCCGGGGTAAGCTTGATGTCGGGGCGAGCCCGATGTATGTTATATATTATGCTATGTATTATGTGTTCCGGGGCAAGCCCGATGCAGATTATGTGATTATGTCATGTGTTTATGATATATGTTATGTTGTGTATGTGCCAGGGTTAGCCTGATGCCGGGGTAAGCGTGATCCCCAATGTGGTCGGATGTCGGGGTGAGCCCAATGCCAAACATGAGTCTGATGCCGGGTAATCCGATATCGGGATTCATCCCGATGCAGTTGGGAAGAGTCCTATAGTTATGTTATTTGTTATATGTGTTTGTATGGTATGTGGTAGTTTGGGGAGCTCACTAAGCCTCGTGCTTACAGTTTCAGTTTTGGTTTCAGGTACTTCAGCTAGCAAAAGGAAGGGCTCGAGTTGATGGCATGCCACACACCATAATTTATTAGCCTGGGAGCTTACTTTGACATTTTATATAAGACTATGATATGTCAACATATTTTATGAGATTTTGAGATACATGTTCTATGATTTTATACTATGGTGATGATATTTATGTTTGTTAAATGATTTTGAAAACGAAATTTTTGGCTTGTATTTTTGGGATGTTTCACCAAACCACCAAGTATTTCGGGAAGCCCAAATCCAGTGGAGATTATGGACTTAATTTCTGAGATGGAAATGGTATTTGAAAGCTGCAACTGCACTAACAAACAAAAAACCATCTTCGCAATCAGACAATTAAAGACGGGAGTTTTTAAAGACCCCAACTTTCGTATTTATGTAAGACCCAAACTTTCATACTATTTCAGATAAAATTTCTTAAGTTACTTCCTCAAAACATGCTACATGCATATTTATAAAACAATATTTTATATTGATAAAGTGATTACAAAAGATTGGATACAACTGACTAAGCTTTATTACATTTCATGTTTACCCAGGAATCTACTATTCATATACATATATGAACATTAAAATACAGAGAAATAGTAATAACTATTCTAAATCTTTCAGCAGTACAAAACTATATTGGATACTCATCACCTGCAATTGTTAAGCATTGAGATGGATAAGCGATAACGCCTAGTGAATTCAATAGATAGATACAATATAATCTTATGCCCTTTATATACCAATATGATAGAAGCAAAAGGGAACAAGAACAACAATAGCATATGCGTATCATATGTCAGGCTTTCAATATCAACTCAAGATTTGATTCAAAGATTTACAATCAATGAGACATAACGATTTCAATACTTGATATGCATCAATAAAGCTTTGGCCCAAATGGTACAGAAGACATATAATTTCTAATTATCAATATGATATATTTCAGGTTTTCACGCGCTGTTAAGTATTTCGGTAGATTTCAGATTTTCACGCCCTATTTAACCATTTCAGTAGATTTCAGGTTTTCACGCCCTGTTTAACATTTCAGTAGATTTCAGGTTTTCACGCCCTGTTTAACATTTCAGTAAATTTCAGGTTTTCATGCCCTGTTTAACATTTCAGTAGATTTCAGGTTTTCACGCCCTATTTAATCTTCTGCCAATGCCATTTAAATATAAGTCATGCCCTTACGGAACATGCTCTACATGGCCAGAGGCTTCATACCATTACCAATGTGAATCTAAGTCTTTTCACTAGTCACATGGTCAAAGGTATTACTTATGCTATCAAAATAGCAGAATAAAAATAACACGGAAGATAACTCAGAATAATAACACTGAGAAGCACATAACACATATAATATATAACATACAATTGTTCCTATATATTGAACTCACCTTAAATTAACCTGGGGTTAAAATAGTAATTTGAACACCACTTCGGCTTTAAATATGACTTTCTATGTTGAAAACCGGGAACTTAATTGAAAACTGGGCTCTGCGAAGGTAGGGCTTCAAAACCCAAAAGATAAAATTTTCGAGCTTCTCGTGAGCTTCGGGATGTTTTTTGGGTGCTAAAATTGATACCAGGGCTTCGGGGAAAGTCAAAATATTGAATATATGAAATTAGGGTGAAAAGGTGTCAAATTTTCAAAGTTACCCGGGAAGGCTCGCAACCCCCCCTTTATATAGGGCCGAGGGCTCGGACCTTGTGGCTGAGAAGGGTCCACGTCGCATCTACGAGGTTCGGACGAAGGGTGACGAAGCAGCGAGGTGGCATCAGCAGCGAGGGGCAGCGTGGCTCAGATGTGAGGCTGGTAGGCGAGACGTGGCTCGCGTCGGACTGGCCACCGATGCGAGACGTGTGTTGTTCTTACTGGACCTCGGCCTCGGCGAATCAGAAGAGGACACGAAGCAGACTCAACTGCGAGGGTCGGACACGCGTTCGACACACATCGCTCTTCAGAAGTGCGACGACTCCGGTGACGCTGCTGCTTCGTGCGAGGTGACGTGGCTGACACTGTTCATGCGAGATTTCTCGGAAGTTGAGACCCGAACTTCTAAAATCCATAAATTTCGCATACGAGCTCTGTTTTTGATGTTCTTTATATGAAAGAGTAGCTAAAATTACGCTCTACAACTTTCTTTTAGACCTCGTCGGCTAATTTTGAATTTATTTTTAATATTATTATTTTTAACAGACCGGGACAGGAAAATCCGTTAAAAATTCATAACTTCTTCATCCGACATCCGTTTTCGTCAGACTTTTTACCGTTGTACTACAAATGACATGACCTTAGATTCTCGTTTAGGATGTATCGGTCAAATATTGCTCGATCTAAAATTCGAGTTTTTAGCTGTCTACTGCTATGTTGAAACTTCGAAAAATCATAACTTCCTCATATGAAGTCAGATTTTGGCGTTCTTTTTATCGAATTTCTCGGTTTAACGAATACTACGACTTTCATTTAGATTACTAAGGCTAAAAAGTAGTTTATCAAAAACTCATTTTTTACGTCATTCGGCGTCGTGCCGGTTTTGTCGCGAATCTTCGGTTGGTCATAACTTCTTCGTTATAACTCGGATTTCGACGAGCTTTTCGCCTACAAGTTTCTAACGAGATTCTCTACAACATCAAATAATAAAATTTTACTTATTTAAAATTTTATATTTTCGCTAAATTTCACAATTTGGCTTTTAATTGGAATGTCATAAGACTTCCAATATTTTCTGAGTGATTCTAAACATAGTTTTACTTCATTTCTAGTAAAAACTAGCTGTTAGAACTCAACACTCAATTTTATTCACTTTTAATAATAGCAATACACAATTTCAGAACGTGTATGTTACAAATACCTCCTCCTTTTGATGATTTCGTCCCCGAAATCATAACGATTAAAACAATTAGGGATACTTCACTCTTATTTCATTCTTATTTTTCCCAAGTATAATTTGAGCCTCAATGGTGTTTCCACTTGAGAAGCACCAACTTCACTTCTTTATTACGTAGATTAGTCGTTCTTTCATTTACGATTTCTTCAGGCTCTTCAACATATCTTAACTTATTATCCAATTTCACCTCGAATAATAGAACCATTTCATCATATATGCTTAACCCTTACACAGATAGCTCACATGAAACACTTCAAGAGTATCTGTCAAATCTTCAGGCAATTCCAAGCAGTAAGCTTGCTTACCAACTATTCTTTCTTACAAAGTAGAATAACGCCTTTTCATGAAATACCTTCAGTATTACTAGATCATCCACCCAGAATTCTATGGGTCATCTCCTCATTTCTACATAGGACATTTGTCGATCCTGGGCCGCTTTCATTATTTCTCGAAAAATTTGTATCTTGTCAGTGATGTATTGAATCATTTCAGATCCTCCAAAGATCTTCTGTCCTACGTCACGCCAACATATTTGAGTATGACATTTATGCTGATACCTTCAGTATATTTTCTAGTATTTAGATTGCTCTCTTCTTCTGATCATTTGTCTGAGGATGATAAGTTGTGCTGGGAGTAATTCGAGATCCCAATTCATTCTTCATACTCGCCCAAAAATGAGAAGTGAAGCGAGTATCACGATAAAAAAAATCTTTTGTGGCACACCATGTGTCACGATGATTTCGTCTAAGTAACTTACGCGTATTTCTCCAATGGAGTCGTTTCACGTGTGGCGAGAATATATGCACTCTTCATCAGCCGGTTGATAATTATCCAAAGGTTATCATTCATAGTTTTCTTCTCCTCTTTCAAGGTATTAACTATATAAGCCGGATAAGTAGAATATCACTTCGACATAATTTACGAGTTTTTAAGAAAGAAATTTATTATTTTCACCGTAGACATAAATAGAATCTTCCCTTTCGATAGGGATGCATATCATCTCTTTGTAGCACGAGAGCTCTGCGTGGTTCTTTAACAACCAATCCATGTTGAGAATAATATCATAGATAGGAATTAGGTTAGCAGGAAGATTATACATTTCAATTCCTATAACACTAAATCTACAGGCTTTATCAGCAAGTAATGATATATTTCCTATTTTATCTATATGAAATGATTGGACAATTGCGTAACAAGCAATTTGAAAAGAATATGTGAATTTATAAGGCATGAAAGAATCTGAGGCATCATAATCAAATAAGATGTGAGAAGATCTAAAGTTTATGAGAAAATTACTAGTCACAACATCCGAGTCCTATCTTACTTCCTCCGTGAAAATGTATGATATTTAACTTTTAGTTTGGCAAACGATTGTCAAATTCTTCAAACTTCCTAGGTACTAGCGGTGTTCAAATTTGCACCTGCTCTTCATTCTCTATTGAACATTCGATCCTAATCTTTGAGTTAAAACTAAATTCTCATTGCAGACTCCTGCTCCTTCTTGGTTTATAGACTAAACCCAAGATAAGGTCTTTACTTTTGCTATAACAACAACTCAAATGGTCATATTTCTAATGACCTTTGATTTTATCTCGCACAAGACACATAACGATCCAAACTCTTGTATTAGAATCAGATCGAATAAATTGAGCTGATAGAATAGCGAAAACAAAAAGAGTTTGATCAACATGTGGATGCTTAAGAATAGAAAGAATAGCATCATGTATCTCTAATTCATGCTTTCGTATATACACATCTTTTAGCTTTTGACACCTGCTCATTTTTAGTTGGAGTACTCTTTGATTGTTGAATGAAAACTTGACTCCCCGCCATTTGACTAGTAAGAGTAGGGCGGATATATGTCTTGTGGCCAGTAACACCACATAGCAAGTCACATTTATGGATAATGATTGCTCAATTCTTTAATGAAGATTGTTATATTTCTATCGACTATCTCGACCATTTACTTCTTCAGTATTCCTACTGAAAGTCACTATATAAGACATGGTTCTCTGAACCAATTAACTCCTTTTGCGGATTTGTACTAATCGGACTCGATTCTTTAAGAGTTAAACAATACTTGTCTTCTTAGTCATTACCGAATCGAAGGTAACGACACATATGAATAAAACGAAATCATTTACTAGCTTCTTGGCAACCTTGTGACTTTTCCTGATCCAAGTGTGAGTCCTGTGCTTCCAGTAGTATAGGCCTCTAGTACTATTCACACCTACTCATACACGTTCCAAGTATAGTCTCGCAGTTCCCAAGTCACCATTCAAAAGTTTTCACAAAGCAACTTATTACACATGAATGTGTTCAAACAAATACGTACAACAGTTTCTCCTAGACTCAACTAGGGTGTTTACGTTTCTATCAAACATATATTGGATTACTTATACTCGCGTTTTAGGATTCTTCTCATGCATATGCTCGATTTAATATATCCTAATACTTTTCCATAGGTCGATAGAAATTTTACTTCCATTTCTTCATATTAATTCTTTCTTGAGTAGTGTCTACTCTACAAGACACACTATTCCAAAATTTACTTTAGCAGCATGGAGACAAAAGGTCTTCTACTACCTGCATCATCTTCTAACTCATGCAATCCATCATGCGCTTTTGTTCATTTCATTATTCTTCCTTGACATCATTATTCTTGTATCTGAGTAAGTCTAAGTATAATTTATAGGAGTCTATCCTAAGAAATCTGCATCTTAGCTGCATCTCAGCAAGCTCTACTAGCTTCAACTTGTTTCTCTATCATTCTTGACTACAACATGTCTTCTCATACGATACTATGGGTGTATTTCTTCTTTAATTAAGCATTCTACCTTACTTAAACAAGTAAGTTGCTTAACCATTTACCACTAAATGACTCAATTCACCATCCCAATCTTGTATGTTAAAGTCGGCTTAACACACAATGGAACTTCTGTAAGGATGGGATAGAAGTCAATCATCACTTAGTGTTATTAAATACTAAGTTTGAACATCTTTTATAGGGTTACTACTCGAACTACATACTACATCACAAAGTCTTGGCCTATTGAGTCTGAAAACTTCATTAGCCTTTCTTTTGATCTTCATTTAATTCTTCTAAATCTTGCACAACATTCATTGTGATGTTGCCGAAGTACTGATCACCATCTTCAGTTCTTTTGACTCTATTAAACAATCACTTCTTCAATCTGAACAGCGGTAGAACAACTTCGTGGTTTTTTACCAACACATTTATCTTGCCCAAACGTGTTTCAAATGCACATCTTTCTTCCAAAGATGTTATTATATATCAAACATACTTTAAATGTATATTACCACTCTATTGGCATTAATACACTTATTACGATAACAATTCATATTTATTATTTTACGATATCTCGCGATCGTTTATTTATAAACTTATCGATGTTAACTATCATAAGTCTCTTTATCACTTAGAAAAATTCTATTATGAAAATTCTTAAAATTTTCTAAACCAAGATCGGCAACAGACCTTAAGCTTTCTCACACAATAACACATAATAGAATATAAGGCATATCTCAATTCTATATTCATTTATCATTTAGCACATAATAGAATATAAGGTATATCTCCTCTTAATATTCTAGTTCTTGCCTCCATTAGGTATTCAGCCTAAAATATATCGTATCATCATTACTTAATAATTCTTGTTTAAGTTTAGAAATTCTTAAAATTTCTAGTTCACTTAAACTAATCTTCTTAAAATTCTGAAGTAACTTAATATCTTAGAATACTAGGGTTTATCACAACCCAATCCCCCACTTAAATATTTCCTATGGTTTGTATCCATATACTTATTATGAATCAGCTCATATATTGGGCTTCCAACAGTTTAAGTCTAAATACCAATCCGTGATATTTAGTTCACTTAAACCATTGCTCTGATACCATGATTGAAAGACCCCAACTTTCATATTTATTAAAGACCCAAACTTTCATACTATTTCAGATAAAATTTCGTAAGTTACTTCCTCAAAACATACTACATGCATATTTATAAAACAATATTTTATATTGATAAAGTGATTACAAAAGATTGGATACAAACCGACTAAGCGTTATTACATTTCATGTCTACCTAGGAATCTATTATTCATATACATATATGAACATTAAAATACAGAGAAATAGTAATAACTATTCTAAATCTTTCAGCAGTACAAAACTATATTGGACACTTATCACCTACAATTGTTAAACATTAAGAGGGATAAGCGATAACGCTTAGTGAATTCAATAAATAGATACAATATAATCTTATGCCCTTTATATACCAATATGACAAAAGCAAAAGGGAACAAGAACAACAATAGCATATGCGTATCATATGTCAGGATTGCAATATCAACTCAAGATTTGATTCAAAGATTTACGATCAAAGAGACATAATGATTTCAATACTTGATATGCATAATTAAAGCTTTGGCCCAAATGGTACAGAAGACATATAATTTCTGATTATCAATATGATATATTTTAGGTTTTCACGTGCTGTTTAGCATTTCGGTAGATTTCAGATTTTCACGCCCTATTTAACCATTTCAGTAGATTTCAGGTTTTCATGCCATGTTTAACATTTCAGTAGATTTCAGGTTTTCACGCCCTGTTTAACATTTCAGTAGATTTCAGGGTTTCACGCCCTATTTAATCTTCTGCCAATGCCATTTAAATATAAGTCATTCACTTACGGAACATGCTCTACATGGATAGAGGCTTCATACCATTACCAATGTGAATCTAATTCTTTTCACTGATCACATGGTCAAAGGTATTACTTTTGCTATCAAAATAGCAGAATAAAAATAACACGGAAGATAACTCAGAATAATAACACTCAGAAGCACATAACACATATAATACATAACATACAATTGTTCCTATATATTGAACTCACCTTAAATTAACCGGGGGTTAAAATAGTAATTTGAACAGCACTTCGGCTTTAAATATGACTTTCTATGTTGAAAACTGGGAGCTTAATTGAAAATCGGGCTCTGCGAAGGTAGGGCTTCAAAACTGAAAAGATAAAATTTTCGAGCTTCTCGGGAGCTTCGGGACGTGTTTCGGGTGCTAAAATTGATACCGGGGCTTTGGGGAAAGTCAAAATAGTGAATATATGAAATTAGGGTGAAAAAGTGTCAAATTTTCAAAGTTACCCGGAAAGGCTCGCAGCCCCCCCCCCCCCCACCCCACCCCCTTTATATAGGGCCGAGGGCTCGGACCTTGTGGCTGAGAAGGGTCCACGTCGCATCTGCAAGGTTCGGACAAAGGGTGACGAAGCAGCGAGGTGGCATCAGCAGCGAGGGGCAGCGTGGCTCGGATGCGAGGCTGGTAGGCGAGACGTGGCTCGCGTCGGACTGGCCACCGATGCGAGACGTGTGTTGTTCTTACTGGACCTTGGGCCTCGACGAATCAGAAGAGGACAGGAAGCGGACTCAGCTGCGAGGGTCGGACACGTGTGTGACACACATCGCTCTTCGGACGTGCCACGACTCCGTTGACGCTGCTGCTTCGTGCGAGGTGACGTGGCTGACACTGTTCATGCGAGATTTCTCGGAAATTGAGCCCCGAACTTCTAAAATCCATAACTTTCGCATACGAGCTTCGTTTTTGACGTTCTTTATATGCACGCGTAGCTAAAATTACGCTCTACAACTTTCTTTTAGACTTCGTCGGCTAATTTTGAATTTATTTTTAATATTATTATTTTTAACAGACCGGGACAGGAAAATCCGTTAAAAATTCATAACTTCTTCATCCGACATCCGTTTTCGTCAGACTTTTTACTGTTGTACTACAAATGACGAGACCTTCGATTCTCGTTTAGGATGTATCGATCAAATATTGCTCGATCTAAAATTCAAGTTTTTAGCTGTTTACTGCTAAGTTGAAATTTCGAAAAATCATAACTTCCTCATACGAAGTCAGATTTTGGCGTTCTTTTTATCGAATTTCTCGGTTTAAAGAATACTACGACTTTCATTTAGACTACTAAGGCTAAAAAGTAGTTTATCAAAAACTCATTTTTTTACGTCATTCGGCGCCGTGGCGGTTTTGTCGCGGATCTTCGGTTGGTCATAACTTCTTCGTTATAACTCGGATTTCGACGAGCTTTTCGCCTACAAGTTTCTAACGAGATTCTCTACAGCATCAAATAATAAAATTTTACTTATTTAAAATTTTATATTTTCGCTAAATTTTACTATTTGGCTTTTAATTGGAATCTCATAAGACTTCCAATATTTTCTGAGTGATTCTAAACATAGTTTTACTTCATTTCTAGTAAAAACTAGTTGTTGGAAATCAACACTCAATTTTATTCACTTTTAATAATAACAATACACAATTTTAGAACGTGTATGTTACAAGTTTTAAGCTGGTGGAAGTTATTGGCAAATACAATGCCATGAGGAGAAGCCCAGAAGATGTCTTTGGAAGAATTCATGGAGCAGTTGAAACTGTAGTACTGCTCATAGGTAGATCTTATAGACATAAACAACGAGTTTCAGAATCTGAAGAAAGGGAAGATGAGCATTGATGACTATGTCACTGCATTCACCGAGAGGGTGAAGTTATTCCCCTTCTTGGTGCCTACTGAATTGAAAAAGATAGAGAAGTTTGTTAATGGATTGCCATCAGACTTGGCCCAACAGTCAAAATGGAAAGCACTTTGAAGGCAACCGTTTGAGCAACTAAGAATGTTGAAACCCAGTTAAGGGATAAGGGTCCGAAGAGAGCTGAGGTAGGAGAGAAAAGAAAGTTTGATGGATCTTCAAGGTCCAACAAGAAGAGCAAGTTCTCAAAGTCTGGTTCGAAGAAGTGAGGAGGAGGAGGAGGAGGAGGAAAATCAAGATGGTGTGAGAAGTGCAAAAAAGGCACTTTGGAAAGTTTGAGGAATTCACTTGTTTCAAATGTGGAAAGTTTGGGCATTACGCGAATGAGTGCACAGTCAACAAGAAGGTGTGTTTCGGATGTAATGAAGAAGGGAATATTTCTTGGGACTGTCCGAAGAAGAAAAAGGAGGCAAGGCCTAATGTTCCCCCGAGGCTAAAGGCAAGAGCATTCCAGATGACCCTGGAAGCAGCAAAGGATGCAGCAGATGTCGCTTCAGGTATCTTTATCGTAAATGGATTGCCTGCCAATATATTGTTCGATTCTGGAGCAAATTACTCCTTTATATCGCATCAATTTGGTGGAAGACTAGCATTGTCTGTAGATAAACTTGATAATGCTCTAGTTTTAGAAATTGTTGGTGGCAAATTCATACCTGTTAGCGATTGCATTAAAAACATTGCCATCGACTTAAACAAGAATAAATTCAACGAGGAGTTGTTACCCATTGAGTTGAATGGTTTCGAATTCATACGGGGAATGGATTGGCTTAGTGCAAATGATGTCGAAATACTATGCACGAAGAAGATAGTGAGAGTAAACCCACCTGGAAAAGAGTCATTTGTGGTGTACGGGGACAAACGCAGAATAAATTCTGGAATCATTTCCCTAATGAAAACCAGAAAATGTTTATCTAAAGGATACATATGATACTTGGGATTTGTGATCGATGCAAAGAAAGAGATACAAAGAATACCAGTGGTGTGTGACTATCCAGAAGTCTTTCCCGAAGATCTTTCGGGTTTGCCCCCTGATAGACAAGTGGAGTTTCAAATAGACTTGTTTCCAGGATCGACACCAATAGCGAATGCACCGTACCGACTAGAACCTAAAGAGATGAAAGAGCTTATGATGCAACTTCAGGAATTGTTGGACAAAGATTTCATTAGACCTAGTTCATCATCCTGGGGAGCTCTGGTGTTATTTGTAAAGAAGAAGGACATGAGTACGAGGATGTGCATAGATTATAGAGAGTTGAACAAATCAACGATAAAGAACCACTACCCATTTCCAATGATTGATGACCTATTTGACCAGCTTCAAGGTGCAAGTTGCTTTTCGAAGATCGATCTTAGGTTAGGGTATTATTAGCTGAAAATGAGAGAACAAGATATTGAGAAGACCACATTCAGAATAAGATACAGACACTATGAGTTCTTGGTTATGTCATTTGGACTAACCAATGCTCCAGCAACATTATGGATTTGATGTAAATGGTTTGTAAACCATTCCTCGATAAATATGTGATAGTGTTCATGTTGGGTTTTAGCCATAAGAACTTTCCTATGTGCGCATGCAAAACCCTATTGCTTGGATCTAGGCTTTCTAATAAACATGCTTTTGAATCCAAGACTTCTAATGGCTAATTAGGTTAAACAACAATATTAAAACAGATCTAGAATCATACCTTTGAATCCCTTGTTGATCTTGTTTGTCTTGGAGCTTCTAGAGTCACAATTGTCACTCCTCTAATGGCTTACAAACACCAATAGCAAGCAAGATGATTTAGGAGAGAGGGGAGGGGAGGAATTCGACCAGAGGTTCCTTGCTTTAGGTTGTGTGTCGAATTCCCTCACCCATAGGGGCTATTTATACTATTAGACTCCTTAAGGGCTTCACCCTAAACCCTAATTGGATAATCTTCTCTTAAGGCTATCCAAATCCATTCCATAGATAACCCTATGGACGATTTTGAGCTATCCTAAAGCTCTTAGAATCCGTCCAAGGTGTATCCTAATGGATTTATAGTCTAAAGTCTAACTATCAAACAATTGACAGTTTATACCCTCTTATTTAATTAATCTCTTTAAGTCACCAAATTAATACCAATTAATTTATGACTTATATTAATCAAATAGCTAAATATTATTCCTTATAATATTCACTCTCTCTTAATAAATCATCCTTCAAGTTGCTATGGTGAAGGCAACCCAAAAGGACCATGCACCACCGAATATAGTTATAGCCTTAGACACTATTCCAACAGTCTCCCACTTGGATAAGTCTAGTAACTATACAAGTACAATACGGTTTGCAATCGTAGCTCTCAAAGACGCTGTCAACTCTGATCTAATCAATCTTGTCCTTTAGATAAGGGATCGTACAGTCCTCTGTTAGATATCATGCTGACAATCCTATGGAATGGTTAGTCTAGCATTTAGATTTCTCGATCTTCGATTTATTTGACATAGAACTTAATCGAACACATCAATTCAGTTCTGACCGGGCCCGGCACATAAGTCAAATCAAATCATCGAGTGGCCAAGATATCTCTTCTATCCTCTTAGGATAAAATTTACAGATAAACTTCGACTTATATGCATTTACTTATTCATTAACCAACTATACACAACAATGCGTTTTATAACATCAAGTTACTGATTTGTTTTCGCATTATCAATGCACAATCAATTAACAAATAATAAACCATATATCTAGGTTTTAAGACCATATGATATTATCGTCTTGCGATCACCTTTTATATCGTATTCCATAAGGTGATTCCAGTAAGCGCGGGTTTATTCCAATGCTCAAAACCAGTTCATAAGCACTCATGAACGTTGCAGCAACCCTTGCCATGTCTAACACCATTTAGACATTCTACACACCAATTCATGACAATCTTCATTCATATCTACTCCCAACATATGAACGATTGTGGACCATTTGAATAATTCGATTATTCCTAATAAACTCAATTATTCTGGAAGTCAAAACATGCAAAGTGAAACAATAGTTAAACAACTAACATGTGACAGTAACTTTACTCATAAATAAAACTCCTTTATTTAATCATCAAATGTTAATTACATTTATCTATTATACGTTTCTAATACTATCTAATCTATACTAATATCATCCTTCAGCCCAATACTCCTAGCATGCTGCAAGTGCTTAACCCTACTCAGTCCCTTCGTAAGCGGGTCTGCTGGGTTATCTTCTGATGATATCCTCTTCACTACGAGTTGTCCTTCTTCTACACGATGTCTAATGAAGTGATATTTTCTGTCGATATGTCGAGATCTACCATGATCCCTCGGTTCCTTGGTCAAGGCAACCGCACCTTCGTTATCACAGAAAATCTCCATGGGCTCCTTTATGGCCGGCACAACTCCAAGATCACCGATGAAGTTCTTCAGCCATATTGCCTCCTTCGACGCTTCGCTCGCTGCGATGTACTCTGATTCGCACGTTGAATCAGCTACGGTTTCCTGCTTGGAACTTTTCCATGTCACTGCTCCTCCATTTAGGGTAAAAACCCAGCCCGACTGCGAACGATAGTTGTCCCTGTCGGTCTGAAAGCTGGCGTCACTATACCCTCGCACCTTCAAGTCATCACTCCCTCCAAGGACTAAGAACCATTCTTTCGTCCTCCGAAGGTACTTAAGGATGTTCTTCACCGCAATCCAATGTGCTTTGCCAGGGTTCCCTTGATATCTGCTAACCATGCTCAAAGCGAAGGCTACATCAGGGCGAGTACAAGTCATAGCGTACATGATTGAGCCAACTGCGGAAGCGTATGGTACTCGGCTCATTTCTGCTATCTCAGCTTCGGTACTCGGACTTTGAGTCTTACTCAACTTGGCATTTCCTTGTATCGGTAGTTCTCCCTTCTTTGAGTTTTCCATACTAAAACGTTTTAGTACCTTCTCCAAGTAAGTATTCTGACTAAGTCCAATTAGTCTCTTACTTCTTTTTCTTACTATCCTTATTCCCAAAATGTAAGAAGCCTCTCCGAGGTCCTTCATAGCGAAGCACTTCCCGAGCCAGGACTTAACCTCCTGCAGAGTCGGGATGTCGTTTCCTATGAGTAATATGTCATCGACATATAGAACGAGGAAGCTTACTATACTCCCACTGGCTTTGACATATACACAAGATTCGTCTTCGCTTCGTACAAATCCAAACTCTTTGACTTTCTCATCGAAGCAAAGATTCCATCTGCGAAACGCTTGCTTGAGTCCATAAATGGACTTCTCAAGCTTACACACTTTATTCGGATGCTTCGGATCCACAAACCCCTCTGGCTGAGCCATGTAAACATCCTCAGCCAACTTTCCGTTAAGGAAAGCGGTCTTGACATCCATTTGCCAAATCTCATAATCATGAAATGCGGCAATTGCTAGCATCACTCTAATAGATTTAATCTTCGCAACTGGTGAGAAGGTCTCATCATAGTCAACTCCGGGAGTTTGAGTAAAGCCCTTCGCAACCAATCGCGCCTTATATGTGTGTACGTTCCCATCCACGTCGGTCTTCTTCTTGAAGATCCACTTGCACCCTACGGTCTTACGTTCGGGCACGTAATCGACCAAATTCCAAACTTGGTTATCGTACATGGATTGGATCTCGCTATCCATCGCCTCTTTCCATTTCGCAGACTCCGGGCCTGCCATGGCTCCCTCATAGCTATTAGGTTCATCAAGATTTACTAGTGTACCATCACTAATATACGTGTCCCCTTCGGTAGTAATATGAAAACCATAAAACTGGGGATGAACTCTAACTCTATCGGAACGTCTAAGAGGTAAGGATTCGTCAATCGGTTCAACCGGAGTTTCCTCCTCGGGTTGAATGCCAGCGGTAGAGGTTCCTTCATCTATCGATTCTTGAATCTCTTCAAGTTCGATTTGCCTCCCACTGTCTCCTTGGCTTATGAGTTCTCGCTCTCGGAAAACTCCTCTCCTCGCAACAAAGATAACATTATCTTTTGGTCTATAGAAGAGATATCCAAAGGAAGTTTGCGGGTAGCCGATGAAAATACATCGCTCACTTCGAGGTTCAAGCTTGTCGTGAGTATCTCGTCTTACGAAAGCCTCGCAACCCCAAACCTTGATATGTGCCAACGAGGGAGCTTTCCCCGTCCACATCTCGTGAGGTGTTTTGGCAACCTTCTTAGTAGGGACTCGGTTAAGGATATGGGCGGCAGTCTCTAAGGCATACCCCCAAAAGAAGATAGGTAGTGAAGCACGACTCATCATAGAGCGAACCATATCCAATAAGGTTCGATTACGCCTTTCTGCCACACCATTTAACTGCGGTGTCCTAGGAGGCGTCAATTGCGAAACTATTCCACACTCCTTGAGATAATCGTGGAATTCAAGACTTAGGTACTCTCCTCCTCGATTGGATCGAAGCATCTTGATTTTCCTGCCCAATTGATTCTCCACTTCATTCTTGAAATCTTTGAACTTTTCAAAGGTTTCTGACTTTTGCTTGATTAAATAGATATACCCATATCTACTATAATCATCGGTAAAAGTCACATAGAAGCGGTTCCCATCCTTCGTGGTTGATCTAAAAGGTCCACATACATCGGTATGTATTAGGTCTAATAGTCCCTCACCCCTTTCACAAGTACTCGTGAAGGGTGACTTAGTCATCTTTCCAAGTAAACAAGACTCGCATGTGTCATCTTCCCTAAGGTCGAATGACTCCAACACTCCATCCTTTTGGAGTTGGGATATGCTTTTCTTGTTGACATGTCCAAGACGATAATGCCACAAGGATGCTTTATCCATACTAGTGGAAGAATCAATATTCAAAACATCATTTCCTAAGTTATCAACAATCATAACAGTTTCATATATTCCATTACATGGTATAGCTTTAAAGTAAAAGACACCATTTAGATAAGCCAAAATAGAACCATTCTCATTATTAAAAGAAAATCTAAATCCTTGTCTATATAAACCATGAAATGAAATGATGTTTCTAGCCATTTCTGGCGAATAGCAACAATTGTTCAAATCTAAAACTAAACTATTCTTAAGCACTAAAGAATACACTCCAATCTTGGTCACAGGCGACGATCTTCTGTTCCCCATGATTAGATTGGTCCTTCCTTGCTCCACATCCCTACTTCTTCTTAGTCCCTGCACATTAGAACAAATGTGATAACCACAACCGGTGTCAAGAACCCAAGAAATAGCATGATTAGAATCGTTAGATTTGATTGCATATATACCTGCGAAAGATGGCTTGATCTTTCCTTCCTTGATGGCTTGCAGGTAATCCGGGCAGCTTCTCTTCCAATGTCCTATCTTGTGGCAGTGGTGGCACTCTGCCTCCTTCGGGTTAGAGCAGGGCTTAGAGGGATCAACTTTGGTCCCACTAGAAGAGGAACCATCTCGGGCTTTCACCTTTCGATAGTTATTTGAAGAAGCTTTCCTTTTCTTTCCCTTCCCTTGACCAATAGCCAAGACAGGAGCAGCGGATGGATTGGGAGTTGGTGCAACAGACTTGTCCTTGAAATTGCTCTCAGCAACCCTCAAGAGACCTTGGAGTTTACTTAGAGTGACCTCCTCTTTGTTCATGTGGTAGGTCATCCTAAATTGATTGTACATCGGAGGCAAAGAGTGAAGCACCATGTCGATCGCCAAGTCTTCGCCGAAGTCAACATTTAACTTGCGAAGGCGGTCGACATACCTTTGCATCTTTTGCAAGTGCACAGTAAGAGATTCTCCATGACCCATCTTGGCGGAAATCATGTTAGTGAAGATCTCGTAACGCTCTTGTCTCGCGTTTTGGTGGTACCTCTCCAACAAGTCTTGATGCATTTCGTATGGATACATGTCCTCGTAGGACTTTTGGAATTCGGAGTTCATGGTGGCGATCATGATGCAATGTACCTTCGTTGCATCTCGCTCATGAGTTTCAAAGGCGGTGATTTCGGCGGGAGTAGCAACTTCGGGGTTGATTTTCTCGAGCTTCTCATCGAGGACATACTCTTTATCCTCATAGCGAGCAATGGTGCGAATGTATCTTATCCATTCGCCAAAGTTCGTTCCATCGAAGGTGACCTTTTGGCAAAGGCTCATCAACGTGAAAGAACTAGCAGCAGCGTTGTTTGCGTTTGACATCTATAGAAAGGACAAAGATTGATTAGAATAAGAATCCCTAATTATCACCCAATAAGAAAAATTAGGGCTAGGATCCAACAATAACATTTACATACTAGAAAAGGGATTCCGTAATCTATCATGCAAATAAATTGAAGGTAAGTGAATGACGATTCACTAATTCTCCATCACAAAACTTAAACTTTTAGTCCTAAGTGTTTTTGAGAATTCCTAGATTCGGATGAGATTCATTGAACTATTCAATGGCATGTTTAAATCTCGATATGCCCCTCTTGTTTGTGACTGGGATGCCGAGGATCACAAAGTGGGTGTGAATTACCATGCAAATTCACATGGTGCCTTCATTGTAACGATCACCTATTCGATGTGCCGGTAAACCACACACGCTCCATCGAACTATGATGAACAATGAATCACCCTTTGCCACCTTCGCTTAGAACCAATTAGTGTGCCGGTAAACCACACACGCTCCACTAACATCTTAGCAAGGTACAAGGTGTAATTTCATGGGATTGCATCAATTCACTTTTCCTAAAGTAACTAAGATTGGGAAATTTAAAAAAAAAAAAAAATTTTAGTTACTTCGTATTTCTTATCATACTTTTAATGAGAGGATGAGGTTGCCCTATCCTACCCGTTCGGCTAACGACCCTCCACCAATCAAGCAAGCGGTGGGTGTGAGTGTACACCCATTAAGCGCCATTTTATAGGCCGCAACCTTATACCCACCTTATAGATCGGCTTCGTGAATGAGGCCTACTAGCGGTAAGACTAGCATTTAGTTATACATATATATATTAATCTAGTAATATCATATAAGTATAGGGTTACATTTTAAACTTTTCATAATTTAGGGTTTGAAATTTAAGATGTCTAAATTAAAACTTTTAATCACAAATATAAATTTCAAAACTTTAGGGTAGGTTTTAAACATTTAAAACATGAAGGATCAAATAACAAATAATTCCAATTAACAATTAATATTCTAATTATCTTTATTTGATTTATCTTGATTTCTTTGAAGATAATTACCAAAATAATTAATCATTATCATATAAGGAAATTAAATATTTTATTGGATGATAAATATCTTTAATTAGATCAAGATAATAGTCATATTTATCAAAAAATCGGATTTACATTGATCTAATATGATTAAGGTAAGTTTCCATAAGATAATTATGAAAAAATCCCGAATTTGGCCATTCCTGACGCCTAGACTCGCCGAGTGCACAAGGGGACTCGCCGAGTCAGGCCTACTCGACGAGTCCACCTTGGAACTCGACGAGTCAGTGACTCAAAACCCAAAAAATCGAATTTTGCAGGTTTGTTTCAGTTAATTAAGCAACAATTTAAAGAAAACCAATCTAGGCTCTGATACCACTGTTGGGTTTTAGCCATAAGAACTTTCCTATGTGCGCATGCAAAACCCTATTGCTTGGATCTAGGCTTTCTAATAAACATGCTTTTGAATCCAAGACTTCTAATGGCTAATTAGGTTAAACAACAATATTAAAACAGATCTAGAATCATACCTTTGAATCCCTTGTTGATCTTGTTTGTCTTGGAGCTTCTAGAGTCACAATTGTCACTCCTCTAATGGCTTACAAACACCAATAGCAAGCAAGATGATTTAGGAGAGAGGAGAGGGGAGGAATTCGACCAGAGGTTCCTTGCTTTAGGTTGTGTGTCGAATTCCCTCACCCATAGGGGCTATTTATACTATTAGACTCCTTAAGGGCTTCACCCTAAACCCTAATTGGATAATCTTCTCTTAAGGCTATCCAAATCCATTCCATAGATAACCCTATGGACGATTTTGAGCTATCCTAAAGCTCTTAGAATCCGTCCAAGGTGTATCCTAATGGATTTATAGTCTAAAGTCTAACTATCAAACAATTGACAGTTTATACCCTCTTATTTAATTAATCTCTTTAAGTCACCAAATTAATACCAATTAATTTATGACTTATATTAATCAAATAGCTAAATATTATTCCTTATAATATTCACTCTCTCTTAATAAATCATCCTTCAAGTTGCTATGGTGAAGGCAACCCAAAAGGACCATGCACCACCGAATATAGTTATAGCCTTAGACACTATTCCAACAGTTCATAGATGACATTCTAATTTACTCAAAGAGCCAGCAGGAGCATGACAAGCACTTTCGAGAAGTATTAGAAGTTCTAAAGAAAGAGAAGTTGTATGCAAAGTTCTCCAAATGTGATTTTTGGATTTGAGAAGTCCAATTCTTGGGTGATGTGGTTAACCAACAAGAATAATTGTTGACCCCACAAAGATTGAAACTGTGATGAAATGGGAACGACCAAATGTCCCACCGAGATTCGAAGCTTTCTGGGATTAGCGGGATATTACCGTAGGTTTATCCAAGGCTTTTCTTCGATAGTTGCTTCATTGACAACTTTGACCCATAAAAGAGCTACCTATACATGGAGTGAGAAACATGAAGAAGCATTCGAGAAATTAAAGAGGAAGTTGTGTGAAACATCAATTCTTTCCTTACTTGAAGAAGTTGAAAACTTCGCATTCTATAGTGATGCATCTGGAGTTGGGTAACATTCATAATACATATCTAGATAACAAACTTGTTTGAAGTGTTCATATGTGACCATTATGACTAGTTGTAACTTGCTACGTCCGATCATAATAGCTATATATAAACACTTCCAACAAGTTTGTTACCTAGATATGTACAAATTTTTTTTACCTACACAAGAACAAAAAAAACAAGTAATTACGATGATAAATATTACGGTTGTCAAAATTATACCACGAAAAACCAACTAACATGTTACCAACCAAATCAAAAAGCTGGTAGCCAACATGTTTGGTTGGTAGTACCGTACCAATTGAGCAATATTGGCACAGTAATAGTATAGAAGTTTGAATACCATGGTAAGACCATACCAACTAATTCATTATATATATATATATATATATATATATATATATATATATGTGTGTGTGTGTGTGTGTGTGTGTGTGTGTGTGTCATATGGTCGCATTATTCAATAGTTACCTCGTTAAAGCACAAAGTTAAAATGTTAATTTAGCTTTACTTCAAATGAATTCTTTTGCAAATAAAAAACACTACATAACTAATTTCTTTACTAAACGTCAAAATTATCTTATGTCTTTGTTTATTTATTCCTTAAAATAGAAAAATAAAATAAGTTGGTATATATCATTACCAATTTGTATCAATCAAACTTATTAGTAGCCAAACATATTGGTACTAGGGACGAGCATTAGGACCGTCGGAACCGGAACCGGATCATAACCGGAACCGGAATTGGTAACAAGGTCCGGTTACTGGTTCTCAATTTTTATGAAAACCGGAACCGATTTGACAATTTTTCCATTTTTTAAAATGTGCATAACTCACTCATATGAAGTCAGAATTATTTGATTTTTTTTTCCCAACATGTAATTCGGAGTTTGTAGTTCATTTTTTACTATAAAAACATATGTTTTTGTTTGATATTAAATCAGATACATGCCCCGAAAGAAAAAATATCGATGGTGCGTTTTTTCTATTTCAACATTTTTTTGTTTTTTTTTTTTGAATCTCACTTTTTTTAAATGTGCATAACTAATTAATATGACGTCGAAATTACATAATATATTTTTTTTTCCAACATGTAATTTGGTGTTTATACTTCATGTTAGACTATAAAAACAAATATTATGGTTAGATATTGAATCAATTATAGACCTCGGAAGACAGCATATCAATGCTGCATATTTTCTGTTTCAACATTTTTTTTTGGAATCTATCCCGCTTTTAATAAGCTCATATGAAGTCGGAATTATTTGATTCTTTTTTCATCATGTAATTTAGTATTTGTACTTCAATTTAGAATGTAAAAATCATAATTTGGTTAAATATTGAATCATGTACAAGCTCTGGAAGATAACATATAATCTATAATACTTAAATCGGTTCTAGTTTGAAAAATAACCGAAAAACCGGGACCGGAACCGGAACTGGTACTAGAACCGGTGGTTCGGTTCCCGGTTCTTATAAAATAGGAAAACCAGTTCCGGTTCCGAACCGGTCCGGTTCTAAAGCTCATTCCTAATTGGTACCAACTATACTTGTTATGGTTTCGATAACAGAAATTTTATACAAACAATAGTTGATACGGTAGACGGTTTAGAAAAAAAAAAAAATTAGTATCATACCAATTTCATCCCAATAATTATATTTTCTTCGATGAAATAGAAGTTGGTAAAACAAGACCACCCTTGTGGTGGTGTCATTTCAACGTCTAGACAATTGGAGAAGTATATTTCATTTGGAGAGGGTGTACGAAAAAGACAACTGTATTGTATTGAATTGTATGTGGTGAAAAGAAAGGCCACATGCCTTCAAATTTAGTCTTGTGGTGGTGTCATTTCAACGTCAACTTCCTAAGAAGACGGAATGAAACAAGTCTAAGAGAGATTCTCACAAGCATATGGAAAGTCTCCAACAAGTCAATATATTTATTGGGTTAACTTAAAAAGCTTACTTCATATTTTTACAATTTTACTTTATATATTTTTTAAATTACTTTTTATATTTTTTTAAAATTACTTGATTATAGCATTATCGTTCAAATACAAAACAAAATTTATTTTTATAATTATATAGATGTTTTACAATAAGGGAAATCTTCAGAAAATTCTCAATATTTACAGAAAAATTACACTTTAATCTTAAGATTTTTTTTTTTGAACGAAAAAATCCTGAAACCAGCAAAAATTTACAGTTTGACCCTTTCTAACCATTTGAAACCGGTATCAAATTAATTTATGATTATTTCGTAAACTAACAAAAAATATTGAGATTTTTCTGTAAACAAAAAATATTATGACTTTTCTGTAAACTAAAATATTATGATTTTTCTACAAACAAAACACTTATTATTATTATTATTATTATTATTATTATTATTATTATTATTAAAAATATTAATAAGAATATTATTTTTTGAACTTCTTATTATTAATATTGTTACTAATACATATAAATGCATTTAAATGAAAAAATAATATTAATGACATTGTTTAAGGGTGGCTGTGGTGCAGATGATGATGTTTTTAGCATTGAAATCATGAATGTTTGCTTGTATATTTTTACTTTATATATGGTCATTTCACATTTGTTATTATTGTTTTCAATTCAGAATAATAATACTTAACAATTTAAAAGAAGTTGCATATTTGTAAAATTGTTTAAAAAAGTTTAAAATAGAAGGATTAATCACTTTGTATACAAAAATGTTTAAGATAGAAGTATTATTTTCCTAATCCAACGGATCCACTACAAACATCTACATAGGTAGTCTATAACAAAATTCAAAAATATTAATTACAATATATTATTTAATAAAAAGTAATAGGATATGTTTTTTGGATTAATACTTTCGAATTTTGATTAATACTTTTAAATTAATCCTATTACTTTTATTAAACAAGATATTATATTTAATACTTTTGAATTTTGATATGTTACCTATGTAGATGTTTGTAGTGGATTTGTTGGATTTAGAAAGTAATTCTTCTACCTTAAACAATTTTATATCAAAAGTGAGAAACCCTTCTACCTTAAACTATTTGTAAACAATTTTACAAATATGCAACTTCATTTAAACTGTTAAGTATTAATATTCTAAATTGAAAATAAAAATAACAAATGTCAAATGACCATATACAAATTAAAAATATACAGGCAGACATTCACGATTTCAATGCTAAAAGCATCACTATCTGTAACATACACGTTCTGAAATCATGTATTGTTAGTATTAAAAGTGAATAAAATTGAGTGTTGAGTTCTAACATATAGTTTTTACTAGAAATGAAGTAAAACTATGTTTAGAACCACTCATAAAATATTGGAAGTTTTATGAGATTCCAATTAATAGCCAAATAATGAAAAGTTAGCGAAAATATAAATTTTGAAATAAGTAAAATTTTATTATTTTATGTTGTAGAGAATCTCGCTAGAAGTGTTTGGCGAAAACCTCGTCGAAATCTGAGTTATAACGAACAAGTTATGACCAATCGAAGATCCGCGACAAAACCGATACGGCGCTGAATGACGTAAAAAGTGAGTTTTTAATAAACTACATTTTAACCTTAGTGATATAAATTAAAGTCGTATTATTTGTTAAACCGAGAAATTCGATAAAAAGAATGCCAAAATCTGACTTCGTATGAGGAAGTTATGATTTTTCAAAGTTTCAACTTAGCAGTAGACAGCTAAAAACTCGAATTTTAGATCGAGTGATATTTGACCAATACATCCTAAACGAGAATCCAATGTCTCGTCATTTGTAGTACAACGGTAAAAAGTCTGACGAAAACGGATGTCGGATGAAGAAGTTATGAATTTTTAACAGATTTTCCTGTCCCTCTCTGTTAAAAATAATAATTTTAAAAATAAATTCAAAATTAGCCGACGAAATCTAAACGAAAGTTGTAGAGCGTAATTTTAGCTACACGTGCATA
This sequence comes from Lactuca saligna, assembly GCF_052625555.1. Classification (NCBI taxonomy): domain Eukaryota; kingdom Viridiplantae; phylum Streptophyta; class Magnoliopsida; order Asterales; family Asteraceae; genus Lactuca; species Lactuca saligna. The sequence goes on along the minus strand of NC_136424.1, from coordinate 10,860,416 downwards.
TAAAGAAAGTTAAAAATAGAGCTCGTATGCGAAAGTTATGGATTTTAGAAGTTCGGGGCTCAATTTCCGAGAAATCTTGCATGAATAGTATCGGCCACGTCACCTCGCACGAAGCAGGTGCGTCACCGGAGTCGTGGCCTCGCCTCGCAGCGCCACCTACCCCTATGCATGTCCGAGTCTTGCTTCGCCACCGCCGCCCCCCTCTCGCATGTGAGCCACGTGTTTCGTTTCGCAGGAGTCACGTCCGAGCCACACAGCAGCCTCGTGCCCCTCGCTGCTGATGCCACCGAGTTGCTTCGCTGCCTGGTTCCTTCCCAGCCGACTTCGGATTCGCACCTATATAAAGGGAGGCTACGAGCCTTCCCGGGTAACTTTGAATTTTTGACACTTTTCACCTTTTTTTCCATATTTTCTTCATTTTGACTTTCCCCGAAGCCCCGGTATCAATTTTAGCACCCGAAACACATCCCGAAGCTCCCGAGAAGCCCGAAAATTTTATCTTTTCGGTTTTGAAGCCCTACCTTCGGAGAGCCCGGTTTTCAATTAATCTCCCGGTTTTCAACATAGAAAGTCATATTTAAAGTCGAAATGCTGTTCAAATTACTATTTTAACCCCCGGTTAATTTAAGGTGAGTTCAATATATAGGAACAATTGTATATTATGTGTTATATGTGCTATGTGCTTCTCAGTGTTATTATTCTGAGTTATTTTCCCGTGTTATTTTATTCGCTATGTTTATAGCAAATATAATACCTTTGACCATGTGATCAGTGAAAGGACTTAGATTCACATTGGTACTGGTACGTAGCCTCTAGCCATGTAGAGCATGTCTCTGTAAGAGAATGACTTCTATTCTATGGCATTGAAAGAAAGTTTGATAGGAATGGTATGTAGCCTCCGACCATGTAGAGCATGACTCCGTAAGGGAATTGAACTCTACTCTATGGTATTGGCAAATTGTTAAGCATGGCGTGAAAACCTGAAATCTACCAAAATGCTAAACAGGACGTGAAAACCTGAAATATATCATATTGATAATCAGAAATTATATGTCTTCTGTGCCATTTGGGCCAAAAATTTATTGATGCATATCAAGTATTCAAATCGTTATGTCTCATTGATCGTAAATCTTTGAATCAAATCTTGAGTTGATATTGAAAGCCTGACATATAATACGCATATGCTATTGTTGTTCTTGTTCCCTTTTGCTTCTGTCATATTGGTATATATAAGGCATAAGATTATATTGTATCTATTTATTGAATTCACTAAGCGTTATCGCATAAGATTATATTGTATCTATTTATTGAATTCACTATTTTGACTTTCCCCGAAGCCCTGGTATCAATTTTAGCACCCGAAAAACGTCCCGAAGCTCACGAGAAGCTCGAAAATTTTATCTTTTCGGTTTTGAAGCCCTACCTTCGTAGAGACCGGTTTTCAACATAGAAAGTCATATTTAAAGCCGAAGTGGTGTTCAAATTACTATTTTAACCCCCGATTAATTTAAGATGAGTTCAATATATAGGAACAATTGTATGTTATGTGTTATATGTGTTATGTGCTTCTCAGTGTTATTATTCTGAGTTATCTTCCGTGTTATTTTTATTCTGCTATTTTGATAGCAAAAGTAATACCTTTGACCGTGCGATCAGTGAAAAGACTTAGATTCACATTGGTAATAGTATGAAGCCTCTGGCCATGTAGAGCATGTTCCGTAAGTGAATGACTTATATTTAAATGGCATTGGCAGAAGATTAAACAGGGCGTGAAAACCTGAAATCTACTGAAATGGTTAAACAGGGCGTGAAAACCTGAAATCTACCGAAATGCTAAACAGGGCGTGAAAACTTGAAATATATCATATTGATAATCAGAAATTATATGTCTTCTATGCCATTTGGGCCAAAGCTTTATTGATGCATATCAAGTATTGAAATCGTTATGTCTCATTGATCGTAAATCTTTGAATCAAATCTTGAGTTGATATTGAAAGCCTGACATATGATACGCATATGCTATTGTTGTTCTTGTTCCCTTTTGCTTCTGTCATATTGGTATATATAAGGCATAAGATTATATTGTATCTATTTATTGAATTCACTAAGCGTTATCGATTATCCCTCTCAACGTTTGACAATTGCAGGTGATGAGTATCCAATATAGTTTTATACTGCTGAAAGATTTAGAATAGTTAATAGTATTTCTCTGTATTTTAATGTTCATGTACGTATATGAATAGTAGATTCCTGGGTAGACATGAAATGTAATAAAACTTAGTCGGTTTGTATCCAATCTTTTGTAATCATTTTATCAATTTAAATATTGTTTTATAAATATGCATGTAGCATGTTTTGAGGAAGTAACTTAAGAAATTTTTTCTGAAATAGTAGTTTGGGTCTTTCATAAATACGAAAGTTGGGGTCTTTCAATCATGGTACCAGAGAAATGGTTTAAGTGAACTAAATATCACAGATTGGTATTTAGACTTAAACTATTGGAAGCTCAATATATGAGCTGATTCATAATAAGTATATGGATACAAACCATAGGAAATATTTAAGTGGGGGGATTGTGTAGTGATAAACCCTAGTATTCTAAGAAATTAAGTTACTTCAGAATTTTAAGAAAATTAGTTTAAGTGAACTAGAAATTTTAAGAGTTTTTAAACTTAAACAAGAATTATTAAGTAAAGATGATACGATATATTTCAGGTTGAATACCTAATTGAGGCAAGCACTAGAATATTAAGAGGATAAATGCCTTATATTCTATTATGTGCTAAATGATAAATGAATATAGAGAGGAGATATGTCTTATATTCTATTATGTGTTATTATTTGAGAAAACTTAAGGTCTGTTGCCGACATTGGTTTAGTAAATTTTAAGAATTTTCATAATAGAATTTTTCGAAGTGATAAAGAGACTTATGATAGTTGACATTGATAAGTTTATAAATAAACGATCGCGAGATATCGTAAAATAATAAATATGAATTGTTATCGTAATAATTATATAAATACCAATAGAGTGGTAATATACATTTAAAGTATGTTTGATATATAATAACATCTTTGGAAGAAAGATGTGCGTTTGAAACACGTTTAGGCAATATAAATGTGTTGGTGCAAATCCATGAAGTTGTTCTACCGCTGTTCAGATCGAAGCAGTGATTGTTTAGAGAGTCGGAAGAACTGAAGATGACGATCAATACTTCAATAGTATCTCAATTGAAGTGGTACAAGATTAGAAGAATTAAATGAAGATTAAAAGAAAGACTAATGAAGTTTTCAGACTCAATCGGCCAAGACTTTGTGATGTAGTATGTAGTTCGAGTAGTAACCCTATAAAAGATGTTCAAACTTAGTATTTAATAATACTAAGTGATGATTGACTTCTATCCCATCCTTACAGAAGTTTCATTGTGTGTTAAGCCGAATTTAACATACAAGATTGGGATGGTGAATTGAGTCATTTAGTGGTAAATGGTTAAGCAACTTACTTGTTTAAGTAAGGTAGAATGCTTAATTGAAGAAGAAATACACCCATAGTATCGTATGAGAAGAGATGTTGTAGTTAGGAATGATAGAGAACCAAGTTGAAGCTAGTAGAGCTTGCTGAGATGCAACTAAGATGCAGATTTCTTAGGATAGACTCCTATGAAGTAGACTTAGACTTACTCATATACAAGAATAATGATGTCAAGGAAGAATAATGAAATGAACAAAAGAGCATGATGGATTGCATGAGTTAGAAGATGATGCAGGTAGTAGAAGACCGTTTGTCTCCATGCTGCTAAAGTAAATTTTGGAATAGTGTGTCTTGTAGAGTAGACACTACTCAAGAAAGAATTAATATGAAGAAATGGAAGTAAAATTTCTATCGACCTATGGAAAAGTATTAGGATATATTAAATCGAGCATATGCATGAGAAGAATCCTAAAAAGCGAGTATAAGTAATCCAATATATGTTTGATAGAAACGTGAAAACCGTAGTTGAGTCTACGAGAAACTATTGTACGTATTTGTTTGAACACATTCATGTGTGATAAGTTGCTTTGTGAAAACTTTTGAATGGTGACTCGGGAACTGCGAGACAATACTTGGGACGAGTATGAGTAGGTGTGAATAGTAGTAGAGGCATATACTACTGGAAGCACATGACTCACACTTGGATCAGGAAAAGTCACAAGGTTACCAAGAAGCTAGTAAATGATTCCGTTTTATTCATGTGTTTCGTTACCTTCGATTCGGTAATGACTAAGAAGACAAGTATTGTTCAACTCTTAAAGAATCGATTCTGATTAGTACAAATCCGCAAAAGGAGTTAATTGGTTTAGAGAACCATGTCTTATATAGTGACAAAACTTTAGTAGGAATACTGAAGAAGTAAATGGTCGAGATAGTCGATAGAAATATAACAATCTTCATTAAAGAATTGAGCAATCAATAGCCAGAGATGTGACATGCTATGTGGTGTTACTGGCCACAAGAAATGTATCCGCCCTACTCTTACTAGTCAAATGGCGGGGAGTCAAGTTTTCGTTCAACAATCAAAGAGTACTCCAACTAAAAAGGAGGAGGTGTCAAAAGCTAAAAGATGTGTATATCCGAAAGGATGAATTAGAGATACATGATGCTATTTTTTCTATTCTTAAGCATCCATGTGTTGATCAAACTCTTTTTGTTTTCGCTATTCTATCAGCTCAATTTATTCGATCTGATTCTAATACAAGAGTTTGGATCGTTATGTGTCTTGTGCGAGATAAAATCAAAGATCATTAGAATATGATCATTCTAGTTGTTGTTATAGACAAAGTAAAGACCTTATCTTAGGTTTAGTCTATAAACCAAGAAGGAGCAGGAGTCTGCAATGAGAATTGAGTTTTAACTCAAAGATTAGGATCAAATGTTCAATAGAGAATGAAGTGCGGGTGCAAATTTGAACACCGCTAGTAACTAGGAAGTTTGAAGAATTTGACAATCGTTTGGCAAACTAAAAGTTAAATATAATACATTTTAGATTACCACGGAGGAAGTAAGATAGGACTCGGATGTTGTGACTAGTAATTTTCTGGTAAACTTTAGATCTTCTCACATCTTATTTGATTATGATGCCTCAGATTCTTTCGTGCTTTATAAATTCGCACATTCTTTTCAAATTGCTTGTTACGCAATTGTCCAATCATTTCATATAGATAACATAGGAAATATATCATTACTTGTTGATAAAGCCTATAGAGTTAGTGTTATAGGAATTGAAAGTTATAATCTTCCTACTAACCTAATTCCTATCTTTGATATTATTCTCGACATAATCCCTTTGGATGATCACCTCGCAGAAGGCTTTTCTGATGGATCTGACTCTGAGCCTGAAGTCAACAACCTACCGCCAGTAGGTTAAGCCCTAAACAACAACCCACTACCAGCTTTCCCAGGTCCCACACCCTTATGAGCAACCAACTTGAATCGTTGGAGTGACGAACAGGGTCAACTCTTACCTTACTTTGGGGACCAAAGCTTTTACAATCTCAGTGAAGGTGGATCTGCGGATCGAGCTCTACCAGTCATTATCTGCAGAATACCTCGTAATGGTGAACAAGGTCGAGCAGCTATCGACCTAGTCATAGAGATTGATGCCAACTCTGGTGTCAACACAGTCCGCATCCGCCGTCTTGAAGAAGAAATGGAACGGACCAGGAGAACCAATGAGACCCTACAACAACAACTAGATGCCTCCCGAGCCGAAGTAATAGAACTTCGAGTTCGTCAAAAGGCTCATGAACGACACCTTCAAGAGGTGGTTCGTCAAGTGGCAGACCTCAGGGTTCGCCCGAGGAATTCTCATCGCCGTTAGAAGATGTCTAGTACATCTTTGTCTTTTGGTTAAGGAATATTCCTAACTTTAGTATCTGTGCTCTAAGTAGCACTTGTCTGTAAAATATTCCTAACTTTCAGTACTCTAATTAGAAATCTAGGAACTGTCAAACTTTTCCGTATGGTATGATGTAAGACCTACTGTTAGGTCGATTTTCCTTGAACTTATTACATCAGTAATACCAGTATATTAGACAGCTACCTAAGCTGTCGGAAAAATCTGTACACTTGTGTTTTCCTACTAATCTTCTATGTTGTGATCTCAAACACTCATTCAACTGTTGGGCTATGGTTAGTTAGTCCATGTGTCACTCTCACCCCACTTACAATTGATTCTTACCATTGTGTTTATCTTTATAAACTTATAGCTGAAAGATGCCTCCTCGCAAATCTCCCCAGAATAACCCTGCACCACCACCTCCTCCTCCTCCTCCTCCTCAGGTCATCGATATTGCAGCCCTGAATGCTGCGGTAGCTGCAGCAGTGGCAACTGCCATGGATTAGTATCACTCTACTGACGCCAGCAGAGGCAGAACCCCTGTTGACTCTATTCCTGCTGAAATCCCAGTGCACTCGAGAGAGTGATCCTACAAGGATTTCACCAACTGCAAGCCGAAGTCCTTCAAGGGAACCAGCGGAGTCATTGCCCTCTTGCAATGGTTCGAGAAGACTAAATCAGTCATCGAAATTTGTTCGTGCCCTGCTGCGAGCAACGTCAAATATGCCGCATGCACCTTTGAAGAAAAAGCCCTGACGTGGTGGAATGGCCATGTTAAAGCACTAACTCTCGTAGTAGCCAATGACATGGGTTTGGAAACCATGAAGGACCTCATGATTGAGGAATACTGTTCGAGGGGAGAAATCCAGAAATTGGAGCAGGAGCTGTGGAGCCTAACCATGAAGGGCTCCAACATAGTCGCATATACCGCCAGATTCAGCGAATTGGTGGCCCTCTGCCCCAATATGGTTCCCAATGAAGGGAAAACGATCGAGAGGTACATATGGGGGCTAGTGCCTCCGTATCAGGGAAATGTCCTATCATCAAACCCTGCTACCTTCGATAGTGCCAAGCGATTGGCACAACGACTCATTGACCATGGAGTCAAATCCCCATCAGCTACAACAATCCTAGCCATCTCAGAACCCTCCAAACCTGCTGACACTAAGCGGAAGTTCTGGGATGAGATGAAGAAGCAGCGAGCTGCCAAAAAGCAACAAATTGTGGCTGTGCATGCCGCAATAACCCCTGCTGCTGCTACTACTCCGGTGAGGCAGTATGCTGGAAGTTTGCCTAAGTGCAACAAATGCAACTTCCACCACAACGGCCCCTGCCGTGAAATGCAGTGCTCTAACTACAACAGGAAAGGACACACTGTCCGTTTCTGTAAATCTTCGGCGAGGCCGATCACCCTGTTGGGTTTTAGCTATAAGAACATCCTATGTACTCATACAAAACCTAATGCATGGATCTAGGTTTCTCTATTGTACATGCAATTCATCCAAGACTATAAACCCTAATCCTAGCATATGATAATCGATATTAACATAATAATGGGTTTAAGATATTACCTTGATTGTTATGTAGCAATAACAATCACAATTCCTCCTTGTAATGACTTTAGAAAGCTTAGAGTCACAAATGTCACTCCTCTAATGGTTCACAAACACCAAGAGCAAGAGGATGAAGAAGAGAAGAGAAGAAAGCTACCCAAAATCGTCCAAAACCCTAGAGGATCTCATCACCACGTTTTTGAGGCTTAAGGGTGCTATTTATACATGTAGGCTATTAGGGTTTTAAACTAGGAAACCCTAATCTGACTGCTTAAGCCCTAAGCAACCCATGGATTCCTTTCTTAAAGGCCTTGGACGATTTCTAATGGGTTTCCCATAGAATTCGTCCAACCTTATATAATAAGGTAATCCATAGCCCAATTGCAATTATCTCTTTTAGCCACAAAATTAATTATCAATTAATTCTTGACTAATATTAATTAAACAATATGATTTCTCCTTTAATATATTATTCCCATAATATATTAATAAATCGTATTTAATCCTTTCTCTCTATAATTCATCCTATCAAGTTGCTTTTGTGAAGGCAACCCAAAAGGACCATGCACCATCGGGTCAAGTACATACCAAAATATTTATGGACTTAGACACTAATCCAACAGTCTCCCACTTGGATAAGTCTAATAACTATTCTGCGTATGACTTTAGATCCTGATCTGCAATCATAGCTTTCCAAAGCCGCTGTCAACTCTGATCCTATCAGATACGCGTGTCCTTTAGATAAGGGATCATATATTCCTCCATTCTAGATATTGTATAAGACATGATTTCTAATCATTCTCTCTGTACCATTTCTCGACTTCCGATTTATGATGACCGACTAATTGAACAAATCAAATTAGCCCTAGCCCGACCGAGCATTTACGTTTGTCATCTCTAAATCATCGAGGGGCCGAAAGATATCGCTTTTATCCTACTTTGGATAAAAGGAACGGATAAACTTTGACTCAATGCTCGCTTTCACTCACTCACCAAATGACACACAACAATATGTTTTATAACACCAAGTTACTGTTGCGTTTACATATTATCAATATGTAACCGACTCGCAAGATACAACTCATACATCTCGGTTTCAAGAATATAAGATGTTATCGTCTCACCAATCACTCGTGATAAAAATCCATGAAGTGATCCAAGTGAGCGTGGGTTTAATCCAATGCTCAAATCATATTCATAAGCACTCATGAACTTTGCAGCAAACATTTTCTTATGTCTAGTACTCTTTAGACAATCCACACACCAATTCACGACAGTCTTCATTCATATCTAGCTCCAACATATGAACGACTGTGGCCCGTTCAAATAATTTGACTGTTCTTACCCAATTAAATTATTCAGGAAGTCAAAACATGCAAAGTGAAACACAAGAATAATACTAATCCCATATGGCCTCAACCTTTGAATATAAATAAAACACCTTTTTATTTATCACCATATCGATTACTCATTATTTGTCGTTTCGAGTGATCAACTTCTTACTTGAATTATTACACTTGTCCCATGCTCTTATCATGCATGCAATGTTTACCTATGGTTCTTACTTTGTGAAATAGATCAAATACACACATTCCAAGCCTACTCATTTCACAACTCCTAATCCTTTTTTCACAAGTGAAAAAATATCAAATTCTTGCCACTTATAGTATATGTTAGATTCTAACATTTTATGCAATGATCCTTTTGTAATGTCATTGCACTAAGGTCACAATGACTTTTGCCAATGAATTACAAAGCTCTCTATCAGAAAATTGTTACAAGGCAATTCCATTGATGTGATGTCTCTCACTCAAAGTACATTCCTTTGAACATCCTTTTGCATAAAATTTCTAATCTAGACATAGATTTTCAATATCTAACTCCCAATATGGAAACGTTTCCATATTTTCCATATGACAACTCATTCTTAATAAAATCTTAACTATTTATAATAATGTCGATATACTCCATCCAATACTATACTTCCAACTACTCACAAACGACCAATCCTCGGCGAACTTTGGATTGTCCTTTGATAGTTGTTTAATTATCTTAGTCAAAACCGATTCTTGTCCTTTTTCCCTCTAAATGCGCTAGAAATTTGGAAAATTTTAGAATGGTCAAATATTATAGCATTTGCAATCGATCCTATACCTGAAGCGTATGGGATACGATTCATAATGTCTTACATAAAGATTTGATACTTTATCAATCTTCTGCCATAATATTTTATATGTCACATTCTCACAATTCGAACAATGAAGAGGGATGCCACAATCATAATCAAAATTTTGAGAACGCACTATGTACTCTTGACTAAATTTATTAACATTCCATAACCTAAGCCTTTAGATTTGAAATAAAGCATAATATTCTCTCCCTTAAATATAACAAAACAACTATTCAACCTTTACAACTTTGCAAAGTATGACTCTTGTTTTATATAATTAATATTGCTAACTTGCAATACTTGCCTTAATAATCATACAATCATAACATTTATGCTCCCACTATCATGATGATTATTATAAACATAACACTTATGCTCCCACTAGCTTTGACATGTATTAAGAAACAACTTAACTTTCAGAAAAACAATACCTATTGAATTTCTTAAGTTCATGTTTCTAATATCTAATGCTTTGATAATCCTTTATATAAGCTTATACACCTTTCCTTTAGATAGTTCATATGTGTGTCTAAACAAATAAGATGAATTGCCAAATCTCACAATTCGAATTATGGAAAGGGATACCGTAACCATAATCAAATTTGAGAGTAAAATTTTACAATCGCTATCTTCTTAAAATCTCTCTTAGTGGAAGCATTTCCTCACAGTCATATTCATGAAGGAGAAAATCTTATGACACTTAGATTTTAATGGTGTATGTGTTCCTATCCATGTGAATTGTCAAAACCAAAGTTTGTGACAAATTCAAACTCTTATGGACGGAACTTTCTTGATCTCTTTCCTTATGGTAACACGGCTGCCCACCATGTCTTCCAAGTAGTTAAGCGGCCCAACCTTTCCTATCAATGTACTTTTCATTGATCAAGGTCCTTGCCTTTTTTGCATTCAAATGAGAACTCATAGAACTCACATGCATAATTAACTCGATTGGAACGGTGTAGAAACGAGATAATGTCAACACGATAGGTTGTAAACCTCAAGTCGTGTGCTAGTGATGTTCGATAAGGTTTATTTTGATTTGTTCTTGAAACCTTTCAAGACCATTAAGACTCCCACTAACTCCTTGACATATAAGATTCTCTTGTCAATAAAACATTTCTTGATAAACAAATATTCAAGAGTTAGTGTAGTTTTTATCAAAACAAAACACTTCACAAAATTGGTCCTAGTTGATCTTTGTCTTATCCAAGACATCACAACTTTCCAATTTCAAATGTGCAAGAATAAGAAAAACTTTTTCCATATTCTACATTTGATAAGTGTTATAAACCTTCTTAAGACTTGTCACTCAATATCACAATCTTAACTTTAAGACTTGTTTTGGAACGAAGTATGGTTGACTTCTTGATTTAACCATTTCTTCAATTCTTGATTCCTCTTCTTAGACATACAATTGCACTAAGACTCACTTGGAGGATCAATTGAGATATGGTTCTTAATCATTAAGACCTATCACAAAACAAAATAAAAGGTACTCTCCCTTCTTCTTAGAATAGAGAAACTTTTATCTTTCTGCCTACTCGATTCTTCTTATTCGTTCTGCTATTGATTTAAACTCTTACAATCAACTAAGAATTACACTTAATCTCATAAGTGTAATCATATTTACTTAACCTTAGTAAATCATGACGACTGTCTTTGTTACTCTTGTGGTGGACTTGATCAACACACAACCTTGTGTACTTGATCTCCTATTCCTTCACTTGACACTTTGTCAACGAATTAGTCTAATTTCCAAATATGAAACTTCTCATTCATCATGCAACACTTGTTGCATGATTCCAAGTCTCTATCCAATTGAAACTTGGGCGATGAGAAATTTTCCCTATTTGGTAAATTCTTGACATTTCCACAAACAACATAATTAAGAATCACATCCATTTGTTGTAAATATACGAACATCAATTTTTCATAACGATTTCATTGCAAGGAAATAAATAAATAAACACGTCAAACAAAATTTATTTTATTTATAAAAGCAGCGGAAAACATTTGTCCTTACAATGCAAAATCAACTGAAAAACTATGTAATAAATATTCCTAACAACTCTATCTAAGCTCAAAATCTAATCTTCGAATCCATGTCTTCGTGATTAGATTCATCTTGTTATTTCATCAAGCTTCCTCTCTTTTCATCGATCCTATAAAACATTCAAATGCAATCTTATCACATTATGTATTAAGAATCAACGAATAGAAACGTAATCGAGTTAGATAGTGGATTTTACCTGAAGCACAACCAATACACTTTTAAAATACTAGGTGGTCTAATTTAACAATTATACCTTTAATTCAATTAACTTGTAAACCAAAAATTTTATGGATTTATTAAACCTCTTTTAATTATAAATCTTAATTAATTAATAAAACCATAAGGGTGTGATTTGAACTTTTCAAAAACAATACTAGGGTTTTAGAATTTAACATTACTAAATTAAACTTTTAATCAACTTTTAAATTCCAAAACTTGAGGGCAAGTTTTGAAACATTTCAAAACATTAGGGTTTTAACTATTTAAATTTCAAAAACAAAACTATTAAGTGCAAATTTAAACTATAAAACGTAAAGGGGAAAAATTGAAACTTTTCAAACTTTCTCAAGAATATTCTAGATCACATCATTCAAATAATGCAATTCACTATTAATTGGTGGTTATCTAATTAGATCTAGTTCAAATTCTTGCAAGATAATGATCAAATAATTTACATAATTTAACATTTATTAAATAAGGTAACAATTATCTAATTAGATGACCAAAATCTTTTATTTTGACAAGGATAATCATAAGGGATTAACAAAATTCGAATTTTTATTAATTTAAACAATTATGGCAATTATCCTAAGTCAAAATAGGTAAAAATCCCTAAAATCCGCCTAACTGACGCTCGAACTCGTCGAGTTCCTCTATGGACTCGCCGAGTTGAAGCTACTCGCCGAGTCCACATTGGAACTCGCTGAGTTCATCAGTCAGGGGGCCAAAAAATCAATTTTTGCAACAAGAATGAATATACTAGGCATCAATACAATACAAACCAATCAAGGCTCTGATACCACTGTTGGGTTTTAGCTATAAGAACATCCTATGTACTCATACAAACCCTAATGCTTGGATCTAGGTTTCTCTATTGTACATGCAATTCATCCAAGACTATAAACCCTAATTCTAGCATATGATAATCGATATTAACATAGTAATGGGTTTAAGATATTACCTTGATTGTTATGTAGCAATAACAATCACAATTCCTCCTTGTAATGACTTTAGAAAGCTTAGAGTCACAAATGTCACTCCTCTAATGGTTCACAAACACCAAGAGCAAGAGGATGAAGAAGAAAAGAGAAGAAAGCTACCCAAAATCGTCCAAAACCCTAGAGGATCTCATCACCACGTTTTTGAGGCTTAAGGGTGCTATTTATACATGTAGGCTATTAGGGTTTTAAACTAGGAAACCCTAATCTGACTGCTTAAGCCCTAAGCAACCCATGGATTCCTTTCTTAAAGGCCTTGGACTATTTCTAATGGGTTTCACATAGAATTCGTCCAAACTTATATAATAAGGTAATCCATAGCCCAATTGCAATTATCTTATAATTACAATTCCAGTCCCTTAAGTTTAATTAATCTCTTTTAGCCACAAAATTAATTATCAATTAATTCTTGACTAATATTAATTAAACAATATGATTTCTCCTTTAATATATTATTCCCATAATATATTAATAAATCATGTTTAATCCTTTCTCTCCATAATTCATCCTATCAAGTTGCTTTGATGAAGGCAACCCAAAAGGACCATGCACCATCGAGTCAAGTACATACCAAAATAGTTATGGACTTAGACACTAATCCAACACACCCAAGTCCCCGGCTCTGGTGTGAGCCAAACCTGCTATGGATGTGGCAAGGCGGGCCACTATAAGATGGACTGCCCCAAAGCAAAGAATGCTGGCGGAGCGGGGAGAGTACTAGCAATAGGCCATGGGGAAGCAGTTGCTGACCCGACAGTGGTGACTGGTACGTTCCTCCTCGATAACTCCTATGCATGCATTCTATTCGATAGTGGAGCGGAGCGAAGCTTTGTGAACCATAAATTTGCTCGCATGCTTAAACAACAACCACACACACTTAGAGAACATTTCACAGTAGAAATGGCTAATGGAAAGACAGAAAGCAAAAATAGCATATACTTAGGATGTACCTTAACTCTAGATAACCATTCATTTCCAATCGACCTTATGCCGATCTCAATTAAAACCTTCGACGTTATCATCGGCATGGATTGGTTGAGTCTTCATCGCGCCGACATCATGTGCTTCGAGAAAGCAGTCCGTCTAAACCTCCCGTCTAACGAAACTCTTATCGTCTACGGCGACAATTCTGGTGCGAGTCTTCGTATTATATCAAGTATTCAAGCGCAGAAGTATCTACCTAAAGAATACCATGCATTCCTTGCTCATGTTGTCGATACGAGCCTCGAAATGGAAGAACTAAAGAACATTCCAGTAGTGAGCGACTTTCCCGACATCTTCCTAGAAGAGCTACCAGGATTACCTCCGCAATGAAAGGTCGAGTTCAGAATTGACTTAGTCCCAGGAGCTACCCCAGTAGCCAAGTCTCCCTACCGATTAGCACCAGCAGAGATGTAAGAACTATCTGGTCAACTTAAAGAACTGCTCAGCAAGGGCTTTATAAGACCAAGTTTCTTGCCTTGGGGAGCATCGGTCTTGTTCGTTAAGAAGAAAGACGGATCATTCCGTATGTGTATCAACTACAGAGAACTCAATAAACTGACGATCAAGAATTGTTACCCTCTGCCTCGCATAGACGATCTATTTGACCAACTACAAAGGGCGAACTACTTTTCCAAAATTGATCTAAGATCCGGATATCACCACTTACGAGTGCTAGAGGAGGATGTTCCGAAGACAGCCTTCCGAACTCGTTACGGACACTACGAGCTCGTGGTGATGCCGTTCCGATTGACCAATGCGCCCACAGTTTTCATGGATCTGATGAATAGAGTATGCCGACCTTACTTGGATCAGTTTTTCATTGTCTTCATCGATGACATCCTGATCTACTCCCGAAGTAAGGAAGAGCATGGCGATCACCTGCGACAAGTTCTAGGAACCTTACGAACGGAGAAGCTCTATGCGAAGTTCTCTAAATGTGAATTTTGGATCCAAAGAGTCGAATTCTTAGAACACGTGGTAAGCGAAGAGGGAATCCACGTGGACCCATCCAAAATTAAGGTCACGGAGAACTGGTCAGCACCGAAGACGCCTACCAAAATTTGTCAATTTCTAGGTCTCGTTAACTACTACCGCATATGCATACGGAACTTCTCCCGAATTTCGAAACCTCTTAGAAAACTGACCCAGAAAGGCGTGGCCTTTGACTCGGAAGAGAAACAGGAGAGAGTTCCAAACGCTCAAGCGAGCCTTGTGCACCGCACCAATACCATCCCTCCCCGAAGGGATAGAAGGCTTCGTTGTCTATTGCGACGCGTCAAATCAAGGGCTCGGTTGTGTTCTGATGCAACGGGGTAAGGTCATCGCCTACACCTCGAGATAGCTGAAGACACACGAAGTTAACTACACCACACATGATCTTGAGCTGGGGGCAATTGTGTTTGCCCTAAAGATCTGGAGACATTACTTGTATGGCACGAAAAGCACTATCTTTACCGACCACAAGAGTTTACAACACATATTCGATCAGAAGGAGCTCAACATGCGACAACGACGATGGGTCGAACTACTTAATGACTACGAATGTGATATTCGTTATCATCCGGATAAAGCCAACGTAGTAGCAGACGCCCTAAGTCGGAAGGAATATTCTGATCGAAGAGCCAAGTCGTTGACAATGACTATCCATTCACATTTGTCTAAGCAAATTCAGGCGGCCCAGCTGGAAGCCATGAAACCTGAAAACGTGATGAGTGAATCCATTATAGGAATGGATAAAAATTTAGAAGCCAAGGGTGGTCAGAGCCTTATATTTCATGAATCGGATCTGGACACCGAAGCACGGTGGTTTCCGAGACTTGGTCATAACCGAGGCGCACAACACTCGGTATTCCGTCCACCCAGGTTCAGATAAGATGTATCTGGATCTTAAAAAGTTATACTGGTGGCCTAATATGAAAGCAGAGATTGCTACCTTCGTAAGTAAGTGCCTTACTTGCGCAAAGGTTAAGGTCGAGTACCAGAAGCCCTCCGGTTTACTACAACAACCAGAGATTCCAGAATGGAAGTGGGAGTAGATCACTATGGATTTCATAACCAAGTTGCCCAAGACAACCGGTGGACTTGATACCATATGGGTCATCGTCGATAGTTTGACCAAGTCTGCACACTTCCTGCCTATCAAAGAAACTGACAAGATGGAGAAGCTTACGAGGATATACATTAGGGAAATCGTACGACTGCATGGTGTACCTATATCCATTATCTCCGATAGAGATAGTAGGTTCACCACCAAGATTCTGGAAATCGCTACAACATTCCCTGGGAACAAGGCTGGACATGAGCACGGCCTACCATCCACAGACCGACGGGAAAAGTGAGAGGACCATCCAAACACTGGAAGATATGTTGAGAGCCTGTGTGATTGACTTTGGAAAGGCATGAGATACTCATTTAAACCTTGTCGATTTTTCCTATAATAATAGTTATCACACGAGCATCAAGGCTGCTCCATTCGAAGCCCTCAATGGCCGAAAGTGCAAATCCCCTATGTGTTGGGCTGAAGTGGGTGATACCCAATTAGCAAGGGGCAAGTTTCTGACAGTACTCTCACAGGCCCGGAAATCATTCGAGAAACAACAGAGAAGATCGTTCAGATCCGTGAACGATTGAAAGCCTCTAGAGACCTCCAGAAGAGCTACGCTGATAAGCGAAGGAAACCTTTAGAATTCCAGGTGGGAGACCGAGTCCTTCTTAAAGTCTTACCCTGGAAGGGCTTAATACGCTTCGGTAAGCGTGGGATGCTTAATCCGAGATATATAGGGCCCTTCGAGATTCTCGCAAGAATTGGCCCTGTAGTTTACAAACTCAACCTACCCAATGAACTTCGTAACGTACATTCTACATTCCACGTCTCGAACTTGAAAAAGTGTCTGTCCGACGAGACTCTTGTTATTCCACAAGACGAGATCGAGATCAACGAGAGCCTCAACTTTGTGGAGGAACCAGTAGAGATCATGGACCGAGAGGTCAAGCAGACAAAGCAGAGCCGTATCCTGATAGTGAAGGTTTAGTGGAACGCCAAACGAGGACCTGAATTCACTTGGGAACGAGAGGATCAGATGAAACTAAAATATCCTCATCTTTTCGCTTAGTTATTTTGTAACTTCTTATTTGCTTAAATTCTAATTTCGGGACAAAATTCCTTCTAATGGGGGGATGATGTGACAACCCGAAATTTCCATTATGTACGAACATTATCAAGTCAATAGAAGTTAGAACAGTCGCAATAAATTTTCAGACTTTTCCGTATACGTTTGAGTATTTCAGGGTTTACACTTAAGGAGATATCAGGAGAGTGGGTGCACTAGGGTATTGTGCAACTGTGTTATTCCAAAACTCTATTAAATTAAAGTTCATTTCGTGAATAAAATATTTTCTGCCAAAAATCCCAAGACTATATATAGAATTCTGAGCCATATTCATTCATTAGTTACATTTCCAACTAGAGAAAAGCCATTTTCTCTCTCACGGATCTTCGAGTTTTCATCCCAAATCGTGAGTACCTCTCTCCAATTGTATTATATGGCTTATAATGTGCTTAATAACATAGATTTCATAGCAAAACAGCAAGATTCGAGAGTTTACCGCCCAAGAACACCTTGGGGAGTAAACTCTTTTATAAGGGTAAATGATGCCTAGTCCCTTCCCCTTGTTAAGTAACTACCTTAGACTTGTATGCAGGTGTATATAAGACTAGAAATCACCCATGAACACCAAGAGTAAGGTGTTCACGTCCCAAGAAGTTCTTGGACCGTAAACTCCAAACTCAAAGGCCAAAGAGTGCCTTAATCACTCCTAAAGCCTTGGAACAATAGCCTTGATTTACTCCAAGTTATTTAGGGACTTTAAAACATCAAAAACCCATCCCCATGAGAGATTACGGTCGTAATCTCTAAGGGAAATGGTCCCAGGTCCGTGAACTCCTCAAAGAAGTGTATTAATGCCCTAAACCCTTCCAAGGATTAAACCATCAAGTAGAATTGCTTCTAGGGATCATGTAACACTTCAAAACACAAAATGTCATTAAGCTTAGGAGCTTACGGCCGTAAAATCAAGAGTTTACGACCGTAAACTCCTTGTGTGAGGTTTATTGAAACGTAAACTCATGTATAGGGTCCTTTGGAACCCTAAACCCATTAGCCTTGTCCCACAACAACTTAGATGCAATCCTTAGGACTTATAACACTTATACAAAGTGTTTTCATGTTCTAGAGTGTCACAACTTAATTTATTAGTTATAATTTGACTAATTAGTTATATATATGTTCATTATATGATAACTAGGCTCGTGCGTGTGTACAAGTCTCCATTTTCCACCTAGCATTGTAACCAACATTTCAATCCAATCCACTCACTACAAGTGAGTTCATACCCCTTTAACTAACCTTTGAAATACTTTTAAATGTTTTAAATGCTTTTATGGGGGGTGGGGGGGATACAAGTTGAATACTTATAGTTATTACATCAATCACATGTGATTAATACCTACAAAACCAATGATTTTACTACTGTTCAAACTGTTTTACAAACTCTTTTACTTATCAAATACTTTTACTTAAACTTTCTTATACTTATTATAAATTGCATGCCCGTATATGTATAGTCATATAAGCAATGTTTAAAAGGCTTAGGAAGGCCGTCCGCCCTATTTCCTTTTCGCGCTTGAGATGTGGTCTGGTGGGATATCGGGTAGCCATTCGAAGGTCGTTTCAATATTAATTATATATCATGTGTACATATATAGTCATAAAATTTCTTCCATAGTTATACGTACCAATTACATCATTAGTATGTTACCATATGGGTAGCACAGGATAAGACTTATATTATTGTTAGAACAATGAGATGTCCAATAAGTCAGTTCATTCATGAGTCAGTACTTATTACTATGAGAACATATACATTACATTACTATGAGAACATATACAACTATACTAGAAAGAGAACATATACAACTATACTAGAAAGAGAACATATACAACTATACTAGAAAGAGAACATATACAACTATACTAGAAAGAGAACATATACAACTATACTAGAAAGAGAACATTTACAACTATACTAGAAGAAGAACATATACAACTATACTAGAAAGAGAACATATACAACGATACTAGAACGAGTAACAATACATTACATATACATGAATACGTTAACAAAATTGTGATCCACTGTATCCGAGCATGCCTTCAATGTCATGGCCCAAGTTGTAGCCAAAGTCTCTTGGAGGGAGAGTGTGAGTTTGCATATAGATTTATACCGGATTGACTATCCTACACCTTGCTACTAGCTACAGCCAGACCTGCAGGTCTGCGGGTGCCAAACGTCATACCTTATTATGACCTACATTGTCGTGTTACCTAGTCGATAGTATGATACAATTAATCACATAATACCTTAATATAAATTCGGTTTAAGGTTAGTTAGTACAGCAGTAGTTCCTATAATACAACACTACAGTAACTACATTAATTTACCCTTTACATATATATAGTGATCATTTCACTTAAACATTCATGCACAAACTATATTTTGACAATGATAGTTACAAAGGGAAAATTACACACTTTTACAATAAAAGAACATACAAAACAAGTTACGCCTTGGTAGAAGGCTACTTTTAATAGAAAATATAGGTTTTTCTGAGAGCTTCAAACCTTTACAAACACTTACAAACATTCACATACTTTTATCACCAATGTTTACAAACTCATACTTAAAACCATGTTCAAACGTTTTGATACAAACACCGACACTAAAATACTTATGAACTCACCAGCTTTAATGCTGATACTCGCTTTCAAAATAACTTGTATTCTCATGTCATCAGTAAACAGGTACCGAGGTCAGCTTTTGAGAAGATGGAGCGTATTCGAGACTCATCTTATTATTTTGATTTACGTTTTTGGTGTCTATAACTGTACAGAACATGCTTGTATTATAATTATATATTTAATGCAATTGATGATGTTGTTTGTTTATTTACTGTTATACTGTGTTGTGATACTTTATATAACGTCCTCCGCTCCAGAACGTTTCCGCCGTTCTCGGTTTTGAGGTGTGACATATGGGGTCTATTATTTTTTTAATATATAAAAAATAAATACATAAATAAAAAAATTAATTAAAAAGAGGACAGTAGTCTTTTGAGGTAAGATGAGGACCAAATACACAACAAAAATAACACTACGGATCATCCGAGTTAAAAAAATAAATTAGGGATCAAACACACAAATTATCAAAACCACATGGACCATTCGTGTAATTTATTCTTACATTTTCGGTTTGTTCACATTTGGGTAACTGTATTTTTTTGTACACATTTAGGTAACGAACTTTTTGAAAGTGTTCATATATGACAATTATCATTGGATGTAACCTGCTACAACCTGTCATAATGTTCGTATGAAAACACTTACAAAAAGTAGATATATACAAAAAAAAAAAAAAAATTATCTAAATGTAAACAAACCGAAAAATTAATTACTTTAATAAGTCTATTTCTTTTATTTAATTGCCGCAATTTTTTTTTTTTTTCTTCGTGAAAGTCGTTGGTGTAATGGCAATACTCTAACCTATTTTTAATAATATTTGGTGGATAGGCTCTTGATTTGAGTGGTTCATGAGTTTTCGAATAATATATATTTTTTCTATATATAAGAGCAGCTGAAACATAACTTTTTGGCATTAATCATCACTGCCATGAAGACTCTCACACGTATTGCTGTTTCTTCTTCTTCAATTTGCCTTTGGCTTCTCTTCGCTTCATCACTTTACACCTCGTGTTTCTGTAATCAGAACTCACATCAAGTACAATGTCTAGCCACCGAACGATCCGTGCTTATCCAGTTCAAGAACAACCTCGTCGACCGTGCCAACCGCCTCTCTTCTTGGTCCGGCGACGACTGTTGCAGTTGGTCCGGTGTAGTCTGCGATAACTCCACCCACCACGTCCAGGAGCTTCGCCTCCGTGGACCTGACGATGGAATTCACGGCCATTGTCATGGAACATACGACACAGACGAAGAGCTCGAAGAAGCAAAAAAACAAATGTTAGGAGGAATCATAAGTAATTCTTTGATAGAGTTAGAACAACTCCGGTACCTTGACTTGAGTTGCAACGACTTTGGAATCACCCAGATTCCAGCAGTCGTCGGCTCTCTTCAGAATCTGAGATATCTTAACATCTCTAGGTCGCAATTCGCGGGGGACATTCCTCATCAACTCGGGAATCTATCTGACTTGCTTGTTCTAGATCTTCATGACGATCCTGCACTCGGTAATCTTCAATCAGAAAGTTTAAAATGGATAGAGAA
Organism: Lactuca saligna; assembly: GCF_052625555.1. Lineage (NCBI taxonomy): Eukaryota > Viridiplantae > Streptophyta > Magnoliopsida > Asterales > Asteraceae > Lactuca > Lactuca saligna. The sequence goes on along the minus strand of NC_136424.1, from coordinate 10,839,223 downwards.
TTTGAAGCGCTTGCAGTACCTGGATATGAGTGGCATCAACCTCGCCGAAGCTTCAGATCACTGGCTTCAGGCGATCAACACTCCTTCTTTGAAAGAAGTGCACTTTTCTTCATGTGGCTTAACTCAAATTCCTAGTGAACCAACCAGAGTTAGTTTTACTTCCATTAACGTCTTAGATCTTTCGTATAACATCTTCAACGGTTTGTTGCCTGGGTGGGTTTTCAGTCTTCATGATTTAGTTTCTTTAGATCTTACCAATGGCTTTATTGGTGGTCTAAATCCCGGAACTCGTAGTGGTTTCGATAGCATGCCTTCTTTGACGAGTCTTCGTGTTTCCGGTAACACTTTTGTTAATTCTTCTTCCATACTAAACAGCTTGTATAGCTTAAGTAATCTCCGTATTCTTGATGTTAGTAACTGCAATATCACTGATCCCATTCTTGGCAACCTTCAAAACCTGTCTTTCGTTGTTCATCTTGACTTATCAAACAATCAAATCGTTGAGGTGATACCCAAATCTTTAAGTAATCTTTGCAACTTGACTACCCTTGATCTTCAGTCTAACAATTATTCCGGAGATGTGACTGAGCTTCTTGAAAGATTTTGTGAATGTGAGTCACCTAAACTTGAATTGTTAGCCTTACGTGGAAATTATGTCACTGGTCAACTACCAGAAAAACTAGGAAGACTGAAGAATCTGGGCAGCATTGATATTGCATACAATAAGTTAACAGGGATTCTTCCACGCTCTTTAGGAAGTTTGTCACTCTTGAAAACGTTACAGCTTAATATAAATCAGCTCGAGGGTTCGATCCCCGATTCTATTGGTGATCTATCCTCGTTGAACTTTTTGGATCTTTCGTTTAACAAATTGAATGGAAGTCTTCCTGAAAGTATTGGAAAACTTGGGAAACTTAGTTTTCTAACGCTTCATCACAACTCACTAACAGGTGTTGTGACTGAAGATCATTTCGCCAATCTAACAGCCTTGAAAACTTTATGGGTTGGGGATAATAAGTTAGTGTTTGACCTAATCAACGACTGGATTCCACCTTTCCAGCTCGAAGTGTTGCGAATTGGTTCTTGCGATATTGGCCCACTTTTTCCATCGTGGGTTCAATCGCAAACAAACTTGGAAGGGTTGGATTTAGCAAATGCAAACATATCAGACACCATCCCGAAGTGGATCTGGAGTACTTTCTCTTTTGTAACGTACTTCAACATATCCCATAATAACATTATGGGAAAACTGGGAGATGTTAGTTTTCTTGCACCAGGAGCAGTATTAGATCTAGGTTCAAACAATTTCTATGGTGGATTACCTCGTAATTTCAATAAACCTGACTTGGATTTCCTGGATCTTTCATACAATAATCTTTCTGGGTCTCTAGATCAGTTCTTGTGTGATGGCATTCAAGAATCACGACAGTTAAGAGTTCTTAATCTTGCAAACAATAACATGTCAGGTCGCATCCCAGACTGTTGGATGAATTGGGAGTCTTTAGTGATCTTGAACGTAGAAGAAAACAAGTTATCTGGCAAAATCCCGTCATCTTTGGGAAATATTTCATCCCTGGAATCACTAGACATGCGAAATAACAACTTGTCCGGGGATTTACCCATGTCTTTGTTGAATTCCAAGAGCTTGTTGATTGTTGAGCTTGCAGAAAATGAACTCACAGGGAGAATACCATCATCAATAGGAAGAAATGATACATGTTTGAAAATTCTTAGTCTTCGTTCCAATAAATTGGAGGGTGAAATCCCGGATGAATTATGTCATATCACTTCTATCCAAATCTTGGATCTTGCTGACAACAATCTTTCTGGGTACCTACCGAAATGCTTTACAAATTTCAGTGTCATTTCTGGAAAAGAAACCTCCACTCCCATTGTTCTTTATGATGCCCTTTTCCAGAATCAAGTACTTGGAAGTGCATTACTAGTGACAAAAGGACGAGTTTCTTTATATAACACCATTCTTTATCTAGTGACAACATTAGACCTTTCGGGTAACAAATTTTCTGGTTCAATTCCAGATGAACTTATGGCACTTTCGGGCTTACGTTACCTGAATCTTTCACAAAATCAACTAACAGGAAGAATTCCTAACACGATCAGTGAAATGAGACAGCTGGAATCATTAGATTTGTCTGTGAACAATCTTGATGGAAGGATTCCTTTGAGCTTGTCGGGTTTAAGTGCTATAAATTCGTTGAATGTATCGTACAACAATCTTACAGGAAGAATCCCCACAAGCACTCAGCTTCAATCCTTCAATGAATCTAGTTTCGTTGGGAATGCACTTTGTGGAGCTCCTCTTGCAGCGTGCCAACCAGATAGGGACGACAACAACCGATCTAACGACAATGATGATGAATCTGATTCTGATGGCATCGATTGGATCTTAGTGATATTTACAATCGTTGGATTGATTGTTGGTTTTTGGATCATGATTGGTCCGTTGCTTGTCAGCAAACGATGGAGAGAAGCATATTATCATTTTCTAGACAAAATGAGGATCAAGCTTCGAGATTTCATTCTTCTAGTATTCCCCTGTAAGTCTTGACTGAAAATTATCGTTTTCACTTAGGTTTTTTGTTTATTAGTTAAATAGTGGTATACTTTTTAGGTTTTCACATGCAAATAAAACTATATATTTTAAAATATAAGAAACTGGCAACTAGAATGTTATCATATATATAGGAAAAAAAGACATCATGCATGATGTGTGATTTGATCATGTAGGTTTGAAAATGCGTGAGCCATTTCATGAAACTCGCAGCTCAATCGACCAAGATCAACGATTTGATTTATCCCAATACATCTTTGATGAGCGTGATGGTTAGTATTTAAAATTTAATATTCATTGATCTTCATTTTAGGTATTCTTGATTATCCTATCAGTGATATTGTAGTTTGAGCTTTAACTTGTTGCTCATTGTAATTAATTAATTGTAGGTTTTAAACATCATACATCATCTTACGAAGCTAGCAGCTCGACTCAACCACCTCATCAACCTGATTCATTGTAATTCATTGATAATCAATCAACAAGAATGCCACAATTGCAAGAAAAATAGTTGCTGACCTTCGACATTTTGGTGGTAGTACGTAGTCATGCAACTTGGTATTGATATGGTTCCTCATGCATTGTCGTTTCTAGTTGAGCTAGACGTTATGTATAATTATAATAGGTCCGGTTTAGCATATTCTTTTTGTCAATCCATGTTATCTAGATAAAATAAATATAGAATTGTGTTTTCCATAGCCACTTTATTCATGGAACCCATAAAACACAAAAGGAATCACTACAAGAATAATGTCTATTAGTTACGATAGGCGTCGCCACTAAAAGTCCCGATTGTTGCTGCTAAAGGGTCGTCGTTGTTGGTTCGTCGCTAATGCCCAATTTGTCGCTGCTAATGCTTATCGTCGCCGCTAATACCATGTCGCCACTAATACTTTTTGTCGCCACTAAAAGTATCGCCGCTAATTGTAGTTTTCTCTTTTTTTAGTTTTTTTTAAACATTTTTTCCATATACAAAACCAGTGTTGTAAAACTCGCCGAGTTGGCCGATTACTCCTCCGAGTACTCGCTACTCGGCCCCTTACCGAGGCGAGTTACAAAATCCCGAGTACTCCCCAATCGGCCTATTTACTAAATTGAGTAGTTTTGTAAAACATGGTCAACTCGGTGATTAATATGTATAATATACTTAATGATTTATTATTTAACACATACATATGATTATAACTACATATATCTCTTAAATTTTCAATAATTATTCGCGAAGTAAGACCCTTATGTGATTTTTCAGCTTTTGTGTATTCACATGTATCTAATTTTGTTATATATTTCAATCAACTTATGATTTTAACTTATGATTTTGACATATATAATTTCCCTAAAAATATTTCTACATGAATTACCGAATCCGAGTACTCCCCGAGTACTCCCGAGTACTCCCGGGTACTCGCTACTCGGTAGTCGGCCGAACAGGTACCAAGTAACGAGTTCTGCAACCTTGTACAAAACAAACCATATAAAATTATAAAAACTGTTATAAATTTTAAAAACATATAACCAAAAACTCATCCATACATACACAATACACATACAAAAACATATACATACATGATACACATACTAATACACAAATACATATACTAGTCGCTTACCCGCGCTAAGCGTCGGGCGACAAAGAGATTCTTTCGGAATATAGTTTTATCAGTGATGATTAGTTTCCTTTAGACGTGAGCTATTCATTGCGGCCATTTGGTAGACTATTTTGTGTCGAATAGTTCATTTCAACGGATAGTTTCTTGCTAGGTACATAGTCATACAATACGACAGAAGTTGAGTCTACATTTGGAATTTCATCTAATAGTTCATACTTGATTTTACAATATATATAAATAACAACAATCTGCAATCATGTAGTTTTGTATATTTATAACATGTCCAATATATAAACTACACCTATCTACAATCATGTTGCTTCATCTGCTAACCCTGCATTAAACATCAAATCAGCGTGTATGATACATATTTGAAGAAATTGTAAAATAATAAGTTGTTGATTGTACCTTGTCAAAAGTTTTTCCGGTTTTACTAATACCTTGGTATTGACACGTGATATTCCTCTGGATAACGCCACATAAAGTTGGCCATGTGAGAATACCGATTTTGGCAGATAAACACCTAGTCACACAACAAACATAGCACTTTTATTTGTAAAAAATGTTAAAAATGATATTTTTATAAAGTAGAATGCTATTTTCTGTATATTTTCAAAAGTTTTATTGGTAAATTTCATTTTTCTATAAAAGGACCAAAATGCCCTTTATCCAAAATAAATACGAAAATTAATATTTTTTGAACAGGGGCAAAACGGTCAGATTTGTTGCAATATTTTTTTTGGAAACACATAATCACACAACAAACATAGTACTTTCGTTTGTAAAAAATATTAAAATTGATATTTTTATAAAGTAGAATGCTATTTTCTGTATATTTTCAAAAGTGTTATTGGTAAATTTCATTTTTCTATAAAAAGACCAAAATGCCCTTTATCCAAAATAAAGACGAAAAATAACATTTTTTGTTCTTTTTAACCCACCTTTTGCACATATCACAATTAATAACTATTTTAATCAAATCGGGGCAGAACAGTCTTTAAAAATCTGTTAACAGCGATCTAGACTTTCCCAAACAAAACGTACTCACACTTTCAAAACATTATACTTTTGTTTGTAAAAAATGTCAAAAATCATATTTTTATAGAATACAATGTTATTTTCTGGATATTTTCTAAAGTTTTATTGTGTGAACTTCATTTTTCTATAAAAGAACCTATAATTATCGATATGCAGTAAATTAATAAACTTTTAAGATTTCCTTTTGACTTGGCCACTAAAAAATTAACAAATATCAACACCATATATTCAAATTGCATATGATGAAGTAAAAAAAGAAGTAAAAAAAAGGAATAGACAGGACTGGACTTGACAAAATTTCTAGGCTACTCTTGATGATGAGAATGATAAGGACATTCATGACATTTTTCACAAAAGAGAGAAGGGCATAATGGTCAGATGGTCTTTTTGGAACACTTAAAGTAGGTAAGAGTTTTAGATACCTTCAACTGCTTCCCCTGCTACTTTTGAATGTTGTTTAACCAAGTCTTCCTTGATACTAGTATTTAGAAGAGCTACTGATAGTTTATAGGATAAAGTCTTGACACCACCCTCAAGTTCTTCCTGTGGTATTTCAGACTTTGATGTGACTTCGGGTGACAAGGAACTTTGATTTGAATATATCTTTTGAAGATTCAAAAACAAAAGTATAAGATTTTAACCAACACTTGGAAAAGCAAAAATCAGGGAAGAAAAATATAACAAAACCAAGATATCATAATTGGTCTATTTCAAAAAGATTTATGAAGCATTAATTAATCTTGAATTGTATAAGAACAAATAATACACACATTATATTATTTCTACTGCAAACATTAACACAATTTTGACTTTGAAAGTCAAACACGAACGTATTGCTTTCCAAATTCAAACTCAATTCGCAATTACAAAAGGTTTTACTTTCTTACTCAAATTGTTCAAATCTTCATCTTTTCTTGTATTCCGATGTAGTTATCTTAATTTCTAGTAAATTTCATAGTAATTTTGGATTTATATGTGATGTGTTTGACTGTAAAAGTTAAACTATAACATGAAGAGGAATCTTATTCTGATGATAGCTCAAGGAAGAAAAGCTACTTAATAAAATTAAGACCATATTTACCAGCCAATAATTACATACTACTATTAAATCATAGGATGCATTGTTTGGGCAAAATCAGCATCGAGCAAGGAAAACATAGATGAGAAGAGTCTGATAGTCAAATACTTCTTTCTCCGTTTTGGTATTACTTTGACTAAATCGAAATCTTATTCACGTAAAGAACAAAGGGAGTAGAGAAAGAGGGGAGAACCTTGACGGCAGGAGTGACGGCTTGGCCAACAAGACCAGGTTCCGAGTATGAACACTAAGCTGACTGATTTAGTCCCATTCACTTCCGTGCTCCTTCGAAGATCATTTTGTGTACCATCCGAGGTCAGGTGGCGACAGTGGAGATGCGGAGAACAATGAATATGCACGCACCTAAGTTAGAAATTAAATGGAGAAGATGATGGTAAATTCCAAATATAGATTAGAGGAATCTATTACCTGGATCAGAAAACGGAGAAGATGATGGCGATTTCCAGATCTGCTTAGCATCTGGTCAAGAAACAAAAAGACTCGTCAACACCGTTAAAGATGCATAACATTGCTACCACATGGTGGTGGCCAGCATCGATGAGTGGTGGCGGGGATGGACAACAAGTTAGGTTAGAGAGAGGGAGGGTGACGGATGAGAAAGAGATCAATTCAGAAATTACCCTGAAAGCACCAAATCAGTCATCAATTGTTAAACATAAACCACTTTCAAGTAAATAGAGATGTAGAGAAAGAGAGAGAGAGAGATTCAAGAAATAGAAGGCGGTGATGGAAGTAACTCAATGTTCGAGAGAGAGAGAGAGAGAGAAAGAGAGAGAGAGAGAGAGAAAGAGAGAGAGGCAAGAGAGATCACTGCATCTTTGGAGGGGGAAGTCGGCAACTGTGGACCTTCGGTGGGAGATATTGGTGGAGATGATCTTTGGTGGAGACGATAAGAATTGGTTTGATGGCGGCTATGTTTAGGAGATTAGGGTAAGATCTGTGTAGTGTGCAGTGTAATACGTATATGATCCGTGTAGTGTAATACGTATAAGATTGGTTATATGCTTAATATTATTGTACATGAGGTTATATATGTTGTACCTCTTAATTTTCAAGAAATGGGCAATATCCTTAATAATATACTAGCCGTTTACCAGCGCTAAGCGCCGGGCGACAAAGAGTTTCTTTCGGAAGATAGTTTTAATGTGATGATTAGTAACTTGTAGACGTGAGCTATTCATTGCGGCCATTTGGTAGACTATTTTGTATCGAATAGTTCATTTAAATAGATAGTTTTTTGCTAGGTGTATAGTCATACAATACGACAAAAGTTGAGTCTACATCTCAAATAATTCATCTAATAGTTCATACTTGATTTTACAATATATATATATATATATATATATATATATATATATATATATATATATATATATATATATATATAACAATAATCTGCAACGATGTAGTTTCGTACATTTATAACATGTCCAATATATAAACTACACCAATCTGCAATCTTGTTGCTTCATCTGTTAGTCCTGTATTAAATATCAAATAAGCATCTAAGATACATATTTGAAAAAATTGTAAAATAATAAGTTGTTGATTGTACCTTGTTAATCACATAACACTTCTTTGTACACAACGTTTGATGTAGATTTCATCATTATCAAATGTTGTTTCCAGCTTTACTAATACCTTGGTATTGAAACATGATATTCCTCTGGACAACGCCACATAAAGCTGGCCATGTGAGAACACTGATTCTTGTAGATAAACACCTACATTTGGAATTGTTTGTCCTTAAGCTTTATTGATTGTCATAGAGAAACTAAGTTGAATTGGAAACTGCTTTCTCTTAAGTTTGAATGGGAACATCTCTTTGTCAGGCGGACATAGAGGAATTCTTGGTAAAAACACTCTTTTTCCAGCATGTTGGCCAACAACTATCTCTGCATCAATAACATTTTGTTGGAAAGCTCGACATATCAACCTGGTGTCATTAAATCAATCACATTTTGTTGGAAAGCTCGACATATCAATTCAATCTACTCTAATTATGAAAATCTTTTTGCCACATGTTACATTCTCATTTATTTGGCCACATGTTATTTTGTGGTTATTTTCAATTAAATTTTGTACACATGGCATGTTGTGGTTTTTTTTTCCATTTTAATAAATTCCTCATAATATTTTAATGTAATAATTACAATAAATGTAATAATAAATGCATATCAATTTTAATAATTGACTTTCTTTCTAATTCCAAGATTTCTAAATTAAAACTTCATTAGTTTCTTTTGTTTATTTATCTAAATTATTTGTTTAAACTTAAAAGAAAAAAAAAACACGTTACTTTTAATAATCCAATAATTTTCTAATTTTTCTTATAAATTCAAACTGTTTCAAATGTTTATAATTTTCATATTCAATTTTTTTTAAGTGAACCCATGTAATATATGGGTTTTACACCTAATGTAATAGTATGGTAATGAATTCAAGTGATTAGGGGACAAAAAATGGAAAACCATGAATTATTAGCATAATGTTGTAGTTTGAGACACGCATTTGAATTATGTTATGAAAAAAATAATCTTCAATGCAAGACATTTTCAAAAAATATCAAAGGGGAGAAAAAGTTTAAAATGGATGATTGAAATGATCATAGTTGGCCTATTGAATTATTGTAATCCTAGATGAAAACACTTGAATTTGGAACATAATGAAGGGTAAAGCGGATCTTGAAGATTGAGGTTAACTTACCTACATATATTTAGGAGTTAATCATATTTAAAAGTTTGATTTAATAATATTCAGATTTATGTTGTTCATATTTGAAGAGTTGATTAATTCCTTTATACTTTCTCAGCTGTAGTCATGATAGCAAAAAGACATAAATGCCCTTTTATAACTGGAAATAGCCTTAGGACCAAAAGTAGGCAATGCAGATCTACACAATTCCAACCATCTCAATTCATTGTATATTTAAAATTTAAACACCAGTCAACAAGTTTTCATTCCCACATTAACAAAATGAAGAAAAAAAATCTTAAAACTCAAAACAAGCTAACACGGAGCTCCACAAACATCTATAACCCAAGACAATCCAACTCCTGTTTATTCTTGATTTAAAAAAAAAAAAGAAACGAAAAATCAATATTACATCTGGAAACAATCACAACATAACAAGACTATATTGTAGCATTATACTTTCAATTTTCATCATTTTAGAACACTATAATTTGAAAATCTACCAATTCTAGCAGTGAAAGGCTTTACCTTGTTAGTAATATTATTGGAAAGCCAATCTAGACCCTCATATAGACCTTCTCCAGAGGTAGCACATGTCTTCTGAATGTACCTGTCACATAAAAATAAAAATATTTTTCCAATAACATTACATTTTTAATTAAGTAGGTTGTTATTTCTGTTATTAAAATTGTAATATTTTTGGCTTACCAATGTCGTTGTCGGAGAGAATGTAGGCCAAGCTTATCAGTAATCTCAGCAACATTCATGGCATTTGGAAGATCTTTTTTGTTGGCAAACACAAGCAACACTGTGTTTGGCCTGTATATGACTACAGTACCAAAAAAAAGTGCATTTTTGTCCTCTGCCCAAAAGTGGAACAAGATGGGACAGGACTTGCCAGTACAGTACTGAACATGTTGTATTGCGTTTGGCAGAACATGTTATACTATGTTTGACACGCATTACAGATCATGACTGACTGAGACTCATGTCAATGGAACAGAGTGTCATTTGGAACAAAAAAAAAGATGTTTCATCTGTTAACCCGAAAAAGGTGAGACAGGGACTTGGTCTCGATCTCTTGTATGTGAAAAGACGTAAATGCCCTCATCATGTCTGCAGTACCTCATTAAGCATCTTGTGGAGCTCATCTTTAGCCTCCCCAACACGGTCACGATCATTGCTATCAACCACAAAGATAAGCCCTTGTGTGTTCTGGAAGTTGTGCATCCACAAAGGTCGTATCTGAAGAAAAACCAAATAAGTTTCATATTTATCCAATTTTGGAGATTTTTAAAAAAAATTGATAAAAAGAAACCCATATTATACGAATTGATTAAAATTTTACGTTGACCTTACCACCAACATCCCAAACAGTGAAGCTGATGTTCTTGTACTCAATAGTCTCCACATTAAATCCTGCAAAGATTCAAGTTCATTATAGTATAAACATTAATTTTATTACAAAGTATTCAGATTTTTATCTTTTTCTTCATGAAAGATATAAGAAAGTGAAAATGAATGTAGTAACATATACTAATAGTGGGAATTGTGGTAACAATCTTTCCCAACTTGAGCATGTACAAGATTATGGTTTTACCAGTTGCATCACACCAACCATCAAAATACGCATCTCTATCTTAGCAAACAAGCGACTAAAAAGCTTGGTAAATGACAACCCCATGTTGATTAATTTGATAAACAAATAGACAAACATAAGCTTAGAACATGTCAAATAACTTTATATCAAATGGGAAAAACTGGAAATATCACAAGTGCTCAAATGAAGATTGTGAAATCTCATGTTTGATTATATGATGAAATTTCAGTAGATGATAATATGTCATACAATATCAGATTATGCATGGGGAAAAGAGGAAGTCTAATTTTGTGATGCTTGAAGATATTGCATTTGACCAAAAAGTAACACAATACCCACTCTGCCCTATAATAATTTGTCCACAAACATAAATTCTAAAGACAACTTATTTGTGTATGTCACTAACACTTTTCATCAAGATGATTAATAGCATGTCAGTCCGATCTACTAACCTTTTAAGTTGTGATGTTCATGGATGAAATTTGTCTCCAATTCACTACAGCAGCAGCCAAACAACAACTTTGGGTTTAGGATCTAAATCAGGAGAAAATAAGCATGAGAATGAAAATAAAAATAAAAAAACAACTTTGATAAAAATTGAAATAGTAAAACATTAACATAAGTTTTTTTATATTAATTCCATTAAACTTTAGTAAAGTTAACTGCTATAGTCAAAATGGAATGGTTAACAAATTATTAAATTAATTCATTCTTTCCCCTGCATGGTAAAATCACAAAAATTCAATGAAGCTTTATAACCCAATCTCATTAGACAATGATCAGAGAAAGACTAAATTGCCCTTTCATCTTGTTTTTGTGAATACCATCAAAATGCATAAAGGGACCATAATACCCTTTTATAACCTTATCAAACCATTCTTTTATTTAACAACAATAATAATGCTATTAGCCTATAATAGAAAAAAGATAGTAGTACCATGCTTCTTCCAGCAGCAAATGTGGCTCCAATTTCCTCATTTTTTGGACTCTTTGGTTGTTGGCAAAGCAGGAGGTACCCATCTAGACAAACAAAAAGTATAAAAGTATTGCATATTATTAAAAAAGTTATGATTTTTATCCACCACTACCAGTTATCATGATGAAAGGTTCAGTTCGCCACCTACGTAAAGTATCACCCTGCATTTGAGAAACCAAAAGTTATTCTTTCATTCACCATAATTTTTCTTTCAAAATCTAGAAACAAACATGGGACATGGAAAAAACAAGTAATTAAGGAAAGTATGTGTACCTGAGCAAAGGAATAGAGCATCCAAACATACAAAATTTGCATTCGTCATTTGTTGGTCAAACCTGGAAGTCAAAATCGTAACATACTTTTGCAATCGGAATGGAGCCTAATTGGAATTGTAACATATTTTTGAAATTGGATTCAAGCCTGTGTTTGGAACGATTGAGGTTAATCGGAGTATTATGAACATATGTTTTCGATTGCCAGTCATGCAAAAGGTCAAAATTGAAATACAGTGAAAGACCTTACCTATGAAAGAATGAAATTAGGATTGATTTGAGCAGGTGTTCCTGCGAGTCAACCAGAAAAAAGTCAAAAATGATGTATTAGACCTGAATTGGTTTGATGGAAAAAAAAGTCAAAAGTTTTAGTAATCTGGAATGGAATTGTTGCTTTGTTTGATCCCAATTTGAGTTTGTAGTTAACAAAGAACATGTGAAAGAAAGTAGAAGAGGAAATCAAGAAATAATCGAATCTAATAACCTCATATTTTCAGTGAAGAATGCAGTCAAACAAAAAAATTGAACACCAAAACCTAACAATCGACCTTCGTTAACCATAACCCAACAAAGAAACAGACAAAAAATTGGAAAAACCACTAACCGAAACCAGACTAAGATAAATTGCAGAAGAAATCGATGTAGGTTTCTGCCTGGGAGTGAGAAATAGATTACGATCCATGGTGTAGAGTCAGTGACTATTGTGGTGACGCTCGCTTCTTGGTGAAGATGATGGCGGACGAAATCTGCGATGCGTAAACCTTTTCATGAAAGCAGGAAGAACAGATAGGTAGAAAATGTAATGGTGGTTGGGTGCGTTTAGGAAGAACTGATTTAGGGTTTTAGTGAGTAATTGGATCAGGTCCTCGGTAGGAGACGTTGGTGGAGATCTCTACATCTTTGGTGGAGACAATGAGAATTGGTTTGATGGCGGCTGTGTTTAGGAGATTAGGGTAAGGTCCGCGTATCCCATATGAGTTCTGTTTAATATTATTGTACCTGATGTAACACATGTTGTACCTCTTAATTTTCAAGAAATTGGTAATATGTTTAATAATATAGTAAAGATATATATATATATATATATATATATATATATATATATATATATATATATATATATATATATATACTAGCCGTTTACCCGCGCAAAGCGTCGGGCGGCAAAGAGTTTCTTTCGGAAGATAGTTTTATCAGTGATAATTAGTTTCCTTTAGACGTGAGCTATTTATTACGGCCATTTGGTAAACTATTTGGTGTCGAATAGTTCATTTCAACGGATAGTTTCTTGCTATGTGCATAATCATACAATACGACAGAAGTAGTTCAGCATCTTCATCTTTTGTCTCCATGCGTTGCTTCGTATTTGCATTTCCATGCAACTGTGATGCCTCCTTCACAATGTAATATTGGGGTGGAAACTCTTCTCCCTTGAAATAATTATCCAACATATCCTTCACTCCAGCAACATATCTCAACTGCAAAAAAAGATATATAAAAACTGTTGATGATTTGTTATATAATATAATATTTTTTTATGAATTGAAAAAGGGGAAAAGGAAAAAAAGTAAGTTATTGCATAAATGATTGTGTAAAAGTAAGATATAAAAACGTTCTGAAATAATTCACATAGGTATATTACACAACTTTAAAAAAAATATTAAAAAAGTAAGTTGTTACATAAAGGACTATGTAAAATATCCGATTAATTTATGTCTCCAAAATATAAATTTACAAATTTCTCAACCATATCCGTAATATAAAATAACTAAACATTAAACTTTTATATAAAGAAACTTAATCAATAGAAATAATCAACATTACCAAAAATGATAAGAATTATCAATAATAATAGAGGCAATTATCAACAACATTGTCACTAAATTTACTTATTTGAAAGCTTAATATTAATTAATTAAACCATGACCAAGGTCCAACAAAAAAAAGATCTTTGTGTATAGAACTATTTAAACAGACTCTTATTATCAAATGTAGCCTTTTGTGGTGTAGCATTACAAAAGTTTAACCAATAGACAATATAATGAATCAGTATACTTATACATGCAACATATATGATTCTGGTTGACTGACAATTTTAATGAATAGTATAAATAAATTCAGGAAAAGTAGAATTGATCATCAGGCTTGGATTTCTAAAGAAAATTATTGGATCAATATCCTACTAATATTATATAACACAACTGAGTAGAGAGATGAAATATAACTCACATTCTTGAAACTCCCGAGTTGTTAAAAAAACAACTACAGTCTGATGTGAAAAAGAAAACAAATAAGAGTTCTTCTCATCTCTTTTGAAAAGCGACCCAAAAACAAAGTAGAAAAAAAATCCGTAGCAATCTTTTATTTGGCTTTGTTCAGATAAGAGTGGTCTTAATTCTTCAAGATTCAAAGATATTTAATTTAACAGGTAATGTTTTGCGATCTTAAATATAGAAAAAAAAATCTAATAACAGATTAAAGCCTCCCAAACTGTAATCTTAAGTTATATAGACTTCTAGTCAGCTATTTGTTCATCTTGAACAACAACAAGAGGTATATTTGATTTTCAAGATCAAAAGAACTGATTAACAGCTTCAAATTTGGAGTTAATGCTTCAAACTTTTCAAGAAAATTTGATAGCTACCTAGCCTACCTTAAATCTTATAAGAAATCACTAAAAATTTAAGAATCCACTTTTAAAGTGGATACATCTACTATATTAGCAATTTGCACAAAACAAAAGAGAGGTATAGTTTGACTTTTGATATCAAAAGAACTAACTTATAACTTGAATTTGGAAATAATTCAACTTTTCGAAAAAAATCAGATAGCTACCATAAACTTTGTAACATACACAAAAAATTGGAAATCTTATGGTGTCAAAAATGAGTAATAAATTCCATTTCAAGTTCAAAGTTCCAAAATTAGGTCGTTGACCTTAATGTATGACAAGACTGGAATAGACAGCACTGGACTTGACAAACTTTCTAGGCTACTCTTGATGATGAGATTGATAAGGACATTCATGTCATTTTTCACAAAAGAGAGAAGGGCATAATGGTCAGATGGTGTTTTTGGAACATATAAAGTAGGTAATCCATTCAGTTGGAATATTAATGAAAAATATAAAATATAACACAGAAAGAGGAAAATCAATCTAAATGACCTGCTTAGACTCATCTTCGGAAGTGGTATTAGTTCTGCCATGGTTTATCCATGGTCTACACTTAATATACTTTCTTACATCTTCATCATCAATGTAGTTAACCCCTGGTTCATTCTTTGTTGTTTGTGAACTATTGTCTACTCTTTTTAGGGAAAAAGCTATAAGTGACTCAAAACCTGGTGGAATAGATGGAATTTCCATGTTCTCCTCTTTAACATGATGCCTGATGAGTTCTGTCCCCATCATGAATTGGTTTGCTCTTGGGACTCTTATTTCAGCTTTTTTGATATTTAAAACATGCTATCTGCATCAGCATTATCAGTAATAAGAAACACAACATGTGGTTTTATGCAGTTAAGCATTTATAATCATCAACAACACATAAGCAGGGGCGGTCCTACAATGGGGATAGTGGGGGTAGCTGCCCCCACAACAAAAAAAAAAATTAAAAAATTGGTTTTTTTCCAAAAAAATATTTTTTTTAACCATTCAAAATTATATATTTTGAACCTTCAAAAAAATTTGCCCCCATAAAAAGTTCAATTATTTTTTCCCCCCACATCGAAAATTTTTTGGGTCCGCCCCTGCACATAAGCATGTTCTATCAACAACTTATGAAGCTATTTGAAACCTGAAAGCAGTCTTCAAAACTCAATAATATAGGATCAATATAACTGAGACAAATATGTGATTATGAACAACTAAAATTCTAGCGCACTTGCATGTTCATAATCTCAAAAGTTTTTGCATCTACCTAATGCAGCTCAGTTCCAGATGTTGAAGATAGCTTTTAAAGCCTAATGACAGAATAAGCGAAAGACAAGTAGATTTAATATTCACAAACAACTAATCAGTTCAAAAACATATTAGATTGAGATCAACAGCACATCCCAGTCGGCAAGCATCAATCGATGAAATTAGGGTTACAAAACTATATAACGGATTTGCAATTAAAATAATATAGACTTGAACAGGTCTAAATCCGTAGGTTTGCTAGAAAAAAATGTGCATCAATAAAATAACCACATAAGGTTTACATCCAAGAAATCCCTAGATTGGAACAAAGTTAGGGAGCATCTGTGTTAATAAATGCGCTAAAAATAGAGAAGAACACAATCATATCAGCATATAATCGTTGCTTACATTGGAAAATATGATTTTATTTTCATACCTATAGAAGAGTTGATTATAACCTAGTGTATGTTTCGTTTCGTATGACATGGCAAAATCAAAGTATCCAAATGGGAAATTGAGCAGGGTTTTCTTTGGATCTTAGTACCCGGGGT
The DNA here is from genome assembly GCF_052625555.1 of Lactuca saligna. Classification (NCBI taxonomy): domain Eukaryota; kingdom Viridiplantae; phylum Streptophyta; class Magnoliopsida; order Asterales; family Asteraceae; genus Lactuca; species Lactuca saligna. The sequence goes on along the minus strand of NC_136424.1, from coordinate 10,822,910 downwards.
AGAAGTAAACGGAAAATCTGTCCACCAAGATAATTCCAGGCCTGGAGCATAAAGCCTTTATGATGGCAATCGAGAGAGAGAGAGAGAGAGAGAGAGAGAGGCGAGAGAGATCACTGCATCTTTGGTGGGGGAAGTCGGCCGACGTTGGTGGAGATCAATGAATATTTGGTGGAGACGATGAGAAATGGTTTGATGGCGGCTATGTTTAGGAGACGAGGGTCCGTGTAGTGTGTAGTATAATGTATATGATCAGTGTAGTGTAGTGTAACTATGCTTAATATTATTGTACATAAGGCAATATATGTTGTACCTCTTAATTTTCAAGAAATAGGCAATATCCTTAATAATATAGTATATATATATATATATATATATATATATATATATATATATATATATATATATATATATATATATATATATATATATATATATATATATATATATATATATATATATATATATATATATATACACAAATACATACATAATACACATACATATACAAAAGACACATTCTACATGTAAATAAGTTCATAGAAGAGAGAAGGAGGAAGAAGGAGCTGAAGGGGGTTATATCTGCGAAGGGCATTAGCGGCGACGCCTTTTAGCGGCGACACGTTGAGTAGTAGTAGCGACATATAGAGTATTAGCAGCGACACCTTTGGGGGGAATTTTGATGGTCAAATTTTTTTAGTATTATTGGCAACATCTTTTGGGGGAAACTTTGGCGGTCAAAATTTTCGAGTATGAACGGCGACACCGTCGCTGCTATTGGTATATACATTATCGATTTTCAGTCGTTGGATTAGTGACAAAATCAACGGCTAAGGTTTCACCTCGTATTTCGACGCGGATTGGGGTCGTAGGCATTAGCGGCGACGCTTTTAGCGGCGACAACCACCTTTAGCGACGACACATAACGCGAAAATTATGTGTCGCCGCTAAAGGTGGTTGTCGCCACTAATGCTCATTATTCTTGTAGTGAATAACAAACAGAAGAGTAGATATATATAGATTTAATAACTTGAGCATAAAATATAATATTTGATTTGGAGATTTAATAACTTGAGCATAAAATATATTATTTGATTTAACGAATAGGGTGAGGTTCAATAGCAAACCATAATTAATCAAAAGCTAATTTTTTTTTTCAACTTTTAAAACTTGTTTTTTATAAAAAAAAAACTAAAAATACAAAAATTCATAACTTTTATCCTTTTTTCCAATGATATCAAATTCGATAAAAAAAATGTTTTTTTTTTCCGTCAAATTCACAATGTGAATCTAAATTCACATGCTAAATCCGAAAAATATATTTAACATTCACAATGTTAAGTTATGAATTTAGATATTTTTAGTTTTATTTTTCGATAAAGAATAAATTCTAAAACTTGAAAAAAAATTAGTTATTTGGAGAACCAATAATTATAATTCTTTAATATATCGGAGATTAAAAAGTTGTGCAAAGTCTTTTGTCGTTTAAAATATTATATGTGGTTTATTGAAAAACCATTATATTTTTCCATCAATAATATCATTGTTTTTTTTTCATAAAATATCTACAACGTGAAATTTGAAAAGAAAAAAAAAATACTAACATGACATTTGAACCAAAAATTCCTTATTATTTTAAATAAAAATGATACAAAATTCACATACTTTTTTTTTTGTTATTCCAATAGATTGAATTTTCATTATGGTTTTGAAAACATTCTTATATAAATATTTAATAAAAAAATATATACTTTTCATTTTTTTTTTTTTGGTGATATTAACATTGTGTTTTTTTGTTACAATTAAGTTATTATATTTCCAATTTGTTGTAATTCTGAATAGTTGGTCAGTTTGCTTACACTACAAGAAAAAATGGTATTAGCGGCGACAAAAATCGCCGCTATTGCTCACGGAAGTTGCCGCTAATACATTTATCGGCGACACGTCGTCGCTACTGCCATGTAGTTATTGCTCAAAAAGTCTCCGCTAATGCTCACTATCGCCGTTAATGATAATGTTGCCGCTAATGCTCTATGTCGCCGCTCTTGCCTTTTTTTATTTATTTTTTTAAAAGCAGCCATTTTCGACTGTTCAAAAACCGATACATGTTGAATGCAATAATACCGATAAGTTAAACGCAAAAAAAACGATTACATAACATCCAAATTTTATAAGACCATACATACACCAAAATAAATAACAAAATTCTTATAAATGTATGTTATACTACAATCTCTAATAAAAGATAAAACTAATACAACGTTTCATCATCACCGCCCTTCCTTCCTATAAGTTCCACAATATTCTCAAGATCATTGGACATTGATCGAAGATTCTCCAACCACATAATAAATAACAACATATAGATTTGTAAGTTAGCCTATTAACTTAAGCCAAACTAAAAAATATCAAATGATAAGAAAACTATCAATTACCAATTTATCTATATATCAACAAACTATCAAATTAAAGAACCAACTAACTAACACTAACCTTCTAAGTTAAACCAACAATCAAACTAACAAACCAACAAAGTAATAATTACCAATTTATCTACAAATACACATTACATAGGAACTATTATAGTAATTTAATTTAAATAACATTTTCAATAATAACATCCTACTTGTTTTTTGTTTCTTTTTTCCATTTTGACATTGTAGTTTACACATTGCATACAAATACACTCCAAATTGCATACAAGTACACACATACATACATTATACATATATATACATACTTTTTATACACATGAAACAACCATTAACACACACTCCAAATTGCATACAAATACACACATACATACATTATAAACACATATACATACTTTTTATAAAAATAAAACAATCATCAACATACTCCAAATTGCATATAAATACACACATACATACATTATATATATATATATATATATATATATATATATATATATATATATATACACACACATAAAACAACCATTAACACAATCCAAATTGCATACAAATACATACATACATAAATTATACACATATATACATACTTTTTATATACGCACATATATGAAATACACACACACACACACACACACACACATATATATATATATAATACACACAAATGCACACATATATACAACAAATTACAAAAAAAATGCACCTGTTGTTCCCAAAATTTTGCCCTCTTTCAACTGGTGGTGGTGGTGGTGTAACTTAAGACAACAAAAACCAACAAAAAAAAACAATTAGGTTTGGAATTTTGGTCAGAAGAGAAAGAGAAAGAGAAAGGAGGGAAGAGGGAAAATACCATCATCGTAAAAATAGTCATAGTGAAGGATAAATCCATGATGAAACAATTTTTGTGCAACTAATCACAAATACAAGTAGAAATCAATAGTAAAAGAAGGAAAGAAGAAATGAGGAACAAAAGTACAAACCATAGAGGAAATCGACAGCAACAGTGTCGGAATTAATGTTACACTTTAATCATCGGAGATGTGGAAGTGGGGAGTTTCCTGTCGTCTATAGGTGTCATCGGTATGTCTTCTAGCCTTTGGGAAACTCGATTGAGCGAAAATCTTCGAGGAGACTGGATATAACACAGAAAAATGAAAGTTGTGAAAGCAGAAAGAGGGTGTTATTTGCGTCGACCTTTAGCGGCGACAAAAGCCAATAGTGGCGACAACTAACGAGGGACCTATGCGACATCTTTTTTTCGACCTTTAGCGGCGACTATTTTCGCCCTATAACGGCAAAAAATTGTCGCCAGTATTGGTTTTGTGCGAAAATGAGGCCCAGGCCGTTGGATTTGATACTCGATCAGATGGCTGAGGTTTACCAGAAGGGGATAACACATATTCGGGCAACAAGGCATTAGTGGTATTGGTCGTGTCGCCGCTAAAATCCCTTGTCGCTGCTAATGCCTTGATTTCTTGTAACGTCCATATTAGTCGGTTTCCATTGGTGACATGTCATGCTAACTTAATACTATTTGTGTAACACCCGGTTTAGAAAGTGCTCGGTTATGGTCTTGGGGGCCAAGGGTAGGGGCGATACGGTCTTTTATGGGTCTCGGGTTTTATCCATAATATTTTAATACTTGGGTGTGTAGCTAGGAGTGTAGGGCATCTTGCCACCTTTTCGTGGATATAAAGTTTGTCGGAGACGGACTTAGAACGAAAAAGTTATAGTACTTTAAAGTTGTTGACAGAATTGGTCCCTGGATGGAAGGTGGACACGAGAGGCTCGGGGTAGAACGCCCAGCATACTGGAATTACGCCCAACGTAGTGCCCAAGACCTTCAAACCCTAATTATGCACTAATTAAGCAACTTCAGACCTAAGGCTCTTCATCCTTTCAGCCTCCACTGTACCTTAAGCCCTTTTTCGAAACCCTAGCTCATATTGGTGTGTTCTTGTGAGTTGGTAACCCTTTTGAGAGCATTTTGGTGTTGCTTTGGTGTTTTGGAAGAGGATGAAGTTTGAAGAAGGAGCAAGGATTCAAAGGAAGCTTGTAGATCCAGGAGATTAGCACCATTTCCGACTCATTTGAGGTATCAAGCTTCAAACTTAACCATGGCATGCTTAGTTAGAATGTTAGGGGTGTTTTATGGGTTATTTTGACTCCATTGTTGGGGTTTCTTGTATCTTGTTAGTTTCAGAGCAAAAGACTCGTCCTTTTGAGTCCTTAGAAGCACTTAGGGCCATAAAAATGCAACCTTTATGGTTCAAATGGACTCATGCAATTGTTAAGACCTTTCATTAAGCTCTTCTGAGCTCTAGAGTCCCATTAAGTCATTATGTAAGTAATTTTTCCAACTTTACGTTTTAAGTCATCCATGGGAATCAGATTTGGGGATTTTGACCGTTGACTTGAAGAATTAGGTGCTTAATAGAAAAAAGAGGATAGTAGGGGAGTACGTTGGGTGTACAACCTGGTACACGCAATGTACAGGTCACAAACCCAGTACGCCCTATGTACAGCTGAGTACGCCCCGCGTACTCAGTTAGAGTGGGCTTCGCACTAATGGGCCTCAGTTTGGGCCATTCTTTGGACTTGACTACTTTGCGCCTTAGTAGGCCATCTGGAATTGAACTTTTGGACCAAAGAAACATTATTGGGCCTTTAGTTAAGGCCCATGAGAAAGGATTGAGCCTAATTAGAAATTGAGCCACTAATGGGCTTCCATGGATTTTATGGTTTGGGTCTTTTGTATTTTGGCCTTCGGACTTAGTTATTAACCAAATTAGACTAGGGTAAAATGGTCATTTTACCCTAAGGATGATTATTGATTCGTACTAATTGTCGTGTTGGGTAATGGTAGTGTGGGGATTCGTGAGACCAGCAGTTCGGGGATCCGCCACCGACAGTCGTGTCATGTTTTTGTCTGACACAACACGACACGACAAGGTTTTGTATAACACGAACACGACACGACACGATGTCGTGTTTTTTTTACATTAACACGAAAATGAACCAATTAAAACACGACAACACGACACGACACAAAAAAGATAGTATTACATAACTATTAGTGTATTTCATTCATACTTAAAGATATATAACACGATAAAAACGACAAACACGAAAAACCCAACAACCACATGCTTAATCGTGTTAATTTTCTTGTCGATTTATGAACACAAACACGACACGACACGACATCGTGTTTTTTAATCTTGACACAAACACGAATTCAAATTTTGATTTTATCCCAATTTCGTTTCGTTTCGTGTATTTTTATCGTATCGTGTCATAATTTGTCATAATTTGACACCCATATCCGACAATAAAAGAAGGAAAGAAGAAATGAGGAACAAAAGCACAAACCACAGAGGAAGTCGACAGCAACAGTGTCGAAATTAATGTTACACTTCAATCATCGGAGATGTGGAAGTGGGGAGTTTCCTGTTGTCTATAGATGTCGTCGGTATGTCTTCTAGCCTTTGGGAAACTCGATTGAGAGAAAATCTTCGAAGAGAATGGATAAAAACACAGAAAAATGAAAGCAGTGAAAGCAGAAAAGGGGTGTTATTTGTGTCGACCTTTAGCGGCGACAAAAGCCAATAGTAGCGACAACTAACGAGGGACCTATTCGACATCTTTTTTTCGACCTTTAGTGGCGACTATTTTCGCCCTATAACGGCAACAAATTGTCGCCAGTATTGGTTTTGTGCGAAAATGAGGCCCCGACTGTTGGCTTTGATACTCGATCAGATGGCTGAGGTTTACCAGAAGGGGATAACACAAATTCGGGCAACAATGCATTAGTGGCATTGGTCGTGTCACCACTAAAATCCCTTGTCGCTACTAATTCCTTGATTTCTTGTAGTGTTCAGGTTATTCGGTTTCCAAAGGTGACATGTCATGCTGACTTAATACTATTTGTGTAACACCCGGTTTAGAAAGTGCTCAGTTATGGTCTCGGAGGCCAAGGGTAGGGGCGATACGGTCTTTTATGGTCTTTGGTTTTATCCAAAAGATTTTAAGACTTGGGTTTGGGTGGCTAGGAGTGTAGGGCGTCTCGCCACCTTTTCGTGGATATAAAGTTCGTCGGAAACGGACTTAGAACGAAGAAGTTATAATACTTTAAAGTTGTTGACAAAATTGGTCCCTGGATGGAAAGTGGACACGGGAGGCTCGGGGCACTATGCCCAGCATACTGGAATTACATCCAACGTAGTGCCCAAGACCTTCAAACCCTAATTATGCACTATTTAAGCAACTTCAGACCCAAAGCTCTTCATCCTTTCAGCCTCCACTGTACCTTAATCCCTTTTTCGAAACCCTAGCCCATATTGGTGTGTTCTTGTGAGTTGGTAACCCTTTTGAGAGCATTTTGGTGTTGCTTTGGTGTTTTGGAAGAGGATGAAGTTTGAAGAAGGAGCAAGGATTCAAAGGAAGCTTGTAGATCCAGGACATTAGCACCATTTCCGACTCATTTGAGGTATCAAGCTTCAAACTTAACCATGACATGCTTAGTTAGAATGTTGGGGGTGTTTTATGGGTTATTTTGACTCCATTGTTGGGGTTTCTTGTATCTTGTTAGTTTCAGAGCAAAAGACTCGTCCTTTTGAGTCCTTAGAAGCACTTAGGGCCATAAAAATGCAACCTTTATGGTTCAAATGGACTCATGAAATTGTTAAGACCTTTCATTAAGCTCTTCTGAGCTCTAGAGTCCCATTAAGTCATTATGTAAGTAATGTTGCCAACTTTACGTTTTAAGTCATCCATGGGAATCAAATTTGGGGATTTGGACCATTGACTTGAAGAATTAAGAGCTTAATAGAAAAAAGAGGATAGTAGGGGAATACGTTGGGTGTACAAGCTGGTACGCGCAATGTACCGGTCACAAACCCACTACGCCCTGTGTACAGTTGAGTACGCCCCGCATACTCAGTTAGAGTGGGTTTCGCACTAATGGGCCTTAGTTTGGGCCATTCTTTGGACTTGACTACTTTGGGCCTTAGTACGCCATCTGGAATTGAACTTTTGGACCAAAGAAACATTATTGGGCCTTTGATTAAGGCCTATGAGAAAGGATTGGGCCTAATTAGAAATTGGGCCACTAATGGGCTTCTATGGATTTTATGGTTTGGGTCTTTTGTATTTTATGGTTTGGGTCTTTTGTGAGTACCACAAGAGCAAAACCCATGATACCACCGAATATTATTTTCGTCATTTGTTTTATCCAAAGAAAAATTAAAAATTAAAAATTAAAGAATTATTATTTTTTAAATATACATGAAGTATTATAATAAAATATTATACTGTAAATATTTAAATCGAATTTTTTGAATATTAAAATATTCTTTAGAATATTAAACTATAAATATTCAACAATTCTAATAGAATATTAGAATATTCTAACAAATCTAACAATTCAAGTAGAATATTAGAATATTTTAATATACATACCAATTTTAGTAAAATATTAGAATATTCTGGTATTCTAAAAATTCAATTTGATTATTTACATAGTAATATTCTATTAGAATATTTTACTCATATTTTGAAAAAAAAATGGTGATTTAAAAAAAATGGATAAATTAAATAACGAAAATAATATTTAAAAAAATTTTTTTTGGTTTTTCCTTTTATTTTGCAATTTATAATTTTATTTTTTATTTTTTTGTTCTCCAAGATAAATGTCTAGGATCGCATTCACATGTCTCACAAAATTAATATGGTCTCAAATTAATATATATATATATATATATATATATATATATATATATATATATATATATATATATATATATATATAATCTCCATCTCTAATCTGTTACCCGCTAAGGCGGGGAATCTCCAATCCATTTGGGTCGGGTCCCCACTGGTAACGGGGAATCCCCGACCCGTTTGCATCCCTACATACATCATTTTACTTTCAAATTTCTAAGTGTACACGTTTGTTTTGAGGATACCGTTGTAAGGTAGTGATTCTATCAAATCTTTCTCTATATAAAAATGAGTCCATGTTGTTTCTCCAAGATATAAGTATTGTTGTGTTGTGTATTAATAATATTTGTTAAAAACGATGTTATATCATGTGGGTCTGGATTGAGAATTTTTCTGTTAGTTTATTTTATTTGGTTTAACTAAAAAAGTTTTCTTTAGTAGTTTCAAGTGGTTTTTTTTAAATCGTTCCTGATTTTTGTTTAAATTTGTTACAAATTTGTTTTATCATATTGCATTCTTAGTCATCAACTTGCATCTGAGTAATTTTTTGACAAGGAAATGTTCTAAGCTTGGAGAAATTTTTTGAATGCATTTTATTGCATCTTTAGCACATTTATTCCATGTATTTATCTTTAGGCTTTAAATCTCATGAATTTTGCATATTTCGGCACTTTTGGCTAAATTTTTGGAACCTTTTGATTTTGCAAACATTCTTTTGAGTTTTTAGGTGCCTTGAAGCTAGGAACACTCTCAATGTGTTATTGGAAAGTTGTTGATCAAATATTATGAATAACGGAGTTGATGTGCAAAAGTTGAATTTTTTTGAAGATTTTGACTTTTATAGAAGATTAAACGACTAAATCATGTGATGTTTGTACTTTGGCTCGATCGAGTCTGTCAAAATACATGTTTCGTCACTCAATAATTTTGACTCGGTTGAGTCAAACTTTGCCTTGAATTTGACTCGATTGAGTCAGGGTTAACATGGTTAAAAGATCTATCAAAACTGCATTTTTGGTCTTCGGGTGAGTTGACTTGGTCGAGTCTCTCTCATGAGTAATTTTGACTCGGCCGAGTTGGGGGTGACTTGGTCCCACCCTAGGATATTATTTTTTACCTTGGTAGTTTCATGAAACTATTTTCTTATAAATATTAAAAAGAAAATGTTCTAAACTAATCAAATGTCTAAAGACTAAAATATTTTTAAGATAAAAAGAAAAATCCATCTATATTTTAAATTTTTTCATCGATCATCACAAAAAGTTTCATTTTAAACCAGATTACTGTCAATTCTATACATACATACTACAAAATTTTTATATGATACAAACTTTGCTTTTTTGTATGACCTCCACCAAAATTAATGAAGTTATTTTTGTTGTTAGGGATCTTAAAATCCCAATTTCATAACACAAAGAAAATTTATAGTATGAAATTGATGCAAAACAAAAACAAAAACAACCAAATGTTCAAGAAAATTTTTATTATATTCAAGATACCTATAAAAAGGTTTCAAACTTTTTTATATAGAAGAATATAAATTTGACAGGTGTGCCAAATTTTGAAAAAGTGAAATTCACATTAAAAGATAATAAATAAAAACAGAAATTGCACGAAAATTGACAAAAAAAAAAAAAAAAAAAAAAAAAAAAAAAAAGAAAGAGAGAGAGATTTAGATGCCTAAACAGTGGAGTTTGAGGGACTTGAAATTTCTTACGGATCAAAAATTACATCCGTTTTTAAGTTGATCTTCTATTGGCCTCATTCGTCATGTTCCTATTTGTCCATAATTCTTCGGCGATATCTTCAATATGTTCCATATTATAAATTGAAGTGTTAGATTAATAAATGAGAAATTTTCAAAAATAATTGTTGTAATTTGTGAGGAATAGTAAAAAAAAATTACTTAAAAAGAAGGATCAATTTTGTAACAGATAACAAATAACGATTTAAGTGATAGTTATATTATAAAAACTGAAAATATTTGATAAGTTTACAAAAAGCCTTATATAAATATGGCTATATCTTTCTTTTTTCTTACAGTTTATTCCTCCCAAAACACTTTTACTTGTAAAGTTTCTAAACTTCTATTTTCATCATATTAAGATGAACAAACTTTTAAGAAATATACATATATAATCTTCGTGAGTATACATACATTTACTTTGTTTGTATTTCAAAACCTAGAAAGTAACTAGTAATTTTACTCGTAACATAGAATTCAAGTGAAAAACTACAATTATGGGATACGGCATACGTACATGGATACGAGAAGAATGAAATTTGCAAGCTTGATCCCCATTTCCTCTAGAAAATGATAATATGCATCTCTACGTCGTTTGCTGACAATCAACGTGCCAATTGTGATCCAGAAACCAACAGCCAATCCAACGATCATACATATCACTAGGATCCAATCAGTGCCATCAGGTTCGCCATGATCGTCATTAGCTCCCTTTGTATCATCAATTTTTTGTCGACACCCTGGAAGAGGAGCCCCACAAAGTGCATGATTTCCAATGAAACTAAATTCATTGAAGGTTTGAAGCTGACGCCCTGTCGGGATTGTTCCTGTAAGATTGTTGTATGATACGTTCAACAAACTCAAAGCCGTTAACCCAGCCAAGCTCAAAGGAATCTTTCCATCAAGATGGTTCACAGACAAATCCAAAGACTCGAGCTCTCTCATTTCATCAAAAGTGTTGGGAATGTTTCCTGTTAATCGATTTTGAGAAAGATTCAGGTAGCGTAACCCTGAAAGGGCCATAAGCTCATCAGGAATCGAACCAGAAAACTTGTTATCCGAAAGGTCTAATGTTGTCACTAGATAAAGAATGGTGCTATATGAAGAAACTCGTCCCTTTGTCACCAACGTGGCACTGCCTAGAAGTTGATTCTGGAAAAGAGAATCGTAAAGAACAATCGGACTGGACGTTTCTTTTCTAGAAATGACACTGAAGTTTGTAAAGCATTTCGGTAGGTACCCAGAAAGATTGTTATCAGCAAGATCCAAGATTTGTATAGAAGTGAGACGACATAATTCACTCGGGATTTCACCTTCTAATCCGTTGGAACGTAGACTGAGAATTTTTAAACTTGCATCATTTCTTCCTATTGATGTCGGTATTCTCCCAGTGAGTTCATTTTCGGCAAGCTCAACAATCAACAGGTTTTTGGAATTCAATAAAGACATTGGTATTTCATTCGACAACTTGTTATTTCCCATGTCTAGTGATTCCAGGGTAGGAATATTTCCCAAAGATGATGGGATTTTACCAGATAACTTGTTTTTCTCTAGGCTCAAGATTACTAAAGATTCCCAATTCATCCAACAATTCGGGAGACCACCTGACATGTTATTGTTGGCTAGATTAAGAACTCTTAGTTGTCGCGATTCTTGAATGCCATCACACAAGAACTGATCAAGAGACCCGGAAAGATTATTGTATGAAAGATCCAGGAAATCCAAGTCAGGTTTATTGAAATTACGAGGTAATCCCCCGGAGAAATGGTTTGAGCTTAGATCTAATACTGCTCCTGATGGAAGAACACTAACATCTCCCAATTTTCCGACAATGTTATTATGGGATATGTTCAAGAACGTTAGTGAAGAGAAACTACTCCAGATCCAATTCGGGATGGTGTCCGAAATGTTTGCGTTTGCTAAATCCAATTGTTCCAAGCTTGTTTGCGATTGAACCCACAAAGGAAAAAGTGGGCCCAAATTGCAAGAACCTAAACTCAGCACATTGAGTTGAAAAGGTGGAATCCAGGTGTTGACTAGGTCAAACGCTAACTTATTGTCCCCAACCCACAAAGTGTCCAAATCTGTTAGATTCGCGAAATGGTCTTCCGTCACAATACCTGTTAATGAATTGTGATGAAGAGTCAGAAAACTCAACTTCCCAAGTTTTCCAATACTTTTCGGAAGACTTCCATTCAACTTGTTATACGAAAGATCAAAAAATTTCACGGAGGATAGATCACCAACTGAATCTGGAATCCAACCCTCCAATTGATTTGTATTAAGCTGCAATGTCTGCAAGAGTGACAAACTTCCTAAAGAACGTGGAAGAATTCCTGTTAACCTATTGTATGCAATATCAATGCTGACCAGATTCTTCAATCTTCCTATCTTTTCTGGTAGTCGACCAGTGAGATAATTGCCACGTAAGGATAACAGCTCCAGTTTAGGTGACTCACATTCACAAAATCTTTCAAGAAGCTCAGACACATCACCAAAAAACTTGTTATACTGCAAATCAAGAGTTGTCAAATTGCAAAGATTACTTAAAGATTTTGGTATCACTTCAACGATTTGATTGTTTGATAAGTCAAGATGAACAATATTCAAAGACGGGATTTGAAGGTTGCAAAGAATGGGATCAGTAAGATTGCAGTTACCAGCATCAAGAAAACGGAGATTACTTAAGCTAGACAAGCTGTTTAGTATGGAAGAAGAATTAACAAAAGTGTTACCGAAAACACGAAGAGTCGTCAAAGAAGGCATACTATTGAAACCACGACGAGTTCCAGGATTTAAACCACCAATAAAGCAACCAGTAAGATCTAAAGAAACTAAATCATGAAGACTGAAAACCCACCCAGGCAACAAACCGTTGAAGTTGTTATACGAAAGATCTAAGACGTTAATGGAAGTAAAACTAACTCTGGTTGGGTCACTAGGAATTTGAGATAAACCACATGAACAAAAATGCAGTTCTTGCAAAGAAGGTAGAGAGTTGATCGCCTGAAGCCAGTGATCTGAAGCTCCGGTGAGGTTGATGCCACTCATATCCAGGTATTGCAAGCGCTTCAGATTCATCTCTATCCATTTTAAATTCTCTGATCGAAGATTACCGAGCATAGGATCATCATGAAGATCAAGAAAAAGCAACTCCGATAGATTCCCAAGGTGGTGAGGAATTTCCCCACCAAAATGCGACATTGAGATGTTAAGATATCTCAGATTCTGAAAAGAGCCAATGAATGATGGAATTGGACTGAATTCAAAATCGTTGCAACTCAAGTCTAGGTATTGAAGTTGTTCCAACTTGATCAAAGAAGGACTTATGATTCCTCCTAACATTTGTTTTGTTGCTTCTTCACGTTCACCATCATCAGGTCCACGAAGGTGAAGCTCCTGGACATGGTGGGTGAAGTTATCACAGACTACACCCGACCAACTGCAACAGTTGTCGCCGGACCAAGAAGAGAGGCGGTTGGAATGGTCTACCAGGTTGTTCTTGAACTGGATAAGCACCAATCGTTCCGTGGATATACATTGTATATGATCTGAGTTCTGATTACAGGAACACAAGGTGAAAAGTGATGAAGCAAAGAGTAACCAAAGGCAAGATGAATAAAAAGAAAATGTTACAAGTGTGAGAGCCTTCATAGCTGTGATGATTGATGCCAAAAAGGCTGTGTTTTATCTGATATATATATATATATATATATATATATATATATATATATATATATATATATATATATATATATATATATATATATATATATATATATATATATATATATAAAAGTTGAGAGAGAAAGAATAATTCCAAAACACATGCATGGACCACTCACTCAAAATCGAGAGGCTACCACAACTATACGTTTATTCGGGTTAACGACTTGATCATAAGATAATGCATTATGTCCGGTGTATGCGTCCCGTGTATACATATAGTCAGTAATCATAAAAAAAAAAAAAAAAAAAAAAAAAATTCAACTTAATCCACTTGTACAAAATTTTGATTTCACACTTAATCCACTTGTACAAAATTTCTCCTTGAAATCAAACTATTCATATATACGCAATGCCTTTTAATAAGTCAGTCAATGGAGATACGACCAAAGTGTGAAATAATGGGTCTAGAACCTTGTACCGTGTCCTAGTTGGAAATATTATGTACCGTGTCCTAGTTGGAAAATTTTGGTTACACGGGTCAAAATAGAATTGTGCCCCTTGTCTACGGGTAATGTATAGCTTCTGAGATTGGACGGAGCGGGTACGGGGAAAGGAAGCGGGAGCCTTCCTGCCCGGCGGAACACCGCACCGTCGGCGCAGGGAAGGTGCGTGCAGGAAACGGTGAGGGGAGCCTCTCCCACTATCTCTCTCCTGCTGTGATTGGCTGGTTTCGTTTTTTTTTTTTATTTTATTTTATTTTATTTTTTTTTTTTGAAAAAATACTGTTACACAACGGTAGAAAAGGTACTTTTTTTTTGGCTGGTAATAATTACTTTTTGTTTATTTAATTTTTTTTTTTTTTATCTTTTTACAACTACTATAAATACATATACATAACTTTTAAACACATCAAATACTCTCTATACTCTCTCTACTTCATATCAACCAAAAAAAAAAAAATCCCAACAAACAAAACCCAAGTTTCGATCGACGGAAAAAAAGTCATGGTTCGAGTATAAACATCTCTCTTCGCAACATTTTTGCTATCGATTCATCCCAGCAAGGAGTTTACCGCCCCCAACTCGATTCTACCATTCAATCGCCACTACAATTCCAATACCAAAATGTTGGTCAATATTACCCGATGCAAGTTCCAAATGTTCAGTCACAAATGTTTTCAAACTTTGTTGTGTTTCCAGATCAACAATCGCCAAATCAACCTCAACCCCAAACTCAAACTGAAACTCAAATCTAAACCCAACACCACCACCAACTTGTTGATGAATTGGATGACGAGGAAGAAGAAGACATGGTTCCCGAAAGTTAACCAACACCACCACCACAAAGACGTAAAGGGAAAAAAACAAGTGTGTGAGGGTGTCGCACAACCGGGAAGACAAAAGTCGACAGTATGGGTTCCACACGAAGAGCTAGTTTTGGTCAAAGCTTGAGTGGATATTTCTGAAGATTCGATTTAGGGAAACGCACAACCGGGAGAACATTTTTTGTTTCGTATTTTAGAACGATTTCGACAGGAGCTAGTAAAAAGTGACGACTATCGTACTAAACATCAACTTAACTCAAAGTTTCGAGAAATAGCAAGGGGGTTTCAAAAATTAACGGGTTGTACAACAACCTAAAAACCCAACGGAAAAGCGGCCAAGGCGACGAAGAAATACTTCAAGTAGCGTTGCAAATTTACCTTGAGGAAGTCGGAAAACCATTCAAGTGGCACGATTGTTGAAAATTATTGGTCCGAAGTCCTAGGTGGATAACATACGAGCGGGATTTTATTTTTGGAGTCCAACAATCAAAGCGAACGAAAACGAGCTCTAGTGGTTACACAACCTCCTCCAATGCTCGGGTTGGTGTAGATTTAAATCAGGACGACGAACTCGAGCTAGAAGAAATTGTCCGGCCAATGGGTAGAGACAAAGCGAAGAGAAAGGGAAAAGGGACTTCTTCGAGTGCATCTGATTTCAGCGTGGACGTTGAGGAAATGCGGAAGATAACATCGTCGTTTGATCGATAAAATTTTAATTTCTCCGAACGTTTGGTTTTCGACAAAGAAAAAGAAGAAACAATGAAAAATGAGCGAGCGGTGAGACAAGAAATGAAAGACGTGAAGTTTTTGATGTAGAACGCCGATCATCTCTCGGGACCGGCTCTCGAGCTCGTTATGAAGAACAGGTAAAAAAATCTGAAAAAATATTTTCCGTAGGCCATTGGTGGTTTGTTTGATTTTTAGTTTATGTGTGTTTTTTTTTTAATTGTCTACTTTTTTTACATTTTAGGTTTAAAGTAAGTTTTATTTTAATTAATGAAATGCTTTTGATTTTTAATTAAGTTTTATGTTTAATATTAATTTAAAATTATAATTTAAAATTTTAATTAAGTTAATTTTATTTATATAAAAAAAGGGTGAGGGAAGGGTTTCCCACCTACTCCTTGGCTTTTAGGTGAGGGAAAAGAGAGTGGGGAAGGAAGGGTATGGCCCACCAAAAGTGTGGGAACCATACCTCCCACTCCTTCTATCACTTTGTTTTGTTTTACTCATGCATGACCAACCGCAAGCAACTTTTCTGCTGTATGTTATATATTAACATGTGTTATTGCTCAGCGATTTTGAATTTTGAGAGAGGCAAACGTTGAGTTGAGTATTAATCATCCTCACAATTTATAGATTGGATTAGTAGTGTCAAATTAAGTGTTAGAAATCACCGTCGCAACTTGCAACCAACAAAAGTATTAATCATCGTCCACTCCAAGAAAAATATAACTGAATTTTTACAAATATTTGGTTACTAATTAATGCTTGAAAGATGGTCATCATGTGTCATTAAGTTTCATCAAAAAACCACTACAATAGCATTTAATATATTTACAGACCAAATCTAGTGGCTATGCACAACAAGAATTCGGAGTATTAGGAACGTCGCTTTTTGGGACGACATAAGCAATAGCGGTGACACCAGAATAGATGCGCTTGATGTCGCCGCTAAAACATCATTGTCATCGCTATTACTGTCGTCGCTAAAGATAACCACCGGAGATCCGTCGGAGACATGCTACTTTCAATCGTGACCCTTGGTTTGGCAAATAATCCAACGGATAGGGTTTGTTCCTGCAATACGGCATTAGAGACTACCCCTTTAGCGGCGACACGTCGCCGCTAAAGGTGTCGATCCGTTGACTCACCCTTAGATCAAATCTGGCCCTACAATTCCTACCCAATCCAACGGTTGGTAATCGCCAGAAAGTGTGCGTATGATTCCCTCCATTTTGTCGCCGCAAATAGCCCCGTGTCGCCGCTATTAGCGTAGCCCTTTATGTTCCAATTCGTCTTCCCCAGACGAACATTTCCTCTCCTTTCTTTCACACCGGCGATCTGAAAATTCTGTGGCGACTCCCACCGCTGATTGCGCTGCAAACTCTTCTCCCACCGCCGATTGTCCTCCAAAACCGAGTCCCACTGGCGGTATAACCTCCATAGCGACTGCCACCTCCAATTCCGACGGAACCTTCGATTTCGTGCTCATATCTCCGATGATATTAGTTTTCAGGACCCAATTGTGTTTGCATTCTTCTTTTAACTCACATTAACACCACCGATTCTTATTTGAAGTGATTTGTTTTTTTTTTTTTTCGTTCCAGCTCCTTCACCACGACTAAATCTTCACCACGTCTAGCTTTCATTTTTTCGGGCAAAAACAGGTTAGTTTGATCAGTTTCACTTGATGGAAACTGTGAAATTGTTTATTTTGAAGCTGTGAAATTGTTTATTTTAAAGCTGTGAATGATTATTTTGAAGTTGTGAAATTGATTTTGAGTGTGAACTGTGAAATTGTGAATTTGATTATTTGAAGTGATTTGTTTTTTTTCATTCCAGCTCCTTCACCACGACTAAATCTTCACCACCGTCTAGCTTTCATTTTTCTGGGCAAAAACAGGTTAGTTTGATCAGTTTCACTTGATGGAAACTGTGAAATTGTTTATTTTGAAGCTGTGAAATTGTTTATGAAGCTATGAATGATTATTTTGAAGCTGTGAAATTGTTTATGAAGCTGTGAAATTGATTTTGAGTGTGAACTGTGAAATTGTGAATTTGATTATTTTGATTTCTTTGGATTGATGGAAACTGGAAACTGTGAAATTGTTTTTGACGTAAATGACACCCAACGGTGGGTTGTTGAAAATGTTAATCATAGAAGAATTTGGGATCTACCGATGAATGATGTTGATCATGATCCCATTGAAAATGTCGACAATGATTCAACCGATGTCGTTCTTAGCAATGCTTCTTCTAATTTCACTATCTCAATTGACTTTAGCCAGTACTTTCAAAATTCTCAATCGGTTGAAGATGATATTGAAGTTGACCCACTGACGAGTATCATCAATAATGTGTCTGATTGCGAGACTGATTATGATGAGGAAGATTCTGATTATGATAGTGATGTATTGGCAGACACTGAAGTGTCTGGGGGCGAGAATGATTAAAAAAAATCTTTTTACATTTAATTAGTAACATAAGGTTTGTATTTGTTGTAATCATATTTTATATATATATATATATATATATATATATATATATATATATATATATATATATATATATATATTCATATTGTGTTATAATTTTTCAGGATGTTATTTTTTCGGATTGCATTGCTTCATCTCATGGTTGCTGTGATGAGTCATGGAGGTGACGGTGGTGACGAACCACCACATCCGTTCGGTGGGAGTTTTGGTGATCACCAAAACGATGGTAATTAAAATTTATTCTAATTCATTGTATTTCACATTGTATGTATATATAAAATTATTCTGACTAATATTTTTTTATGCAGTGGTGCCTCTGAAACGGAGAGGCATGGCGGTAAATAAAAAAATGCACAAACTCTTTAAAGCTAACGGTGAACGGCCTCTTAAGATAGAATTTAACGTAAATATTAACATGTCGATTGGGGAGGTGTACGAATGTTTTATTGGGGAGGTTGGGAGCGATATGTGGCGGGACATCGGTTTTGATAAAGACACATGGACAGAGGTTTCTGAAGTCGAAAGGGTTGGAATGTTGCAGTATCCTTCGGTAAATTATTTATAAAGTTATATATTTAATATTTTTAATTTTGATTTATTTTTAATTTCTCTATTTTTTTGTAGAGATGGTTTGATTTTGACGCGTGATAGTTGATTTTATTTCCTTATTTTTATTAGTTTATTTTAGATTTTTAGATCTTTTTATCATTATTTCATTGTATTTTATTTATTTTTCTTTAGTATGGATCGTACTGGTGCTTTTTATGTTGCATGAGGAATTTTGCAGGGTTTTGGAGCTTGTTGCGGTTGCGGGTTGAGTGGAGACGGGCTTAGTGGGCTCCCGAGGCATTATTGGGCTTGGCGGAATCAAAGAAGAAGAATTGGGCTTTGAAAGTTATTAGCTTGGATTATTTGGGCTTGTGAAGATGGATCATAAATTTCTAATTTTGGGCTTGGAGCATCTATTTGGTGGCTAAATGATGATTGGTGGATTCAAATTACATGGACAGGGGGGGACCAAAGGAATCTTTGGTAGTGGAAGGGTGGAGTGGTGGAATGAAGAACCAATAGCATTTCAGCAACATTTGCACGGGTGGAATTTTCATCACGCGGGTACCCACGCAACTGTGCCCAGTTTGGGCATTTTGGTCATTTGGCACACCATAACCTTTGGGGATCAGATCTAGAGGCTCATTCACGATTTTCCACCATTGGAGACCTGCAAGAGGCGATTTTGGGAGCTAGAAACCATTTCTTTTCATTTTTCCAAATCTTAGGTAGTTTCTTTATGCAATAAGATTATTGTTCTTGTTACTTTGTTGCCATGAGTGGCTAATACTCATATTTGGTTGACTTTGGCTGAAAACCAATGAATGTTTGTGGGTTTTGAAGGATTTATGTTGATTATCAATTTATTCCATGTTTATGATTCTAGTTTACAATTATTATGCTTACTTGATGCTTTGATCATGAGCTTAGTATTTGATTGAGCAATGGTTGATTTGTTTCATTGATTTTGCATTGGATCATTGAATTTATCTAGAACAAAGGCTTTATGATGGTAGAAATCATCTCTAGCTTATGAATCATAACTCCTTTATGGATGTGTAAGCATTTGACATCCTCTAGGAATTGGGGATTCCTTCATTCTTAAGGCTAATTGATTTCTTAGGATTAATTGCTTCAATTGACCCTTGATCTTGATTAAGAATTTGTGTTGTGGGCTTCCCCAACCTCCATACTACCTATGAGGAATCTTGGCATATCATGCTTCATGATTGCTATAACCAATTTGGGATGAAGGATAAGCTTTGTATTAGATCCTAATGATAAACACACAAATGTTCGTTGTGTTGAATTGCCTTAGTTAATCAATTATTCTCAACCTTTGAGCATCTCATCAACTTGCTTAATTTCAAGGTTTTTAGTTATTCAAGTATTTTAGTTTTCAAGTAATAAAACACCCCTTTTTAGTTTAAATGTAGTTAGTTAGTTTAATTTCACTAGTTCTATTGAATTGCATTGGTGATTGAATACAACCATTTCCCCGAGGATCGATACCCCTTTTTACCATTATATTACGTTTATTTAGCAATCAAAGGGTGTAATTTGTTTGGTGGGCTTGACATCCCATCAAGTTTTTGGTGCCGTTGTCGTGGAAATTGGTTATTATTATTTGATTGTTTATGCCTAGGTCTACAAGAACCGGTGAACTACTCTACAATCCGGAAATTGAAAGAGAAGCAAAAAGGTTGAAAAAGTTAGCTAAACAAGCAAAGCAACAACAACTAGTTCAAGCTTATTCCTCTTCTCCACTAATCAACATAAAAGTTCAAGTTCATACTTCAAGTGATACCGACACCGAACCGAGTTCTCCAATTGTTGGTCATTCCTTCGAAGACATTCCATTTGAAAACCACATAGCCATGAATCACACTCCACCTCATAATCCCAACCCAAACCCAATGAATACCCCACCCCATCAACCAAGACAACAACCACAAGAACCTCTCATTGATATGTCACCTTGGAATCAAGCCCCTCCTCAAAACCAACCTAATTATCAACTACCACAACCACAAAACCAATACTTCCACCAAAACAACCAACCTCAAAACAGTGCTTTTCAAGTTCAACAATAAGTACATTACCCAAATCAACCCAATTACCAACCCCCTCCAATGTACTAAAACCAAATGTACCCACAACAACAAGCCCCATACGACCAATATCCTAATTACCAAGCTTATCCACCACCAATCTACAATCCCCAACAATACCCTTACCCACCTTATCATCAACCACCCATTTACTTGCAACAATATCCCAATAACCCCAATCCACCCAATCCCCCTCAAGAGTTGACACTTAGACAAATGATGGAAACGGATGTTACTCACACACCGCTTGCTATTGTTTATCCTGTAAACCGTCGAGGGATTGAATTGAAGTCAAGTTTCATCCATCAACTAACCAAATTCCATGGGTTGGATAGAGAAGATCCTCAAAATCATTTGAAGTCCTTTCATATTATATGTTTTAGCATGTTGCCCAACAATGTGACATTGGATGATTTCAAGTTAACCGCATTCCCGCTCACCTTGGAAGACAAAGCTAGAGAGTCGTTATTCAACTTACCACCAGGATCAATTCACACATGGCAAGAGTTACTCAAGGCCTTCAATAGAAAATTCTATCCCACCTCCTGCATTTCAAGTCAAAGAAGTGACATTTTGAGGATTCGTCAAGGGGAAAATGAAACATTTCATGATTTTTGGGAGCGCTTCAACAATTTGTGTACAAGTTGTCCTCAACACAATATACCCAAACAACTACTTCTTCAATAATTTTATGAGGGTATGAATGAAAAAGATTGGAGGATGATTGATGCTTCAAGTGGTGGTCACATCTTCAACAAAACCCCTCACGAGATCCGATTACTTTTTGGTACCATTTCTCAAAATTAAAGGAATTTTGGGACTCGAAATGACATGAAGAGAAATTCTACACAAGTGCTTGGTGAAGTTAGCAACACTCAACACTTGGAATCAAAGCTCTTGGATTTGACTAATGTTATAAGTCAAATGATGGTGGGAAATGGTCAACAATAGATGGTATGTGGTATTTGTGCAATGACGGGCCATTAGACGGATAAGTGTCCCACACTTGGAAGTGAACCGGAAGATGTGAATGCAATGGGCGGATATCAAGGACAACCAAGACCCATGGGATTTCAAAACAATTTCAACCCAAATTGGAGGAATAACCAAAACAACCCTTATCCACCAAATTTTTTGATGAGACCCCAACATCCACAATACCAATCCCAAAAACCTCCATATCCACAAAATTCTTATAACCCTCCAAATTACCAACAACCTCCACAACAAGGCCAATCAAGTGGTACCCATAAAATGAGCCTTCAAGAACTTGTCACTTCTCTTGCTCAAAGCCAAACCCAATTTCAACAAGAAACCAAGAATACTTTCTCCAACATTCAAGCACAAATGGGAGACTTGACAACCACTCTCAACAAGATAGAACAAAGGGGTAGACTTCCATCTCAAACCGAGAAGAACCCCAATGTGAGTGCAATAACTTTGAGAAGTGGCAAAACACTTGGAGAAAGCAACCCTAAAAGAGTTTCAAGAGAATAAGAAGATGAGGTTATTGTTGTTGAGCCTTCGAAGGTTGAAGCTACTCCAAAGAAACCGGTTGTGCCAAACGTTGATCAACCCGACTCTTCCAACAAACCCATCAAACCATTGGTCATACCACCTCCCTTCCCTTCCCGGTTAGCCTTTTCCAAGAAGATAGAGGAAGAAAATGAATTATTTGAAACTTTTTGCAACGTCCAAATCAACATTCCATTATTGAATGCTATTAAGAAAATTCCAAGTTATGCAAAATTTCTCAAGGATTTATGCACCAAGAAGAGAAAATTCAAGGCAAATGAAAAGATTCAAGTCAATGCAAATGTGTCTGCGGTTATCCAAAAGAAGTTACCTCCCAAATGCAAGGATCCAGGAATATTTGCTATCCCTTGTACCATTGGTGATTTGCATGTCGAAAGTGTTATGTTAGATCTTGGAGCCTCGATCAATGTGATGCCATATTCGGTTTTTCAATCTCTCAATGTTGAACCTTTGGAAGAAACGGGAGTCATCATTCAATTAGCAGAAAATTCAAGTGTGTCTCCAAGAGGAGTGTTGGAGGATGTGTTAGTACAAGTTAATCAACTTGTTTTTCCGACGGATTTTTATGTCATTGATCTTGAAGAGAAGACTCCTTCCAAATCATCTATGATCCTCCTTGGAAGACCTTTCATGCATACCGCTCACACAATCATTGATCTCCATAAAGGAAAGATAACTATGGAGTTTTATGGAGAAACCATTCACTTCAACATCTTTGAAGGAATGAGGTACCCTAGCAACATTTCTCCATTGTATTGGGTTGATGTGATTGAGACAATAAACAGGATAAGCCCTAATGTATACACAGACAAGATAATCATGAAAGACGATTGTAATCCTAAGAGGGAACCTCAAAGAAGATTGGATCCTCCAATGATGGAAGTGGTCAAGAAGAAGATAATTAAAAGGTTCAAAAGTTGCACAGAGAAGAAAAAGGCATTTCATGACAAGCACATAACCCAAAAACACTTTATTACGGATCGAAAAGTTCTTCTTTATCATTCGCGGTTAACGTTATTCCCGGGAAAATTACAATCTCGATGGCATGGACATTTCATTGTTAAAAAAGTGTTTGATCCTAGTGTGGTTGAAATCAAGAGTTTGGAAACAAGCCAAATCTTCAAAGTGAATGGGCACCATTTGAAACTATTTTATGAAGGCTTTGATACGGGAGAATTCGACAACGTAACAATGGAAACACCGATTTACGAAGGTTAACGGAAGCGGGGCTATGTCTTGGCAAAGACGTTAAATAAATGCATTGTGAATAAACAATATCCGTTTGAAGTTTTGGGTGTTTCTAAACTTGAATTTGGCCTAAAATAATCATCTAGAAGTCTTCTAGTGATTTTTGTGAAATTTGAAAATTTCCAAAAATTTGACTTTTGCGCGGGTGCCCGCGCAGACTTTGCGCGACCGACCCCAGCCGCACAGGTCCCAAGTTTCAAATTGCACCAACATGGGGTGCTCTCTGATTGCTACGCGCGGCCAGTTCCCCACCCGCGCAGCCGTTGCGCGACTGCCCCCCACCCGCGCAGCCGTTGCGCAACTAACCCCCAGCCGCGTAGATTCCGAGTTCTAAATTACCCCCACATGGGATGTATTCTGATGTGTGCGCGCGGCTGCCCCCCACCCGCGCAAAGTTTGCAAGGGTACCCGCGCAAATATGTCATTTCATAAGAAAATTTTGAGCCATTTCATATGCATCCTTTGCGCGACCAAGCTTTCATCCATGTGTATTTGGGCGGCCAAGAACTCCATCCAAGCATCATTATGTGACCCGTGTGTTGCTTCCATATCGTCCTCGCGTGCCTCCTCCACCTTGATCCCGGTATGATCCTTCCTTACTCTCATCCTAAGCATTGAGGATAATGCTTAATTTTAAGCTTAGGGTGAGGTATTTCTTATCTTTTGTTTTTATTGCATTTGGGCTGTAGATAGTTGCATCTAGACTAAGTTATTTAGGTCATTCATAAAAAATTGCATAAAAATTTCAAAATTTTGCATATTTTGTTTCTTTCTTTTCTAATTGTCATACTTTTTAGATGCATTCTAGGTTAGGTTCATGCATTCTTGTTCTCTCTTGTCTTCTCATCCCTACATATACCATAGCGCCGAGTCATAAGTATTGAATCATAGATTGGTCTCGGGTCTTGATATGGAATTCCTTGTATTTGATAAATGGGACACGTTTTGAGCCTCACATACCACATTGAGATCACTTGTGTAGGGGTCAGATGCAGGTAGCTTGATTGGGTCTAGGTGCGGAGGGATGTGGTTGGTCATCCCAATGTGTGCGAGCAAAGACTAGCCCGGTAAGGTATTTTGAAGACATTGAAGATATTGAAGACTCGCATCTTGGTTTTGGGGGGAGTACACCTTAGTACTCCCAAGTCTCGTCCGAGCCTTACTTGGTTAGATTTTCACCACCTTTTTAAGACAGGTTATTTTTTTATGAGTCTAGAGTAGATAGCTAGATAGATTTTGTTTATCACACCTTGCATTGAGGTGCTTGATGAACTTTGAAGTGGGTCCCCTAATTCACATCTTTTGGGACCAAGTTTTTTCGGTAACACCCATTTTTGAGTCATATCCCACCCCTTTTTAGTTGATCTTGGCACATTGTCAATGATCATTAGGTGTTCATGTTAGCCTCTATCTATCACTCAATTTTCACTATTAGAGTCATATGTTACATGGTGAAATTCCTTAGACCTTCCAAGAAGAAAGCTAAGTGGTTAAGAATGTGGTTTATAGCTTAAAGTGCCCCCACTAGGCGCATCTCTGTTTCCTTTGTCTTGCAGACCGCGACCGCATCCAGCCGTGATCTATTCGCCCATCATGTGGTTAAGAATGTGGTTTATGGCTCTAAAGCTGGGAACATTTTGAAGATGCGTAGGGTCCATTGAAGGACTAATTCTAACCATGTTGACTGATGTTGACCAAGTTCTATGGTATCTTTCTTTTTCCGTTTTAGATAGTTCATCCCGAGCTCATTTTTAGTCTTGTTCTAACTTGAGGACAAGTTAGGTTTAAGTTTGGGGTGATTTGATAGCTGATTTTATTTCCTTATTTTTATTAGTTTATTTTAGATTTTTAGATCTTTTTATCATTATTGCATTGTATTTTATTTATTTTTCTTTAGTATGGATCGTACCGGGTGCTTTTTATGTTGCATGAGGAATTTTGCAGGGTTTTGGAGCTTGTTGCGGTTGCGGGTTGAGTAGAGACGGGCTTAGTGGGATCCTGAGGCATTATTGGGCTTGGCGGAATCAAAGAAGAAGAATTGGGCTTTGAAAGTTATTAGCTTGGATTATTTGGGCTTGTGAAGATGGATCATAAATTTCTAATTTTGGGCTTGGAGCATCCATTTGGTGGCTAAATGATGATTGGTGGATTCAAATTACATGGACAAGGGGGGACCAAAGGAATCTTTGGTAGTGGAAGGGTGGAGTGGTGGAATGAAGAACCAATAGCATTTCAGCAACATTTGCACGGGTGGAATTTTCATCGCGCGAGTACCCACGCAACTGCGCCCAGTTTGGGAATTTTGGTCATTTGGTACACCATAACCTTTGGGGATCAGATCTAGAGGCTCATTCACGATTTTCCACCATTGGAGACCTGCAAGAGGCAATTTTGGGAGCTAGAAACCATTTCCTTTCATTTTTCCAAATCTTAGGTAGTTTCTTTATGCAATTAGATTATTGTTCTTGTTACTTTGTTGCCATGAGTGGCTAATACTCATATTTGGTTGACTTTGGCTGAAAACCAATGAATGTTTGTGGGTTTTGAAGGATTTATGTTGATTATCAATTTATTCCATGTTTATAATTCTAGTTTACAATTCTTATGCTTACTTGATGCTTTGATCATGAGCTTAGTATTTGATTGAGCAATGGTTGATTTGTTTCATTGATTTTGCATTGGATCATTGAATTTATCTAGAACAAAGGCTTTATGATGGTAGAAATCATCTCTAGCTTATGAATCATAGCTCCTTTATGGATGTGTAAGCATTTGACATCCTCTAGGAATTGGGGATTCCTTCATTCTTAAGGCTAATTGATTTCTTGGGATTAATTGCTTCAATTGACCCTTGATCTTGATTAAGTAGGTGTGTTGTGGGCTTCCCCAACCTCCATACTACCTATGAGGAATCTTGGCATATCATACTTCATGATTGCTATAACCAATTTGGGATGAAGGATAAGCTTTGTATTAGATCCTAATGAAAAAAACACAAATGTTCATTGTGTTGAATTGCCTTAGTTAACCAATTATTCTCAACCTTTGAGCATCTCATCTACTTGCTTAATTGCAAGGTTTTTAGTTATTCAAGTATTTTAGTTTTCAAGTAATCAAACATCCCCTTTTAGTTTAATTGTAGTTAGTTAGTTTAATTTCACTAGTTCTATTGAATTGCATTGGTGATTGAATACAACCATTTCCCCGAGGATCGATACCCCTTTTTACCATTATATTACGTTTATTTAGCAATCAAAGGGTGTAATTTACTTGGTGGGCTTGACATACCATCAACGCGATTACAAATCATCCCATGGCTTCAACTTATTGGGCATCACTGAAAAATCGGATATGTTCGCGGTATAGAGGCCGCAAAAATATTGCAAAAAACCGTTTTCGATGATTTTGCAGGGAATGTGGAGGCAGCAAGGGCTCAAGCCCCTATGGGTATGGATCAACAGCGTTGGAAGCTGCTATTGAACAATTTTTAACAGAACAACATCAAAAACGATCCGCTAGAAACAAAGAATGCCGGAAGAAGCAAGTAGTGAAGAATCGTGGAGGGACGTGCAGCTACGGTAGTGCTTGTTTCAAGAAAGTAAGTTACAATAATGTTTATTCAGTTATAACATATTTTTTAATGTTTATTCAAATATAACATATTTTGTAATGTTAAACATAATTTGAATAGACTTGAAGTATTTCATCGTGCGCATGTAAATAAAAAAGGGGAATTTGTTGATCCATTGGTTGAAGAGCAACATGTAAGTTATTATTACTTAAAAATGAAGTAGATTGTTGAATTTTTTTTGTTAGTTTTTAACGTATATTAACAATCTTTGTGAAAGACATAATTCTTAGTTGTTGAGGTTGCTCTACAGACTCATCACATAGCCGACTCTGGTGGTGATCCAGACACCATTGATTGGATCGCAATACTCGAAGGGGGCATGTGAAAGGCATTGGGCCTAAAGTTACGGGTACAAGTGCTTCATCCCAATGGCAGTCACAGTCATAAGCATCGCACCCAACACAGGTACTTGTTAAATTCTTAAAAAATTTGGTTGCTTTGTTATATTGTTAAGAACTTAATGTATTTGTAGTAATTTTTGGTACCTCGGTAGTTTCTTAAATTGTTATAGACTTAATTGATTTGGTGCTTTGATGGTTTGATAGTTTGTTGAATTGTTCATAACTTAATCTGTTTGTGACTTAATTGTAGGATGTTGATGTGAATGATTTTCTTCAAAACCCGGCATTTGTGACGGCCATTGGAGACATTTTTCGCTCGTTTAAAAACCAAGTCAACGAGGAAAACAACGATGGGGAGGACGGTGGGGAAGACGAAGACAACTAGTATTTCTTGTTTTATGATATGGAGGATGTTATTTTTGATTTGGAAAACAGTTTATGTATGATATATATTAGACGTTTGTTTGAGATTTATTAGATATGGTATGTTTGATGTTTGTTTGGAAAAAAGTTTATGTAATATTATATTTTTGATGTTTTTATATAATGTGGTATGTATTTATTTATGTATTTTTATCAAAACTGCATTTTATAATATATATATATATATATATATATATATATATATATATATATATATATATAAACTAATATTATAAAAAATAAGTTTTTTCTATAAAAAAAAAAAAAAAAAAAAAAAAAAAAAAAAAAAAAACACATTAGCAGCGACGCCTTTAGAGACGACTACTATCAATTGTGACGACGAGGACCTCCGGTGAGTATTGCCAGAAAAACTCCTACCGGTGGCCGGAATATTAATAGGGACGACACTATTTGAGACGACAGTGGTGTATTAGGGACGACAATTATTAGAGACGACAGTATTAGAGATGACATGGGGCTATTAGCTACGAGCCAATTGCGGCGCCGCATTAGTGACGACCCGTTGTCGCTAATAGTATTAGCGACGACAGACATGATCAATTGCGACGATTTTTGTCGCCGCTAAAGGTTAGTATTTTTGTAGTGATGATATAGTAGAAAAAAAAGGTAAATTGTAGTCCTAATTAGAGCTAACAAAATTGGCAGTATAGTTAGAATTTTAATTTCAACATGTTTAAGTTGAACAGGTCAATCCGGGTGATGAATGGATGTATTAGACGAATCAGATAAGTAGACATATTTGATGGATCAATTGGGTAAATGGATTTTATTGATGAGGTCAATAAATCAAAAAAAAATGTTAGAAAGACAGATGAATGGATCAATTGGGCGAATCAAATGGATTGGATAGGTAACCATGTCATCTGCAACAACAATTTTCTTATAAGATTTGGTTGCAACTAGTCAAGAAATATTTTGTAAATATTATAAAAATTCAACCGAAATTCATTGTAGTTGAGATCCACATATATTATAGGTTTTACTGCCCACTTTCCACATAATGCTACTTAAATTGCATGTAAACATACATCTTCCTCCAACATTTTTTCTCATTTCTCCTTCCACCACTCTCTTAACAGATTCACTAATATCTCCTACTCCCCATGCTATTGATATATGAGGCTGAGGATCCTGTAGTGTCAAATAACACAACATTATTTATGTTATAATCTCACATGTAAATCAAACAGGACTTATTAAGTCTCTATCAACACTAACACTAACTAACCTTGTAAAATTCAGGAAGATTGTGCAGCTTGTAAACCTCATTAACAACTTGAATCTGTTTCGTTACCTCGGTTACACCTCGCGTTGTATTTTCAACCTAAAGAAATTTACGTGTATGATCATCATTCACAAAAACTTCCCACTTGTTGAAATCAATCACATACTTGTTTCCAAAACATACAAAATAACTAAAAATGACTAATTCCAATTTTAAAAGTTTGATAGTGAAGATTGAAGACAAAATTAGATAGCTAGCCACATCATCCTTATAGCCATGTCATCCTTTTTTACTGGTGAAACCGGATAAAAAAATAGTTCAATACCATTTTTGGCATGTCAACATGGACTTTATACCTTAGAGTGCCAAAAGATTACATTAGGGACCTTTTAAAACAAAAGTGATGGCTATAATGATATTATCCTTTATTTTTCCTAGAACAACTTTACAAGTTTCTAAATCTATATATGTTTTCACTATATTTGTATTAACAAAATTTGAGAAAAATACAAAAATATTTTTGAGATATAATAAATGTAGTTCTGTTTGAATCAAGGTTGTCAAGATCGGGATCCTACTTAGGATCGATTTTGGGTTTGCAAGATCGGGATCGTAAGATCGGGATCGAGATCCTAAGATCCCACAAAATAGAATATAATTTTAATTTATAATATTTAATCATGAAAACTATTTCAAACATTTAGTTTTTCATTCAAAAGTTATAAAAACTTCAAAATATTAGTCATAAATTACAATAAAAAATGATAAATGGTAAATTGGTAAAGGATAAAAGGCATAAAGTGGTAAAAAAAAATTTCATTTGCAAAAAAAAAAAAAAAAAAAAAAAAAAAAAATCAAAGGAAGGTAGGATCGGATCGGATCTCGATCCTACGATCTTACCTGCGATCCTACCCCAAATACGATCCTTTTACAATCCCGATCGTTTTTCATACCTAGGATCGTAGGATCGTACGATCCTACGATCAGGATCGCGATTTTGACAACTATGGTTTGAATGTCAAAACATAGGAAGTATACCAGTAACTTAATTCATCATCGTAAACATGGAACTTACATTGGTACATACGTGAAGAATGAAATTTGCGAACTTGATCCTCATTTCGTCTAGGAAATGATAATATGCATCTCTCCATTGCTTGCTGACAATCAAAGTCCCAATCGTGATCCAAAAACCAACAGCCAATCCAACGATCATACATATCACTAGGATCCAATCAGTGGTATGATCAGATTCATCATCATTGTTAGTAGTTCCACTGGTAACAGGCTGACACGATGCAAGAGGATCCCCACTAAGTGCATTTCCAGTGAAACTAGTTTATTGAAGGTTTGAAGCTGACTTACTGTCGGGATTCTTCCTGTAAAAATTGTTGTATGATACATTCAACAATTTCAGACCACTTAACCCAGCCAAGCTTAAAGGAATCTCCCCATCAAGATAGTTCACACACAAATCAAAAGTTTCAAGCTCTGTCATTTCACCAAAAGTGTTGGGAATTCTTCATGTTAATCTGTTATGTGATAGATTCAGGTAGCGTAAGCCTGGAAGTGACACGAGTTCATTTGGAATCGACCCAGACAAGTTTTTATTGGAAAGTTCTAATGCTGTCACTTGATAAACAATGGTGCTATATGAATAAAATCGTCCCTTTATCACCAATGATATGTTGCCTGGTTGTTGATTCTTAAATCGATCATAGTCATCATACGCGGTGGGCTTCGTTTTTCCAGAAAAGACACTCATGTTTGTAAAGCATTTCAGTAGGGACCCAGAAAGATTGTTGTCAGCAAGATCAAGATTTGTATTGAATTGAGACCACATAATTCATCCGGGATTTTACCCTCTAACTTGTTGGAGTGAAGACTCAGAATTTTCAAACTTGAATCATTTCTTCCTATTGATGCTGGTATTCTCCCCGTGAGTTCATTTCCAGCTAGCTTAATAACCAACAAGCTTTTGCAATTCAGAAGGGACAGCGGTATTTCACCCGACAACTTGTTATTTCTTATGTAAATTGACTCTAAAGAAGATACCTTTCCCAAAGATGACGGGATTCTACCCGATAATTTGTTGTTCTCTAGGCTCAAGATTACTAAAGATTCCCAATTCATCCAACAATCAGGGAGACCTCCTGATATGTTGTTGTTAGCAAGATTAAGAACACTTATCTGTTGCGATTCTTGAATTCCAGAACGCAAGAACTGATCTAGAGACCCAGAAAGATTATTGGATGAAAGATCTAAGTAATACAAATCAAGTTTACTGAAATTACGAGGTAGCTCACCATGGAAATTGTTAGAACTTAGATCTAATACTGGTCCTGGGCCAAGAAAAGTAGTAACATCTCCCAATAATCCTGTAATGTTATTATGGGATATGTTGAAGTATATAGAAGGGAAAATACTCCAGATCCAATTCGGAATGGTGTCTGATATGTTTGTGTTTGCTAAATCCAACCCTATCAAGTTTGTTTGCGATTGAATCCATGAAGGAAAAAGTGGGCCTAAATTGCAAGAACCTATTAGCAACTCATAGAGTTGGAAAGGTGGAATCCAGTTATTGACTAGGTTAAACGCTAACTTATTGCCTCCAACCAACAAAGACTTCAAGGTTGTTAGATTGGCGAAATGGTTTTCCGTCACAATACCTGTTAATGAATTGTGATCAAGTATTAGATTACTTAGTTTCCCCAGTTTTCCAATACTTTCAGGAAGACTTCCATTCAATCTGTTGTACCGAAGATCCAAAATTTTCAACATCGATAGATTACCTAGCGAACGTGGAAGAATCCCTGTTAACATATTGTATCCAATATCAATGCTGGCCAGATTCTTCAATCTTGCTAGTTTTTTTGGGAGTCGACCAGTGAGATAATTGTGACTTAAGGCTATCAATTCCAGTTTAGGCGACTCACATTCACAAAATCTTTCAAGAAGCTCAGACACGTCTCCGGAAAAATGGTTAGACTGAAGATCAAGGGTAGTCATGTTACAAAGACTACTAAAAGATTTAGGTATCTCCTCAACTATATAGTTGTATGATAGGTCAAGATGAACAATATGAGACATGTTCTGAAGTGTGCCAAGAATTGGATCAGAAATATGGCAGCCAGTGACATCAAGAAAATGGAGGTTCCTTAAGCTAGACACCCCGTTCAATAAGGAAGAAGTATTTACAAAAGTGTTGGTTGAAACAAGAAGAGTCGTTAAAGAAGGCATGTTCTCAAAACCACCTTGACTTCCGAGATTTACACCACGGATAAAACAACGAGTAAGATCCTGTTAAACATCATCACTAGCCCAATAAGAACAAATATTATCTAGAAGAGTTTAGCTTGTTCTGGAATGTTCTAGAAGATTCTAGAACATTATGGAAGACTATGGAAGACTCTGGAATATACCAGAAGAGTCTAGAATACTCTAGAACGACATGGAAGACCCTGGAAGGTTATGGATCATTCTAGAAGACACTGGAGCAACCTAGACCCCTCCAGAACATGATAGAACGTTCTAGAAACATATGGAAGCATGTAGAGTATGTTAGATAGTTCTAGAGTTATCTAGTATGTAGTAAGTGTATGCTAGTATCTAGAACGTTCCTAAGAGGCCTATAAATAGGTATGGAGCTCATTTGCTCCAAACCATCCAAGAAAGCCTCAAAGAAAGCAAAGTGTATAGTAGTCTCACAAAGTGTAAGTTCTCCTTAAGTGTCTTAATAAAAGTCTTGTTGTTTCCCATATAAAGAGTCGTGTTCAACAGATCCAACATAGTTAATTTACGAAGACTGGAAACCCACCCAGGCACCAAACCTTCGAAGAGGTTATACGAAAGATCCAAGACCATAAGAGAAGTAAAACTAACTCTAGTCGGCTCGCTAGGAAATTGAGTTAAGCCACATGAAACAAAGTGCAGTTCTTGCAAAGAAGGTATAGTGTTAATCGCATGAAGCCAGTGATCTGAAACTCCAGTAAGGTTGATGCCACTCATATCCAGGTACTGCAACTGCTTCAGATTCTCTATCCATTTTAAATTCTCCGACTGAAGATAACCGTCTTTAAGATCCAAAAAACTCTGATAGATTCCCGAGTTGATGAGGAATTTCCCTCGAGAATTGCGACATTGAGATGTTAAGATATCTCAGATTCAGAAAAGAGCCAACGAATGATGGAATCGGGGTGAATCCAAAATCGTTGCAACTCAAGTCTAGATACCGGAGTTGTTCTAACTTTATCAAAGAAGGACTTATGATTCCTCCTAACATTTGGTTTGTATCATTAATGTCAAATGATGATCCAAGACAATAGCCTTGCCGATCAGGTAGTCCACGAAGGTGAATCTCGTGGACGTGATGGGTGAAGTTATCGCAGACCACACCGGACCAACTGCAACAATCGTCACCGAACCAAGAAGAGAGGCGGTTGGCACGGTCCACGAGGTTGTTCTTGAACTGGATAAGCACCGATCGTTCGGTGGCTATACATTTTACTTCATCTGAATTCTGATTACATAAACACAAGGTGAAAAGTGATGAAGCAAAGAGAAGCCAAAAGGCAAGTTGAAGAACAAGAAACAGCGACACGTGTGAGAGACTTCATGGCAGTGAAGATAATACAAAAGGTTGTGAGAAGAAAGAATTCTTCAAAAACAAACGGACCACTAAAATGAAATTTAGTCTCGATTAATAATCAAACCACTACAACCAAAAAATTTGTTGATTGTGACACTATGACGTAAATATAATATTAATTTCAAAGAAATTGTTTTATGTAATATTTTGTTTTTTTAGTGTTGTTTAAGGTATATGTTAAGATAGATAGAAAAAGTAGATAGGAACGAAATTTGCAATAGAGATGAACTTTCCTGGGAGAATACTAAATATGGAGCCTAGTGAAATTGGGGTCAAAAGTCAAAACTCAACAAACCAGAGTCCACCCTAAATTCAGTCAATGTGTTTTTCTTATAAAATGTAATATATGAATATAAAAACTGTAAGTATTTGATTTTATCATTTTATGGGTTTCTCGTGTTTGACAGATTTTTTGAGAACTTTTAATAACTTCAATAAGTTATTTAAATAAGAAAAGCTTCTTCGGAAGTATGAGATTAAAGTCTAAATTCAAAAATTACTTCAAGTTTTTTCTTTTTATAAGATTTTAAGTTTTAACTTTTAAATTTAATATAATTAACATATCTCAAAAGCTTACAGTTATATTTGCCCAATATTTATATAAACTAGAAAAAAACTCATGTTACGTAATGGGGTCAGGTTTTTTTTTATGTATTCTCATCAATTTAGTAAAAGCCAACAGAAACAATTTTGTAATTAGTTTTGTATATAGGGTCAAACCTGTCAAAATACAAAAATCTTATACATATGGATTGTATTTGAAGAAAAAACTTTACGAGGATTTTTTCTATAAATTAAAAAATTATCTAGAAGAGTTTAGCTTGTTCTGGAATGTTCTAGAAGATTCTAGAACATTATGGAAGACTATGGAAGACTCTGGAATATACCAGAAGAGTCTAGAATACTCTAGAACAAGATGGAAGACCCTGGAAGGTTATGGATCAATCTACAAGACACTGGAGCAACCTAGACCTCTCTAGAACATGATAGAACGTTCTAGAAACATATGGAAGCATGTAGAGTATGTTAGATAGTTCTAGAGTTATCTAGTATGTAGTAAGTGTATGCTAGTATCTAGAACCTTCCTAAGAGGCCTATAAATAGGTATGGAGCTCATTTGCTCCAAACCATCCAAGAAAGCCTCAAAGAAAGCAAAGTGTATAGTAGTCTCACAAAGTGTAAGATCTCCTTAAGTGTCTTAATAAAAGTCTTGTTGTTTCCCATATAAAGAGTCGTGTTCAACAATCTGGTATCAGAGCAAGGTTTCTTGATAGTGAGAACGAGTGATTCTTGTTGTATTGTGAGTAGTTTGTGACTCTGCAAGTTTAGTATCGAAACTAGCTTGTTTGGTATTACCGAGGTACTGCGAACACGATGGGTGATCTCCAAGTCGTCGGAGGAATCAAGAAACTCAACAACAACAACTACAAAACGTGGGAAACATGTATGAAGTCCTACTTACAAGGACAAGATCTATGGGAGGTCGTTGGTGGACGCGAAACTACGCCACCAGAGGAAGACGTTAATGGTGCTTTGCGCAAATGGAAAATCAAAGCAGAAAAAGCAATGTTTGCCTTGAAGACCACAATCGAAGAAGAGATGTTGGAGCATATTCAGGATGAGAACACCCCGAAAGAAGTTTGGGACACGTTTTTGATGCTTTTCTCAAAGAAGAATGATACAAGACTACAACTTTTGGAGAACGAGCTATTATCAATCTCACAACGTGACATGACGATTGCTCAATATTTCCACAAGGTCAAGTCGATATGTCGGGAGATTACTGAACTAGATCCGCAATCCGTCATTGCAGAAGCTCGAATGAAGAGGATCATTATCCATGGACTGAGGCCGGAATATAGAAGCTTTGTTACTGTTGTACAAGGATGGCCCGTTCAGCCATCACTTGTAGAGTTTAAGAATTTGTTGGCCATCCAAGAAGCTATGGCTAAGCAAATGGGGGGCATCACGCTGAAGAGTGAAGAAGAAGCACTCTACACAAGTAAAAGTCGGAGGAATTTCAAGCCACCTTCTAAAGAAGGATACAAAAATACTGACAAAAGGAAGAGTCAACCAGGAACATCACAACCATGGACATCTCAAAAGACCGACAATAAGAGTTCTCGGGGGAGGATGTTCGAAGGTAACTGCAACAACTGTGGAAAGTAGGGCTACATGTCCAAGGATTGTTGGTCAAAGAAAAATTCTATGGAAAGTAATGTCGTAACTTCCAAAAAGGAAATAGAGGATGAATGGGATGGTGAGGCATCATGTGCCATAGAAGAAAACAAGTTGGCACTTATGACAATGATGGGAGAGCATATCAACTATGAAAATGACTGGATCATTGATTCAGGATGCTTCAATCACATGACTAACGATCAGAACAAACTACAAGACGTGAAGGAGTACAAAGGGAGTCGCATGGTACTTACAGCCAACAATGCATGACTTCCAATTGCTCAGATTGGAAAAACGACGATCATGTCTGGTAATAAATCTGACATGGTGTCACTACATAATGTGTATCACGTGCCAGGTATGAAGAAGAACTTGTTGTCGGTATCGCAACTAACATCGTCAGGCAACTACGTCTTGTTTGGCCCACAAGATGTGAAGGTCTATCGAGATCTTAAAATATCAGAAAAACCAACAATGGAAGGATGAAGAGTGGAGTCCGTCTATGTGCTCTCCGCAGAGTCTGCCTATGTAGATAAGACATGTAAGAATGAAACAGTAGATCTATGGCATGCACGGCTGGGACATGTTGGTTATCACAAGTTGAAGGTAATAATGGAGAAATCCATGCTCAATGGCTTACCTCAACTTGAAGTTAAAACAGATGTTGTTTGTGCTGGATGTCAGTATGGTAAAGCTCATCAATTACCATACAATGAGTCAAATTTTAGATCAAAGAAGCCACTAGAGTTAATTCACTCAGATGTGTTCGGTCCAGTGAAGCAGACATCAGTTAGCGGGATGGGGTACATGGTGACGATCATTGATGATTATTCGAGATATGTATGGGTTTTCTTCATGAAAGAAAAATCTGAAACATTCTCAAACTTTCTAGAATTCAAGACAACGGTCAAAGGAGAAGTGAGAAAGAAGATTTGGTGTCTACGCTCAGACAATGGAGGAGAATACACCTCGGAAGAATTCAATCGCTATCTGAAAGAATGTGGTATACATCATCAATTCACATGTGCCAACACACCTCAACAAAATGATGTAGCTGAGAGAAAGAATCGACATCTTGTAGAAATTTATCGAAGCATGCTACACGCGAAGAATATCCCAGGAATATATTGGGCTGAAGCAATGCGAACTGCTGCCCATGTGATCAATAAACTTCCCCAACCAAGGTTAGGTTTCATCTCACCATTTGAGACACTATGGAACATGAAACCTACTGTTAGCTACTTCCGAGTATTTGGTTGCATCTGCTATGTATTTGTACCTAGTCATTTACATAGCAAGTTTGACAAGAAAGAAGCCAGGTGTATATTTGTTGGATATGACAATCAAAGAAAAGGATGGAGGTGTTGTGATCCAACAAGCGGAAGATGCTACACTTCAAAAGATGTAGTGTTCGATGAAGCATCTTCTGTTGGATTAGTGTCTAAGTCCATAACTATTTTGGTATGTGAGTGCAAGCAAGCATTGTATCAAAGTTTATCCGTTCCTTTTATCCAAGGTAGGATAAAAGCGATATCTTTGGGCCCCTCGATGTTTTAGTGATGACATACGTAAATGCATGCTCTGCCGGGCTAGGGCTAATTTTATTTGTTCAGTTAGTCTATCGTCATAAATCGGAAATCGAGATATAGTACAAAGAGAATGATTTGAAATCATATCTCATACGATATCTAGAATGGAGGAATATATGATCCCTTATCTAAGGACACGCGTATCTGATATGATCAGAGTTGACAGTGGCTTTGGAAAGCTACGATTGCAGATCAGGATCTGAAGTCATACGTAGAATAGTTGTTAGACTTATCCAAGTGGGAGACTGTTGGATTAGTATCTAAGTCCATAACTATTTTGGTATGTACTTGACCCGATGGTGCATGGTCCTTTTGGGTTGCCTTCACCAAAGCAACTTGATAGGATGAATTATGGAGAGTAAGGATTAAATATGATTTATTAATGTATTATGAGAATAATATATTAAAGGAGAAATCATATTGTTTAATTAATATTAGTCAATAATTAATTGGTAATTAGTTTTGTGACTAAAAGAGATTAATTAAACTTAAGGGACTGGAATTGTAATTATAA
This sequence comes from Lactuca saligna, assembly GCF_052625555.1. NCBI lineage: Eukaryota > Viridiplantae > Streptophyta > Magnoliopsida > Asterales > Asteraceae > Lactuca > Lactuca saligna. Next base: position 10,784,785 of record NC_136424.1, on the reverse strand, counting down.
GATAATTATAATTTGGGCCATGGATTGCCTTATATTAAGGGATGGATGAATTCTAATGGGAAACCCATAAGGAAATCGTCCATGGGCTTGATAAAAGGAGTCTATGGGTTGCTTAGGGCTTAAGCATCCAAATTAGGGTTTCCTTGTTAGATAACCCTAATAGCCCAACTATATAAAGACCCCTTAAGGCTCAAAAACGTGGCTAATGATCTTTATAGGGTTTCTACACGTTTTTGGCAGCCTTCATCCTCTCTCCTCTTCATCCTCTTGCTTATGGTGTTTGTGAACCATTAGAGGAGTGACACTTGTGACTCTAAGCATTCCAAAGTCAATACAAGGAGATTTGGGATTGTTATTGCTACATAACAATCAAGGTATGATCTTAAACCTAATTACATATTAATATGATTACTTATAGTCTTGGATTCAAAGCATGTACAATAGAGAAACCTAGATCCGAGCATTAGGGTTTGTATGAGCACATAGGATGTCTTATGACCAAAACCCATCAGTGGTAGCAGAGCCTAGCTTGGTTTCAGTTGTATTGATGCATTGTATAACTGAAAAATTCGATTTTTTGGATTGTGGAGGCTGGACTCGCCGAGTCCATGGCTGAACTCGCCGAGTCCATGCCCGACTCAACGAGTCAACTCGTCAGATAATGCTTATCTCGAGATTTCTTGCTGTTTTTGCATATGGATAGTTACCTTATCATGTTAGATCAATATAAATCCGATTTTATGATATATATGACTATATTCTTGATCTAATTAAAGATAATTATCAATTAACAACATAATTGTTTCCTTATAAGATAATTGATTAATTATTTTGAGTAAATTGATAAATTGTTTTGCAAGAAATCATTAAACAAATCAAATATGGATAATTATGTGATTAAATGTTAATTTAAAATTATTTGTTATTTGATCCTTGTTGTTATGAAAGGTTTCATATTTTCCCCTTAAGGTTTTATAGTTTAAATTTGAACCCAAAAGTTTTGGAGTTTTGAAATTTAAATAGTTAAAACCCTAATGTTTTGAAAAAAGGTTTCAAAACTTGCCCTCAAGTTTTGGAATTTAAAAGTTGATTAAAAGTTTAATTAGGAATGTTAAATTCTAAAACCCTAGTAATGTTTTGAAAAGTTCAAATCACACCCTTATGGTTTTATTAATTAATTAAGGAGTATAATTAAAAGAGGTTTAATAAATCCATAAAAGTTTAGGTTAACCTTTTAATTGAATTAAAAGTGTAATTGTTAAAGTTAACCATATAGTATTTTAAAAGTATAAAATACACCCTATACTATATATAACATTAAAAGTCTAACATTCTATATATGTATAAGTAAAAGTCAGTCTTACCGTTAGTAGGTCTCATTCACGAAGCTGGTCTATAAGGGGTGTTTAAGGAAATTGCCTATAAAATGGCGATTGAATGGGTATCCACTCTTACCCACCGCACTCTTGACTAGTGGAGGGTCGTTAGCCGAACGGGTAGGATAGGACGAAACCTTCCATTATAAGTATAATGAAATACAAAGTAACTAAATGTTTTTCAAATTCCCAATCTTAGTTACTTAGGCAAAAGTGAATTGATGCAATTCCATGAAATTACACTTTGTACCCTTGCGAAGACGTTAGTGGAGCGTGTGTGGTTTACCCGCACACTAAATGGTTCTAAGAAAAGGTAGCAAAGGGTTACTCAATGTTTGTCATAGTTCGGTGGAGCGTGTGTGGTTTACCGGCACATCGAATAGGTGATTGTAACATGTGAGGGCACCATGTAGTTTGCATGGTTATTCACACCCGCTTTGTGATCCTCGGCATCCCAGTCACAAACAAGAGGGGCATATCGAGATTTAAACATGCCATTGAAATGTTCAATGAATCTCAAAGGATCTAGGAGTTTTCATAGATTTAAAACTTAAATTTCCTTTTCTTTTTTCATGGTGGAAACTAGTGAATCGTCATTCACTTACCTTCAAATGTTCTGCGATTTGGGTTACGGCATCCCTCTCCCGAGTTGTAGGATATTGTGTTGGGTCCTAGCCTTGGAATTTCATTTGGGTGATTTCCCAAGGACTCAATCAATCAACTAACTTGAATTCGTTTTTCTCCCGATGTCAAAGTTCGACAATTATGGTCATCTCAAATCCCGTGGAACAAGCATTCCACATGAAGATGATATTCCACGATTCGATCGAGGAACAAGAAATCATGCTTCACTTCCTCCTCCTCCTCCAATTATTCTCCCTAACCCACAAGATTGTAAAATTGAAAGGTTCAATATCACTCAAGCCCTTTTGGCAAGTAAACATAAAGAGGGCAAGTCGGTGTGTGCACACGTCTTAGGGATGAAGTCACACATTGATAGGTTAAGAATGATGGGATCCGTTGTCGGTTAAGCGATGGCTGTTGATTGGGTTCTTCAGTCACTTCCTAACTCATATAGTGAGTTCGTAAGAGAGTACTATATGATGAACTACGACGTGACCCTTATAGATCTCACCTATATGCTTATTGTTGCTGAATCTGCAATGATTTGGCGCAATAGAAAAGCAAAGTTGATTGGTGAATCTTCCTTCAAGACCTCTATGGATATAGACAATGGCAATGAAAGACATGCAATGATCGAAAAGTTTGATCATAAGAGAAAGGCGATGTCTGAAGTAGTTCCATGTGTTGTTCCAAAGGAGTCAATTTGCATTTATTACCAAGAGAAGGGGCATTGGAGACGAAGTTGCCCTGTTTACCTAAGAGATCTAAGAGATGGGAGAGTCAAAAGTATGACTACGCTTTAAGTAAGAATCCACTATCTAACTCCATTAAGTTCCTATTCATTGATTCTTAATACATGATGTGATAAGATTGCATTTGAATGTTTTGAAGGATCGGTGAAAAGAAAGGAAGCTTGATAAGAGAGCAAGATGAATCTAATCACAAGAGATGGATCTCGATCTCATGGACTTGAAGATTGGATTTTGAGCTTAGATAGTTATGATAGAGTTGTTAAAATTTTCTTTTTACATAGTTTTCAATAGATTTTGCATTGTACGGACAAATGTTTTTCCGCTGCTTTTATAAATGAAATAAATTTTGTTTGACTTATTTATTTGTTTACATCCTTGCAATGAAATCGTTATGAAAATTGATGTTTGCATATTTCTACAACGAATGGATATGATTCTTAGTTATGTTATTTATGGAAATGTCAAGAATTTACCAAATAGGGAGAGTTTTTCATCGCCCAAGTTTCAATTGGACAGAAACTTGGAATCACGCAACTTGGTTGCATGATGACTGAGAAATTTCATATTTGGAAATTAGACTAATTCATTGACAAAGTGTCAAGTGAAGGACTAGGAGATCGAGTACACAAAGTTGTGTGTTGATCGAGTTCACCATAAGAGTAACAAAGATATTCGTCATGATTTACTAAAGGCTTAGTAAATATGATTACACTTACAAGATTAAGTGTACTTTTGAATTGATTAAAGGGTTTAGATCAATAGCAAAACGAATAAGAAGAATCAAGTAGGCAGAAAGATAAGAGTTTCTCCATTCTAAGAAGAAGGGAGAGTAGCTTTTATGATTTATGATAGGTCTTAATGATTAAGAACCATATCTCAATTGATCCTCTAAGTGAGTCTTGGTACAATTGTATGTCCAAGAAGAGGAATCAAAGATTGATGAAATGGTCAAATCAAGAAGACAATCATACTTCGTTCCAATAACAAGTCTTAAAGCTAAGATTGTGACAATGAGTGAAAAGTATTAAAGGTTTATAACATTCATCAAATGTGGAAAGTTGTGATGTCTTAGATAAGACAAAGACCAACTATGACCAATTTATGAAGTGTTTTGATACAAGCTACACTAACTCTTGAAAATTTGTTTGTCAAGAAATGTTTATTGACAAAAGAATCTTATATGTCAAGGAGTCAGTGGGAGTCTTAATGGTCTCGAAAAGTTTCAAGAACAAATCAAATAAACCTTATCGATCATCACTAGCACACGAGTTGAGGTTTACAACCTATCGTGAAGACATTATTTTGTTTCTGTGCCAATCCAATCGAGTTAATTATGCATGTGAGTCCTATGAGTTCTCATTTGAATGCGTAAAAGGCAAGGACCTTGATCAATGAAAGGTGCATTGATAGGAAAAAGGTAAGATGCTTAACTACTTGGAAGACGTGGTGGGCAGTTGTGCTACCATAAGGCAAGAAATCAAGATTAAAGGAAGTTCGATCCATATGAGTTTGAATTTGTCGTAAACCTTGATTTTAACAAATTCACATGGATAGGAACACATACACCGTTTAAATCTAAGTGTCATAAGATTTCCTCCTTCATGAAAATGATTGTGAGAAAATGCTTTCACTAAGAAAGATTTTAAAAGATAGTGATTGTAAAATTGCATTCTTGAATTCGATCATGGTTACGGCATCCCTTTCCATAATTTGAATTGTGAGGTTTGGCAATTAGTCTTAATTGTTAAGAAACACATATGAACTATCTAAGGCAAAAGTGTATAAGTTCAAGAAGTCTTGATAAAAGATTATCAAAGCACTAAGTATTAAAAACATGGACTTAAGAAATTCAATAGGTATTGTCTTTCTGGAAGTTAAGATGTTTATGTATACATCTCGAAGCTAGTGGGAGCATAAGTGTTATGTTTTATAATAATCACCATGATAGTGGGAGCATAAATGCTATGATTGTATGATTATTAAGGCAAGTATTGCATAGTTGGCAATATTAATTATAGAAAACAAGAGTCATACTTTGTAAAGTTGTAAGAGTTGAAAGGTTGTTTTGCTATAATTAAGGGAGAGAATATTATGCTTCATTTCAAATCTAAAGGATTAGGTTGTGAAATGTTAATAAACTTAGTCAAGGGTACATAGTGTGTTCTTAAAATTTCGATTATGATTACGGCATTCCTCTTCACAATTCAAATTTTGAGAACATAGCAAATAAAACATTGTGCGTCGTGTCCCATACGCTTCGGGTATAGGATCGATTGCAATCGATTTAATGTTTGACCATTCTAAAATTTTCCAAATGTCTAGTGCATTTAGAGGGAAAAGGGACTAGAATTGGTTTTGACTAAAATAATTAAACAACTATCAAAGGACAATCCAAAGTTCGACGAGGATTGGTCGCTTGTGAGTAGTTGGAAGTATAGTATTGGAAATTATGGAAATGTTTCCATATTGGATGAACAATATCGACATCATTACGAATAGATAAGATTCTATTAAGAAATTAGTTGTCATATGGAAAATATGGAAGCGTGTCCATATTGGGAAGTAAATATTGAAAATCTATGTCTAGATTAGAAACTTTTATGCAAAAGGATGTTCAAAGGAATGTACTTTGAGAGAGAGACATCATATCTAAGGAATTGTCTTGTAACAATCTCCGATAGAGGACTTTGTAATATTATTGGCAATAGTCTTTGTGACTTTAGTGCAATGACATTACGAAAGGATCGTTGCATAAAGTGTTAGAATCTAGCATATTCTATAAGTAACAAGAATTTGATATTCTTACACTTAAGAAAATGGATTTGGAGTTGTAAAATGAGAAGGATTGGAAACGTGTTCAATTTGTCTATTTCACAAAAGTAAGAACCATAGGTAAACATTGTGTGCACGCCAGGAGCATGGGACAAGTGTTGGAATTCAAGTAAGAAGTTGATTACCTGAAACGACAAATAATGAGTAATCGATATGGTGATTAATAAAACGTGTTTTGTTTATACTCAAAGGTTTGAGGCCATATGGGATTAGTATTATTCTTGTGTTTCACTTTGCATGTTTTGACTTCCAGAATAATTGAGTTTATTAAGAATAATCGAATTATTCAAACGGGCCACAGTCGTTCATATGTTGGAAGTAGATATGAATGAAGACTGTCGTGAATTGGTGTGTGGATTGTCTAGAAGAGTATTAGACATAAGCAAATGTTTGCTGCAACGTTCATGAGTGCTTATGAATATGATTTGAGCATTGGATTAAACCCACGCTCACTTGGATCACTCCATGAATTGTATTACGAGTGATTAGTGAGATGATAACATCCTATATTCTTGAAACCGAGATGTGTGAGTTGTATCTTGGGAATCGGTTGCACATTGATAATATGTAAACGCACCAGTAACTTGGTGTTATAAAACATATTGTTGTGTATGATTTGGTTAGTGAGTGCAAGCAAGCATTGTATCAAAGTTTATCCGTTCCTTTTATCCAAGGTAGGATAAAAGCGATATCTTTGGGCCCCTCGATGTTTTAGTGATGACATACGTAAATGCATGCTCTGCCGGGCTAGGGCTAATTTGATTTGTTCAGTTAGTCTATCGTCATAAATCGGAAATCGAGATATAGTACAAAGAGAATGATTTGAAATCATATCTCATACGATATCTAGAATGGAGGAATATATGATCCCTTATCTAAGGACACGCGTATCTGATATGATCAGAGTTGACAGTGGCTTTGGAAAGCTACGATTGCAGATCAGGATCTGAAGTCATACGTAGAATAGTTGTTAGACTTATCCAAGTGGGTGACTGTTGGATTAGTGTCTAAGTCCATAACTATTTTGGTATGTACTTGACCCGATGGTGCATGGTCCTTTTGGGTTGCCTTCACCAAAGCAACTTGATAGGATGAATTATGGAGAGTAAGGATTAAATATGATTTATTAATGTATTATGAGAATAATATATTAAAGGAGAAATCATATTGTTTAATTAATATTAGTCAATAATTAATTGGTAATTAGTTTTGTGACTAAAAGAGATTAATTAAACTTAAGGGATTGGAATTGTAATTATAAGATAATTATAATTTGGGCCATGGATTGCCTTATATTAAGGGATGGACGAATTCTAATGGGAAACCCATAAGGAAATCGTCCATGGGCTTGATAAAAGGAGTCTATGGGTTGCTTAGGGCTTAAGCATCCAAATTAGGGTTTCCTTGTTAGATAACCCTAATAGCCCAACTATATAAAGACCCCTTAAGGCTCAAAAACGTGGCTAATGATCTTTCTAGGGTTTCTACACGTTTTTGGCAGCCTTCATCCTCTCTCCTCTTCATCCTCTTGCTTATGGTGTTTGTGAACCATTAGAGGAGTGACACTTGTGACTCTAAGCATTCCAAAGTCAATACAAGGAGATTTGGGATTGTTATTGCTACATAACAATCAAGGTATGATCTTAAACCTAATTACATATTAATATGATTACTTGTATGCTAGAATTAGGGTTTATAGTCTTGGATTCAAAGCATGTACAATAGAGAAACCTAGATCCGAGCATTAGGGTTTGTATGAGCACATAGGATGTCTTATGACCAAAACCCATCATCTTCATGGTGGTCATCAGAGAAGAAAGTATTATCATACTCGGAAAATATTGAAGAAGTTTTAAACAAAAGATGGGGGAGCAAACTGCACACATTTGGTCAAGTGTTGATACACCTGAAGATCCAAGTGACACGGATGTCATTGAGAAAGAAGTAACTCAAATAAGTGATGCCAGTGAAAGGGAGACGCCGCCTCCACAACTTCGAAGGACGGAAAGAATCCGAAAGCCTAATCCCAAGTATGCTAATGTGGCAATTTTAGAAGACGGTGTTTAAGAGCCGGAGACATATGAAGAACCAATTAAGAATAAAGCTTGGCAGAAGGCAATGGAAGAGGAAGTTACAGCCTTAAAGCAGAATCAAACGTGGGAACTGGTACCAAGACCAAGAGATATAAAACCCATTTCCTGCAAGTGGGTTTATAAATTAAAGCGACGCACAGATGGATCAATTGAAAGATACAAGGCTCGTTTGATGGCTCGAGGGTTCTCACAACAATATGGAATGGACTATGATGAAACATTTTTTCCAGTGGCGAAGATAACTACTGTACGGGTGCTGCTAGCTCTTGAAGCTAGTAAAGACTGGAAATTATGGCAGATGGATGTGAAGAATGCTTTCTTGAATGGAGAATTAGACCGAGAGATCTACATGAACTAACCAAAGGGATTTGAGGATGAATTTAATCCCAATCATGTGTGGAAGCTGAGAAAAGCTCTTTACGGATTGAAGTGGGCACCAAGAGCCTGGTATGGTAAGATTGTTGAATTTCTAACCCGAAGTGGTTATTCAGTTGTACATGTAGACTCAAACCTGTTCGTCAAAGAAAAAGAAGGGAAGGTGGCAATTGTGTTTGTTTATGTGGATGATTTGATCATTACTGGGGATGACGATAAAGAAATCCATCAAACAAGAGAAAATCTATCGGTGCGATTCCAAATGAAAGAGTTGGGGGAGCTTAAACACTTCTTGGAGTTAGAAGTTGATCGTACAAAGGAAGGGTTGTTCCTCTGCCAACAAAAGTATACAAGAGATATACTTCAAAAGTTTGTCATGTTGGAGTGTAAGCCAGTATCAACACCAATAGAGCCAAATGCCAAGATATGTGCTCATGAAGGAAAATAGTTGGACGATGGAACGATGTATCGACAACTAGTAGGTAGTCTTATCTACCAAACTTTATCTCGGCCTGACATTGCTTATGTAGTTGGAGTTATGAGTCGATACATGCAAAGTCCGAAGAAACCTCATTTGGAAGCTGCCCGACGAATCTTGAGATATGTCAAAGGTACAATTGACTATGGTCTCTTGTATAAAAGAGGAGAAGATTGCAAGTTGGTTGGATATTGTGATGCTGACTATGCAGGAGACCATGATACCCGAAGATCAACCACTGGGTATGTGTTCAAGCTTGGGTCGGGGCCAATTTCATGGTGTAGTAAAAGACAACCAACCGTATCGTTGTAAACCATATAAGCGGAGTACAAAGCAGCGGCCATAGCAGCTAAAAAAATTACAAGGTTGGTACTCCTAATGGAGGACTTACATCAAAAAGTTGACTATGCAGTACCACTTCATTGCGATAACCAATCTGCAATTCGGTTGGTAGAAAATCCAGTATTTCATGCTAGAACAAAGCATGTGGAAGTGCATTATCACTTTATCAGAGAGAAAGTCTTGATGGAAGAAATTGAGATGCGACAGATCAAGACCGATGACCAAATAGTTGGCTTGTTCACCAAAGGGTTGAGTACTGGAAAATGTGAAGGTTTTTGCTGTCAGTTTAACATGGTACTAAGAATGGGGGCTAGTGCTGAGGGGGAGTGTTAAAGATCATCACTAGCCCAATAAGAACAAATATTATCTGGAAGAGTTTAGCTTGTTCTGGAATGTTCTAGAAGATTGTCGAACATTATGGAAGACTATAGAAGACTCTGGAATATACCGGAAGAGTCTAGAATACTCTAGAACGACATGGAAGACCCTGGAAGGTTATGGATCATTCTAGAAGACACTGGAGCAACCTAGACCTCTCCAGAACATGTTAGAACGTTCTAGAAACATATGGAAGCATGTAGAGTATGTTAGATAGTTCTAGAGTTATCTAGTATGTAGTAAGTGTATGCTAGTATCTAGAACCTTCCTAAGAGGCCTATAAATAGGTATGGATCTCATTTGCTCCAAACCATCCAAGAAAGCCTAAAAGAAAGCAAAGTGTATAGTAGTCTCACAAAGTGTAAGTTCTACTTAAGTGTCTTAATAAAAGTCTTGTTGTTTCCCATATAAAGAGTCGTGTTCAACAGATCCAACATAGTTAATTTACGAAGACTGAAAACCCACCGAGGCAACAAACCTTCGAAGAAGTTATACGAAAGATCCAAGACCATAAGAGAGGTAAAACTAACTCTAGTCAGCTCGCTAGGAAATTGAGTTAAGCCACATGAAGCAAAGTGCAGTTCTTGCAAAGAAGGTAGAGTGTTAATCGCATGAAGCCAGTGATCTGAAGCTCCGGTGAGGTTGATGCCACTCATATCCATGTACTGCAACTACTTCAGATTCTCTATCCATTTTAAGTTCTCCGACTGAAGATAACCGTCTTTAAGATCCAAAAAACTCCGATAAATTCCTGAGTTGATGAGGAATTTCCCCTGAGAATTGCGACATTGAGATGTTAAGATATCTCAGATTCGGAAAAGAGCCAACGAATGATGGAATCGGGGTGAATCCAAAATCGTTGCAACTCAAGTCTAGATACCGGAGTTGTTCTAACTTTATCAAAGAAGGACTTATAATTCCTCCTAACATTTGGTTTGTATCATTAATGTCAAATGATGATCCAAGACAATAGCCTTGTTGATCAGGTAGTCCACGAAGGTGAATCTCGTGGACGTGATGGTTGAAGTTATCGCAGACCACACCGGACCAACTGCAACAGTCGTCACCGGACCAAGAAGAGAGGCGGTTGGCACGGTCCACGAGGTTGTTCTTGAACTGGATAAGCATCGATCGTCCGGTGGCTATACATTTTACTTCATCTGAGTTCTGATTACATAAACACAAGGTGCAAAGTGATGAAGCAAAGAGAAGCCAAAGGCAAGTTGAAGAACAAGAAACAGCGACACGTGTGAGAGACTTCATGGCAGTGAAGATAATACAAAAGGTTGTGAGAAGAAAGAATTCTTCAAAAACAAACGGACCACTAAAATGAAATTTAGTCTCGATTAATAATCAAACCACTACAACCAAAAAATTTGTTGATTGTGACACTATGATGTAAATATAATATTAATTTCAAAGAAATTGTTTTATGTAATATTTTGTTTTTTTAGTGTTGTTTAAGGTATATGTTAAGATAGACAGAAAAAGTAGATAGGAATGAAATTTGCAAGAGAGATGAACTTTCCTGGGAGAATACTAAATATTGAGCCGAGTGAAATTGGGGTCAAAAGTCAAAACTCAACAAACCAGAGTCCACCCTAAATTCAGTCAATGTGTTTTTCTTATAAAATGTAATATATAAATATAAAAACTGTAAATATTTGATTTTATCATTTTATGGGTTTCTCGTGTTTGACAGATTTTTTGAGAGCTTTTAATAACTTCAATAAATTATTTAAATAAGAAAAGCTTCTTGGGAAGTATGAGATTAAAGTCTAAATTCAAAAATTACTTCAATTTTTTTCTTTTTATAAGCTTTTAAGTTTTAACTTTTAAATTTAATATAATTAAATATCTCAAAAGCTTAAAGTTATATTTGCCCAATATTTATATAAACTAGAAAAAAAAAACTCATGTTACGTAATGGGGTTAGGTTTTTTTTTATGTATTCTCAACAATTTAGTAAAAGCCAACATAAACAATTTTTGTAATTAGTTTTGTATATAGGGATCAAACCTGTCAAAATACAAAAATCTTATACATATGGATTGTATTTGAAGAAAAAACTTTACAAGGACTTTTTCTATAAATTAAAAAATTGCAAGGACTAAATCTATTAAAATATAAAAAAATTGTTGCAGGGACTAAATCTATCAAATGTATAACATTTGTTGTAAGGATCAAATCTACCAAAAGATTTTGTAAGGACTAGATATATCAAAATATAAAACATTTGTAGAGATTAAATCTAACAGAATATAAAACCTTTGTTCCATGAACTAAATATGTCAAGGACTAAATTTGTTAAAATAGAAAACTTTTATTAAGGGATTAAATCTATCGAAATATAAAACACTTGTGGCAAAAATCCAAAAGTTAAAAATGTCATTGTTCATAATCACCATGAGAATTATAAAAGTTATATAGCTTCTGTTAGTAACTTCCAGTTATAGCTACATTTTCAAACTATATTTTTTTTTTATTTGTAAAATATGACCTAAAAATGCAACATAAAATGACAATATAACATAATTTTCTAAGCCTTTAATTATTTAATATCATGCACTGGTCTTTTGTACTGTTATGAAAAGTAAAAGTTAAACTCACAATAAATCAGTATAATGAACGTCTTTTCGTAACAGGAAATATGTTACGATTTGATCCACTTGTATAGAGAGAGATACAAAATTGTCACTTTATGTGTCTAAAAACATTGTCCCGGTCTCAAGTTGGGAATTTTATTTAATGGAAAAACTTATTTTCAATTATGTCCCACCCATAGTGTTTTTTTCTACACGAGCCAAGTAGTCTGACAGACATCTTTTTATATAGTATTAAAAACACAACACAAAATGATATCATATTTTTATTTTAATAACACGAAATTAATCTAATTAAAAGCCGGTATACACAGAAATATAACAAAATAAAATATATTTTATTTAATTCATCCTTAATCATATAAAATACAACAAACACATGATATAACAAAATAAAATATATTTTATTTAATTCATCCTTAATCATATAAAATACAACAAACACATGTCAAAACAAAAACCATAAGATACAATTCCATGTTGTTTCCACTTAGGTCATGTTTGACATACTAGCTAAAAAGCTAGTTGTTAGCTGAAAAGCTAGTTGTTTAATAAAAAGCTAACTGATAGCTGAAAAGCTAGCTGATAAAAAATAACATTTAATAAAACTAACTGAAATATATAAAATTACATAAAAGAATATGTAAGAGTATGTGTTTCTATAATTAATTAAGGGGTGTATTTAAATTTTTTTTAAAAAGCTAGTCTAAGGGGGTGTTTGGATTAGATTTTTAGCTTATTGCTTATAGCTTATTTGTGGTGGAAATAAGCAATAAGCAATAAACATGGGGAGGGATGTTTATTAAAATTAGCTTATTTAGCCTAATAAGTTGGATTTTATCCAAACACTTAAATTAGCTTATTGTGGGAATAAGCAATAAGCACCTCGAAAAATAAGCTAGCTTACCAGCTAGGTGTGGCGCGCCAAACACAATCTTAAACCAAATATAAATTCGAATTTCACTTTCATTCCGTGTTTTCTATTTTCAGTGCCACAGCTTCGCGGGAGGTTGCTATTTTTTAGTCATGACCAAGCAACTTTTCTTTATATTTTGGGAAGCGTTGAAATGAAATTATTTTAATTGTATATATCTACTTTCCCCTTCAACTTTGCATGAGTTAGGAAATATTTTGTAAATATTATAAAAATTCAAACCAAAGTTCATTGTAGTTGAGATCCACATATATTATAGGTTTTACTGCCAACTTTACACACAATGCTACTAAATTTGCACGTAAACATACATCTTCCTCCAACATTTTTTCTCATTTCTCCTTCCACCACTCTCTTAACAGATTCACTAATATCCCCTACTCCCCATGCTATTGATATATGAGGCCGAGGATCCTGTAGTCTCAAATGACACAGCATTCTTTATGTTATTTATAATCACATGTAAATCAAACACGACTTATTACAAACTAACCTTGTAAAATTCAGGAAGATTGTGCAGCTTGTAAACCTCATTAACAGCTTGGATCTGTTTCGTTACCTCAGCTACACCTCGTGTTTTATTTTCAACCGAAAGAAATGTACGTGTCTGATCATCATTCACAAAAACCTCCCACTTGTTGAAATCAATCAAATACCTGTTTCCAAAAACTAAAATTAAACTAAAACTTATACAAAGTTTGATGTTGTAGATTTTCAAGGGTTTAAGGTTGACACCGTTTCTGAAACTGAAGTTTTTGGCGAAGCATTGCGACCATTGAGTCTATTTGATGAACACGAATGGGAACAGTTCTTCCAAGACTTATGTGAAATTCCCTCCCTAAGGCAACTTGTATTAGCTTCTCTTCATCTTTTAGCAGCATAGATAATGGAACATCAATATCCACAACATGAAGATCTGGTATGAGTGAAGTGGCTTTCTTCAAAAACAGGGCCAGCTCTTTCTTTCTTTCAGATGGTATAAATACTATAATAATATAACTGGTTTATGTCAGACAATCTCATTAAGAACAAATAAACAGTTGCAATGTAATATTGTCAATGAAGCAGACAGTGCTTTAAAGATCAGGAATTTGACAATAAAAACCTGCAAACCAAATACTTGCTAATAATATGTTGTAAAAATCTAATAAATTACACAACTATAAGTCAAATCTCAACTTTTCGTGTCAACAAAAATAGAGTATAAAACAAAGACTTTGAACTCACAGATCACGACTTCTAAATGTCAATCTTAGTTTATGTAAGAAATTTTTTCCCAATCTTTGAATCCCCTTTCCCTGTAAAATTGGCAGGAATTTCCTTTTATGAATGTCCCATACTGATTCACAGATTTCAAACATTTTGATTTTACTGATTTTGATACACAAGGTCCTCATTTTCTTTGTCAGTTTATTCAGAATTTTTAGTAAAAGACGTCCATCGATCAAGTATTTTGTGATTTTAAAAGTCAGAGTTAGAAATGTAGGAGGTGTAGAATGTTTCAAACTGTGAGGCAAAAATAGAAAAACAAGAGAGAAATGAAACCTGGGATGTAAACATGTAATGCGTAATTGCCTTCGATGTGAGGGAAGCTCCGAATTCTACTGGCCGAATTACGCTGCAAGTAATCGAACGTTCCTGAAAAGAAACCAAAACTTATCATAAAAATCCGAACGCTCCAAGCTCCGATTTTTTTCGTGTCCTTGCTTTTTAGGGTTTATGTACAAAAGATGGACTTACCGGATGAATTGGGAGGGTTAAGAAGGTCGATAGGCGGTGGAGGAAGAATTGATGTTGGTGGTGAGTGGTTGTCATCGGAAGCGGCAACCGGCGGTTGAGAATCTGATTCTGAGTCGGAAGAAGTGTCGCCGTACGACGCGATTAGTGCCTCCATTGCCTTGGTCGAGTGTAGCCGGTAGCGCACGAACAACACCGAATATGTAATTTTACGTTTTTGGAAGTTTTAAAAGATATACTTTCAAAATCGTAAAACATATATTTATATATTTAAAAATTAGGTTACAACCCAACCACAGGGAAAAGATTTATAAAATATTTATGTTATTAATATGATTTCAGTTTTTCTTAATAACTTTTGTATTGATTATTTAAAATTAACATATATATTCATTTGAACATTCGATATATGTTATGTATGCGAATGAAATTTAATATAATTTTGATTTATAAACCAAAATATAAATTTGAATAGAAGGAAACAAAAATATTTTACATATGAAAATTAAAAAGTTATATAATTATATAAATACGTAAAAAGATTTTGTTAAAACACAATTTTTTTTCTTTAGATGTTACAGAAAAAAATATTAATAATCATTTTGAACCACAAAAACATACTTTTAAATCTTCCACATCTATCCTCTCATTCTCTATCAAAAGGCCAAAAATACGTTCATAAAAGTTTCTTTTAACAACTCATACCCTTAAATCAATAAATTTATTAATTTATATAAGTTGAATTAATCACCAAAGCTAGAGTTAAATAGTTTCATCTTTTTTTTTCCTCCTAACATAGTTAATCAATTTAAGTGAAAATATGAAATTTCTATGATTATAAGAATTCGTCTATGTGTTTATCAATTTCTTATAGTCAAATCTAAAATTGAAGGATATTAAGGTGCTGTTTGATTTTCTGAAGCAAAAATTCATGAAGTCTGCGGACCACTTCTGCAACCCTCTGCAGTAGAAGAGGTGGACCAAACGGCTGCAGACTATAATAAGAAGCGTGTTTGTTTTTTTAACATCTGCATACTGCTGCAGATATTAAAAAATTAAAATAAACTAATTTTATAAACCGAAAATAGCTTTTTAATACGTAAAATTTAATAATGTATAACATTTCGGTAAAAATTAATGATATTTCAGTAGAAAAGAATGATATTTCAATTAAAAATAAAGATATTTTAGTAAAAAATAATGATATTTCATCAAGAAATTATCATTATTGAATATAAAAAAATGAAAAATAAATTCAATAAGAATAAACGAAAAAAAAAACAGCCAAAAATGTGAAATAAAATTTTAATAACATATAATCAAATTTTCAGCAATAAAAAAAGAAGGAGAAGATGTTGGAAGAGGCCGTACAAGTGTTGCGTCAAACAGAGCCCGCGCAGAGGATTTTGACTCAGAAGACTTCTAAAAAACAAACAACTGCGAGATGAAAAGTGTTGTGCGTGTGCTGCGCCGCGCAGCAGTACGAGGTTTGAAGAGGTTTTTTCCAAAAAACAAACAGCACCTAAGGGAAAAAGTGTATATCAACACCAAGTTTAGCAGTAAATGTCATCAAGTGCTTCATTTTTCAAGACTTGACTAATGTACCCCTCTCTATATAAATGATTTCAATCTACTCGGCCTCTTCTTAATATCTTTTTTGTAGCATTCTTAGCTGATAAAACAAACAACTTCAATTTCCAGATCCAAAAGATAAAAGTAGTTACAATCGTTAGATAAGGTAATATGGTAAAGTAAAAAAAACGACATTGTTATAAACTTGTTACACAAAAGCAAACACACATCATATACTATTTTTTTTCAGTACATAAATAAAAGTTTTTAGAAAGTAGAACAACATTTAAGGATATGATTTTTATTTATTGTCTAGTCTATGTTCGAAATCGTCTAAAAACCCATTTTCAAATGTAGAATGCTATAAATGACAATTTTTCAGAAAGTAGAATGTTATAAAAGAGTTTTTTATTTACCATGATCTGCATATGAGTTCTAATAAATAGCAAAAAATAAAAAACAATTAAAAAACTTCTTCAGGTTGAGTCATTGAATGAACATTCATATCAACTCCAACAATTATCACCAATATGACCAGGTGCTTTAAAACTTTGGTTGTTTTAATCCAAATGAACAAAGAGAAAGAAAGACCAGAACTCAATGGAGCTCCTTACAAGATACACCTACAAAAATTGTTTAATACTTGTAGAATACATCAGACAATGTACCATTTTTTACAAAATTAAAACAAACATGGAAAGTACCCCTTTGAGCAAAGTAAATAGAGAACCCCAAATACTTCCATCTTTTGTGATTTACATCTTGTAACATGGTCGTACCCAACAAATGAAAGTGTCATACCATATAAATTGCATCATCTCATACAGTATTACTTTTAGTTCAGAAAGAAAAATGTAAAAGTGGAAATGTGCTTATTCCCAGTTATGTTGTTCACCTAAACTTTAATCATGAGAAAAGATTTACATGAAGACTGAATATCAATCGATCTACCAGAAAGAAGCTTTAAAACCTAAAATACAAACAAAAAAAATCAAGAAACAAAGTGCATGATGAAACACCAGAACCTAAAAACCTAAAAAGATCTAGAAACCTCAAACACAAAATCTAGATTAATCGCAAAAAACTGATAAACAAAAAAATACCCTATAAAAATTAAAACCTTAGCCTAATGTTATTTCCAACAGGTCACAAGAATGTAAAATGTTATAGTAATTTGAGTCCCTTCCGATTTGAAATAGCTTCATCCCTTAATAGTACATTACAAATTAATGTAAAACAAAATAAACAAATAAATCAAGAATGGGTAAATCGCACCACAAATCATGAATATGCTTGAACCCTTGTTTCGTCTTCTGTAGGTCTGTATACCCATCTTTTAAAAATCCAAAATATACTTGATTACTAACTTTTTGGGTTAGCCTTCCCCGTCCCTTGCTTTTGGAATTTGGAGCAGATACTGGAGATGTGAGATGTTGACCTCAATATAGCCAATATAACAATTATATAATTCAAAAACAAAATAAAGGCTAAAATTTTGTATACACAATCAAGTACAAATTTTTATGTATTTATTAGAGGCTAAAAAGCAAAAATCAACTATCATATACATCTTGAAGAGTGTAACATATTAATTTCAAAGCAACTCCATTTGAAAGCCTACACAAATACTGATCTATAAACTTAACATCATCTTCCATTGTCATGCATTTACCAAATTCAAGTAAATACAAAAAAAAAATGCAAACACATATCTTTGTTTGCATATTAAAAAATGGGTAAAAAAGAACCTAAAAACACCTACAAATAACTTTCAATTACATCGGCGGGAGGGGGGGGGATGTTTGTTGACAATCTAACTGAAGAAACGAACCACGTCCTTTACTTTCTCCCCCACGCCCATAAACAGTAGGAAAATCTGCAAGAATTACAAATGAAAAAAGGAAATTAATCTTCCAAACACTAACTATCCAGTGGAAGATGAGCGGGACACCGTCCGGGAAGATAAAAAAACGTAAATCATTGAATAATGAAAAAAAAAACAGAACTGAATTCAAATCAACTCAAAATCTTAGGGTTAAAAACACAACCAAAAAGAGCAACACTTGAGAGAGGACGGGGACATCGGTGAGGGAAATATATGATTAAAAAACTGAAATTAAATTCCCCATTTTATTGTAATCTATCTTTAATTTCCGGAGAAAAGTAGATGAGAATAGAAGGTTTATTTTAAATTTGAACACGTATCCAATTTCCAAAGTCAAGAAGGCGAAATCGGAGGAAATTGAAGCGTGATTTAGGGAGTAAATAGGTTAGCCGATAGAGCTTGGGGGTTTAAAAGATGAAGGGCATATTAGGTAGTTTACTTTAAAATTTCTTTAGTGGAAGAAGATGACATGTAGGAAAAAGAGTTTCTTTTATTAAGATAGGGGATATGTTTTGGTCATTTTTGTCACTTATTTTTCGTTTTGTGTTTATTTGTTCACTAAACTATTTTTAAGTTTTAAAAGGTCATCAAACGTTTGGATTTGTGCTCATTTAGTCACTTAACTTTTGGTTTGGTCACATTTAGTCACCTAACTTTTAAAATTATGCTCATTTAGTCAATAAACTTTTAAATTTTTTCAAAAGTTTAGTGACTAAATGAACATAATTTTAAAAGTCAGGTGACTAAATGAACACAAATCTAAAAGTTAAGTGGTTAAACCAAAAGTTAAGTGACTAAATGAACACAAAGTCAAAAGTTTGATTACCTTTTAAAACTTAAAAAGAGTTAAGTGACCAAATGAGCAAAAACTCAAAAGTTAAGTGACCAAAAATGACCTAAACATTTAAAAATATGTTTTTAAGCGTGAGAATAAATAAAATACGCTTTAAAAAAATATATGTTTTTAAGTCTATAAATATGATTTCGATGTGACCTTTAAAAATGTTTTTTAATCTGTAAAAACGTATTTTATATCTTTATAAATATAATTATAGCTTTAAAAACGTAATATATCTTTATAAATATAATTAATTTGTGCGTCTATTACATCCCCTCGAGATCTATTACTTCCTCTCGAGAACATCATAGCTAGCTAGCATATGCTATTACTACTGGACTGGGGGACTTGATGACACGTCCCTCAAAGCGGGCCAGAAGTAAGACAGACCCCGACGAGGAATTCCCAATGAGGCCTGACCAAGACCGACTCGGCCACCCTGGCTACCAGGAACTTTAGCGGGGTGACCGCACAAGAGCCCCGCCTTCGCCAAACGTTGTCCTTCGCTACAGTCCAAAGATAACGGCTCCAGGCGACAAGAAGCACATCCAGAGCATTGTCGTTTGGGCCAATTGTTAGCTCTGACACTACGAGGAACAAGATCTACCAATAAGGACGGCGGATCTTGTCGGGATCGCAAGTCCTTG
Source organism: Lactuca saligna (assembly GCF_052625555.1). Taxonomy (NCBI): domain Eukaryota; kingdom Viridiplantae; phylum Streptophyta; class Magnoliopsida; order Asterales; family Asteraceae; genus Lactuca; species Lactuca saligna. The sequence goes on along the minus strand of NC_136424.1, from coordinate 10,765,319 downwards.
TCCCTCATGCGTATCGAGGAAGATCCTCAGTATAAAAGGACGTTTACCCTGTCTTGATGGGTAAGATATCATTCCCGAATCCTTAACATCCACACTCATTCACTCTACTGACTTGACCGTCGGAGCGTTTTTTCAGGACCTCCTCTCATAGAGCGGTTGACGGTTTTCCTTTCCTTGTGACCTTTCAGGTTTCTTTCCGACGATTATTACCAGCAGCCTAAGTGGTTGGAGCCTAGGTCGCATCATTTGGCGCCATCTGTTTGTGTGACAACAAATACGCAAACCCTTTCTCTTTCTCTTTAACCTAGCCACATGACAAACAACACAACGGGCGAGTCACCGAAACCAGCGCACGGCCTAATACATCCGATGGCATTGTTGGAAGCAGACAACATTCCAACAACACCATCATCCAGTGGCCCACCACCTTTTTTTTGTAGCAGCGCCATAATTCGGTGGCCTGCCACCTTGTTTTGTAGCAGTGCTATCATCCGGTGGCCCGCTACTTTCTTTTGTAACAACGCCACCATCCGGTGGCCCGCCATCTCTTCTCACAGAAACCATATCGCCGGTTGTAGCCCATAACCAAACACCACTACCCATACTGACCTAATGTAACATCTTGTTTATTGAGTAAATATAGATAAAATTGATGAATGAATAGTCACCCTAAATCCATATTATTTAACGGGGTGTTAGTTTTGGGGAGCCAAATCTTATAATTTGAATTATCCGGGGGTTAAAGTGTAAATTCGGGATTTATTTTGTAAAGATTTTTAGAATACGAGGGTGTTTGGTAAGTATTTGACTTATTATGAAAGGATTTTAAAAACTAAGGGTTGTTGGGTAAAAAATGGATTATAGTTGAAAGGAATTTCTAAAATTAGGGTAGAAATGGTAATTATTGGACTTCATTTGAAAAAGAATTAATGGGGAGGGACCAGAATTGGATTATAGGGCATACGTTTGATTTAGAGTCACGGGATTAAACCCGAGACCTCCGTACCAGTTGAAGATGCGTCTCAAGGGAACCCTAACCCTAATTCTTCACTAGCCGCCACCATGAGGAGACCTTCCAACCACCGTCGATCTCCTTTCCGGCGAAGCCAAGGGGGTTGCGAGCCCGAGTCGGCCACCACACACATCCAACTGCCATGCCGCCACCAAAACATCACCGCCAAACCCGCTGTCGGATGTCGTGGGTCGTCGGAAGAGCCACCAAGACTGGTGACAGTAGCCGTGTTCGTCATTGATGCGTGACTTGAGTACTCTCGGTAAGATAAACCACCCCCAATTCTTCTTTCCTCCTAATTACTCGACGTTGGTGTAACATACATGTTAATAACCTTGTATAATTATCGTGTTTTGTAAGCTTGATAGCTTAAAAGTGAATATTATCATATAATATATGATTTTGAGCGTTGAGTTCTAACAATATAGTTTTATGAAATTTGAAGTAAAACTATGTTTAAAATCATTCGGAAAGTGATGGGAAGTCTTATGTGATTCCAATCAAAAAGCCAATTATCGAAATTAATATTTAAGTTATAAATTATCTCGTTAGAAACGTTTAGGCGAAAACCTCATCGAAATCCGAATTATAACGAAGAAGTTATGACTTATCAATATTTCGCAACAGAACCAGCACGACACCGTATGACGTAAAAAGTGAGTTTACGATAAACTAATTTTTAGCTTTAGTAATCTAAATGAAAGTCGTAGTATTCGTTAAACCGAGAACTTTCATAAAAAAACGTTCAAATCTAACTTCATATGAGGAAGTTATGATTTTTCTAAGATTCGACATAACAGTGTACAGCTCGAAATTCGAATTTTAGATCGAACGATTTTCAGCCGACACAATCTAAACGAGAATCGAATATCTTGTCGATTGTAGTTCAACGGTAAAAAAACAAACGTAAACGGACGTCGGATAAAGAAGTTATGAATTTTTAACAAACTTTTCCTGTCCTGATCTGTTAAAAATATAATATTAAAAATGAATTCAAAATTAGCCGACAGAGTCTAAACGGAAGTTGTAAAGTTTAACTGCGTGGATATAAAGAACGTCAAAAATGGAGCTCGTATGCAAAAGATATGAATTTTTGAAGTTTAGACACAAACTTCGAGGAAAGTCGTACGCCCAACGTACTATAATTACGCCCTGCGTACTCGAAGACTAGGTTCGGAGTCAACCACGTTGCCTTCCTTCGCATGCAGGCATGTATTAGCCACGTCCGAAGCTCAAAAACCGAGCACATGCCATGTTTACTCGTACGCCCGCATACTACAAGCGTATGCCCAACGTAGTGACTAGTAAAGGAGTACGCCCCGTGCACCTTGCTAATTACACCCAACGTATTAAGATGCTTCGGACACTATAAATAGAGTGCGAGGCTGTCCGATTTAAGGTTACAAAATTGACACTTTTACACCCTCTTTCATCCCTCAAACTACCCTAACACCCCTCGAAGCCTCGGAAATCACCCCAACACCCGAAGCAAGCCCCAGAGCACCCGAAGACCCAAGAAAATAATCTTTTCAAGTTAAAACTCTGCCCACACCCCGGTTTCATCAAAGAAAGTCATTTTTAGACACGTAGTGCTGTCCAAATTATCATTTTATCATTCGGTTATTTTGCGGTGAGTTCAATATAGAGACAATTGTATGTTATGTGTTATATGTTCAATGTGCTTTCCTATGTTATTCTGGTTTTATACCATTGATCATGTAGAGCATGTCTCGTGTAACGTTTAGTAATGGCTTTAAGCCTTTGGCCATGTAGAGCATGTCTCCTATTATTCTGGTATTAGTTTTTATGCCTTTGGTCATGTAGAGCATGTCTCATATCACTTCTGGTATTGGCTTTGTGCCTTTGGCCATGTAGAGCATGACTCGTATAACTTTTAGTATTGGCAACGGGCTAGGTAAGGCTGAATGCCTGTATATTCTAGCAAAATGATAATCATAAATTGTTTATTTTCTGCCTCACTTGGGCTGAAGTCTTATTGATGTATATCATGTTGAAATTTTTGTATCTCATTGATTGTAAATCTTTGAATCAAACAATTGATTGATATGGAAAGATTGCCATATGATACACACACACACACACACACACACATATATATATATATATATATATATATATATATATATATATATATATATTTGTTGTCTGTCCCTCTTTGCTTCTATCATATTGTTATATATATCGCATAGCGTTATATTGTAACTGTTATTTAACTCACTAAGCGTCATCCGCTTATCCCTCTCAGTGTTTAACTATTTCAGATGATAAGCATCCAGTATAATCATTTACTGTTGGAAGATGTAGAATAGTTAATAATATCACTTTTGTACTTGGTGTATAAACTCCTGGGAAGTTATGTAATATATATATATATATATATATATATATATATATATATATATATATATATATATATATACATTTATTAAACATCAAAATATTATATTTGTCCAACTTAATTTCTAAAAAATATATTTACACATCATAAAATGTTAAAATATCATATATAATTTTTTAAACATCAAAATATAATCTATATCATTTTTAAATATCAAAATATGATATATGTTTTTAAAAAAAAAATCAAAATATCATTAATAATTATTAAAATATCCTTTATGTACGATATAACAATATTCAATAACAAAAACTAAACAGTCAATGTATATATTATAAAGAATGATGAAGATGAAATGTTTTGTTTGTAAAAAAAACGACATTCTAATAATTTAGAAATAGAATTTTCATTATTATAAATATAAAGATTATATGGTTGAAATTTTAATTATTATAATAATAATTCTAAGATATAAAAAATAATTATATAATTATAGAAACATGGTAAAAAGATGATTTGAATAAATATGATATTTTGATAGTTTATAAATGATATTACATAGTATTAAAAAATTAAGTTGAACTAATATGATATTTTAAATTAAAATATATATATACAAAATTCTCTTTTTTTTTTTTTTTTTTTCGTTAGATGTTATTGTCAATATTGTAATACGAATAATTTTTTTTTTTACAAGTGATAATTTATTACTAAATTAGTGGGGGAAATGTTTAAACGCCAGCACACTGAACCATTAAATTTTCTAAGGTAAGAATCAAATAGATAAGTGAAAATATATCTGTAATATACTTTTATTAATATAAGGACAAAACATATGTGTAATTTGAGTCATTTGTATTTTTGAAATGGAAAAATACGTTCTCACAACGTCTTAAAAAGCCAGCTTTTTTCAAACTTGCAACCCCACACACAAACTCCCTCCTGGCCTCTCCTCGTGTCCTCCCTCCTCGCTCTGCAGTATAACCGCTCGCTCCACTCTCTAGTGTGCTGTGCCTGCCCCAAATATTCTCTAACCTTACTTTCAAGTAAGAATTTTGCTTGAATTCCGCTGTTTTTTTAATGATTTATCTATCTTTGATTCCTACATCTTTGTAGACTTCCATTTCTTGACGAATCGTCATGGATTTCGTGTTTAATCTTTCATTTTTCGCGTTGTCCATGTACCGATGTGATTGATAATAGGATGTATCTGCTAAAAACTTCCGTTTGCAATCAACAATGGCGGTGAGGATTTTTTTTTCTCCATTGTTGTCTGCATCGATATCCGTGCTCACACGGATGCAAGAAAAAAATTATAGAGCGTTTAGTTTTTTTTGTATAAATCCATTTGTTCTTTGTTTAAGGTTTTTAAGAGCATTTATGACAAATTTAATTGAGGAGATCGTGTTTAAAATTTGAAATAATTAGTTGATCGGTTCTTGTTTGTTCTGCGCATTAGTTAGATGTTGATGATCTATGAAAGCCAGCGGTTACATCTTCGTATAATGATTACTAACGGCTGTATTGATTAACTTTGGTCTGTAAATTGTGTTTTAGATTGGTGTATATGTACAGTCGCTGACATGCAAAACCAAGGAGTTTTTGTTCTTTGTGTGAAGTTTAATCGCAATTATTTCTGAAGTTATCGTTTACTTACTGTAGCATCTTCTTTCCGTTCAGATTTCTTACGAACGTAACCTCAAATTGAAGCTTCAGAAGCGACAATGGCGTTCCCGAAGGAGACATCTCAGCCTGTCATTTCTATCAAACGGCCATTAGATGATGCGGATGACTGTGAACTTGACGAGTTCAGAAAACCTAAAACGGTGGTGCGGAAGTATCCCCCTCCTAAGATCAGAATCGGAGTAGAAGCAGTCCGTGATTTCCCTCCTGGTTGTGGAATCTTACAGGATTCTGATGTGAGTAAAGTAGAGAAGAAGCCATCGAAGAGATTAGAGAATGTTGAGCACTCGACCTCCCATGGCAAGGATAAGGTGGTGAACTCTCAGTCTTTTGAAGATAATAAACTCAATAGCTGCATTAAACCTAAAGGATTATTAGGGTTCAAGAAACCATCTTTTGGCTCAAGACAATCTGGTAAAGTGAAATTTTGGGATCCCACAAAGCAAGTGGTCCACGATTTCCCTCCTGTTTCTGGGATCAAACCAGAAAGGAAGCCTCTGAAGAATTTAGACAATTTTGACTCAGATCTCAAGAAGCTGAACTCCATTGACAAGGTTAAGTTGGTGGACTGTCATCCTTTTGAGAATAATAAACTCAAAAGCTTTAAACCTAAAGAATCAGGGATCCACAACAATCCAACTGGTAAAGTCAAATATTGGGATCCTACTTCTTCAAACGATGGTGATACTGAAATCTCAAAAGACACCACCACTGTCACTGTGGTATCACGCAAGGAACAAATTGAACAAATTAGGCGTGAAAAGATCCGTGAGGCAATGATCATGTTTGAAACAGTTTACACTCAATTATTCCAAGAAAACGGATCAAAACAACAGGGAGAAAAGATTGCTCATTGGAGAGTCCCCATGGAGGCTGCAAAGATTGTCAAACAAAAGCTGAAATGGATGAATGCTGACAAGGCATTAGGTCAAATCCGCGGTGTCCAGCCTGGCGACAGGTTCAAATTTAGGTCACAGCTTCAAATGGTAGGTCTTCATTGTCAATCACATTGTGGTATAGATTACACCAAGATCAATGGGAAGAATCTTGCTATAAGTATAGTTGATTCTCATCGTTACTCAAACGCAAGTGAATCTTGTGATGTGCTGTCATATTGTGGTGAAGGTGGTGGTGGTGGGGTTGGGTTCTTTGGGTCTAAGCGACAGGTGGCGCCTGATGATCAAAAACTTGAAAGAGGTAATCTTGCTTTGAAGAACAGTATGGATGAGAAAAGTCCTGTTAGGGTGATTAGGAAACTTGTTGGAGTTGGAAAGAACAACACTGATGTGTTTGTGTATGATGGGTTGTATACTGTGGAGCATTGTACACAAAAAAGAGGTTCAGAAGGGAAGATGGTGTTCATGTTTCAACTACAAAAAATGCCTGGTCAACCTCAAGTTCAAAAAAAGGTCAATGCTTTACACCATCATTCTACCTTTCAAATGCTTTAGTGATGAACTATATAGAGTTAGTTATATGCTATTGTTGTTGAACTATAGTTGGAAGTCTATACTTGTTTTAGGTGATGATTGAATCTCACAAATGCAATTTTGACATAATATTCTTCGGCTTTGTTTCTTTTAGTGCGACTTGGTTGGATTCTATTTCCTTTTTAGGTAAGACGTTTAAATATCGTCAACCCTCAAAGGAAATTATATATGATAGCAATAGTTTTCTATGGTTTGTTTATAATCGAGGTGATACATACTCTATCGATTCCTTTACCTCTTCGATGTGCAATTAATTCCAAATAAAGATATGTTAACAAAAATCTAAAGGAAAGAATAATCAAGGAAGAGTAAATCCTAAAGATGGTTGTTTGTTATTAACAATTGCATATATTGTAGGTTACAAAACATGTTTGTAAAAAGGGTTTCTAAAGATAGATATGCTTTACTACATCGATTTTTGGTGCATATTAGTACATGATGTTATTAATTTATTAATTGGAGTGATAACTTGTAAGGGTAATAAACTTTACCCGATGTTTTTCGTGCATACATATGACCATTAAACTTGGTTATCATGGCTACAAAAGAGAAAAGACGAATGGGGTTAATGTAGATTTTCGATTGAACATGAATTTTTCAGTCATCTTCTTCGGTCAAGAGGCGAGTTATGTAGGCGTTGGTTGGCTGGAATGGTGTAGGTGGTGGTAATTGGTTCTTTAGAGAGAAATATGAGGAAGGCGGTGGGTTGGATCCAACTGAAATCGTAGTTCTTGAGAAAGAAAAAAAAGGAAGATGATGGGTATATAGTTAGGGTTAGATGTTTTTTTAATCGTTAAAGTATTATTTTAAAATTAATACCACTTTTTGCAACAAAATGAAACCATAAGAACCAACATGTAACAAAATAAAACCACAAAAACCAATAATACAATAAACTTAAACCATAGTTTTTGAAATCATTTAATGTTGCCTACAAAAAGTTGTATTCTTAGAATCATTTAATGTTGTCTATAAAGTTGTATTCATGACGAATAGGTTTGTTCATATAATTTTAATTGAAAACGGAAATTATCCATGTGGTTTGGTTAAAATTGCATCTTTTGTCACAAACTTTTTTTTTCACTCATACTATCCTTGTGGTATGACTTTATTGCATTTTCTCTCCATGAATGATTTTTTTTTTAATTTATATTATTGCTTTAGTTATTATTTAAAGGCTTTAAAAAAAAGAAACTAAAAATTATGGCTCACCCTTTCCTTCCAATTTCTCTCACTCTCTCTCATACACATACACATATTTTTCTTTTCTCTCATCTTTTAAGACGCTAAAATAATCTAAATCACTAAGACCTGAACAATAGCCACCCACCATACAATGTTTAAAAATAAGTTTAAACTGGCTGGCCGAACCTGTTAGACCGGAAACTAGAGAAGGAAGTCGTTCAATCAACACCGGTTTTATATCTATTTAAGAACTAGAATAAACTCGATGGTTTTTACGAAAAACTAGTTGAACCGTTTAAATTGAATAAAAACATACGGATTTGAATCATTTTGCATAACAACTTTTGTTGAGTTTTTCACAATTATTTAGATTTCGTTGAATAAAAATACATGGTAAATATTATAAAGTTTTTTTTATGTGTTTGTATTCATCTAAAACTATATTTTTTTTCCATATTATACTTTATATTCTTTTTGATGTATGTGGATTGATGTAAACTTATGATTATGTGTTTTTTTTAATGTATTTGGATTGATCTACCACTTGTATTTATGTTTATTTTTAATATTTAAACTTATGGATGTCAAAGTCTTGATTTATGTATGTGTGTAATAAAATAAGAAAAAATATGAAAATTATAGAAACCGGTTGACCCGACGGTCAACCGGCTAAACTGGAAACCGACCACAATACCGGTTCAACTAAAAAACTGATTTTTAAAACATTGCCACCATCTACTAGAATTGAACAACCTCCACTAAACATAATTAGGCCGCCGTTGTCCTGCATGGCAATTACACATAATCGCACCGCCGTCGACCTCCTCTTACCCCTTTATGCCTCGATTTGAAACTAAATGTTGAAGGAAACCTTCATCCTAACACTTTGGTTGTTATTTACGATTATACTCACCAGTTTTGATCTATCGCCACAGTAACCTCCTTATCCCTTCATCTACTTTGGTTTTGCTCTATGTGTGTGTTGGATTTGATGTCTAAGCCCATAACTATAACTGGGATGTACTTGACACGATTGTAGCATGGTCTTTTTGGGTTGCCTCCATCAGTGCAATTTGATAGGATGGACTTTTGAGAATAAGGTTATTTATGATTTATTAATATATTATAAGTATAATATATTAATTGAGAAATCATATTATTTAATTAGTATTGATCAAGAATTAATTTGGAATTAATTTTGTGATCAGAAGAAACTAATTAAATATATGAGGATTGATTGTGTAAATCAATCATTCTTATAATGTGGGCTAATGATCCATAGTTATTTAGGATAGGCTAAACCATTGAGATAATCCATGGATAGTCCATGGAGGTTAACCCATGGAGCCTAAGTATATGAAAGGTCATTAGGGTTTACAAAGTGTAACCCTAGCATTTGTCACATTATAAATACTCACCCCTAGAGCTCAAATCGGCCACCACATACATTCTAAGAGAGTGAAGTTGATTTTATGCTAAGTAACCTTTTCTCAAAATCCTCCTCTTGCATTTGGTGTTTGTAAACCATTAGAGGCATCATACTTGGGGTGCTCAAGCTTCCAAAGGTCAAGAACTCTACCCTACTCAAGAGGGAAGCTCCAAACTATGTTTATATTGTATAGCTTCAATTGTATTGTAGCTAGGGAGAATGCTTTGGAAAAATTGAAAATGCATGTATAATTAGAGAAAACATAGATCCAAAGCATTTAAGGTTGCATGTGCACCATAGAAGTGTTATAGTGCTTAAAACCCAATAGTGGTATCAGAGCCTATGATTGTTTCCTATTATATTTGATGCTTACTAATTTTTCAAAGCTGAACAAGTTGAAATTTTGGTCTCTGACTGGTGAACTCGCCGAGTCCATGAACAGACTTGACGAGTACACTCAGTAACAGAGCAACTCGGCGAGTCAGTTCATGCACTCGACGAGTTGAAGGCTTTGTTTGCAGAATTTCAAGTTTCTTGGCCTGGTTTGGATTGCGAACACTAACACAAACTGTTTTGGATATTTGGAAATGTTTTTTATGATATAGTAGTGCCTGTACTCATCTAACCACAAGATAAATTGACAAAGTTTTAAAATAATTGTTGTTTTTATATGATAAACAAAATTACTTTCAAATTGTTGACTTGAAATTATCTTAATTATGAGTTTAGTTAGATCAAAGATTAAGTGATAATTTTAGTTGTTAGAAAAAATGTTCTAGATGAATTTTAATGACCTCCATAGCTTGTCCTCAAGTTATGGAAAATGAAAGGTCTCATACATTAATGTCATAATATAATGAATTTTAATGACCTCCATAGTTTGTCCTCAAGTTAGATGAATTCTAATATCATAATATAATGTTGTAGAACCTTTCACAAAGGGTCCGAGCAGAGTCAAACACTACCAACATGCAAAGAGCATAGTAAGAGATGATATTATTTGTAGTTGTTAGGTTATATGTTTGCAACTTGTAACAAAATAAATGTAATTGATTTGGTGAATGAATAATAAAGAATTATTTTTGAGTATCATACTGCCTTATTCAATTATTTATTCTTGTGTTTGTTTTTTCATGTTTACACTTCCTAAGTAATTTGAATTATTCAAACTTCCACAGTCGTTCATACTTTTGAAAGTAAGTAGTGAATTGAGACTGTTATGAATTGATTGTAGATTTTTTATTGAGGTTAAGACAATGTAATTTGAATTGCTAAAATATTCATGAGTACTTTGAAAATAGGGATTTTAAGTATTGGATAAACTCACGCTTAGCTATTACTTCTTGGATATTGTCACAAGTAATTTTAAGACAATAACATCTTATATTCTTAAAAAGAGATACACAACAGGGTCAAATCAATTACTCTGAGATTATTAAATCTAACTGTGAGTGTCTTAGCACTTTCGATCCGCAATTTACTCCAAACACAAGAATCCTTACATCACTACTTCTGCTTGAACATCTTCCTGCCTCTTATCCACTTTCCAAATGATCCGGGACCTCCTAGGTCCCAACTTATCTGCCAACTATCTGGAATACCGGATTCCCGCCCGGTTGATGAGTCAATGAACACCCTCTTAGTTGCTCCCCGTGACTTCCGAAGAAAACTTCGACTATCAAAACTGCTCTATCGACATTGCCACTCCTAGCTCTATCAATCTTGGGATCCCCGATCCCATACCTTAACCCAACGGTCTCTGCCAGGTCCCACCTACATTGCTATAATCACACGAGCCTCACCCACGGGTCCCACCCAAACCATATCACGGAGCGACCTTGCCCACATGTCCCACCTATCTAGGGCTACACAGGCCCAACTCCTCCTCGAATCCCAACGACCTATCCCTTCCTGATTCCAATCATGTTGTGGCCTTTTCCATGATCTTACAAACTGACCCTCCATGACCTAACTTATCTGAATGAATCTGTGAATGTTACGGCTCATTCCGCAGTCTAACAACACTCTCCCATACTACCAGACCGCATGAAGAATGCTACGGCTGCCCCACAGTCGTACTATACTTTCCATGCTATCTAGCTGCTGGTGAATGCTACGACTATCCCGCTGTCTTACAACACTTTCCATGCTAACTTAACCACTGACAATGGTCTTACCGCTGATTACCAATTTGAACTCATCCAAAGTCGAGCAGTCATGCGGTCTAGCATCCTGACTGAACTCGTGTCTTGACAGGAATTCCATCCTTGATTCCCCAACACCAGCTGTCAAACATCACGAAGATGCGAACCCAATGTTAGGAAGTTTCCCAAACTCCCAACTCACACACTCCTCGACCCAAACAACCACTGGGACCGTCTTCCTCCCCATCGAGAATACAAACTCATACTAGTTTCGCACCTACTTCTGTTCCTGGATACCTGAACGATTCTCCCCCACTTTGATTCAACTAAAATCTTACAACACACAAGATTGGAAGGATTCCCAATCCTTCATACCATCCAATGATCAATCTGCTGGAAACCAACGCTTATCACTGTTAGTGTTCTAAAACTAACCAACACTAAAGCAGTACAACTCTTAAAGACTAACAGAACACCTCTCGAGTTCCAATCATACTTGCTACAACTACCGCATCCTAGGAAGCCACTATATACGGAGACGATCTCTAACCACTACTCTAAGTTTCATGGCATGTAGATGGCATATAACCCAAACATAACCAGTAAATATAACTCCAAGATACACTTACTGATACTGATTCAAGACAATAGCAATAAAATCATAGATAATAACTTATAAAAGATTAAAATATACACACCTGCAACATCGGAAGCCGCTCACGCCTCCTCTATAATCAACAGGAAAGCCCTACTCCTCGCCGTAGGCGGCTCTGTCTGGCCCTAACGGTCGTCAATCATTCTCAATATCGCAGGGGTAGGTGCTATCACCTGTCCCACTGCAACCAAACTCAAACATTTGGACTTCTTGTGGCCCCGCTGACTGTAATGAAAACAAATTAAGTCTGATCCCTGGGTGGTGGTAGCAGTACAATCCATGCTATAATGATCGATCCGGTCGCACTTGAAGAGTCCATAATCACCACCACTACCACTCCTAGACGTACCCACGTGTGTCCTGCCGCACTTGCGATAATGACTAAGGTCTTGATGATTCCTCACTCAAGATTCTGATACCTTGGGCCTCCTGCCCGATCCTGTGGATGTTTGAACCCTATTTGTCTTTCTCTTCCTCTCTGCCTCCAAGTCAATCTCCCTCTCCCTGGCTCGAGTGATCATATCCTCCAGCGTCTTGCAGCTGGACCAGCTCACAAACTGCCTGATTTTGCTCCTCGGTATCTCGTGATATCAGACCTTCTTCATCTCCTCGTCCACCACATACTGCAGGACAAGAAGATTGTTCTCCTTAAACATAAAGGTGATCTCAGCCACCGTCTCCGTAGTCTGCTGGAGGTCCTGGAATTCCCGTGCTAGCTGTTGCACCTCAATCACTGGTGCAAACTCGACCCTAAACCTAGCTGAGAAGTCACTCCATGTCATCGCATCAATAACGACATCATCTCTAATAGAGTGTCCAACCACCTCCTACCAAGCACGTGCTCTGTCCTTTAGAATACAAGAGGCGAGTCAGATCTTGTCCCCCTCGAGACACTGGCTAGTACGAAAAGCGTTGGCGACATCTGCCAACCACCGACTGCTAGAAATGGGGTCCTTAGCCCCATGATAGTCTAGAGCTCCACAAGCTCTGAACTCCCGGAATGCCAATGTGCACACCCCCATCATGGGCACCATCTCAGTACGGAACGCACTCAACCTCGCATCAAGAATCTCCAAGATACCCTCCTTGACCATACTGAAGATCACAGGAGTCTGGTCAATGATTCCGCGCGTAATCTCAGATGAAATAAACTCCCTCATCTGATCATCAAGCTGTTCGGATCCAAATCCCGAGCCTGTTCCCTCATCGGTACTAGGACTACCAACTGATCTACCACGTAGCGTCACCATACTGAAAATACACCATAACAATCATCAGGATACTTATCATAACTCAAGGGATCTCACACACTACAAGCTCACTGGTTTCATCTCGGCCCTTCTTGACTCGAGTACGGATCCTCTTCTTTCAGTAGTACATGCCCATACTACCTTCCACGTCTATCCGTACTTTCCTCAAGAATTTCCTTGACACCACCAAGTCTCTTTCACTATTACTGCTCTCAGCGCTAATTTCATCCTAGGCTTGCCCCAGGGTAATCCCGAACCCACCCAATCCTCAGATGCTAAAGTATTTCCTATTAATGTCAACTAGCTACCTCATAAATATAGCCACATGCAAAAGAGATCATATAATCCTTCGAGTAAAAGACTTAATCCTAGAACGGTTGGACTCGGACAAGAGTTGTGTAATATGGCCAAGTCCATCACTCTGAGATTATCCATCCCGTTGTAACATCATGTTTATTAAATAAATGAATAAATAAAATTGATGAACGAATAGTCACCCTAAATACATATTATTTAGTGGAGTGTTGGTTTTGGGGAGTCAAATGATATAAATTGGATTACCTGGGGCTAAAGTGTATATCTGGGATTTATTTTGTGAAGATTTTCAGAAGTCATGGGTTGTTTGGTAAGATTGGGACTTAAAATGAAAAGATATTGAAGTGCTAAGGGCTACTTGGTAATTATTAGGATTATTTATGAAAGGAATTATGGAAAGGGGGTTAAAGGGTAACTTTTGGAGTTAAATTGAAAACAAATGTTGTGGGGAGGGACTGAACTTGGTAAAATGTTTTGAATGAACACAGGACTTAAACTCGTCATTTCCTTCCATATCGTTTTTCTTTAGATGTGTCTAACCCTAACCCTAGCCTTATCTTCCAGCCTCCGACTTTGAAACTTCATCCACCGCTTACAACACAAGCTATGTCACCGCGGCTACAAAACTGTCGAACGTCGCCCTCGCGACGCCTATTGTCGGAGATGTCGTAGGTAACCGAAGGACCATCAAGGACTGAGGAAACATGTTTTGTTCATCGAGTGAGTGTCGAGAGTTGTTTACGAAATTGATAGCCAGAAAACCCACCACCACCATTGGAAATGGTGGCTGCCGCCATAACATCCTTTTCTGCCGCCACCAGCCACCATGAGGACGTGGCTGTGTGCGTGATTTGGTGTATTGTGAGCCTAGTTCATGAGTTTAATGTGGTATGGATATTCTTGGACAGGAAAAAAAACGAAGAGAACTCGTCACTGCCACCTGCTGCCGCCATACTGACACATGGTGCCGCCGTTCCGCCACTGCTAGCCACTATCTCGGGTGGCTGTGGGCTTTCGGGTGCATTTGGATTGATGCTAGAGTGCATCTCGCACATTGTACCATTTGTTTGTTTATCTATTTATGTGTTTTGTCTAGCTAGAAAATCAAGGAAGCCACCGCCACCACCGTGAGGTGGTGGCTGCCACCATGTGCCACCGTCGGCCACCATTAGGGTGGTTGTGTGTATGTTTATATTAGTGTGTGTGTGTGTATGTCTATATTAGTGTATGTGTGTGTTATTGAGTTGTAGATTGTAAATGGTGCCCGGAATAATAATAAAAGAAACTCGTAACCACCACCGTGAGGTGGTGACCGCCGCCATGAGCCGCCGTTGACCATCACTACCCGAGGTGGTAGTGCGTGGTGCCCATCTTATGAGACCCTAGTAGGCCTAATGAATCCCTAACTGGTCTAAGGAGTTAATTTTGGGCCTATTGAGCTATTATTGGGTTGAAACCCCTAATTAGGGTTTAGAAAACCCTAATTTTGGGATTAGTGGTTTGGACTTATTGGGACCCGCAATTTGGACCATTGGAGTGAAGTTATGACTCAAGCCCGATTTCTTTGCATGTTTGGACTTAATGGATTAAGTCCTTAATGGGTTAAGTAGGAACACTTAACCCTAACCGTCATTTTATGTGAAAAACCCTAATTGGGTTTGGATGCTTGTTGGGCCATTTATTGGACTATGCTGTTGTGAGACTTTGTGGGCCAATTTGGAAACATATTTATGGACTAAGGGAAATTATTGGGCTTCAGGATAATACCCATTAGAAAGGCTTGGGCCCAATTTGGAAAATTAGGCCATAAGCGGGCTATAGATGGACCTTGAGGATTATTAGCTATTGGGCCATCAGAATGCCAATTGTTTGGACTAGAATAATTTGTTGGGCCTTAAGATAAGCCCATATAAAGGTTTCAGCCTAATTTGGAAAATTGGGCCATATGTTGGGTTTGGTCCATGGTTTGACTTTTGGGCCTTTGGATTGGGCCTTGGACCGAATAAAGCTAAGTTAGAGTAGAGTAGTCTTTTACCCTAGGTATGGAGTTGTGGTTATGCACTAGAACATAATTATTAATTGGGTGTTGTTTGATGTTGGCAGTTCGGAAACCTATCAACCAGTAGCTGGAGTTCATCTGCGGGACTCAGCAGTGTCAGGTGAGTCTCCTCACCATACCAATGGGTCAAAGGCACCAAGGCTGGCCCATTATGTATTACATGATATGCTAGTTGGTTGTGTGCTATGTGGTATGCGAATTGATTATGTGGTACGTGATATGCTAGTTGTCTTTGTGATACTTGCATGGAAGACCTCGGGGGGTTCCCGGTGCACTTAGGTGTAAGACCTTGGAAGGTTTCCACAACATTCTAGGTAAAGAACTAGGGGGGTTCCGTAGGCACTAGGGTGTAAGACCTTGGAGGTTTTCCATGGCATCCTTAGTTAAAACCAAGTCGGGGTTCCTATGGTATTGGGCTAAGACCATATGGGGGTTCCCATGGCACCCGGTGTAAGATCCTGGAGGGTATCCAGGGAATCCATATGTGTTTGCAGTTTTAGCTTATATGTTTGTATGTATGGTTTGATTGGTCGTTAGTGAAGACCATGTTGGGGTTCCCAAGGTAGTGGGCTAAGACCTTGGAGAGTTTCCAGGGTACCCGGTGTAAGACATTGGAGGGTTTCCAAGGCTTCCCTATATGTTTATATGCATGTTTGGTGTAGTTGATATGATTTACATGGGTATGTGAATGAGACCTTGGAGGATTTCCATGGCATCTTTATATGTGTATATGCATGCTTATGCGATTGTTATGGCTTATATAGTTGTTATAGTTGGTATGGATTATGTGGTTACGTGGATTATGTGGGGTATGCTCTGGGGAACTCACTAAGCTTTGTGCTTACAATTTTCTTTATGGTTTCATGTATCATCAATTTGGAAAAGAAGGGCTCGGATTGATCGCAGTGCACACGCCTATGATTTCTGCAATGAATGATTTTGGGATAAACTCTGATAAATATATTACTTAATGATGATTTGAAATGTTTGAAATAAATGGTGTCAATGTTTAGCTATATTAAAAATGAAATTTTTACCCCTGATTTTTGGGTCGTTACGCCCGTGCCACATGTGACTTATCATATTCGCTTAGTAGCTAGCTTACATTGCTAAGAGTCCCACAAAGCACAAAGCAAGCAACATTCAGACCATGGAATGTCTAACCAACATACTCCAATCAAACCATTCTTTCATCTAATCAGGAATTTGTACTAGCATGCAATTCGAAGGCTAATACAATCAGGCATAACCTACGCAAGCCATCCTACCACTGACTAATCAGTACTAGTATGCAGTTAAAATAGCTCATATGTTAGGCATACAAGGCATCCTTTCTAGATCCTTAGCCCTAATCTAGCATGTTGTTCACATATTCACAATTCATATCATAACATAAACATGTATGGGTAATTTGGAAGAACATACTTGAGCTCGGCTGATTGCACGAACCCCACCCTTTTTATCTTTTTAAAATCATTTTTATACAAATAGTTTTCTTTTACAAATTTTCATACCAAGTCCTCACTTTGAGTTCAGACACACCCGAGAGTGTGCACGAATCCCACAAACCAAGGCTCTAATACCAACTTGTAACATCCCAAAAATTCATGACCAAAAAATTCATTTTTAAACCATTAAATAAAACCATATTTATTAAAATCATTCCATCAAAACATAAGTCATACTATTCCAAACATAAAATCAGAGTATCATATCAAACATCAGAGTAAAACATCCCAGGTTAAACATCATGGTGTGTGCAATGCAGTCATCCCGAGCTCTTCTCTTTGCAATTGGAAGTACTTGAAACCCAAACTGAAAACTGTAAGCATGAAGCTTAGTGAGTTCCCCATACTACCACATACCATACACATAGTCATATATATTGGGGCCCTGCCCCTTCATCGGTCCCTGCCCGACATTAGGCCCCGCCTGACATCAAGCATTTCTTGGTATACAAATCTGTTTCTCCCAGGCCCTGCCTACCACTATGCATCGCCTGCTATACACATACAAACAATATCATATAATCATGCTAGCACATAAATAATCTCACACAATACTATATGTTCCAGTCCTAAGGCCTCGCCTGTCATGGGCCCCACCCCTACTCTGCTAATGATGAGATGTGAAACCCCGTCCACACTCAGCTAGTGATGAGATATGGGACCCAACCCACACTCACCTCCCTACCAGGCACATACAACTATCACACATACAACAAGTATAACTAAACATGCATACATTCATCAGGTACCACCCAGTATCAAACCGTAGTCCGGAAACATACATATAAGTATTCCTCGGGCACTGCCCGACATTGAACCGTAGTCTAGAAACATACATATAAACATTCCTTGGGCCCTGCCTGAAATCAGACCGTAATCTGAAAGCATGCAAATACAGACACATGCAAGAATCACGAAGACATCAAACATACAAACATTCCTTGGGCACGACCCAACATTAAACTGAAATCTGGAAAACATATAAACCTACATCGGGCACCCCCCGACATCAGACCTTGGTCCAAAACACATACAGTCATACATACGTGCTGACATTGGTGCCTTCGGCCTGTTCAAATAGGAGGAAACTCACCTCAGTGATGAATCTCACGGTAAGAAATCTCTAGCGGCTGCTCTGATGACTCCCCGAGCTATCATTACCAAAATAACACTTAGTCAAAACCCAATAATGCTTCTTAGGGTAAAATGACCATTTTACCCTTGATCTAAACTAGTCCATGACTTAGGCCCAAATCCACACACAATGAACCAATTACTAGTTAGCCTTCCCAAGCCTACTAGTAGCCCACTAATGGTCCAATTTTATAAATTGGGCCCAACCCCTCTAATAGGCCTTACCCTAAAGCCAAAACATATTCTTAGCCTAAAATATTTGATTTCTGATGGCCCACTAAGGCCCAAAGCTAAGAAGTCCAACGAATGGCCTAGATCGAGGCTCACTTGTTCGAAACCCATTATGACTGAGTACGTGGGGCGTAATCAGCTGTATGCAGCGTGTATTGGGTTCGTGACTGGTACACTGCGCGTACCAACTTTTACGCCCAACGTACTCTTCTGTTAAGTCTTTTTGGTCATTAAGAACTTATTGCTTCCAACAATTGGTCCAAACCACGTATTTGAGCTCTACTAGACGTCTTGATCCATAAAGTCCGTGACTTGGTGACTTAGCATGCCCCAAATAATCCCAAGCTCCAAAAATGACATTCTACTTCCATGAAAGGGAACTTAACTCATGCATGGGTGGATGTCGACCCCAAAAATGACAATTTTATGATTCTAGAACTCAAATAACACTGAGAGTGGCAACTCTACGCCTAGGGAGATGGATTGGGACAATAAAGCTTCATCCTTGGGACCAAAAAGGTCCAAAAAACCCATACTTCAAGAGATCTAAGAAAGTAAACACCAAGTTAAAAGCTTTATACCTTATATGAATTCCAAAAGTTGATAAGGTTCTGGATCTATAAGCCTTTGCTCCTTTGATGATGCTTCAACAATGGCCACCTTCCTTTAAAACACCAAGATACACTCCAAAATTATATTCTAAGCTCAAAACACACAAAAAAGGGATTAGGGTTCTGTGAAAACCGTCTAAGGGAGAGAGGGTGGTTGGGTTTTGGGGAATAATGTTCCTTATATATTGCCAAACCCTAAAATTTAGGGTTTTGTTCTGAATGGAGTACGCCCCACGTATCTCTTAGTACGCACGGCGTACTCACAAACCACTTGCGACCATGCAGCCTACTACACCCGCGTTCCTCCTAGCTACACCTCGCGTACTGTTTTTCCTCGGTATCGCTTGCGTACCACCTTGGTACGCCCCGCGTACTAGCGTTTATCCCAAAACCCTAATTCTTAGTTTGGCTATAACTTCTTCGTTCTAGGTCCGTTTCAGATGAACTTTATATCCATGGAAAGGTGACGAGAAGCCCTACGCTTCTAGCAACTCAACGTTGCCTAAAAACTTTCCAAACGAGAAACCAAAACCCTAGAAGACCGAGATATCAAATTACGATTACACTCTTGGCCCCTGAAGACACAATCAAACACTTGGATCACGTATACCCTAACACCCACATCCGAGATGGGCCAAATCCTTCCTTTCCCTAGGCCCTAAACCTCATGACAACTAATGATTGGGTGTAATATTCCAAGTTCAGAAACAAGAGTTCAAGGGTGTAAAATGTGAATGGAAAAGTAGACTTGGCGAGTTGGAGCTTTAATTCGTCGAGTCAGAACATGCAATGGGCATGTGATACGTGACCTAACTCGCCGAGTCGGTGGCTGGACTCAATGAGTCAGTGCTAGGAAGAGAAAACCCTAAATCTTAGGGTTTGCACCCTATTTAAAGGACCTTATGTCCTCCCCTCAGCCTCCTTGTTACCCTTGAGAATCAGTAAACCCTAAAATCATGTGAGCTTCCATTGTTGAAGATATTTGAGCTTTGGAGTAGGAATATGGAGAAGGAAGCTTGTAGATCAAGAGGCTAGCATCAAATAATTCTTGTAGATCCGAAATCTACTTCATTTTGGGCGCGTTTATGAGGTAACAAGATGTTACCTTGAGCTTTTCCCTTTTAGATCTATTCATGGTTAAGGTTTTTAGGATTTTTAGCTTGATGGGATCCATTTCAAGTGTAAGGACTAGATCTGAGGTTGCAACATCAAATCTAGGCTGGTTTTGGTCCATGGAAGAATAAAGCATCAGCCTTTGTGCATGTATAAGAGCATTCTTGTCTTGAACTTTCTTTCTAGCTTATGTTGAGCCTATATCGCCTTGCATGCACGTAAAGTTGGAAACTTTGCGTGTGAAACTAGCCCTAGGAGTCCAGATCTATGAGTTGGAAGCAGTGAGATGGTCTGAAATTGTCTGAATAGGGATGGCTTAAGTAGACTCGACAAGTCTATTCTTGGACTCGACGAGTTGGGTCGCAAACCCAAACCCAGCTAGTAGAGTGAGTTGAGTGGTGACTCAGTGAGTTGGATAGGCTAGGACTTGGATTGAAGGACTCGACGAGTCATGGGGTGACTTGGCGAGTCCAGTCGCAAACTGTGGGTTCTGAGTTCAAGAACTCGACGAGTCACTAGGATGACTCGTCGAGTAGGGTCAACCAGGAAGGTTGACTTTGACCAGGACTGTGACTTTGACCAAGAGTTGACCAGTTTGACTTCAAAGGGTATTTTGGTAATTTGGGCTTTGATGGTTATGGTTTCAATAAAGTTTTAGGCGGTGGTGTTCATGGCGGTGATCGGGAGTTTTGATCTCATCTCTTCAGTTCGACATTTGCAATCTGAGTTATCCTCACTATACTCAAGGGTCTAAGGCACCAAGGTCGTCCCTTTGATTTGTATTTAAGATAGTTACATTTGTGACATGACAGATCAGTATCCTGGTAGATTAGATGTGGTTATGCTTAGTGACCTATAGTTAGGTATGACTGTATGTATGCTTGTAGGAGATTACCTGTTATATGTGTACTTGGTTGATTGGTAGTGGAGGGTATTCCATCCAGAGGATGATAGGGACCTAGTATGTTGTCTCTATAGACTATTATATGGTTATCCGATAGGTGGACATGTTTGATAGTAGGTGGGCATTCCAACCCGATGGTTGTGGGCCAGGAGTATTCCATCCCGGTAGGATGATTGGACTCATAGTAGGTGGGCATTCCAACCCGATGGTTGAGGGTCTGGTGTATTCCGTCCTGATGGATGATTGGAACCGTAGTAGTTATTGTATGTGTAGGAGTGTGGGCATTCAAACCCGATGATTGTGGGCCGAGAATATCCCATCACGAGGATGATTGGTCTCATAGTATATTGGTATTCTAACCCGATGGTTGAATGGACCCATAGTATGGTGTTTATTTCTTTAGGTGTATGGTTGTATGAGTATGGGTATTTTGGGGGTAACTCACTAAGCTTTCGGGCTTATAGTTTTCAGTTATTGTTTCAGGTACATCAGGAGATTGTGGCAATGTAAAGGCGTGATCATATCGCTCCTCATTTTTATGATGTTGTTTCTGGGATACTCTAATAATATAATATTTGGTAACCTCTTTGTAATAACTAATGGAACATGGATTGTTTTTGAAAAGTTTAAATTGGTTGGAAATTTTTAGAATGTTACAAGTTGGTATCAGAGCCTTGGTTTGAGTGAATTGGAGGAATATTCGTGTGAATCTAGTCTCAAATCATGGGGAGTTTTCAAAATGATTTCTAAAAAGGGCTTTCAAAATAAGTAAAAGAGGATGCAAGGTGTACGATCAGCCGGAGTGAGAAAGTAGACCCTAAAATACCATATAGTTATTTGATTTTGTGATGTGATGGAACAACATACTAGTACTAGGCTAGGGATCTTCAGGAATTGAATGATAGAATTTCCTGATTACATGATGCCTGCTAGCCTAGGGTTCTCTTTATATGTAATTGACATAATTAATGTAGTTATTTAGTGTATGAATAGCATATACTAGTGTTGCAGGGTTGGTGGAAGTTTCATGGATGGGTGGGTTGTGGGACCGATAGGTCGGTTATGAGATATTTAGAACTCCTCTAGGAGCGAGGATTGAGCGCTTTCTATGTCTGTGTATGTTGTTAGGGTGTTGTGATGATACTTGAAACAAATATGGGTAGGTGTGGAAGGTAGTATGGGCCCGTACTATTGAAAGCACAGGACTCATACGCGTATCAAGAAAGTCACAACCCCTAGGGTTTTGGTTGGGAGTTAGTTTCCAGGCTGTTATGAGGAATGTCTAATGTCCTTTTTGGATGTATTTCAGTATGGTGGTTACGAGACGCTTCGGGGCAGGATCCGGTTCAGGATCGGGGTCAGGAGAGGGTGGTCAAGATGGATCAGCACCACCTGAGGTCATTGGTTAGAGGAGGACGGATGAGTTGGATGCCAAGATCCATGAGATCCTGCATGATGAGGCTGCTGCTATGTTCCGGGCTTAGTTACCGGAAATTTTTGGGTCGATCAAGACCACCATGGTTGAGTACTTTGATGAGCGTTATGCAGCTCTTGCAGAGACGGCTGCCGCGGCAGCTACCGCGACTGTAGCAGCACAGGGGGAGGAGCCGGTAGGGGATTTCAGTATCGGGACTTCAACAATACGAAGCCCCTACTTTCGACGGGGTTCAGGATCCGATTGTTGCTATGAGATGGTTGTTGGATGTGGAGGGATGCTTCTTCACGTGTTCATGCCCTACTGATCAGAGGGTGAGGTGTGCTCTGAACCTGTTGAGGCTCGAGGCAAAGGATTGGTGGAGATTGACTACAAGATTGTACTCCGACGCGCAGCGGGCTATAGTTACTTGGGATCGATTCCAGGACATGGTCAACACTCATTACGTTCTGCGAGTTAAGCGGGAGAGGTTGGCTCAAGAGTTTTTGGAGCTGAAGCAGGATTTAGAGTCGGTGACAGAAATCACCAGAATGTTCACGGAAAAGGGTGATGTTTTACCCTGAGTTTTCTTCGGAGCATGCTCAGATGACCCGGTATCTGAGTATGATCAAGAGGGATATCAGGCAGTTCGTGTCCACGCAGAGATGTGATACCTTGTTGGAGCTGCAGGAGGCCTCCAGGCGGCGCAAGTTAGAGATCGAGCTCCAGTTGAGGGAGTAGAGGCAGGCCTCGGTGTAGTCTCAGCCTGCGCCGAAACGGTTGAGTGCCACTGATTATCGACAGGGAAGTCAGGGGAGTCGCACTTGTGGGAAGTGCGGCAAGGTGCATGATGGAGGTTGTCAGTCTTCTTCTGGGTACCACAAGTGTGGCAAGGAGGGTCACATAGCCAGGGACTGCAGATAGTAGACTCCAGCTGCCGGAGTCTGACTTTGTTATCATTGCGATCAGGTGGGCCATATGAAGACCCCGTGTCCTCTTTTGGCCGCCAGGCCGGTGCAGGCCCCAACGCCAACCACTTTGAGACTTACTAATAGGGGTTAAGGCAGAGCAGAGCCTCCGAAGGCACAAGGATGTGCTTATCAGCTTATGGCCGAGGAGACCGGGACATCGCTAGAGGTGACGGTCGGTATGTCTTTTCTCTTATCTTTCGTTCGTATTTGTATCATGAGTTTCTGTTTCTTTCTGCGTAAGTTATTAGGGCATAAAAGATTCAAGGGAGGATTTATTGTTAGGGGATCATAGTGTTGGATTAGTGTCTAAGTCCATAACTATTTTGGTATGTACTTGACCCGATTATGAGCATGGTCCTTTTGGGTTGCCTTCACCATAGCAATATGTAGGATGGATTAAGGAGAGAAAGGTTTAATTATGATTTATTAATATATTATGAGAATAATGTATTAAAGGAGAAATCATAATGTTTAATTAATATTAGTAAAAAATTAATTAAGAATTAATTTTGTGGCTAAAAGAGATTAATTAAACTTAGGGGATTGGATTTGTAATTATAAGATAATTGCAATTGGGCTATGGATTACCTAAATAATATAGTTTGGACGAATTCTATGGGAAGCCCATAAAGAATTCATCCAAGGGATATGTTAAAAGAGTCCATGGGCTGCTTAGGGCTTAAGCATCCAGATTAGGGTTTCCTAGTTGTAAACCCTAATAGCCTACATGTATATAAATGCCCTCTATGCACCAAAAACGTGATGAAAACTTGGATTAGGGTTTCCAGCCGGTTTTGGTGCCTCCCCTTTCTTCTCTTCTTCATCTTGTTGCTTAGTGGTGTTTGTGACTCCATTAGAGGTGCAACACTTGAGGCACTAAGCTTTCTTAAGCTAGGGATTGATTGTTATTGCTATATAACAATATAAGGTCAAATCTAAACCCTATTTAATTTTAATATGATTAATTGTATGCTAGATCTAGGGTTTATAAGTCTTGGAAGTTTATTGCATGTTTAAAGTAGAAAAACTAGATCCAAGCAATTAGGGTTGCATGAACACCATAGGATTAATGTTATGCTCAAAACCCATCACATAAATGGTAGGCTCTAGTGGTGCGTTCAAGAGGAAGAGATAGGATAGAGAATCGTTAGACCAGATCGAGCAGTCGGGATTTACGGATTCAAAAATCATTAGCAGGAACTCGGATAATTTGAAGTTCGCTGCCTTGGATAAGGACAATTGAGTCATGTACCAGTTTCGCCACCAGTAATCAATAGTTAGTGTTCTAAGTGGCGGAGAATTGGAAATTCTCGGATGGGACGTTCGCTTTGGAAGATGATGCCTGATGCAGTTTGGATGACAGCTACTAGAATGGTGCAATGAGGCGACCCAGTTATGTTAAAGACTCTGTATGAATGGTAGATCTATGTGCATGTATGAAGTATACTGCTATGCTAATAGCAATCAGTGGGTCTGTCTTCAAGTGATGGATATGTTGAGGAAGTGTGATGAGGACTTTGTATAGGTTATCAGTTGTGTGTTCAGGTGTTGAGTATATGTGTTATGGAATGGCATCGTGATCTACAAGTGGATAGTGTAGAGAGAAGCTTCGATGTTTTGTCAATGACTGATGCTACAAGGTCAGGAGGGTTAAGCCTCCTTGAAGTTGAAGGAGGTGAGTATCTCCAGAATGGAGTTTTGGACAGACTCGGAATCAATTCAGACCTATGTTGAGGACCATGTGAGGGTATTCCAGTCATGGGTTGTGGGCTTAGGGATTGTATGATTATGTTTGTTGTAGGAGCGCATTCGGATTGGACGTATTGTTGAGATGTGGGTGAGTTGTGCTCGGTTGTATCGAATCAGAGAAGTTTGAAGGAAATGCAAGGATAGATCCTTAGATACCAAGTATGGTTGTAGACATGGGTTATGTATGTAGTGGTATTCCAATCTAGGGTATTTCATCCTGAGGATAATCGGACCCTATGAATGATTGGGACTGATATGTTTGGTATTCCAACCCGAGGGTAGATTGCGCCAAACATGCGTAAGGATGCGTGGGTATACCATCCTAGGGATGAATAGACCTGTCATAAACGTACCTGGTATTCCCGCCTGAGGCTGATTGGGCCAGGTATGAGTATTATTTGATTAAGCTGGTTGTTCTTGAGAGTTGTTCGGAAGCTGAAGGATGCATCATCCTTTCAGCACGGAAAGGGATTAGATTCCAGAAGAGAACTGGATGATTTTCTAATATTGTAAGTTACCTGAGTTGTCGTCAGTTTTGACAGGAGAAAGATAGCTTAGTGTTATAGCAGAGCCCAGTGGATCTAGAGTAGGTGCCTGACGCACTGGCACCGCATACTCCCAAGGGAATCCCTTTGCGTACCGGTCGACTTTTGTCAGTTCGTCTGGGACGATGCGCAAAGCAAACTCCATCTTGTCTGTGAAGTCATTCGTGTATTCATCCACTGACATGCTGCCTTTCTTCAATATCAAAAATTTGTTCTCCAACTCTAGCAGGTTTTGGGCCGAGCAGAACTTGCGCTTGAATTGTACCAAGAATTCTGCCCAAGACAGTTGCAGTGGCTCGTTAGGGCTTAGGATCTTCCCTAGAGTGTTCCACCATCGAACGGCTCCACCTCGGAACTGACGCACTGCATAGATAGTCTGCAACCTGCCTCTGCAGCCACAAGTCATGAAGGCTAGCTCCATTTCCGATATCCAATCCATAACTCCGATCGGATCTTCCTTACCAGTGAAGGTCGATGGTTTGCAAGTCAGAAAATCCTTATACTTGCATCCCATTCCATCATTCCTTCCATTCTGGTTGTTTTGCCTAACTATCGGTGGGTTGGCTTGACCAACAGATCCACTAAAGTTTCCACCTTCCGAGTGCCCTTCATTCACTTCGGGCTCCTCCACTTGAATTATCAGTTCTTCACGATTCTGTTGAAGCAGACGTCTCGTCTCATCCATCTGACGATCCAACATCGTCTGAATCATCAATTGTACACCGGCCATTGTTATCGGCTCAGGTGCTGCTGCTATGACAGGTATTTGCTCAATCACTGGTGGTTGATTCCTATTTTCATCAGCATTTCCAACTCCACTTCTTGTTCTCACCATTTTTGATCTATACACCGAATAAGGTGAAATTAGATCCTTATTCACGATAGATATTCAAATCATCCTTATCACTCCGAAATGTTTACATGCTAGTTCTAATATCGTAGACATACGCTTAGAATCCTAAACACATAAGGTTTCCAGATCCGATCGGCAACAGACCATAGATCCGAACAAATAATAGCATCAATATAGATATCACACAAAACATTTTGCACACAAAAGCTTTTTAGGCATCATTCCTAAAATAAACTAGTGCTTGTGTCAATTTAGGTGTACTACCTAACATATTTTAGACACACTCCTCATAATCATTACTTAACATTCTAAGTTTAAGTCTAGAAATTTCCTACAAATTCCTAGTTCGCTTAAACTAATGCTCTGATACCAACTGTAACATCCCCAATTTCTCGGCCAGAAAAGACCGATTTGTTTATGCTTTGTTTTATAAAATCAGAGTAATCTTTTAAAGAAAACGGTTGCGGAATTTGTTCCCAAAACAAGATATGATAATAACTTATCAAAACATTTGTCGAAGAGAATGTATTTTCATTTAATAATAAAACCTCGGGATGTCATGTTCCGATACAGACATATAAGCATAAACAGAACTTACATTTAATTACACAATTGATTTATATCTCCTTTAAATCTCTCTGTGAAATATGTCTTCGTATTAATACCTGTGATACAAAGAAAACTGAGTGGGTCAGGCTTGGGAGCCTGGTGAGCATATAGGGTTTTCATCCCACAATGTTATATCATATATTTATAAATATAGAACATTCAAACTTGTACAATTTCACCATATAAAGGCAACTCTTATCCCACCCCCATCGATCCTCACAACGACATGATCTAAACTCTCGTATCTAAAATTTTCCTCTTTACCCGATCCCTACTCATGGATCTAAAACTATTATCTTCACCCGATCCATACTCACGGATCTAAAACTAACCTTTTCACCTCATCCATACTCACAGATCTAAAACTAACCTTTTCCCCTTATCCATACCCACGGATCTAAAACTAACATCCTGATCTGATCCATACTCCCAAATCAATAACTGTACCCAATCCATACTCCCGGAATAAGGACAATTAACTATACCTTAACCTGATATGATCCATACTCCCGGATCAATAACTGTGCCCAATCCATACTCCCGGACTAGGGACAATTAACTATACCTTAATCCTGATCTGATCCATACTCCCGGATCAATAACTGTACCTAATCCATACTCCCGGACAAGGGACAATTAACTTAGTCTTAATCCATACTCCCGGACTAATAACAAGTTTTATCTCTTTACCTGATCCATACTCCCGGATCTAAAATTTACCTCTTGGTCTAATCCATACTCCCGGATCTAAAACTAGCCTCTTGATCTCATTATCCAACTCATCCTTTTATCACACACCAACTATCTCATCTACCCATGTTCTACCCAACATATTTGTAGATATAAATATATATTTTTATACATATTTTAAAACATGTATAGCATTCTCATTCAATACCTATTCCAAATAACAGATGAGGCATACCCACATAACACGTATTTCATAGAGAATAAATCAGATCTATGAGATAGAAGAAAGTGAATATACATTCACGAATATAACAAAAAAATATACACATAACACGTATTTTATATTAAATACTTGATAATTATGCGTTAGAAGAAAGTAACCACACACTCACCTGATTCGAAGATGATCGGACAGCACTACGACTTGTAGAAGTAGTATTCTTCGGCAGATCTGGAAGATCTTCACAAAAACCGGACTCCTCGCGGGCAGAGCTTCGGCTCGGGAATCGCACTTCTCGGGATCTTCGGGATCTCGGGACTCGCTTCGGGACTCGGGAATATTACCGGGGCTTCGGGGTATTTCTAGCACGCAAAACGATGCAAAACGGGAGAGAGAAGAGAAGAAATGAACAAAACTTTCGGCTGCCCTCGCAAGGCTTTTATAGGGGCTGGATCTGCGATTTACGCGGGGTGTAATTTATGTACGCGGGGCGTAACGGGGATAAGGTCGGTGACTCCCCCCATGGATAATATCAGCCAATTTTTATTTAAATTAAATATCGAATTTATTAAATAAACTTCAAAAATTCATATCTTCTTCATACGAACTCCGTTTTCGACGATCTTTATATCCCCACGTAGGTGAGACTACGATATACAACTTTCGTTTAGACTCCGTCGGCTAATTTTGACTTTATTTTTATTATTTATTTTTAGTAGGTCGGGACAGGAAAACTCCATTATAAAATCATAACTTCTTCATCCGACGTCCGTTTTCGCCTAGATTTTTATCGTTTTACTACAATTAATGAGATCTTCAATTCTCATTTAGATTGTTTCGGCTAAAAACCGCTCGGTCTCAAATCGAGCATTCGGGCTGCATACCGCTAAGTCGAAACTTCGAAAAATCATATCTTCCTCATACGAAGTCAGATTTGGGCAATCTTTTTTATGCACGCTCATGGTTTAACGTATTCTACGACTTTCATTTAGATTGCTAAGGCTAAATATCTCTCTAACGTAAATTCACTTTTTACGTCGTGTTGTGTCGTGCCGGTTCTGTCGCGAAACTTCGACAGGTCATAACTTCTTCGTTATAACTCGGATTTCGGCGTTCTTTATATGCATAGAAACCTTGTAACATATACTATAACTTAATTAAGATTATTCCTTCAAAATAATCTTCCATCAAAAAGTCATTTTTGACGCTTAACGTCTCTAATTGACTAGCCCGGATCTACGGGCGTTACACAAGGTCATCCCTTTGATTTGTATTTGAGATAGTTACATTTGTGACATTATAGATCAGTATCCTGGTAGATTAGATGTGGTTATGCTTAGTGACCTATAGTTAGGTCTGACTGTCTATATGCTGGTAGGAGATTACCTGTTATATGTGCACTTGGTTGATTGGTAGTGGAGGGTATTCCATCCCGAGGATGATAGGGACCTAGTATGTTGTCTCTATAGACTGTTATATGGTTATCCGATAGGTGGACATGTTTGATATTAGGTGGGCATTCCAACCTGATGGTTGTGGGCCAGGAGTATTCCATCCCGGTAGGATGATTGGACTCATAGTAGGTGGGCATTCCAACCCGATGGTTGAGGGTATGCGGTATTTCGTCCTGATGGATGATTGGACCCGTAGTAGTTATTATATGTGTATGAGTGTGGGCATTCCAACCCAATGGTTGTGGGCCGAGAATATCCCATCCCGAGGATGATTGGACTCGTAGTATATTGGCATTCCAACCCGATGGTCGAGGGCAAGGGGTATTCCAACTCGATGGTTGAATGGACCCATAGTATGGTGTTCATTTCTTTAGGTGTATGGTTGTATGTGTATGGGTATTTTGGGGGTAACTCACTAAGCTTTTGGGCTTACAGTTTTCAGTTATTGTTTCAGGTACATCAGGAGATTGTGGCATGGCAAAGGCATGATCGTACCGCTCCTCATTTTTATGATGTTGTTTCCGGGATACTCTGATAATATAATATTCATAAACCTCTTTGTAATAACTAATGGAACATAGATTGTTTTTGAAAATCTTAAATTGGATGGAAATTTTTAGGATGTTACATTGGGCCTCAACCCCGAGTAACAAAGAACTTTCAAAACCAGTTGTTACATGTGATCTCTAAGGATCCTAACAGGAAACGTGTGATTATTCAAACCTCACGTCATGAGATCTTAGTGTTGGGTTATGAGCATTCTAACACTCCTAAGTATACATGCAACCCTAAATACCTTGGATCTATGTTTTCTCTATTATACATGCAAATATGAATATCCAAGGTATTATCCTAA
Organism: Lactuca saligna; assembly: GCF_052625555.1. Lineage (NCBI taxonomy): Eukaryota > Viridiplantae > Streptophyta > Magnoliopsida > Asterales > Asteraceae > Lactuca > Lactuca saligna. The sequence continues at coordinate 10,734,876 of NC_136424.1, read as the reverse complement.
CTAGCATACCAAAGCATTGATACATAGTAATATAACAAGTTGGAATACATACCTCTTTGTTGTAACTTGTCTTCACGAAGCTTGAGTTCCTAGTGCCCCAAGTGTGACACCTCAAATGGTTCACACAACACCATGAACACTTGGAATAACCTTGAGAATAAGAATACTTTGGTTCTCTCTAGTAAAATAGGCTAGCCCTCTTAGTGTATCCACACAAGTGCCAATTTCACCAACCAAGGACATCTTTATATAGTGTGGAGACTAGTGTTAAACCCATGATGTTTCATTCCATGCGATCCATGGGTTAAACACTCCATGGACTATCCATGAAGCTTAGCCCAACCTAAATAAACTTGGCCCACCACACACACACACACACACATATATATATATATATATATATATATATATATATATATATATGTGATTATATATTAATATATTAGAACTTATATTATGATTATATATTAATATATTAGAACTTATAATATATTAGTATAAATCACTAGTATCCTATTTCCTCATCTTGTCAATCCAATTGTCCCGATGCCATGCAACCTAAATGGACCATGCCAGGTCGGGTCAAGTCTTACCAATTATAGTTATGGAATTAGACATTAATCCAACAGTCTCCCACTTGGATAAGTCTAAAACTATTATTTCAAGTATGACTTCATAACCCGACTAGCAATCGCAACTCTCAAAAGCTTCTGTCGAACTCTGACCTTGCCGATGATCTCTGACCTTTGTCAATGACTTGTCCATTAGATAAGGGATCATATATTCCTCCATTCTAGATATCATATGGACTGAGACATGGATTGTCATCATTCTCTCTACCCATCTGTTGTTTCCCGATTTCCGTTTCATGACGACTGACTGATTGAACATATCAAATCAATCTTGGCTTGCCCAAGCACTCACATGTATTAAATCATCGAAGGGCCCACATATATCATTTTTATCCCGAAGGTAAAAGGAATGGATAAACTTTGACTCATATGGCTTGTTCTACTACTTGTTGAATCATACATATAGGCACGTTTTATAACATCGAGTTACCAATGCGTTTTCGTGCAATCAATGTACAACCAATTCATAGTAACAACTCATATCTCTAGGTTTGAAGAATATAAGATATTATCGTCTCATGATCACTCGTGATAAAATCCATGAAGTGATTCCAATGAACGTGGGTTTAATCCAATACTCGGAACTTATGAGCACTCATGAGTGTTGTAGCATCACCTTGTCCAACATCTTAGACCTCTACAAGCCCAACCCATGATAGTCTTGATTCATATCTACTGCATATGACCGACTGTGGATGGTTTGAATAACTTAGTCATTTAGGAAGAACGACCTAGTTATTCTGGAAGTCAAAACATGCAAAATGAAACACAAGAATAATTGAATCCAATATGGTCTCAGAACTTTTGAATATAAATAAAACACCTTTTATTGATCACCATATGATTACACATTATTCATTGCATACTGTTTCAACTATCAACTTTATTCTTGAATTAAAATAATAGTTGTCCCATGCTCCAAGCATGTACACTATGTTTTCTAAACACTAGTCATGTCATCCACCAAGTATGCACACTATGTTTGTCTATGATCTTTACATTGTGAAATAAACCAATTGAACCATGATTCTAATTTCACACCCCCAAATCCTTATTCTAAATGTAAGAATTCCAAATCCTTATCATTTATCGAAATTTGTTCGATTTTAAACTTATATGCATTGGTCCTCTTGTAACGATTATGCACAAAGTCACAAAGACTTGTCAACAAACATTACAGAGTATTACAATGGAGATCAAATCCATGGAATCGAAGTCTCATATTCAAAGTTCATTGCCTTTGAACATTCTTCTTGCATTAAGTTTCTTAATCTTACACAGATAACTTCCACATATGGAGACAACTCCATATTCCCATTTTGACTATCATTCCTGAACAAGGGTTACCTTTTTTCAGAATATGTCAATATGGTCCTTCCAAAATTAACACTATACTTCTAACTGTCCCTGATCAATCAATCTTTGGTAAACCTTAGATTGTCCTCGACAATTGCTTAATCACTTTAGTCATATCCAATTCTAGACCTTTTCCCTCCTTAACGCCCCAGGCATTTGGAAAATTTAGAAAGGATAAATATTATAGCACATGCAGTCGATCCTGTACCCAATTTAAATGGGACACGATTCATGATGTCTCACGTAAAGACATGATTCTAGACCAGTCTTTTGCTACAATATTTTTTATTTGCCATTGCTTTTGCCAAGTTCTCATAATTCAGATTATGAAAGGGATTTCGTAATCATAATCGAATTTTTAGAACGCAAATAATGGACCCATATATAGAATATCTTTATGTTGAGCCATTTCAACACAAAATTCATATATATATATATATATATATATATATATATATATATATATATATATATATATATATATATATATATATATATATATCCTTGACTAAGATGATTAAAACCTCAATCTAAGCTTTTAGAATTGAAATGAAGTATAATTTCCTCTCCCTTAATTATAGCAAAACTACTTTTTCAACCCCTACAACCTCGTGAATTGAAACCTTTGTTTTCTATAATTAACATTGCTAACTTGCAATACTTATCATAATTATCATGCTCCCATCAATATGATGATTATTAGCATAACACTTATACTCCTACTAGCTTTGACATGTATCCAGAAAACAATTGGACTTCTAGAAGTCAATACTTTGTTGACTTTCTTAACAAAGTTTAGATTTATGATACGATATTGCTTTGATAAGACTTTATCAATACCATACACCTTATCTTAGATAACTCACAGGTGTGTTTAAACAATTTAAGAACTATGAAAAGGGATGTCGTAATCATAGTCTCAATTGTTTAGACCTTTTCTATTTCTCATAAGTCCATGTTAGTGTGCCGGTTAACCACGCAAGCTCCACTAACGACTAAGAGAATGCAAAGATTGCTATCTACTTAAAATCTACTTGGTGGAAGTGCTTCCTCACCATCATTTTCATGAATTGGAGAGAAAACTTATAACCCTTAGACTTTATGGTATATGTGTTCCTTTCCATGTGAACTTTTGTCAAAACCATAATCACAAGACAAGATTAGTGACAATTCCAAATTCATATGGATTGAACTTGTGCAATCTTAAATTCTTGCCACCTGACCGCACAAGGGCCTTCCATTGCTTCCAAGTAGTTATGCAAACAATTGAGAACATGCAGAACTTCAAATGTATAGCCAACTTCAACTGGAATGGGCACAGAATATGTCAACACGATAGGTTATAAACCTCACGTTGTGTGCTAATGTTAAACTACATGTTTTTTTATTCTTGATTAGATCTTGAAATTCTTCCAGGACCTTTAAGACTCCCACTATCCTCTTGACACATAAGACTCACTTTCCAAATATTCAAGAGATAGTTTGGATTCTTTATCAAGATAAACACTTCACACAATTGGTCTTATTTGGTCTTTGTTTTATCCAAAACATCACAACTTATCAATTTAAAATGTACAAGAGTAGGATACTTCTACTCTTACATTTGACTAGCGTTAAGAAACCTTTATTTAAGATATGTCACTCAAGTTACAATCTTGGAGTATGACTCTAAGAATTGTTTTTGGAATAAAGCATGACTCATCTTCTTAATTTCGTCATTTCAACAATTCAGGATTCCTCTTCTTAGTCATAAGAATACACTAAGATGACTTTAGAGGACTATTTGTGACATGATTTCTAAATCATTAAGATGATCACAAAACATGATGCTAAAGTACTCTCCCATCTTTTCAGATTTGAGAAACTTTTATCTTTTTGCCTAAGTTGATTCTTCTCATTCGTTCTGCCATACATCGAAACTTTTCCAATGTTTCAGAATTATACTTTAAACTTGTAAGTATAACCATATTTACTAAGCTTTAGTAAATCATGACAAATAGTCTTATCGATCTTTTGTAGTGGACCTGACCAATACACAAGAATGTGTACTCGATCCCTTAGTCCTTCATTTGATTCACTTAAACATGTGAACAAGGAATTAGTCTTAATTTTCCAAAGATGAAAATTCTCATTCATCATACAACTTGCATGATTCCAAGTTTCTATCCAACTGAAACTTGGGTGATGAGAATCTTTCCGTGTTTGGTAAATTTAGACACTACCACAAATGAAAGAATCAAATCCACTTTCCAATATTGCTATCAATGGAATCATATAAACACCAATTTTTCACAAATCCCATTGTAAGGATACTTAGAATAAATAAAACCAAAAATTTTATTTTAAAACTTTGCAGAAAACTTATCCTTACAACGCAAAAGCATATGAAAAACTTGTTGTTATCTATTCCTAAGCAATATTACATAACTCCTAAGTAACAACTCAAAATTCTAATCACCGAACCATGCGATCGAAATCCATCTTCGTGATCAGAATCAATATATACTTCCTTCTTCACTTTTTATTTAACTCTTAAAACATCAATATGTGACCCAGTCACATCATGTAATAAGAATCTCATAATAGAAACTTAACAGAGTTTGATTGTGGACTTTACCTGAAGATCTTTCAGGTAAATTGGGTAGCTTCGTAACCAATGCCCCTTACCATGTACCATTGTCAATGTCCATGGATGTCTGGGAACTTTATCTTCTAATAAAATTTGCTTTACTAGTCCTCCTAATCATTGTTGATTTAGAAGCACCAAGCAAATAGATAAGATCATTAAGGGTAATGTCATAGTCTATTCCATATTAGTCCCAAAGGAACTCACAATATGACATAGAAAGTGATTGAACATCCAACTTTCTTAAGACTTTTACACCCAAATCTCCCGGCTTATCAATATGTGACTTTATCTCCAAAATGTGAGCACACATAGACTTTGCTTGCCAATAGGGATTGAGTGACCTTGAACTTGTGGGTTAGGGAGAATAAATGGAGGAAATGGGGGAAGTGAAGTTCCAAGAGATTTCTGAAGATCAAAGATGTCTGAATTAGACAACTTTTGGGAGGTAGTCAATATAGTTGATTTAAAGTCCTTAATATAACACCCAATATGAAATATTAAGGCTAAGACCCAACAAACTATTTTATAACATAGAAGAGGGATGCCGTAATCCAAGCTATAAAATATTTGAAGGTAGGTGAATCACGATTCACCAATATCACCAAGATAAACGACATGTATTATTAGGTTTTAATTGGTTTTGAAACTCCTAGATTCTTTTGAGATTCATTAAACTTTTCAATGGCCTGTTTCAATCTCGAGTGTGCCCTCCAGGTTTTATGACTGGGATGCCGAGGATCACAAAACAAGGTGTGAAGTAACCATGCAAATTACTTGGTACCCTTAAGTGTTTACCTTCAATCAATGTGTCGGTTAACCACACACGCTCCATCGATACTATGATAAACATTAAGTTACCCTTTGCCTACCTTGTTAAATACGAGTTAGTGTGACGGTTAACCACACACCACTAATCAATTTAAACAAAGTGCAAAGTGTAATTTCATGGATTAGCACATTATTCACATTTTCCTAAGTAACTAAGATTGAGAATTTATAAGTGTTTAGTTACTTAGTATTTATCATTATACTTATAATGAAGGGAGAATTAGAGTCCTTATCCTACCCGTTCGGCTAACGACCCTCCACCGGCCAAAGAAGCGATGGGTGAGGGTGGACACCTATTAAACTGCCATTTTATAGGCGGTAACCTTATACTCCCCTTATAGACCGACTTCGTGAATGAGGCCTACGAATGGTAAGACGAATTGCTCTTATATATATATATATATATATATATATATATATATATATATATATATATATATATATTATTAACTTATAATATTATAAAGTATAAGGGTTGAATTTTAACTTTTAAAATTCTAAGGGCTTAACTTGGAATTAAAGTATTCATGAAAGAAAACTTTTCAAATTCCAAAACTTGAGGGCAAGTTTTGAAACTATTCAAAACTTTTCATTTCATAACTTACGAGTTTAATGGTTCATTAAAATTAAGACTCTTCATTTTTTATGTAAGCTCTTATTCTTTAATAACACTTTTAAAGAAGTGACTCTTAAACATCCATAACTTGAGGACAAGTTATGAAGTCATAATACTATTTAATGAAAAAGACTCTTCATTTTTTATGTAACCTATGCCACTTTTATGAGTTTTAAGATTCATAAATGTGACCTTTTATGTAACTTGAGGACAAGTTACAAAAACACATTTTATGAACTACCTCTAGATTAATTAGGATTGAAAACAACTAAAACACAATTTTTTTTCATTAATCTAAACTAACTCATAAATCAAGGAAACATAAAACTTTTGGTAATCCATTACTTATGGAGTTAAATGCTTCTTTTATGATGAAACTTTTCATGTTTCATAACTTAAGAATAAATTATGGAATTCTTTAAAACATTAACACCAAATTTTGTAACCCCATAAAAAACTTTGAATCAATTTTTTTTAAAAACCTTTTCATATCCATAACTTATGGAGGTTTAAAAAAAACACTCTTTCGATCAAACTTTTAAAACTTATAAAATAATCATATCATTTTATCTTTTACTAAATTTGACCTAATTCAACTCATATAGCAAATGATTCAAATTTACAAATAATTAGTTTTTCACAAAAACAAGTAATTATGTTAAAATTTGACAAACGTCATGTTGTTTTTTTTTTTTTTCAACTTTGAAAATCAAACATTGACATCAATATAACAGAAAACAACCCATGGCTCTGATACCACTATTGGGTTATGATCATTCTAACACTCCTAAGTGTACATGTAACCCTAAATACCTTAGATCTAGGTTTTCTCTATTATACATGAAAATATGAATATCCAAGGTATTATCCTAACTAGCATACCAAAACATTGATACATAGTAATATAACAAGTTAAAATACATACCTCTTTGTTATAACTTGTCTTCATGAAGCTGGAGTGCCTAGTGCCCCAAGTGTGACACCTCAAATGGTTCACACAACGCCATGAACACTTGTAATAACCTTAAAAATAAGAGTACTTTGGTTATCTCTAGTGAAATTGGCTCGCCCTCTTAGTGTACCCACACAAGTGCCAATTTCACCAACCAAGGACATCTTTATATAGTGTGGAGACTAGGGTTAAACCTATGACCTTTCATTTCATATAATCCATGGGTTAAACACTCCATGGACTATCCATGAAGCTTAGCCCAACCTAAATGAACTTGGCCCACCACACATATATATCTAAGAGTCCATATTTAATTAGTTCCTTTTGATCACTTAATTAATTATAAATTAATTCTTGATCAATACTAATTAAATTATATGATTATATATTAATATATTAGAACTTATAATATATTAATATAAATCACTAGTATCCTTTTTCCTCATCTTGTCAATCCAATTGTCCCGATGCCATACAACCCAAATGGACCATGCCGGATTGGGTAAAGTCTTACCAATTATAGTTATGGACTTAAAAATTAATCCAACACTTAGGTCTCACGTCGTGAGCACAATATGAAGCTAAAAGTCACCATTTTAAGTCCTTAATCCATTAAGTCCTCGAATCCATCACATCTAAAAGCTAAAAGGGACTCTTAAGGTCCATAAAAATGTTTCCTTTATGGTCATGCTTGCACCATGTATGTGTTGGATTAGTGTCTAAGTCCATAACTATTTTGGTATGTACTTGACCCGATGGTGCATGGTTCTTTTGGGTTGCCTTCACCAAAGCAACTTGATTGGAGAAATAAATAGAGAGAGAGAGAGGATAATATGATTTATTAATATGTTATAAGAATAATATATTAAAGGAGAAATCATATTTGTTTAATTAATATTGGTCAATAATTAATTAGGAATTAATTTTGTGATCAAGTGTAATTAATTAAACTAGAGGGGTTGATTTGTAATTATGTGATAGTTACAAAATAAGGTAAGGATTATCTTAAATATAGGGTGAAAGAATTTGAAGTGATAAGGCCTTCGAATTCGACTATGATAAGGATTCAAGGATTATCTTATGGGTTGCTTTGTGGATAAGCAACTAGATAAGGATAATGACTGAAACACTATCTCTACACCTATATAAACACCCCTTGGCTCATGAATTCGTGTATCCCTTCCCAAGAAGTCCTAAGGACGAATTCTAACCTCTCTCCTCTCTCTTTATACCTTCTCCATTTGCTCTTGGTGTTTGTAAGCCATTAGAGGATTGACACTTGTGACTCTAAGCATTCCAAAGTCAAATCAAGGAGATTTGGGATTGTTATTGCTACATAAAAATCAAGGTAATATCTTAAACCTAATTATATGTTAATATTGATTTCCATATGCTACAATTAGGGTTTATAGTCTTGGATTCAAAGCATGTACAATAGAGAAACCTAGATCCAAGCTTTAGGGTTTGTATGAGCACATAGGATGTCTTATGACCAAAACCCATCAGTGGTATCAGAGCCTAGCTTGGTTTCAATTGTATTGATGCATTGTATATCTAAAAAATTGGATTTTTGGTGTACTGGAGGCTGGACTCGCCGAGTCCATAGCTGAACTCGCCGAGTCCAGGGTGACTCGACGACTCCAGGCTTGACTCGACGAGTCAACTCGTCAGATAATGCTTATCTCGGGATTTCTTGCTGTTTTTGCATATGGATAGTTACCTTATCATGTTAGATCAATATTAATCCGATTATATGATATATTTGACTATATTTTTGATCTAAATGAAGATATTTATCAATTAATAAGATAATTGTTTCCTTATAAGATAATTGATTAATTATTTTGAGTAAATTGATAAATTGTTTTGCAACAACATCATTAAATAAATCAAATATGGATAATTATGTGATTAAATGTTAATTTAAAATTATTTGTTATTTGATCCTTGTTGTTATGAAAAGTTTCATATTTTTCCCTTTAGGTTTTATAGTTTAAATTTGAACCCAAAAGTTTTGAAGTTTTGAAATTTAAATAGTTAAAACCCTAATGTTTTGAAAAAGGTTTAAAAACTTGCCCTCAAGTTTTGGAATTTAAAAGTTGATTAAAAGTTTAATTAGGAATGTTAAATTCTAAAACCCTAGTAATGAATTGAAAAGTACAATTTACACCCTTATGGTTTTATTAATTAATTAAGGTGTATAATTAAAAGAAGTTTAATAAATCCATAAAAGTATAGGTTTACAATTTAATTGAATTAAAAGTATAATTGTTAAATTAGACCACCTAGTATTTTGAAAGTATAAAATACACCCTATACTATATATAACATTAAAAGTCTAACATTATATATATGTATGAGTAAAAGTCAGTCTTACCGTTAGTAGGCCTCATTCACGAAGCTAGTTTATAAGGGGTGTTTAAGGAAATTGCCTATAAAATGGCGATTGAATGGGTATCCACTCTTACCCACCGCACTCTTGACTAGTGGAGGGTCGTTAGCCGAACGGGTAGGATAGTACGAAACCTTCCATTATAAGTATAATGAAATACAAAGTAACTAAATGTTTTACAAATTCCCAATCTTAGTTACTTAGGCAAAGTGAATTGATGTAATTCCATGAAATTACACTTTGTGCCCTTGCGAAGACGTTAGTGGAGCGTGTGTGGTTTACCGACACACTAAATGGTTCTAAGCAAAGGTAGCAAAGGGTTACTCAATGTTTGTCATAGTTCGGTGGAGCGTGTGTGGTTTACCGGCACATCGAATAGGTGAATGTAACATGTGAGGGCACCATGTAAGTTTGCATGGTTATTCACACCCGCTTTGTGATCCTCGGCATCCCAGTCACAAACAAGAGGGGCATATCGAGATTTAAACATGTCATTGAAATGTTCAATGAATCTCAAAGGTTCTAGGAGTTTTCATAGATTTAAAACTTAGATTTCTTTTTCGTTTTTCATGGTGGAAATTAGTGAATCGTCATTCACTTACCTTCAAATATTCTGCAACTAGATTACGGCATCCCTTTTCTAGGTTGTAGCGTATTGTGTTGGGTCTTAGCCTTAGTATCTCATTTGGGTGATTTACTAAGGACTCAATCGATCAACTAACTTGAATTTTTTTTCTCCCGTTTTGTAGATGTCAAAGTTCGACAACTATGGTCTTCCCAAATCCCGTGGAACAAGCATTCCACATGAAGATGATATTCCACGATTCGATCGAGGAACAAGAAATCATGCTTCACTTCCTCCTACTCCTCCAATCATTCTCCCTAACCCACAAGATTGTAAAATTGAAAGGTTCAATATCACTCAATCCCTTTTGGCAAGTAAACATAAAGAAGGCAAGTCGGTGTGTGCACACGTCTTAGGGATGAAGTCACACATTGATAGGTTAAGAATGATGGGATCCGTTGTCGGTGAAGCGATGGATGTTGATTGGGTTCTTCAGTCACTTCCTAACTCGTATAGTGAGTTCGTAAGAGAGTACTAAATGATGAACCACGACGTGACCCTTATTGATCTCACCTATATGCTTATTGCTGCTGAATCAACAATGGTTTGGCGCAATAGAAAAGCAAAGTTGATGGATGAATCTGCCTTCAAGACCTCTATGGATATAGACAATGGCAACGAAATACATGCAATGATCGAAAAGTTTGATCATAAGAGAAAGGCGATGTCTGAAGTAGTTCCATGTGTTGTTCCAAAAGAGTCAATTTGCTTTTATTGCCAAGAGAAGGGGCATTGGAGACGAAGTTGCCCTATTTACCTAAGAGATCTAAGAGATGGGAGAGTCAAAAGTATGACTACGCTTAAGGTAAAATCCACTATCTAACTCCGTTAAGCTCCTATTCATTGATTCTTAATATATGATGTGATAAGATTGCATTTGAATGTTTTGAAGGATCGGTGAAAAGAAAGGAAGCTTGATAAGAGAGCAAGATGAATCTAATCACAAGAGATGGATCTTGATCGCATGGACTTGAAGATTAGATTTTGAGCTTAGATAGTTATAATAGAGTTGTTAGAAATTTTCATTTTGAAATACATAGTTTTCAATGGATTTTGCATTGTAAGGACAAATGTTTTCCGCTGCTTTTAATAAATAAAATAAATTTTGATCTGACTTATTTATTTGTTTACTTCCTTGCAATGAAATCGTTATGAAAATTGATGTTTGAATATTTTTTCAACAAATGGATATGATTCTTATGGAAAAAGTCGAGAATTTACCAAAAGGGAGAGTTTCTCATCACCCAAATTTCAATTGGACGGAAATTTGAAATCACGCAACTTGGTTGCATGATGAATGAGAAATTTCATATTTGGAAATTAGACTAATTCGTTGACAAAGTGTCAAATGAAAGGACTAGGAGATCGAGCACACAAAGTTGTGTGTTGATCAAAGTCCACCATAAGAGTAACAAAGACATTCGTCATGATTTACTAAAAGTTTAGCAAATATGATTATACTTATAAGATTAAGTGTAATTTGAAATTGATTAAAAAGGGTTTAAATCAATAGCAAAACGAATAAGAAGAATCAAGTAGGCAGAAAGATAAAAGGTTCTCCATTCTAAGAAGAAGGGAAAGTACCTTTTATGCTTTATGATAGGTCTTAATGATTAAGAACCATATCTCAATTGATCCTCTAAGTAAGTCTTAGTACAATTGTATGTTTAAGAAGAGGAATCAAGGATTGAAGAAATGGTTAAATCAAGAAGTCTATAATACTTCGTTCCAATAACAAGTATTAAAGTTAAGATTGTGACAATGAGTGAAAAGTGTTAAAGGTTTATAACATTCATCAAATGTGGAAAGTTGTGATGTCTTGAATAAGACAAAGACCAACTAGGACCAATTTATGAAGTGTTTTTGATACAAGCTACACTAACTCTTGAAAATTTGTTTGTCAAGAAATGTTTATTGACAAAAGAATCTTATATGTCAAGGAGTCAGTGGGAGTCGTAATGGTCTTGAAAGGTTTCAAGAACAAATCAAATAAACCTTATCAATCATCACTAGCACACGAGTTAAGGTTTACAATCTATCGTGATGACATTATTTTGATTCTGTGCCAATCCAATCGAGTTAATTATGCATGAGAGTTCTATGAGTTCTCATTTTGAACGCATAAAAAGCAAAGCATCTTGATCAATGAAAGGCACATTGATAGGAAATGGTGAGCTGCTTAACTACTTGGAAGACATGGTGGGCAGCTGTGCTACCATAAGGCAAGAAATCAAAGTTCGGTCCATATGAGTTTGAATTTGTCGTAAACTTTGGTTTTAATAAATTCACATGGATAGGAACACATACACCGTTTAAATCTAAGTGTCATAAGATTTCCTCCTTCATGAAAATGATTGTGAGTAAATGCTTTCACTAAGAAAGATTTTAAGAAGATAGTGATTGTAAAATTGCATTCTCGAATTCGATTATGGTTATGGTATCCCTTTCCATAATTTGAATTGTGAGGTTTGGCAATTAGTCTTAAATGTTTAGACGCACATATAAACTATCTAAGGCAAAGGTGTATAAGTTCAAGAATTCTTGATAAAAGATTATCAAAGTACTAAGTATTAGAAACATTGACTTAAGAAATTCAATAGGTATTGTTTTCTGAAAGTTAAGATGTTTATGAATACATGTCGAAGCTAGTGGGAGCATAAGTGTTATGTTTTATAATAATCATCATGATAGTGGGAGCATAAATGTTATGATTGTATGATTATTATGGAAAGTATTGCAAATTGGCAATATTAATTATAGAAAACAAGAGTCATTCTTTGCAAAGTCGTAAGGATGGAATAGTTGTTTTGCTATAATTAAGGGAGAGAATATTATGCTTCATTTCAAATCTAAAGGATTAGGTTGTGGAATGTTAATAAATTTAGTCAAAGGTAGATAGTGTGTTCTTAAAATTTCGATTATGATTACGGCATTCCTCTTCACAATTCGAATTTTGAGAACATAGAAAATAAAACATTATGCGTCGTGTCCCATACGCTTCGGGTATAGGATCGATTGCAAATGCTTTAATGTTTGACCATTCTAAAATTTTCCAAATGTCTAGCACATTTAGAGGGAAAAGGGACTAGAATCGGTTTTGACTAAAATAATTAAACAACTATCAAAGGACAATCCAAAGTTCGACGAGGATTGGTTGCTTGTGAGTAGTTGGAAGCATGGTATTGGATGAACCATATTGACATCATTACGAATAGATAAGATTCTATTAAGAATGAGTTGTCATATGGAAAATATGGAAGCGTGTCCACATTGGGAATTGAATATTGAAAATCTATGACTAGATTAGAAACCTTTATGCGAAAGGATGTTCAAAGGAATGTACTTTGAGTGAGAGACATCATATCTAAGGAATTGTCTTGTAACAATCTCCGATAGAGGACTTTGTAATATCATTGGCAATAGTCTTTGTGACTTTGGTGCAGTGACATTACGAAAGGATCGTTGCATAAAGTGTTAGAATCTAGTATATTCTATAAGTAACAAGAATTTGATATTCTTACACTTAAGAAAATGGATTTAGAGTTGTAAAATGAGAATGATTGGAAATGTGTTCAATTTGTCTATTTCACAAAAGTAAGAACCATAAGTAAACATTGTGTGCATGCTAGGAGCATGGGACAAGTGTAATAATTCAAGTAAGAAGTTGATTACCTGAAACGACAAATAATGAGTAATCGATATGGTGATAAATAAAAGTTGTTTTATTTATGCTCAAAGGGTTGAGGCCATATGGGATTAGTATTATTCTTGTGTTTCACTTTGCATGTTTTGACTTCCAGAATAATTGAATTTATTAAGAATAATCGAATTATTTAAACGGGCCACAGTCGTTCATATGTTGGAAGTAGGTATGAATAAAGACTGTCGTGAATTGGTGTGTGGATTGTCTAAAGAGCATTAGACATAAGCAAATGTTTGCTGCAACGTTCATGAGTGCTTATGAATATGATTTGAGCATTGGATTAAACCCACGCTCACTTGGATCACTCCATGAATTGTATTACGAGTGATTGGTGAGACGATAACATCTTATATTCTTGAAACCGAGATGTGTGAGTTGTATCTTACTAATCGGTTGCACATTGATAATATGTAAACGCACTAGTAACTTGGTGTTATAAAACATATTGTTGTGTGTGATTTGGTTAGTAAGTGCAAGCAAGCATTGTATCAAAGTTTATCCATTCCTTTTATCCAAAGAAGGATAAAAACGATATCTTTTGGGCCCCTCGATGGTTTAGTGATGACAAATGTAAATGCTCGGCCGGGCTAGGGCTAATTTGATTTGTTCAATTAGTCAGTCGTCATAAATCGGAGATCGAGATATAGTACAAAGAGAATGATTAGAAATCATATCTCAGACGATATCTAGAATGGAGGAATATATGATCCCTTATCTTAAGGACACGCGTATCTGATAGGATCAGAGTTGACAGTGGCTTTGGAAAGATACGATTGCAGATCAGGATTTGAAGTCATATGCAGAATAGTTATTAGACTTATCCAAGTGGGAGACTGTTGGATTAGTGTCTAAGTCCATAACTATTTTGGTATGTACTTGACCCGATGGTGCATGGTCCTTTTGGGTTGCCTTCACCAAAGCAACTTGATTGGAGAAATAAATAGAGAGAGAGAGAGAGGATAATATGATTTATTAATATGTTATAAGAATAATATATTAAAGGAGAAATCATATTTTTTTAATTAATATTGGTCAATAATTAATTAGGAATTAATTTTGTGATCAAGTGTACTTAATTAAACTAGAGGGGTTGATTTGTAATTATGTGATAGTTACAAAATAAGGTAAGGATTATCTTAAATATAGGATGAACGAATTTGAAGTGATAAGCCTTAGAATTCGACTATGATAAGGATTCAAGGATTATCTTATGGGTTGCTTTGTGGATAAGCAACTAGATAAGGATAATGACTGAAACCCTATCTCTACACCTATATAAACACCCCTTGGCTCATGAATTCGTGTATCCCTTCCCAAGAAGTCCTAAGGACGAATTCTAACCTCTCTCCTCTCTCTCTTTATACCTTCTCCATTTGCTCTTGGTGTTTGTAAGCCATTAGAGGAGTGACACTTGTGACTCTAAGCATTCCAAAGTCAAATCAAGGAGATTTGGGATTGTTATTGCTACATAACAATCAAGGTGATATCTTAAACCTAATTATATGTTAATATTGATTGCCATATGCCAGAATTAGGGTTTATAGTCTTGGATTCAAAGCATGTACAATAGAGAAACCTAGATCCAAGCTTTAGGGTTTGTATGAGCACATAGGATATCTTATGACCAAAACCCATCAGTATGATCCAACCCATTCTAGGTCAAAAGTGAATAAATATGCTTCAAACTCCCATGCATGCCTCTTATCCCTCACCAACTTCTAGATCTAAACAATTTGATGGATAAGGAACTTTTAGAATCCATAAAGTTGCTAATGTTATGGATTTGCTTCACTCAAGCATGCTAATCATGAAGAAAAGTGGACAAAATCCTAGATCTACCCATGAAATGTAATAAAGTTGGGATCTTTGATACATACAAAGTTCCAAAATCAAGAAGAGGTGATGATAATGTTGCTACTTTGTCCACTCCACCACTAGATTTCTCTTTTCCTCTTCTTCTCTTATTATTCAAGACAGAAATAGCACCAAAATGGTTAAAGACTACAAGGATGATAATTCTCAAGGTTCTCAGGGGCTTAGAGGGTGAAAGAGATGGAGGGTGAACAACCCTAGCCCCCTTTTTCCTTTAAATACCAAAAATTAGGGTTTTTAGTCCTTAGACTAATCTCATGTTGTGAGCATTGGATTTCTCACAGCGTGAGCCTCAAAATGACGTGCAAGTCCAAATACTCCTCACGATGTGAGCAAGCATTCTTCACGTCATGAGAAGGGACAAAATCAAAAGTTTAAGCTCCATAAAAATGTGCACCTGACCCGAGTGTTACACACCGAGTTGACTATATTGCTTTGGGGAAACTTTGGCGGTAGGCGTTAGTTAACAAAGACAACCATAGGGTGGATAGAGCACTCGAATGAACATACAATCCTTTTCCCTAGATTAGTATGGTTCATTAACACCATAAGATTGAATTTAGTCAAGGGTGGTCATCTATACTCTTCTAGATGACTTAGACATACCTAGAAGTGGTCTGATATAGATACATTCTATCCGACTATCTAAAATGAATGAATGAATACTAGTATGATACTCCAACAAATGACTTTTATGGAACCCTCCCTAGGGCTCATAATAGTGGTACGGAAACAAAATTCTCCTCTTTGTACCAATATCACCCATACCTTTAATATGATGCTACCCAATATCCAAACTTAATTGAACTAAGCATCCTCTTATGGTCTTAGGGTATAACTAAAGAAGTTTACAATACTTATAATCAATACAAATTTTCTGCCTATGTAATATCTTTACAATGCAGGGTACAACTAACATCCTTTCAACTTAACCTGAACTAAACATTCTTTATAAGTATTATTTCATTACTAAGCAATACTATAATGCTTATAACCATTTTTCCAAGCTGTTTTCATGTTTATACTATATTATCATATGACTACACTTTTATCCAAATTAATGAGATCTAAAAGTCCTTAATATGTCTTAGTTTAAAACTAGACGAGGCTATAATCATTAGAATCAATCTTCGCTACTAACCTTATTCAAACAACACTGTCAAAATTCAATGTATATATTCGACACAGAATATTAGGTATTTAATATGCATTACTATTTTTAAGTAATAACCATGTCTGGTTCAAAGAATGCATTTTATCAAATTTTTGTTTAACACATATTCCAGATAATAAGCAATTTTAATTCACGTATAAATTTCAACATATATTTAATACTTTTAATAAATAGTTGTATTAAAATAATGTTCATGAAAGTAACTAAGAACTCACATTATATAATTGGAAGACTCGCGGGAAGACCGACACTTCAGATTTCCCTTTAAAACGACCTAAACGCGAATATTACTAAGCCTTAGTATTCATTTGTATATATAAGGTTTCATCGTTATAATGTCTTTCTCATATTTATCAATAGTCCCAAAAGAATATTGGATTAATTCTGATAAGAAACGACCAGGTAAGACCGTATCGGAAGTATGATCTGTTTGGCATATAAAGATATATTGTTTGGAAAAACCACTTTAAACCCTCGCAAAATATAGGCTTGGTATCATTACCAAATGTAGATCGGTCAATATAACGACTAGTATTATTGATAAATCTTATTTATAAGTTCATAATAATGATTATAAACATAAATATACGTTGTACTTAAAGCATAATAAGTGCAACTTAACTTACCAGATTTTCTAACAGAAGTTCAGAAAGCTTGCGGGTAGAACTTCAAATTTGAAAACTTTTTTTTGTCGGATCTCTGACGACTCAGATCTTAGCTAAAATACCCTAAAATTAGAAGTAATCAGACAAGAAAGAAAGAAGAACTCCCGAGAGAGTTTGAATAATTTTAAACAAGAAATAAAGAAAATGTTTCTAGTATTTTTTGTCTGTATCTTGCTCGTACGAGCTCCATTATTAATGTTCTTTATATCACTGACTTACTACAACTTTCATTTAGAATTCTTTGGCTAATTCTCATTATATCTTAAATTTACAAATTTGTATCGAATTAGTTGCGTCTGAAGAGTAGGGACCAAGTTTCGTCTATATATTTTGAATACGAGTTCCATTTTCAACATTCCTTATATCTATGGCTTCGTACCAACGAGTACTAAAACTCTCATTTAGACTCCATTAGCTATATCTCAGTCAATATCAAATTTATAAATTTGTATTGATTTCACCACATCTGAAGAGTAGGGACAAAGTTTCATCCATATTTTTCGCATGCAAGCTCCATTCTCCATGTTTTCTATGTCGATAGATTCCTATTTTCATAAACATCAACTTTCGTTTGTATAGTTTTGTCTAACAAGTGACCAATCTATATTTTGTACTCTATGACACATACTATTGTATCGTGTCATTACGAAAAATTATAACTTACTCATATGAAATCAGATTTAGGCGTTCTTGTTATGAATGATCTCGTATTTCCGAGGTGTAACATCCGGATGTCAATTTAATTTCAATATCGATCCTATGTTTGAATAATATTGTAATTTAGCCCTTGGAAAGGGAAAAGATTGCATGAATGTCCCTTAGTGGCATTATGGTAAAAAAAATTAGGCTTGGGTTAGTACGTTGGGCATACGAAGCATATGCTGAGCATACCAGGGCGGACCCTAGTACGTTGGGTGTACACCTCGTACACATGGCATACACATAGGATGCCCAAACCCTAATTTTTAGGGTTTTGGCCCTATATAAACGTCACTATAACCTCATGGCCCTTTCTTACTTCAGCCTCCCTATATGTGAATGACCCTTAAGCAAACTCTAAGTGAAAGAGTGCCTTTTTGGAGCCTATTGGAGTGTTTAGAAGAGTCCTTGAAGGAGAAGAGTGTAGAGTGAAGAGCTTAAAATTGGGAAGTACCTTGGATCTGTGATTTCTATCTTGATAACAACCTCCAAAAGGTAAAAAGCTTGTAACTTTACCATTTCATCTTGTAGATCTAAGAATTTCATCCCTTTAAGACACTTTTTGGTCCCTAAGATGGTGATTCTTGAGCACGATATGTTCTTGACTCATTAAGTCGTCCTTTCAGACCTTGCAGGGTCTTAAGTCATAAAGGCATGGTCTTGATGGTTGGTTTTGCTCGATGCATGTCACTGGAGGTCTTAAAGCATTACGAGGTTGAGATTTTGTGGATTAAGCACTTTATGGACATGCAAAGTCATAAAGTTTGAGACTTGATGACTCTTAGTAGTATTCTAGGCTTGGATCTAAAAGTTGGACGTGAGAGCTTAATGCATTAAGCTCTTAATGTAGTTTTGGGAAGTCTGGGCATACACCCTGTGTAACCCTGAGTATGCAGCACGTACGCGGTCAACCACCCCTTCTACGGTCAAGCTGAAGTACACCCCGCGTACGAAGCATGAGTCGACTCGGATGTGTTACCTCTTTGGACATGTTAATTTTGACCAATTTTGACTAAGGGTAATTTAGGACATTGTCATTATTTTATTGATGGGACATGTTTGGACATTCAGGACTTGGGTGGAGCAGGTATTCGGGATCAGAGTAGTTATCAATATTTCGACAAGCTATAAGGTGAGTTTTCCTCACTATACTTACGGGTCGAAGGCACCAAGGCCGGCCCATTGGATTAATGTCATGGTTCATCGTATGTTGCTACGTTGTAGTGATCTGTTAGATTTGTATATTGGTATATAGGATGCTAGCATGTGCTAGTGATCTGTACATCTGCATGTTTGTATGTTTATTGGTTATATGTTTATTTGTTATGTTGTATATGTCGACATGTTATGTATGGTTGGGTTGAGGCGGTCCTACTTTGTGCTGAAGGCCAAGATATCCAGGACGACCCAGATAGAGTGTAGACCCTGCGAGGCGTTCCAGTCAGGCTGAAGGCCCGGCGAGTGGTCTGGACAGGTTGTAGGCCCTGTGAGGCGGTCCGGTCATGTCGAAGGCTCGTGAGCGATCCAAATAGGTTGTAGGCCCTACGATGCAGTCTAGTCATGCTGAAGGCTCATTTATGCATGTTGTTTGTTATGTTTGTGGTGGTGATACATAGGACTAAACATCTATAGGGGTTTAGATGGTCTTAGTATTTGTCAAAAAGACATTTTTTTGAAAGAGCAATCTATCCTATTCCTAATCTAATCCTAAACACTACATATGTCTCTTAATGAGACTTGAACCCATGACCGCTCATTTGAGAGAGTTACTCTTTATCGCTAGGTTAAAGGCCATTTGGTTTGTCAAAAAGACATGTCATGTGTAAATATGAGTAAAGACTATAAAGATGCTATGACTCGAACAAGTATCGTTTGAAATATGTTTGTTGTTGCATCATGTTAGTGATACAATAATTGCATGTGTTTGTATGAGTTATAGATTTGGCTTAAGATTGTTTAGTAAGAATTTAAACCAGATGAATTAATTTATTATTTATTGAAGTATAAATAAGTAATTAGAAATTAATAAGTTGATTTATTATTTAAAATGTTAATAAATATTTATTAATCAATAAGTGAGATTAATTAATTATACTAGAAAATTATATCAATTGTTTATAATTAATGGATAATAATATAATATATAAATTATATAATTAAAAGATAATTCTTAAATTCAAATAAGGTATCTTCTAAATTTAAATAAGGAATTTTTTGAATTTCATCTCCTATATAAAGAGGTAGGGTTAAAGAAAATTATAAAACTTTGGAACCCTCAAAGTCGTCCTCCTTCTCGACGATTTTGTTAGGGTTTCCAAATAGAAGGTTTCTTGTTTGCTAAGAGGTACAATGCTCATGTTCTACTTTGAACTCTAGTCACTATTTATCAAAACACTTTGAACTCTAGTCACTATTTATCAAAATCGAAAGGTAAAATCTTTTCTTGTAAGTTATGTTTTGTTGTTAATAATACATGAACAATATAATCGGCTTACCATAGTGTTTTTTAATTTGCTTAAGCCTTAAGCCGTTTGTTTTGGTTTTCGATAAATAAAAAATCACACTTTATTCAATATATACTATTTTTTTTTTAATTCGATAGAATAAATACAAAAAGCCGCCGACTTTCAAAACTTGCAACCCACACACTCTCCCTCCCCCCTTAATCTCCTCCTCGAAATATAACCGTTTGCTCTACTGCTTCCCCCAAACCCTAGTAAGAATTTCGGTTGATTTCCTCTGTTTTTAAGTGATTTATGTATCTTCGTTTCAAGTATCTTTTTAGTCTTGCCGAATCTTCATGGATTTCTTGTTTAATCTTTTTCATTGTTCATGTACCCATTTGATGAATAGTAGAATACACCTTTTAAAAACTTGCGTTTTCATGTTCGGATAGATACTTAACAATGGCTTGTGGTCAGAGTTTTGCTCCATTGTTGCGTGCATCGGAATCGAAATCCGTACGCTGACGGAAGCTAGAAAAAACTTAAAAGTCACTTTATTTTTGTGTATAATTCCACTTTTTCTTGCCTAATTAGAGATTTTAAGAGCATTTATGATGAGTGTAATTGCGTAAATCGTATTTAAGATTTAAATTAATTAGTTTATCTATGAGAGCCAGCGTTTACATCTTCGTATAATGATTACCAACGGCTGTATTGATTAAATTTTACCCTCTTAATCGTGTTTTAGGTTGTTAGTATATGTAGAGTTGCAGACATAGGATTTATTTCTTCGTTATTTGAAGTTTAAACGCAATCTTTTTCTAAAAATATCGATTACTCATTACAGAATCTTCTTTCCGTTCAATTTTCTTTTTTTATGAACTTAGCCTCAAACTGAAGCTTCAACCTAAAAATGGTGTTCCCGGAGAAGATATCTCAGCCTGTCATATCCACAAAACGGCCGTTGGGTGATTCTGATGACTGTAAACTTGATGAATTCAGAAAACCTAAAATGGTGATGCGAAAGTATCCCCCTCATAAGATCAGAGGAGCAGAAGCAGTCCGTGATTTCCCTCCTGATTGTGGAATCTTTCTCGATTCTCTTGTGACTAAAGTAGAGAAGAATCCATTGAAGAAATTAGATAATGTTGAATCAAATATTGAGAACGTGACCTCCCATGGCAAGGATAAGATGGTGAAATCTCAGCCTTTTGAAGATAATAAACTCAATAACTGCCTTAAACCTGAAGGATTAGGGTTCAAGAAACCTTCTTTTGGCTCAAGACCTAAAATGAAATTTGGGAATCCCAAGGAACAACATCCTGTTTGTGGAATCATACAAGAAAGGAAGCCTTTCAAGAAATTAGACAATGTTGACTCAAAGTCAATGGAATGTTGTCATCCTTTGGAGAATACCAAACTCAATAGCTTCAAACATAAAGAATCAGGGATCAGCAAACCTTTTGGTTCAAGGTCAACCGGTAAAGTCAAATTTTGGGATCCTAGGATCCCATCTTCAAATGACGATAATGCCCCGAAAGTAAAAGACACCAACTTTATCGGATCACGAAATGAACAAATTAGACGTGAAAAGATCCGTGAGACAATGATCTTGTTTGAAACAATTTACACTCAGTTATTACAAGACAACGGATCAAAACAAAAGGGAGAAAAGAGAGCTATTTGGATACTACCCATGGAGGCTGCAAAGATAGTCAAACAAAAGCTAAAATGGATGAATGTTGACAAGACATTTGGTGAAATCCTCGGTGTCCAACCTGGTGACATGTTCAGATTTAGGTCACAACTTCATATAGTAGGTCTTCATTGTCAACCACATTGTGGTATAGATTACACCAGCATTAATGAGAAGAATCTTGCTATAAGTATAGTTAACTCTCATCGTTACTCAAACAAAAGTCAATCGTGTGATGTGCTTACTTATTGTGGTGAAGGTGGTGGGGCCGGGTGCTTTGGGTATAAGCCACAGGTGCCACCCGATGATCAAAAACTTGAAAGAGGTAATCTTGCTTTGAAGAACAGTATGATTGAGAAAAATCATGTTAGGGTGATTAGGAAAGTTTTTGGAGTTGGAAACAACAACAATGTGTTTGTGTATGATGGATTGTACACTGTGGAGCATTGTACACAAAAAAGAAGTTCAGAAGGGAAGATGGTGTTCATGTTTGAATTGCATAGAGTGCCTGGCCAACCGAATTTTCAGCAAAGGGTCAATGCTATACCAGGTAATTTCGTTTTATACCATCATACCACCTTTCAAATGCTTTAGTGATTAACTATATATAGTTAGTTATACTTATATGTCGTTTTTTGAACTATGGTTGGTATTTTATATTTGTTCTTGAGAGTCTCTTAGCTGTAATTTTGACCTAATTTCGACTTAGTGTTTTTCTTCGCTTTTTTTGAATCTATGTAAAACTTGGTTTAATTATATTTCCTTATTAAGCAAGACTTTTAGATCTATTTTAAATTGTTAAGTTGTAGATATTGATTCCTTTTGACCCACGCTAGACAGACAGATCAAGCATGGTTTCCCTATATGAGATTCCCTTAAGTTTGCGTCGTGGGCTAAGTTTTCATGTGGTTCTATGTTTGGCCTTATTTGCATTTTAGTCAACCAATTAGTATTTATATCCCTTTAAATTTGTGTAACCAAAGGTTGAGCATCCGAACCGGTAGACCAGACTAGACTCTGGTACCTTTGTGTCGTCGTGGACTCCATTTTTTACCGGTTCCAGTTTTCAGATAGGAATATTAAGAGGCGTAATCTTTTTCAAATCTTTTATCCTAATCTATGTGATATTGTTTTCATCGGTTGTCCCCTCTAATTTCGTCCCTGAGATGTGACATGAGATGAGATAAGACAAGACAAGATAGCATATCCAAGTTGAAAGGTTGTCAACTTTTCCGCATATCCAGTAACCTGTGAAGGTTGAGATGTGTAGTGTAGTGTTTATATTATGCGGTGAACATTTGGATCAAACGGGACTAGACTGGATCGGACCTGAGCGGTTTGACAGAATTGGTGGACCTTGGACCTACCGAGGTTTATCGAGTCCAGGTCTTGAGTCTGAGTTTTCCGGTTCATGCACCCGTTAGACCGATACAACGTTAGGTCATACAATACAACTCATTGAAACCCTACCGAAAGTTAGTTTATCTATTACGAGGCTTAAAACGAATACAAACCCAAAAACAAGAAAATTATTGTCTAAAAATTAGTGGAAAAACTTAAATACTCAAGCTTTGATATCCTAACTTTGGGGAATTGTAGGTCATTGAATATAAAACCAAAAATGACAAAGTTATATTATAAAATTATGTACAAACTTTAAACTAGATGTTGCAAAAAAGTCTAAAAAATTACTGAAAAGCTGAAAAATTCTAGCTTTTATATCCTAACTTCGTCAGACTTTAAGTCAAAGTCTTTGAATATAAAACAAAAAAACGACGAAATTATAATCTAAAATATGCACAAACATTACAGTAAACGCTGTAAAAAATTGTATGCTAATCTGACTTCAAATGAATGAGATATGTAGAAAAGATTTGCTAAAGATTTCTTTTATTAATTCGGTCCAAATCGGTTTTTTACCCAGGACCGGCTGATTTTGTACCCGGGCCGATTTTGCTTGATTCATAGAACCGAGAACCGACTCTATTCTAAAAAACCGATCCAGAGATCCAAATGCTCACCCCTTAGTTTGTATATTCTTTTAGGCTGTAATTCCATCGTTTTTGGTTGCATATTCATTAAGTTGCAGTCCCCTAAAGATGGGGTATCAAAGTTGAAAGGTTTTCAACTTTTCTATATATTGTGTAATATGTGAAATTCTTTAAATTGTCTTAACTCATCACTTTTAAGTATCATATCTTTCCCGACGTGTAGCTGAATGTTTGTAATTTCACATTTTTTTGGTTAAATATTCATTAGGTTACAATCCCCCGAAGACGGGATATCAAAGTTATTATTATTATTATTATTATTATTATTATTATTATTATTATTATTATTATTATTATTTTGCATTTATGCATGATGTATATGCAACGTCCGAAAAATACAACCCAAAAATTTTTGTTTTAATATTACTAAAAACCACAACATCAAATGTTATATAATAAAACAATGTATCTTATGTCTCAAAATGTCATAATAAATGTATCAATTCAAAACTGAAGTCCGGAAACTGAATCAGACCGAAGTTCGGAACTAACCAGAGTCTAGCCCTCTGCATCGGACCGGAGTCTGGAAACTACATCGGACCGAAGTCCGGAACTAACCAGGGCCTTACGCTATGCATCGGACCGAACTCTGGAAACTACATCAGACCGAAGTCCGGAAACTGACTGAACATAACATAGCATAACCATAATTACTAGCATAAACACATATACTGCATACTGCATCGGATCGAAGTCTGGAACACATAACACAAAGACATGCTTGAATCACAAAGACATCAAGCACACTGAACTACTGCATCGGACCGAAGTCTAGAACTACTGTTAAATAAACGGACCGACATCGTGGTCGTAGACCTATTCCTACTGGAAGGAAACTCACCTCATAATGCTGGCTGCTGAGATGCTAACTTTGAAGCTGGCTGACTGCTGCTCTGGAACTCCCCGGCTACAATCCCATAAACACTAAATCAGATACTGATAATTGTTCTTAGGATAAAATGACTATTTTACCCCCGGTCAAAGTCAACTTTCAGTTGACTAGAGTCGTCGAGTCAGGGCATAGACTCACTGAGTCCCTCCAATACTAGATCTGAACTCTAACTCACCGAGTCCATTCCCACTCACTGATTCACCCTAAACACTCAAACAAGGAAAAACCGGGGACTTGCGACTCGACTCGTCGAGTCTGAAGAACAACTCGCCGAGTCCCAAACATGCCATTACTATACAGTCGATTTTGCTTGATTCCAGTGCATCCAATTCATAGATCTGGGTTCCTAGGATTGATTTCACACGTAAAGTTTCTAACTTTACATGCATGCATGCTCATAAGAAGCTCAAATGCCCAATAAAGAGCTAAAAGAGGACATCTAGGTTTGGAATGGGAGTTTAGCTCAATAAAGGTGGCAACCTTGAGCTTAAGGAGTTCTGAAAGGCTTAGATTTGAAACCCATTCATCTTAACTACTCTTAAATTGACATCAATGTCTAGAAAATGGCTCAAAAACAACACTAGCAAGCTTTTAAAGAGATCTACATGATGACAAGCAAAGATTCGAGCTTTATACCTCAATGAAAACTGGAATGACACAAGAAACTCAGATCTTCTTTGCTCCTCTTGAAAACCCTTCCTCTCTCTTCTTCTTCTAACTCCAAAATGCCCCAAAATCCTTCACAAGATGAGAAATACTCCAAGAATGCTTAAAGGAAGGCTAGGGTTTAGTAAGGGACGTTCTGAGGGTGATGGAGGCTGGTTTGGGGCGCATAATGTTGTTTAAATATGGTGTAAACCCTTGAAATTAGGGTTTCATCCAGACTGCTAGACTCGCCGAGTCCAAAAAATATGGACTCGTCGAGTAGCCAACTTAAACCGCGTGCAAATTCCGTCTCTAGTCAATGAGTTGGGCTACAGACTCGTCGAGTACCCCCTTTAAGAATTGAAAATTATTTTATTTAAATCAGATACCAGAAATGGGGTGTGACCGGATAATTTGTGTAGTTCTTTAAATTTTCATAACTCACGTTTATCTTTCCGAACATGTAGTTTAGTGTGTGTATTTTACTTTATTATGTAATTTCATGTTTTTTGTTTCATATTTATCGAGTTTATATATATATATATATATATATATATATATATATATATATATATATATATATATATATATATATATATATATATATTGAATGAAAAATCTAACCTTACTCATAATTTACTTCTAATTTCATTTATGTGCCAGACGACACTTGAACTCTAGACCTCAAGGAGGAAGAGCAGTACAACATGATACTGTTGAGTTATAAGCTATTTGGTTACATATTTATTGAGTTAATGTCCCTCGAAGTGTCGTTGAGTTATAAGCTCTTTGGTTACATATTCATTGAGTTAATGTCCCTCGAAGAGGGGGTATCAAATAACTCATCTAAACCATTGGATAAAAACTACTTCATCGACTTGTACCATACACATCACATATCGATCCAAGAACCTAAAACCTGCTCACCTCTATAGTCTAACCTAATGTATCAAAAAAGCTATTCGATAGAAGCAATAAATATCTCTCGCTCATGTTCGCATGTGGACTAACTGATCGTATGAACCTTATAGTTAACTTTTTTTTTTCGTTTTGCATTATTACTTTGTGTGAAATCGTCATCGTGTGTTGAAATGCTTAAACTCTAACTTAGAGCTGACAAAACTCGACCCAACCCACCAACCCAAGCTAAACCCAACCCAAAATTAGCAGGTTGGTGTAACACCCATAAAAAAATAATGCAAAATTAAAATTTTTTAAAACATTTAAAAACCAACAGTCATTACAAACTTGTTTTCAAAATAGTTTATATCAAAGTCTTCCAGAAACAAAGTCATAAAAAGTGAGGATCAATAAAATGACGCCTTTGCTTTGTCGCGATCCCCTGATGTACCTGAAACAACAAACGGAAACTGTAAGCCCAAGAGCTTAGTGAGTTCCCCCAAAATACCCATACACACAAAACTACACATATAATCATAAACAGCATACTATGAGTACAATCAACCATCCGGTTGGAATGCCAACATACTACGGGTCCAATCATCTTCGGTATTGAATACCCCAGGCCCACAACCAACAGGTTGGAATGCCCACATACTATGAGTCCAGTCAACTATCAGGTTGGAATACTCATGGCTCACAACCAACAGGTTGGAATGCCCAGGTCTATTGGCTTTCGCATAAAGTAGATAAGCATCAACCGCCAAACAAACATGTGCACATATAACAGAAAATCACATAACAATCTATAGACAAACAAATCGATCTAACGGATCATATCACATAACACACAAAACTATCATATCTACCAGGATACCGATTTAACATATTATATTAGCATAACATATCCAGATAACATTCCAAAGGTTCGGCCTTGGTGCCTTAGACCCTTGAGTATATATAGTGAG
The DNA here is from genome assembly GCF_052625555.1 of Lactuca saligna. Lineage (NCBI taxonomy): Eukaryota > Viridiplantae > Streptophyta > Magnoliopsida > Asterales > Asteraceae > Lactuca > Lactuca saligna. Next base: position 10,707,137 of record NC_136424.1, on the reverse strand, counting down.
GATAACGTACCTTGCAAGTAGTGTCGAAGTGTAACGCTCGAGTTTCGGGGCTAAGCATTTTTAGACGATGTAATAGTCTAGGTCAACTATTGTAACTTTTTTTGAAGTAATAAAAAAGAATTTTTTGAATACTATGTGAATTATGTGTATTTATATGCTTATTACTTATTTATAAATGTGTAATAAATAAAGAATAAAAATAAGCATCAAAATTAAAGTGTGAGATAAGCCCGATATCTTTACATAAAGTTGTAGTGGTCAAAATAAGGATTTCAGGGATATAAAGAACGTCAAAATCCGAGTTATAACGAAGAAGTTATGACCCGTCGAAGTTTCGCGACGGAACCGGCACGACACCGAGAAGCGAAATAGTGAATTTACGATAGAACAAGTTTTAGCCTTAGCGATCTAAACGAAAGTCGTTGAATATGTTAAACCGAGAGTGTCCATAAAAAGAACACCCAAATCTGACTTCGTTTGAGGAAGTTATGATTTTTTCGAAGTTTGGACTTAGCGGTGTACAACCCAAAGTTTGAATATTAGATCGAGTGGTTTTTAGCCGACATAACCTAAATGAGAATCGAATATCTCGTTAATAGTAGCGTAACGACAAAAAGACACACGAAAACGGACGTCAGATGAAAAAGTTAGGAATTTTTAATGGACCAATCTTGTCCCGGCCTGTTAAATATATAACTTTTAGAATAAATTCAAAATTAGCCGACGGAGTCTAAACGAAAGTTGTAAAGTACGTTCCCGCCTACGTGTGGATATAAAGAACGTCGAAAACGGAGCTCGTATGCGAAATATACGAATTTTTAAAAATGATGGTGCAATTTGCGAAACCTGTTGCGATAGTGATGGCGTGGCTCAATCTGGGTCGTCTGATGAAGATCAGCCTTGCATCCGATGAACAACGCATCACCCTTTGCTATGCCCCGCGTCCGAGGTTGGGTACGCTCAATGTACCTCGGCCTTATCCCTTCCGAGTCCGGGAGCGAGCCAGTTGTATGCGAGCTGGACCCTTATCCGAAGCTACGCGCAACGTAATGCTGTGAATTCTTTTGAGTTTTTCACACCAATTCTCTTCTCTCTCTAACTTCTTTCTCTCTCTAAGGTTTCTAAACCCTCCTAAGCCTAAGTAAACCCCCTAGCACCCGAAGGAAACCCCCTAACACCCGAAGGAAACCCCCAAGAAGAATTCTTTCGGTTTGAAACTCTGTCTGCACGAAGCCCGGTTTTCAAGCAAACTTCCAGGTTTCGTCAAAGAAGGTTATTTTTAGAAGCTAGGTGCTGTCCGAATCACTCCGTATTAGGTGAATGTATAGTCACTTTCATCTTGCACATAGATATGAAATATTTTATATAATTTATGTGCTATGTGTAAATATATGTTATATGTTTACTCGAGATGTTTGCTGGATGAAAGATCTATACTTCTTTCTTTCAGATCTTAAAATTTTTCCTTCAGATCTACACTTTCTCATCTCAGATCTACACTTTTTTCATCAGATCTAAACTGTGTACTTTGAGATCTATGTTGGATGAAAGATCTGAACTTTTTCCTCAGATCTAGATTGTATATGTATTTTATGCCTTGAAAGTTATGTTGGATAAAAGATGTAAGCTTTGATTTACAAATCTGGACCATTTATGTATTTTATATCTACAAATATGTTGGGTAGAACATGGGTAGATAAAATAGTTGGTGTGTGGTGAAATAAAAATGATGAGAGACCACAATGTTGACGTTGTTCCACTCATCTAGCGGAGTATGGATGACAGACCACAAAATTTTCTAGGAAGCCCAGTGTAACGCTAGCAGGCTCGCAACCTGTAGGTGTTTGTGAACGTCAGCGGCCTTATCCAGGTTACGCCCAGCGTACCTAGATTTACGCCCAACATAAATCGAGGATCCAGACCCTATAAAAGAAAGTCGAGTGCAACCGATTCTTTTGCTCAATTTCTCTTCTCTCTCTCTCTCTCTCTCTCGTTTTACCTCGTTTTTCGTGCAAGAATTATCCCGAAGCCCCAACATTAATCCCGAGCCCCGAAGCAAGTCCCGAAGCCCCGAAGATCTCGAGAAGTGCAATTCGAGCTGAAGTTCTGCCCGCGAGAAGCCCAATTTTTGTGAAGATCTTCCAGATCACCCAAGAAACTATTTCTACAAGTCGTAGTGTTGTCCGATCATATTCTGATCAAGTGAGTGTATATTCCTTTTCTTCTAACACATAGATATAAAGCATCTTCGAGTTAATACGTGCTATGTGTATATAGATATATATTATCTGTTACTTTGAATGAATCTGTATATTTAGAACAAGTATTAAATGAATATCTTATCAGTTTTTAAGTTGCATATGTATATTGTTATCTACAAAATGTTGGGTAGAACTTGGGTAGATAGTTGATGTGTGATAAACTGATGAGAGGCCTCGATTTTGTTGTTGACCTAGTCATCTAGCGGAGTATGGATGACGACCACACTCTTTCTAGATAGTCTTGTGGAACGCTAGCAGGTTCATAACCTGTAGGTGTTGTGAACGATGTGTTCACCGGTGTACTTTATCACCCTCATGGTTGCCTTTACGATATCTATTGTTGAGGAAACCCCTTAACAGTAATGTCCGTCCCGATGAAAATCCTATATTAGGTCCCTTGAGATAGATGTTGTTTTAGGGACATAAAGTGAGGATAACGGGAATGGGTAATCAGGTTATTGTTGGTTGGTGAAATTAAATATAATTATGTATTGTGGGTTGAAAACCATATATGCTCATCAGGCTCCCAAACCTGACCCACTCAGTTTATTTGTATTATAGGTAGTGGCGTGAGGGCATAAGATGGATGAATCATCAACTTGTTTTGTTTACAAGTCTATATATGCATATATTTGTTGAATGACTTGTAACGTTATCGTTTATGCTTTATGATCTGTATCAGAACATGACATCCCGAGTTTTGATTATATAATGAAATTGCATCTCTTGATGAAATGCTTTGATAAATATTATTTTATCATATTTTGTTTTTGGGAACAAATTCCGCAACTCGTTTAAATCAAAAGGATTTACTCTGAAATTATTTTAAAAAACATAAATAAAATCGGTCTTTTCTGGCCGAGATTTTGGGGATGTCATACCTTATGATAGATTTTTTAGGGGCGTAAGGTGAGGATAACGAGAACGGGTAATCGGTTTATTGATTGTTGAAAATAATAAACTTATTTATTGTGGGTTGAAAACCCTATATGTTCACCAGACTCTCCAACCTGACCCACTCAGTTTCTTGTATTACAGGTAGTGGCAAAAACATAATTAGATGACTTGACGAGAGATTATGGATTTGAGGCCAGATTATGTTTTGTGGCCTAAGATGTTTATTTCTTTTTGGTTTATGCTTATGGTCTGTATCGATGATTGACATCCCAAGTTTTTGTAATGAAATGAAAATACATTTCTTTAAGAAATGCTTTGATAAATTTATATCATATTTTGTTTTTGGAACAAATTTCGCAATACTTTTTTTTGAAGTTACTCTGATTTTTATTAAAAAGCATAAACGAAATCGGTCTTTTCTAGTCGTAAAAATGGGGACGTCACACGAAGTACTGTAAATCTTTGATCACTATCTCACCGGAAATCCCGAACTATTACATAATAAATACCAAGTCAATGCACAAATAACAGTCTTGACTACAGTCCTCACAATCCATCATGTCCTTTCTCTTTATTGGCCCAAAGCCCAATGCCAAATCCATAATCTTGAAAGTCTTTATGCAAAGCTCATTATTGGCCCAATTTACCAAATTGGGCCCAACTTAACTTCCTAATTGGGCTTAATTTCAAGATTCATTATCAAAACTTCGCCCAAAACATCATGTTCATAAAGTCCAGCAAAGGCCCAAATCCAACTAGTCCATAAACAGCCCAAAACCCGAAGCCTAAATGTCAAAGGCCCAACAGAGGATGTACGCGGGGTGTACTCGTTCTAACATTGACCTCCATCGGGGTGGTTGATCCAGTACGCTGGGCGTACTGGATTTACGTTGAGCGTACGAGGGGTTTTGCCAAAACTTTAATAAGTGCTTAATGGCTTAAGCCCTTAAGCCCAAACTTCAGATCCAGTGACCTAAGGTGCCTAGGACTCATAAAGTTACGAACTTTAACACTTTGGATGTCCAGAAAGCTCTTAAAACTTGGTCTTAACCCATTAAGACCTTATTATTCCATTTATAGGACACATTCAGCTATTGGGACCTCATTGTTATCACTTAAAACCCCTTCAAGAGTCTAGAAGGACAGTTCATTTCGTCCAAATCACAACATGCACCATCTTGAGATTTTTTCGGACAAGAGAGAGTTCTTTAAAGCAAATGGAAAGATCTATACATATAAGCATAAAGTTTGAAGCTTTTTTACCTTCTGGAGCTTCTAGGGCACAACCCAACTTCAGATCTACAAGCTTGCTATTCTTCTCCCACTCATTGATGCAACACCTTCTTAAAACACTCAAGAAACACTCAATAAGCTCAAACACTCAAGGAAATGGCTAGGGTTTGGGGGAAACGACTCTAAGCAATGGAGGTTGGGGTAAGGGAGGGTTTTGTGCTCATCATGTTGCTTATATAGTCCCCAAACCCTATATATTAGGGTTTCATTCAGACATAAGTACGCCTAACATACACAAGTGTACGCCCAACATACTAAAGCGGACCTTAGTACGCTTAGCGTACTCCTTCTTGGCCCAATGTTGCAACCTTGGCCCTTATACTTATCTTGGCTCTACACTCCAGGCCCAAGGACTACAAATGGGCAAGTAATGATAAAAGGGGGTTCAGAAATACCTGCAAAAATCTCGGGATGTTATAGTTGGGTTGAGATTTCAAACCCATTTAAGTTAAATAAGTCAACCCGTCTAACCCATTTAATTAAATAGGTTAGATCGGGTAAAAATTATCAATCCATTTAAACCCACCAACCCAATTAACTTTAATTTATATTTAATTCAATAATTATTTAAATTTTATCATGTATTAATCTAAGTATTAGTTTATAAGTTATAATGTTCGTATTATTATTTATGTTTTAAAAAATGGAATCCCAATTCCTACATATTTTCTTGGCATCGACAACATTAGCCATTTTAAAAAATCACTCAAAAATTACATATATTTAATGTTATTTAAATAATTTCTTTGTATATTTGAATTGAGATTGTGCTTTTGTCTTTGAAAATTTATTTAAATCTATAACTAATTTAAGTGGTGTAATCTTTTTAGTTAATGAATTTATTTATTTTTATTTTAAATAAGTCAACCCAAATTTAACTAATTTATTTAATAGGTTGGCTTGGGAACTACATAAACGGGTCAACTCGGTGACAACCCATTTATTTGGAATGTTGGGTTGGATTGTAAATATCAACTCTTTTAAATAAACAGGTTGAGTGGGGTTGAAAATTTTAACCCTATTAAACCCACATCGACTCATTGTCAGCTCTATCTAAAATGACTGTATAGCAGTTTGGTTTTTAATATATTGACTATACGGTGGTTATTAATATAGCTTAATGGGTTAAGTGGTTAGTCTTGACAATTATATATGGTTGTTTCTTTTGAGTTAGAGGGTGTTTGAGATTGTTTTTAAATCAACATTTTGATTTTTAGTTTTTTCAAAAAAATTAAAAAATTTAAAAGATGTTTGAGAATTAAAAAATAATAAAAAATAACTTTTCTAAAAATTAAAAAATTTAAAAGATGTTTGAGAATTAAAAAATAACTTTTCAAAATAACTTTTTTGCTAAAAGTTTTTTAAAAGTCATCAAATTGTATATTTTGTGATTTTTGACCTTTTAAAAGGTAAAAAACATTTAAAAGTAAAAAAATATCATCCAAACATTTTTTAAAACCAACTTTTAACTTTTACCTCTTAAAATACCTTTTAAGAAAATAATTTTCATAAAAAGAAAACAACTTTTGGGTTTAAAAAGTAATCTCAAACACCCATAATATGAAGTTTATGATTTATTAGGTTAAACCAAAAAGTAAAATATAGCTTAATGCATTAGGACACTAACTTTACCTATTTCCCTTATTTTTCCTACTAACTTCTACTAACTTCTCTCATGTTATAAATCGATGTGTATAATAGATTTTTTGTAATATAAAAATAATATGGTCATTTAGTCTATTTCACAATAGTTTAAAAATAAGTCTGAAAGAAAGAAATATCATATATACGACATTTTACTCACACAATCATAATTACCCATTCTAGAGGAAAAAACTAACTTAGTTAAACCTTAAAGCAAGCATAAACATTATAGATAACAATCTATTATTTTATTTTATTCAGCTAATTTATAAGATTAATGAATATGGTTAACCGGTTAATCCTCTTTACCTCTCGACCTCAACTCCCCCTAGTTTTTATTTATTTATTTATTTATTATTTTTTTTTATTTTATAAACCAAATAGACTTTTAAAAACCAACTTATATACATACAAACAACAATAAAATGATTAAATAAAATATTAGTAAGCCACATAAATAAGCAAATTGAAAAAACTCTCATATTAAAGGGATAGAATAAGTTTTTTCATGATTTTTTTTTTACCAAATGCTCCTTCTATTGTGAATGCTGTTAATACAAGTTCCTTCACACAAACATATATCCCAAAGGACATGTGTTTTCCTTCACAAACATATGGTGAACTCTAAGTGAAGCATATGGCTCACTTTTCTTGAGGTTACCAATATCACACAAACATTAAGCATCATAACCTTCACAGCCCACTCTGGTTTCCTCTACATATATCCCAAAGGACATGTAAATCTTCACTTGTTGTTGACCTTATTAACAAACAACAACCTTTGGTTTTGTAGGGAAGAAGTGGCATCATTTTCATCATTGGATATGTACCAAGGATTTCTCTGTGTATCTAATTTACATCTTAGAAGTTTGTTAATTAAATATCCATAGACCATAATGGTAAACAACAGTATAGTAAAAGCTTTGTTTATGTTTATTTTCATCCATCACTACACATAAATAATATGTTCTAGGACACCCAAAATCATTCAAACTTCAAGACACATATCAACAATCATTATACATTCATTATAAGCAAGAGCGAGGACTGTGATAATAAAATTTATCATGTTCCATATAGACACATATCAGATTAGCCATAGCAACGGATAGGGTCATTGCAACCTTTCTCAGTAGATTGCCTGAACCCAAATCGACCTCCCTTTGCAAGATACTGCTGATGATACTCTTCTGCTCTGTAGAACTTCTTTGCAGGCAAGATCTCTGTCACAACTGTTCTGTTCAGTTTCTTCTGGTGTCGTTCCTTTGATTCTATTGCTGCTTTCTCTTGCTCAGGTGTGTAAAAGTATATCCCAGATCTATATTGTGTTCCAACATCATTCCCCTACTCAAATCAAATACAAGGATTACCCACTGGTATAAAAAGAATTTCGCCATAGATGTACACAAATGATTGAAGCTCTTGAGTGGTGTGTTAGTGTGTGCTTATCAATCTTAAAATGAGTTCTAATGGTTCATGTAATTCAAGAGCATTACACAGATTTTTCTAAAATGGAGATTTGGATAAGCTTAAACTTACTACTCTAATCATATCGATTGAACCATTTTTGGTTGAATTCTAATTCAAGTTAACAATGTAAATTGGAAAAAAGAGATCAACTGAAAGCGTTTTTGTTCAGTTCACTCAAATCTAACAATTCAAACTCAAAATTAGGTTTGATTAGTCAAAAAACTGGATAACATCGCCTGAACTCAGATGATCTGCATACGATTGTGAGATTTAACTACATGATTGGTCATGTAATCGAAAAAACCCTAAACCTCAGCGATTGCATAAATTTGAAGAGCTCGGAAGAGAGCTACTAACCTGTCGATTAAGTGTGGTAGGATCATGCCTCTCCCAGAAACAATCAAGCAAACTGTCGAAACTACAAGCTTTGGGGTCATACTGAACGCGAACAACCTCCGAATGGTTGGTAGTACCGGAGCAAATATCATTATAGGTCGGATTATGGAGAAATCCTTGTGTATAACCGACTTCAGTCTTCGAAACACCTGGAACCCTCTGGAACGCTAACTCGACGCCCCAGAAACAACCCGCACCGAATTGAGCGAACTGTTGACCGGGTGCGGGAATGTCATCGTCGGGTCCCTGAGCAATAGAGGACTGATCCATGGACGCATCGGCGGGGCTGCGCGTACCGAACCCTAGCCTGCCTAGCCAGCTCATGATTTTGGGGGTAGAGGAGGAGTGGCGAAGGGTGAAGAGAGGTTTTGTGGACGTTATCGGGAAAGAAGAGGGCTTAGAGAGAGAAAGGTGGGAGGAGATGGAGAGGAGAGGGAGAGAGGCCGGCGTGGTGGTGGCGGTGGTTGTTCTGAGGAGGAACATTTCTAGTGATGTGGTGACGTGTTTCTTTAAAAGCTTATCTTTCTCTATACACGAGTTTCACAAAGGCAAAACTACAACGACTACCATTTCTATTTCTAGTTACTTATTTATTTATTTTTAAAATTAAAATAAAATCTAATGAAAATTACTTAAAAATGTAAGGACTTTCTCATTCCTCCTTAATTCAAATCCATAAATTATGTACCATGTTTTAATTATTTAAACAAATACAGTTTAGCTGTTTAGATTGTTGCTAAGCCATGTTTGTCACATGTATAAACTATCGATGATAAGTGTATAAGAAAATAGATTTAAAATTCTATTATATATCAACAATCAGTTTAATGGAATATAGAATAATAATTATATGGATAAATGTGAGGATAGAGGAACGAGTGAACAAAAAAGCAAATACGTGTACGTTTTGTCTTGCATGTAATTTCCAGGTAATTTGGACCCTAATACGCGGCATCAGTTGCCTCACCAACCCCTTGCAGTTACTTCCAAATTCCAATTAACATACGTTGGAAATTATAAAGGAAAACCGCAACGTGGTTAGTTTATTTTGTCCTCTAGTTGATTTTGAAGGCATTGTAACTATACAGAGCGGAAAGGTTTTTACCATCGGTATATATATATATATATATATATATATATATATATATATATATATATATATATATATATATATATATATATATATATATATATATATATATATATATATATAAAATGGCAAATCTATTATAAACTTGCAAGTTGTTGCTAACCGTTAGTCAGAATGTTGCGAAATCATGACAAACCATTATAGAAATGGTACAAGAAGAAGATGAAGTCGAACCTACATAAAATAGGACGCAAAAATGTTTCTCAGAGATCGTCACAAACACCCGTCTAACGGTACACCACTTCAACGATAATTCTGTTTATGGGGAATACTTGTTCCGATGTTGATTTTCGAATGGGTTACTAACATTTCTGAATATATCAGACAACGTCGGGATGTGAAGCATATATATCAAGTTAATAAAATTGATTTAAATGTGTCAATTGAAAATGATATTGACGAATATTCGGACCAAAATATTTTATGTTATTTGGTAGCGGTTCTATGTTATTAAGTTAGTTAATTTAAATCATGTTTTATGTTTATTAAAGCAAAAAATGTACTGCTTTTTAATTTTAATGAATGTTATGTTTTTTTTAATTAATATTTATCTTTTGTTTTATGTGATTCTTATATTTTTGAGTTTCAAGGGAAAGGAAAAAATTGGTAGGTGATATGTGCATATTTAGTGTGTATTAAGTATAGTTTTTTATTCATATATTAGCTAAATTATCGCATATTATGGACAAAAGGTACTTAAAAGTGTTAAATTATGTTTTTCAGTCCAAAGATGAAGCTCAGAAGCAAAAGGAAGTAGGAGAAGCGGTTAGGAGCTCGAGAATGGAATGAAGAAGAAAAACACTAAAAAAGGCACCTACTCGTCGAGTCAGATAGCCTACTCGACGAGTCCGGTCGAGGAATCAGAAAGATAATGACTCGGAATTTCAGATAGTTATCGCAATACGGGGAATGTGAGAGGGACTCGACGAGTCACCACTTGACTCGACGAGTCGATTCGCTTATTTAAAGATAACACCACAGATCGATTGGAGGGAGTTCTGGGACGATTCAGAAGTGTTTTGCTGCGATTGAGAAGCTAGAAAAAACCCTAGAAGTCGACGAAGAAAGCTAGAATTCAATTTCGGGAGTAATTAAGGCACAATTTCATCATTCTACTTATTCTTTTGTTTTATCAATATGATTAAGCAACTTGAACTTGTTTGTTTGCTGTTATTTACTTTAATTATGAACTAAAATCTTTAGACTTCTGTTTGGGGATACAAAGTTGACAATATGGTTTGATTGATTGGTAGGATTAATTCCAAGTTGGTGAATTTTTGTTATTTTAGCTTGCTAAAGAACCTTGTGTGTGAATAATAATTAATTTTCTGTTAATAGGAAGATAATTGATTAGCATGAACATCTATTGATTATCAACCTCATATGATATGTGACCACTATACTATATGTCTAGGATTAATGAATATGAAACTAGAATTAATAAGAAAATTGAGTAAATTCATGTGCAAGCTTGTAAGATGACCATCAAACAAGAGGTTGATTAAACATAATAAATTAATTAGCTATTGTAAGTCTAACTTAACCCGAATAATTAATCTAGTAAATATAATTAAATTAGACAATTGGCCACTGTTTGAGTTAGTTTATTTGCTAAGGATTAGGGTAGTGAACATGAACCAAATCACTTGAATCGGTAACCAACGAAAGAATTAATCTATTGCACTATTACCTTAAAATCAACCATAGAGTTAACCGAGTTGAACTAAACAGAAGTTCCTTTCCAATTATTGAATCTAGTTAAATCGTTATTTTCTAGTCTTAAATTAGTTATAGTTAGTAAGTTTCTAGTCTTGTAAAACTAGAGAAAAACCCCTATTTCTTAATCAACTTAGATAGAATTAGTTTTTAATTTAATTTGTCGTTTCCTGTGTTCGATACCCTGCTTATTTAGCTATACCACAATTGATAGGTTCACTGCCGTTTGTGTGTTATTTGATAATTAAAGTAGGTTTAAAACTAAGTGAGTTTTACACACATCAGTAGGCAAAAACATAATCACACCTCACTCGTAAGTAAATTATGGTAAAAATTATAACAATTTATGTGGCATTTATGTGACACTTTTTTTGTAGGTAAAAACTTTACAACATCCTTTAGCCTAATAAAATGTATCTTTAAGTATAATTTTTTATATATAAATAAATTTCATTAATAGTATGATAAGTATCAAAACATAATAAACCATTGTTTATATTAGTGAGTAAGATTAAAAACATAAAATATATTAATTTATAAATAATCAACAAATGTAATTAACAATTAAACAGAACCACTTGATTAGCATAGATTTTCGTGGGATTTTCTTAATGCATAAAAAAATTATGAGTCCTATATAATCACATACTTCACACTGATAAAGACCATAAAATTAAATAGACAACTGATTTAAACTTTGATAAAAAGAAAAGCCAAATTCGAGATGGCAGTTCTCGAGTACAATAAAATTACAAAAGACTGAATTGATGAACTAAGAAAAAAAAAAAACTAAGTATGCTGATAAATTTGAAAACTAATGTTAACTGCCATTAATTGAAGGATCTGAATTGATCCTTTCCCTTTAGTTTTTTGGTAACATCTGATGCATGTATTTGATCTTTTAATGTATGATTTAATTAAATATTAAAAAACCCCAATTAAAAACCCCATCGGGCTAAAACGCGTGTCCATCTTCGTGGGTCACAACGTGAAGACGAATTTATCCTAATCTCGTGATTTGCACATTATTTAAAGGAAGTGAGGGGATAGGGTTTGCACACTCTCAACCTCCATCACCTTCCTCCTACCAAATAAATATTAGCCTCCTTTGTGATCTTGAAGAGCTCATTTGGTTACTTTTGGCTCTTTGAATAAGAAGGAGACTCCTTGGGTGCATCATTTTTGGTATAAAGTCCCTTCTCCACTACTTTTCATTGTTTATGGACCTTTGTAGGTCCTAAAGTTCTTGCCTTTCTCTATTATGCATGTTAGATCTACGCTTTATTCTATTCTCTTCATGGTTGGGTCGGATAGCATGCATGTGATCCATAAACTTAGCAACTTTATGGATCATTAAGGCATATTGTTTAGTTAAGGTTTCAGATATGAGGTTTGGTGGTGGTTTTGGACTCCAAGCATGAGTTTTGGCTTCATTCTCTCTTTATTGATCTTGTTAGTGTTCAAGTCATGCATGACTGAAAAGCTTCGCTTTTTATTGTCTTTTGGGTTGGGAAGACCTTCTAGAAGGTTTGAAGGAGTAGCTTGTGGGATTAATAGCTTAATGCTTAAAGTTGTCCAGAACAGATCTCACGATACAATTGTTTCTTTACTGTTGTTAGGTGTCTTGTTGCTCATATCTACCCTGTGTGTGAGAGTTGTTGTATTTTTAGTTGCTATTCACGAGATGAGTCTTCTCACTATAGTTCTTATATATGTTGACCAATCGAGTCTTAGTTTCTGTTTGTTTCTATATGTGAATTGCATTAAACTGTTGATAACTTTGGGATTGAAGTCATTAGGGTTGCTGATAATCCCTAAAACATGATGGTAATCCACTAGACGTGTTGTTAGCTCACTAGGATTGTTTATAATCCCTAAGGTTGTTTGATAACTCATAGTTGTTAGTTATGTTGTGTTGTTTGGATATTTTGGGAATGATTCACTAAGCTTTATACTTACAGTTGTGGATTAAATGTAGTGATGGTAACCCCTAAAACATGATACAGAAATCATAACATCTGCATTTTGATACTCTGATTGGGATGATTGTATTGATATGTAGCACCTGGTTCCTGGTATGTAAATCTTAATTGAGTATTTTTCCTTTTTAAGCCTTGGACTCGGCGAATCATAGGTCCGACTCTCCGATAGGGACGGGACCCGGGACACGTTTAAGTTGGCGGCTCGACGAGTCCATATCCTGGACTCGGCGAGTCACCGTTGTTGGATGAAACCCTAAGATTCAGGGGTTTGCACCCTATTTAATCCCCCTTTCCGCCCCCAAGCCAGCCCCCATTCACCCTAAGAGCCATATACCTCGTTCTAAGCCTCGTTTTGTAGATTTGAAGCCATTTGGTGTGTCCTCTTGGATATTGGAGTGAGTAGGGAAGGAGATCAAGAAGAAGAGGAGGTCAAGCACTTATGAGCAATTTCTGAGTGATATCTAAGGTATGGCTCGTTTTCCCCCTTGTCTCCATGCTTATGGCCCCATTAAAGTCCATCATGGCTCATTTCCAAGCTTGTATGTGCATCATATTTCGAAATAAGTTGATTGGTCTCTAGATCCAAGCATAGTTGAGCTCTAGGAGCTCAGATCCACTACCTTTATGAGCCCATATTGCATATAAACCTTAGATCTACTCTTTTGGTGCATTTTGAACCCTAAAAACCCCATAGATGGATATTTACATGTAAAGTTGGAAACTTTACGTGTTACTCATGCTCTAGGAGCCCAGATCTACGTATGACATGGACTGGATTCGAGCAAAATCGCATTTTTAGCTCTTGCATGGAGCGGACTCGGCGAGTCCAGTCGCGAGTCTCCGGGTTTGTCCCCTTTTTGTTATGTCGAGTCGTGTGGTGAGTCCAGGAGGGACTCGGTGAGTTGGAAGCCAAAACTCACCCATAGTGTAACTCGGCGAGTCGATGCCCAGACTCGGCGAGTTCAAGGCAATGTCCTTAGATCAAGATCAGACTCGGTGAGTTGTTCATACAACTCAGCGAGTCACAATATAACTTGTTCATCGGATGAAGATGAACTCGGCGAGTTGTTCATACAACTCGGCGAGTAGGATGAAGGACTTGAACATCAGTTTGGAAGGAGAACTCGTCGAGTCAACGCCTAACTCGACGAGTAGAAACAGAATTCAGGACAGTCGTTTGGACATGGACTCGGCGAGTCGGGTCAACTGGAAGTTGACTCTGACTTTGACTTAGGGCATGATCAGGGGTAAAATGGTACCCAAAGGTCAGTTAGCAGTTTTTGACTAAGTGTTTGGTGGGAATACAGCCGAAGGATTTCCAGAACAGCAGCAACAACAGTCAGACTATTCCCACGAATATCAGCAGCTACTCCGAGGTGAGTTGCCTTCCAGTAGCGGTGGGTCTAAGGCCATAATGTCGGCCCACCAGTAGGAGTTGTATGTTAGATGATTGTCTTTGTGATATCATTTAGGTTTGCTACTACCTGATATTGTTGGATTAGTGTCTAAGTCCATAACTATTTTGGTATGTACTTGACCCGATGGTGCATGGTCCTTTTGGGTTGCCTTCACCAAAGCAACTTGATTGGAGAAACGAATAAAGAGAGAGAGGATAATATGATTTATTAATATGTTATAAGAATAATATATTAAAGGAGAAATCATATTTGTTTGATTAATATTGGTTAATAATTAATTAAGAATTAGTTTTGTGATCAAATGTAATTAATTAAACTAGAGGGGCTGATTTGTAATTATGTGATAGTTACAAAATAAGGTAAGGATTATCTTATTTATATGGTGGAAGAATTTAAGGTTGGAAAGCCTTAGAATTCGAGTATGATAAGGATTCAAGGATTATCTTATTGGTTGCTTAATGGATAATCAACTAGATAAGGATAATGACTGAAACCCTATCTCTACACCTATATAAACACCCCTAGGGTCATGAATTCGTGTATCCCTTCCCAAGAGGTCCTAGATACGAATTCTAACCTCTCACCTCTCTCTTTATACCTTCTCCATTTGCTTATGGTGTTTGTAAACCATTAGAGGAGTGACACTTGTGACTCTAAGCCTTCCAAAGTCAATACAAGGAGATTTGGGATTGTTATTGCTACATAACAATCAAGGTAATATTATAAACTCATTCTTATGTTAATATGATTATTTGAATGCTAGAATTAGGGTTTATAGTCTTGGATTCAAAACATGTACAATAGAGAAACCTAGATCCAAGCATTAGGGTTTGTATGAGCACATAGGATGTCTTATGACCAAAACCCATCAGTGGTATCAGAGCCTAGCTTGGTTTCAATTGTATTGATGCATTGTATAACTGGAAAATCATTTTTTTTGGGCTTTATGGCTGAGGAACTCGACGAGTACCACAGTGTACTCGGCGAGTAGACCTCAACTCGGCGAGTACAGTGTGGTACTCGGCGAGTTCGAGCGTCAGATAATGCTTATCTCGGGATTTCTTGCTGTTTTTGCATTGGGATAATTACCTTATCATATTAGATCAATATAAATCCGATTTTATGATATATATGACTATATTCTTGATCTAATTAAAGATAATTATCAATTAACAAGATAATTGTTTCCTTATAAGATAATTGATTAATTATTTTGAGTAAATTGATAAATTGTTTTGCAAGAAATCATTAAATAAATCAAATATGGATAATTATGTGATTAAATGTTAATTTAAAATTATTTGTTATTTGATCCTTGTTGTTATGAAAGGTTTCATATTTTCCCCTTTAGGTTTTATAGTTTAAATTTGAACCCAAAAGTTTTGGAGTTTTGAAATTTAAATAGTTAAAACCCTAATGTTTTGAAAAAGGTTTCAAAACTTGCCCTCAAGTTTTGGAATTTAAAAGTTGATTAAAAGTTTAATTAGAAATGTTAAATTCTAAAACCCTAGTAATGTTTTGAAAAGTTCAAATCACACCCTTATGGTTTTATTAATTAATTAAGGAGTATAACTAAAAGAGGTTTAATAAATCCATAAAAGTTTTGGTTAACCATTTAATTGAATTAAAAGTGTAATTGTTAAAGTTAACCACATAGTATTTTAAAAGTATAAAATGCACCATATACTATATATAACATTAAAAGTCTAACATTATATATGTGTATGAGTAAAAGTCAGTCTTACCCACCGCACTCTTGACTAGTGGAGGGTCGTTAGCCGAACGGGTAGGATAGGACGAAACCTTCTATTATAAGTATAATGAAATACAAAGTAACTAAATGTTTTTCAAATTCCCAATCTTAGTTACTTAGGCAAAAGTGAATTGATGCAATTCCATGAAATTACACTTTGTGCCCTTGCGAAGACGTTAGTGGAGCGTGTGTGGTTTACCGGCACACTAAATGGTTCTAAGCAAAGGTTGCAAAGGGTGACTCAATGTTTGTCATAGTTCGGTGGAGCGTGTGTGGTTTACCGGCACATCGAATAGGTGATTGTAACATGTGAGGGCACCATGTAGTTTGCATGGTTATTCACACCCGCTTTGTGATCCTCGGCATCCCAGTCACAAACAAGAGGGGCATATCGAGATTTAAACATGCCATTGAAATGTTCAATGAATCTCAAAGGATCTAGGAGTTTTCATAGATTTAAAACTTAAGTTTCTTTTTCGTTTTTCATGGTGGAAATTAGTGAATCGTCATTCACTTACCTTCAAATGTTCTGCGATTTGGGTTACGGCATTCCTCTCCCGAGTTGTAGGATATTGTGTTGGGTCCTAGCCTTGGAATTTCATTTGGGTGATTTACCAAGGACTCAATCAATCAACTAACTTGAATTCGTTTTTCTCCCGATGTCAAAGTTCGACAACTATGGTCTTCTCAAATCCCGTGGAACAAGCATTCCACGTGAAGATGATATTCCACGATTCGATCGAGGAACAAGAAATCATGCTTCACTTCCTCCTCCTCCTCCAATTATTCTCCCTAACCCACAAGATTGTAAAATTGAAAGGTTCAATATCACTCAAGCCCTTTTGGCAAGTAAACATAAAGAGGGCAAGTCGGTGTGTGCACACGTCTTAGCGATGAAGTCACACATTGATAGATTAAGAATGATGGGATCCATTGTCGGTGAAGCGATGGCTGTTGATTGGCTTCTTCAGTCACTTCCTAACTCATATAGTGAGTTCGTAAGAGAGTACTATATGATGAACCGCGACGTGACCCTTATGGATCTGACCTATATGCTTATTGCTGCTGAATCAACAATGGTTTGGCGCAATAGAAAAGCAAAGTTGATTGGTGAATCTGCCTTCAAGACCTCTATGGATATAGACAATGGCAATGAAAGACATGCAATGATCGAAAAGTTTGATCATAAGAGAAAGGCGATGTCTGAGGTAGTTCCATGTGTTGTTCCAAAGGAGTCAGTTTTCTTTTATTGCCAAGAGAAGGGGCATTGGAAACGAAGTTGCCCTAAATACCTAAGAGATCTAAGAGATGGGAGAGTCAAAAGTATGACTACGCTTTAGGTAAGAATCCACTATCTAACTCCATTAAGTTCCTATTCATTGATTCTTAATACATGATGTGATAAGATTGCATTTGAATGTTTTGAAGGATCGGTGAAAAGAAAGGAAGCTTGATAAGAGAGCAAGATGAATCTAATCACAAGAGATGGATCTCGATCGCATGGACTTGAAGATTGGATTTTGAGCTTAGATAGTTATGATAGAGTTGTTAGAAATTTTCTTACATAGTTTTCAATAGATTGTGCATTGTAAGGACAAATGCTTTTCCGCTGCTTTTATAAATAAAATAAAATTTGTTTGACTTATTTATTTGTTTACTTCCTTGCAATGAAATCGTTATGTGAAAATTGATGTTTGCATATTTCTACAACGATTCTTAGTTATGTTATTTATGGAAATGTCAAGTTAAGGACTAGGAGATCGAGTACACAAAGTTGTGTGTTGATCGAGTTCACCATAAGAGTAACAAAGATATTTTTCATGATTTACAAAAGGCTTACTAAATATGATTACACTTACAAGATTAAGTGTAATTTTGAATTGATTAAAGGGTTTAGATCAATAGCAAAACGAATAAGAAGAATCAAGTAGGCAGAAAGATAAGAGTTTCTCCATTCTAAGAAGAAGGGAGAGTAGCTTTTATGCTTTATGATAGGTCTTAATGATTAAGAACCATATCTCAATTGATCCTCTAAGTGAGTCTTGGTACAATTGTATGTCCAAGAAGAGGAATCAAAGATTGATGAAATGGTCAAATCAAGAAGACAATCATACTTCGTTCCAATAACAAGTCTTAAAGTTAAGATTGTGACAATGAGTGAAAAGTATCAAAGGTTTATAACATTCATCAAATGTGGAAAGTTGTGATGTCTTGGATAAGACAAAGACCAACTATTACCAATTTATGAAGTGTTTTGATACAAGCTACACTAACTCTTGAAAATTTGTTTGTCAAGAAATGTTTATTGACAAAAGAATCTTATATGTCAAGGAGTCAGTGGGAGTCTTAATGGTCTCGAAAAGTTTCAAGAACAAATCAAATAAACCTTATCGATCATCACTAGCACACGAGTTGAGGTTTACAACCTATCGTGAAGACATTAGTTTGTTTCTGTGCCAATCCAATCGAGTTAATTATGCATGTGAGTCCTATGAGTTCTCATTTGAATGCGTAAAAGGCAAGGACCTTGATCAATGAAAGGTGCATTGATAGTAAAAAGGTAAGATGCTTAACTACTTGGAAGACGTGGTGGGTAGTTGTGCTACCATAAGGCAAGAAATCAAGATTAAAGGAAGTTCGATCCATATGAGTTTGAATTTGTCGTAAACTTTGGTTTTAACAAATTCACATGGATAGGAACACATACACCGTTTAAATCTAAGTGTCATAAGATTTCCTCCTTCATGAAAATGATTGTGAGAAAATGCTTTCACTAAGAAAGATTTTAAAAGATAGTGATTGTAAAATTGCATTCTCGAATTCGATCATGGTTACGGCATCTATTTCCATAATTTGAATTGTGAGGTTTGGCAATTAGTCTTAATTGTTAAGACACACATATGAACTATCTAAGGCAAAAGTGTATAAGTTTAAGAAGTCTTGATAAAAGATTATCAAAGCACTAAGTATTAAAAACATGGACTTAAGAAATTCAATAGGTATTGTCTTTCTGGAAGTTAAGATGTTTATGAATACATCTCGAAGCTAGTGGGAGCATAAGTGTTATGTTTTATAATAATCACCATGATAGTGGGAGCATAAATGTTATGATTGTATGATTATTAAGGCAAGTATTGCATAGTTGGCAATATTAATTATAGAAAACAAGAGTCATACTTTGCAAAGTTGTAAGAGTTGAAAGGTTGTTTTGCTATAATTAAGGGAGATAATATTATGCTTCATTTCAAATCTAAAGGATTAGGTTGTGAAATGTTAATAAACTTAGTCAAGGGTACATAGTGTGTTCTTAAAATTTCGATTATGATTACGACATTCCTCTTCACAATTCGAATTTTGAGAACATAGAAAATAAAACATTGTGCGTCGTGTCCCATACGCTTCGGGTATAGGATCGATTGTAAATGCTTTAATGTTTGACCATTCTAAAATTTTCCAAATGTCTAGCGCATTTAGAGGGAAAAGGGACTAGAATCGGTTTTGACTAAAATAATTAAACAACTGTCAAAGAACAATCCAAAGTTCGACAAGGATTGGTTGCTTGTGAGTAGTTGGAAGCATGGTATTAATGGACCATATTGACATTATGATGAATAGAAAAGATTCTATTAAGAAATGAGTTGTCATATGGAAAGTATGGAAATGTATCTATATTGGGAAGTAAATATTGAAAATCTAGATTAGAAACTTTTATGCAAAAGGATGTTCAAAGGAATGTACTTTGAGTGAGAGACATCATATCTAAGGAATTTTCTTGTAACAATCTACGTTAGAGGACTTTGTAATATCATTGGCAATAGTCTTTGAGACTTTGGTGTAGTGACATTACAAAAGGATCGTTGCATAAAGTGTTAGAATCTAGCATATTCTATAAGTAACAAGAATTTGATATTCTTACACTTAAGAAAATGGATTTGGAGTTGTAAAATGAGAAGGATTGGAAACGTGTTCAATTTGTCTATTTCACAAAAGTAAGAACCATAGGTAAACATTGTGTGCACGCCAGGAGCATGGGACAAGTGTTGGAATTCAAGTAAGAAGTTGATTACCTGAAACGACAAATAATGAGTAATCGATATGGTGATTAATAAAACGTGTTTTGTTTATACTCAAAGGTTTGAGGCCATATGGGATTAGTATTATTCTTGTGTTTCACTTTGCATGTTTTGACTTCCAGAATAATTGAGTTTATTAAGAATAATCGAATTATTCAAACGGGCCACAGTCGTTCATATGTTGGAAGTAGATATGAATGAAGACTGTCGTGAATTGGTGTGTGGATTGTCTAGAAGAGTATTAGACATAAGCAAATGTTTGCTGCAACGTTCATGAGTGCTTATGAATATGATTTGAGCATTGGATTAAACCCACGCTCACTTGGATCACTCCATGAATTGTATCACGAGTGATTAGTGAGACGATAACATCTTATATTCTTGAAACCGAGATGTGTGAGTTGTATCTTGCTAATCGGTTGCACATTGATAATATGTAAACGCACTAGTAACTTGGTGTTATAAAACATATTGTTGTGTGTGATTTGGTTAGTGAGTGCAAGCAAGCATTGTATCAAAGTTTATCCGTTCCTTTTATCCAAGGTAGGATAGAAGCGATATCTTTGGGCCCTTCGATGGTTTAGTGATGACATACGTAAATTCTCGGCCTGGCTAGGGCTAATTTGATTTGTTCAATTAGTCTGTTGTTATAAATTGGAAATCAGGATATAGTACAAAGAGAATGATTTGAAATCATATCTCATACGATATCTAGAATGGAGGAATATATGATCCCTTATCTAAGGACACGCGTATCTGATATGATCAGAGTTGACAGCGGCTTTGGAAAGCTACGATTGCAGATCAGGATCTGAAGTCATACGCAGAATAGTTGTTAGACTTATCCAAGTGGGAGACTGTTGGATTAGTGTCTAAGTCCATAACTATTTTGGTATGTACTTGACCCGATGGTGCATGGTCCTTTTGGGTTGCCTTCACCAAAGCAACTTGATTGGAGAAATGAATAAAGAGAGAGAGGATAATATGATTTATTAATATGATATAAGAATAATATATTAAAGGAGAAATCATATTTGTTTAACTAATATTGGTTAATAATTAATTAAGAATTAGTTTTGTGATCAAATGTAATTAATTAAACTAGAGGGGCTGATTTGTAATTATGTGATAGTTACAAAATAAGGTAAGGATTATCTTACTTATATGGTGGACGAATTTAAGGTTGGAAAGCCTTAGAATTCGAGTATGATAAGGATTCAAGGATTATCTTATTGGTTGCTTAATGGATAATCAACTAGATAAGGATAATGACTGAAACCCTATCTCTACACCTATATAAACACCCCTAGGGTCATGAATTCGTGTATCCCTTCCCAAGAGGTCCTAGATACGAATTCTAACCTCTCACCTCTCTCTTTATACCTTCTCCATTTGCTTATGGTGTTTGTAAACCATTAGAGGAGTGACACTTGTGACTCTAAGCCTTCCAAAGTCAATACAAGGAGATTTGGGATTGTTATTGCTACATAACAATCAAGGTAACATTATAAACTCATTCTTATGTTAATATGATTATTTGAATGCTAGAATTAGGGTTTATAGTCTTGGATTCAATGCATGTACAATAGAGAAACCTAGATCCAAGCATTAGGGTTTGTATGAGCACATAGGATGTCTTATGACCAAAACCCATCAGATATGTTATATGTTGGTATGATATGTTGTATGTGATAGTGGTAGAGTTCGGTTGCTAGGACCGAAGGGTGGTCAGACACCCCAGATATATATGATATTACGTTTGTGTTATGATATATGTGATGGTAGTAGTAGGGGGTGAAATAGTCCCCGAGGTTTGGTTGTTAGGACCGAAGGGTAGTTAGCACCCCAGAATAGCTCGACATGGGTAGGTCAGCACCCTAGAATGGCTTGACACGGGTAGTCGGCACCCCAGAATGGCCGTACCGGGTAGTCAGGCACCCCAGAATAGCCTGGCAGTATGTATGATATGTATTGTATGGTATGTGGTACGATGGGGGAACTCACTAAGCTTTGTGCTTACAGTTTACAGTTTTGGTTTCAGGTACCTCTTCATCGAAGGGGAAGGAGCTGGCTCGGTAGCGGCACATCATGCGCACACATTGGTTTCCGCATTTACTAGATTTCCCTGGGATTTATACTCTGATGTTTCGATTGGTTGTATGACTTGACTTTTGAACATGGTTTATGTTGTGATGTAGTTTGATCAAACAATGTTTTTATTTATTAACATTTTCTAAAGTAATGTTTTAAAAACGAAATTTTTGGACGTGAAAATTGGGTCGTTACAAGTTGGTATCAGAGCCCTGGTTTGAGGGATTCGGACACACCTTCAGGGGTGTTTGAACTCAAATCGAGGGATTAAAAGATTTTGGAAAGAGAAAATGTTTTCTAAAAGGGTTAAGTAAAGGGTTTTAAGAAAGAATAATGTGTGTGATGTGCACAATCGGCCAAGCTCAAGTAAGTATTCCCCAATGTACACATACAAGTTTATTTATGTTTATCAGTTTATGTAGAACAGCATGCTAGAATAGGACTAAGGATCTAGGAGTAATGCCTTATGTGCCTGCTTTATGTGCTTCAGTATATGAAAGAGCTGCATGCTAGACCTAAGTAGACAGCAGTAGGGTAGCCTGTTTAGGTTATTCCTTATAGTACGAGTTTAGCATTGTATGCTAGTTCAGTTCTCTCTTCAAGGATAGAGTTGCTTGAGATTGTTTTTCTTACGTCCAAATGTTGTTTGCTTTGTGCTATGTGTGCCTTTAAGTGATGGGAGTTAACTGTTAGGTGAATACGTTTAAGTCACATGTGATCAGGGTTGAATAATCTCAGAGTGTTGGATTTGACTATATTGCGTAGCTCTTGTTTGAGTCTTAATCGTTGTAGAGATGAGTCCCTTACTCGAAGGATTATCCGAGCCTTAGCGCATGTGATTGTATTCAAGTAATAGTTAATTGGCATCACCAAGAGGCCTTCAGCAGCTGAGGGCTGGGTTGGGTGGAGTTAGAGGTTTCCTAGGGTAAGCCTAGGATAATGAGTAGCAGTGATCAGCAGTAGGGGAAGGGACCTGGTCGAGTCGAGGCGGTCTTTGGGGAAGGTACGGATAGATGTGGAAGGTAGTATGGGCCCGTACTACTGAAAGCAGAGGATCCGTACCCGAACCGAGGAAGGCTAAGATAAGACTAGGGAGCTAGTAGTGGGTGGGATCCCTCCAGGGGTATCAGTATCGCTAACAGTTGTTATTTGTTTGTATTTCAGAATGGTGGTACTACGCCGAGACCAGCAGTTGGCAGTTCAGGAGAGGGATCGGGTTCGGGATCAGGTTCCGAGCCAGTAGATGAGAGGCTACGCGAGTTCATCGCGTCAGAGATCACCAGAGGTATCCTTGAGTCGACCCCCATTATCTTCGGGTCGATCAAGGAAGGGATCATCGAGTTGATGGAGGATCGCCTCAGGGCGTTCAGGAGCGACATGGCATCTGGCCAGTCGGGATCTCGCATGTTGTCTTTTAAGGACTTCAGGGGCAGCGGTGGGCCGGATTTCCATGGGGTGAAGGACCCCATTGTTGACAGGCGGTGGATTGCAGACATCGAGTTTGCGTAGTTGACTAGCTTCTGCCCTGATGGGTCGAAGGTGAGGTATGCAGCAGGGTGTTTACGAGACCGAGCTTGAGATTGGTGGGAGTCAGTGGGTGATTCTTTGGGAGCCTCAGCTATCGAGGCTATGACCTGGTCGGACTTTGTGACCAGGTTCAGGGCAGAGTTTGCGCCGGCTGTCGAGATTCAGCAGCTGGCCAGGGAGTTTTTGGATATGAGGCAGACGACTGAGACGGTGGCGGAGATCACCGCCAAGTTCCGGGAGAGGGCACTGTTGGTGCCCCAATATGCGGGTGATGAGGACATGAGGAGGACCCGCTATCATGACATGCTTCGGGCCGATATCCGGGAGCACGTTAGTTTTTTGGCTTGCCCCACCCTGGACTCCATGATTGCCAAGGCGAGGGAAAGGGAGATAGATTTGGAGCATATCCGGAAACGGAAGTCAGAAGAGGGTCAGGCAGGAGGGGCTTTGGGGAAGAAGCCCAAGGGATCATATGGTAGGCCGAAAGGCCAGTCAGGACCGAGCCGCTGCAGGAAATGCGGCAGGCCGCACGAGGGGGCGTGCAGGATGGGATCATCAGGCTGCTACAAGTGCGGCAAGACTGGGCACTATAGCAGGGATTGCACTGCTCCGGCAACAGTTATTTAGACCTCGGAGTTGCTGTGTTTTCACTGCAACCAGAGGGGCCACGAGAAGGCCAATTATCCCCAGTTGACAGCTTCAGCGCCGGTGAAGGCGCCAACTCCAGGGACCCTGTGGATCACAGATGGCTGGCAGGGCAAGGCAGATGCCCTAGTGGTGAGGAGCCGAGCATTCCAGCTGACCACCGAGGAGGCACACGCAGCACCCGATGTAGTGACGGGTATGATTCTTTTCCCTCTTGTTTATTTATATGATGTTATGATATTGATATGTGCCCGATATATGTATATGTGTGAGGATCATTCCATGTGAACGGTATCCCAGTTCAGGTGTTGTTCGACTCGGGTGCATCCCGATCGTTTATGTCCCTTGCGCTTAGCAAGAAGTTTCCTGAGTCTTCGGGCATGCTGGATTGCCCTTTGGAAGTAGAGATTGCTGATGATCGATCAGTGCGAGCATCGATGGTATTTCGGGACTGCGTGTTGCGTTTGTTCGAGGGGCGCTACTTGGTGGATTTGGTTCCCATTCCGTTGCGTGGTAACAAGGTGATTATAGGCATGGACTGGTTGAGCCCTAATGGGGCGGTGATAGATTGCGCACAGCAACTAGTGCGAGTCACGACCCCAGGTGGGGGAGAGTTAGTGATCCATGGCGAGAGGCCACAGCGCGGACCTACTGTATGTTCAGCAGCGAGGGCTAGAGTTACCTTCAGCAGGGATGCGCAGGATATGTCGCGTACGTGATGGATACCCCGGAGGCGGGTAATGCGACCGTGAGCGAGTTTCCAGTGGTGTGAGATTTCGCAGATGTTTTCCCAGAGGAGCTTCCTAGGATACCTCCGGAGCGACAAGTGGAGTTAAGGATTGACCTCGTTCCTGGTGCGGCATCGATAGCCAAGGCACCATATCGGCTGGCTCCTCCCGAGATGCAAGAGTTGTCTACGCAGCTGCAGGAGCTGCTAGACAAGGGATTCATTAGACCGAGCAGTTCACCCTGGGGAGCCCCGATTTTGTTTGTGAAGAAAAAGGACGGGTCGCACCGGATGTGTATAGATTATCGGGAGTTGAATAAGGTAACGGTGAAGAACCGTTACCCACTCCCGAGGATTGATGATCTCTTTGATCAGCTTCAGGGAGCATCTTGGTTCTCCAAGATTGATTTGCGTTCGGGTTATCATCAGATGAGGGTCAGGGAGGAGGATACGCAGAAGACCGCGTTTTGGACGCGCTATGGCCACTATGAGTTCGTGGTGATGCCGTTTGGGCTCACCAATGCTCCTGCCGCGTTCATGGACCTCATGAACCGCGTATGCAGACTGTGACAACCGTCAAATTTCGGTCAAGTCAAAGTCAACTAAAGTCAGCAAGTCAAACCGTTTGACTCAATTTTCCCATGAGTACTAAAATTCACACTATGAAACTTCTACATAACTTCTATTCTAATGAGAAATCATAAAACAAAAAGTGCGAACATCTAGATCTCCTTAACCTAAAACTATAGTACGTGGCGAGCCAAACCGATAAAACAATGATGCATACTCATCGGGAGTGTGTAAGATCCTTAAACAAGGCTTAACAGGGTTTACGAACCATGCATTGCGATGTCGGACACTCACAATTGTCACACATGGATCCTCTCTCAATCGTTTTCACTCTATCTCTCTCTATGTCAAATCTCTCCCAAATCTCTCCAAGTATGTGAAATCTCTCTCAAATATCTCTCTGTATTAGAAATATCTCCAAGAATGTCGAATCTCTCCCAGATCCCTCTAAGTATGTGAAATCTCTCTTAAATATCTCTCTGTATGAGAAATCTCTCCAAGAATGTCAAATCTCTCCCAAATCTCTCCAAGTATGTGAAATCTCTCTCAAATATCTCTCTGTATGAGAAATCTCTCCAAGAATGTCAAATCTCTCCCAAATCTCTCCAAGTATGTGAAAACTCTCGCAAATATCTCTGTGTATGAGAAATCTCTCCAAGAATGTCAAATCTCTCCCAAATCTCTCCAAGTATGAGAAATCTCTCCCAAATCTCCCTCAAATAGTTCCCGTAACTTTTTAGAATCATTCGGGTCATTCCGGCCCTTAACCGGGTCAAAAACGGCTTAAAACGGGGCGAAAACGCGAAAAACGGATCTTAGGAACCGAAACCCCTCTTAGGAACCGAACCCTCCTGATGAAGAAGGCTGCTGAACCGAACCGAAGGTACTGTTCACTAAATTTCATTCGGTTTTTTTGACTTCTTGCCTTCTATCTCCGAACCGAGCCTCTGTTGGCTAAGGGCGCGAGGACCGAGCCTCGGTTCTCGGTCGCCTCATCTGTTCCGCCTCTCTGTCTCTTCCCTTCTCTCGCTCTGTCTCTACTCGCGCCCCTCTGTTCTCTCTTCTCCCCTCTCGGTTCCTTCGCTCCTTCTTCTTCCCTCTTGGTTTCTGCCTCCCTCTCTCTCGGTTCAGCACCAGAAGGCCGAACCTCGGCCAGACTTCGGGAAATTGTCACTTTTAGCCCATTTTTGATATTTTTAACATTTTAAGCCCGTTTTTCATGATTTTAAAGCGGGATTTTCTCCAGAAATTATATTTTAACATAATAAACTCTAAATATTCATAATTTAAACATATTTTGATGAAAATCATTATTTAAATAATAAAAATCAAGTGGGTGAATTATTAAAGGTGGAGTGTTGACTTTGCCTTATCCAATGTCACAAGCAACCACCCCACACCCACTCTTTGACTAACCACACCTCCCCACCTTACCTAGGTCACTTCAATGTCCCTCACACCCAATTTACACTCATTCCCACGTTTTTGAGCTGGAACAAACATCCTCTCTCCTCATTTCTCTCATTTTCTCCCATTTCACTAAGTATCAAACACCACTTGTCTCTCAAACTTTTTCTCCACCAAACTCGAGATTCAAGGCTGATTATCAAGTGTTCTTCCACTCTTAGTAATTATAATTCATCCTCCTTATGATTATCTCACTTATTTCCACTCAAATCATGGATATCTTACACAAACTCCATCATATTAGCGTTAGAACTTCGAATCTTCAAGTGATTCTTCAAGTGTTCTTGGGTTGAACACTTCTCTTCTTCAACACTTATCTACTGAAATCACTCAAGGTGAGTTCATACCCCTACATTTTTATGTTTTCTCAAGTTTTCAGGGGGGGAATACAAGTTAAAACACTAAGAACATAACTAAAATTTTCTAACAGCCTTCATCAGAAAAGTTCAACTCCATTCACGGACTGTTTTGGGCATCTTAAACATTTTTTTTTCAAAACTGTACAAGGTGCAAATACTTCAAGTTTTTAGCTTTAAAATGACTACTTGCACATCTCCATACGATTTTTCTACAATTTATGGTGATTTTTACAAAACTGCCTATCATTTCAAACAACAATCCGGACCAGTCTGTGATTGTGGACTTTTTCACCCAAGTTGGAGGTCATTAAGAATCGTGATAAAAATTATGAGTAAACTAGACACATTTTGTGAACTCTCAGAATTTACGGATCTAGTTTTCGACTTCGTATGATTTTTCTATGATTTTTCCAAAACAGGGCAGAATTGCTAAATTTAGCCAACAGCATGTAAATATCATAACACTTTGTAATATGTTGAGCAAAGTGTATAATCATAAGCTCTAATTATTGAATGTGTTTCTTTGTTAGTTTATAATCATGAACTGAAACTAAGTCATTCATAATAAATATATTTCATTCATTTTAGAACACGTATATTAAACTATAAAAAGTATAGTTTGATAAATTCATAACACTAATACATTTCTATAAAAGAATTCATACATATTACATACATTTTAGATAAATTATAATAGGTATAGTTTATGATACATCACTCGACACACTCGTACAAAAAGGGTACATTCATACAAGAAAGATTTATATTCACACACATTTCACGTAAACTTGTTAACCTATATTGTGAGACTCTCTCTCTCTCTCTCCCCGTACGTCCGAGTGCGGGATATAATTCCTGGTAGTTATAATCAGAATCTCCTTGAGGAAGAACGTGATACTTGTATATAGATCTATATTGGGTTTGACACCCCACACCTTGCTGCTAGATACAGTTGGACCTGCAGGTCTACGGGTGACAAATGTCATTTTATTTTTCGCGACACTGAGAACGTCGTGGCAGGTTCACATAGTCATAGTATGATTATAGCGACTCACATAGGGATATAACAATCCATAAGTTTACGGGATTTTATTTTTAAAACCTAAATGAGTTTTATGTCGATTTAAAAATCACTTTTTATCTCTATGAGTACAGATATTATTGTACACTTTTGGTTTTGGTAGTTACGACTACACATCATTTGAAACCACATTTATACTTTTAAGTATGGTCAATACTTGTTATTTCTCGGTCCTCTAATTTAGGACTACATATATATAAAGTATTAACGAACATGAGAACATACAGAAATTTCATTTAATTCAAACGCGTCCATGTCCATTTAAGTACATAACATTTTCTAATTAATAAGTAAGGTTACTTATACATTTTGGTCTTCAGTCATAAGACTACATTACGCAGATTTTAAAGAAAATATCGGATTTTCTGGATGCATATTGTAACGCTTTTACAAGGAAAACGATTTACTTTTCCAACGAAATTTCTTATGAACTCACCAACCTTTGTGTTGACACTTTTCAAAACTACTTGTATTCTCAGGAATTCAGTGAAAACAGGAAATCAACAACGTTTTGAGGATGGGACGATAAATCGTCAAACAGTTCATTTTGTATTATAATGTAATTGATGGGAATCATGTAAACATGTGCTTTGATGTAACGTTTTCAATTATATTTGTGTTGGTTGTATTTACTTTGAGCACTATTATACTCTTTGTTGTGATACTCTACATGAAGTCCTCCACCCCCGGACGCTTCCGCCATCCTTGGTTTGGGGGTGTGACAGATTGGTATCAGAGCATTGTTTATAGTGAACTCAGTATATCAAACCACATAAGATATACAAACTATAAATGCATTGGGACTAAGTCTCTGATTTAAAGTTTCAAAACAACTATACTTTTAGAAATAAATAGTTTCTTATTAAAGGTATACATGCATACATACATATTAAGGTCAGCACCACTCTAGAATAAAAGAAAAGTAATGATTGTTGAATATCACAGGTAAGCTCGGGGATGTATGGTCAGTCTTGGGAGTGGCATAGCCTGATCAACTATGCTGGTCCGAGGAATGATTAGCACATGCCCAAGAATAGTTGTGATATGGCAACAAGTCTAAAACTTACCAACACTACCACAATGAGAACATTAGAATAGAACATGAGTTTAAAATACTATAGGAGTATTTTGTAATATCATAACTTATATGAAAACTAAATAGATCCTTAATAATAGGTCTATAGTCCCTAAGTGGATACTTAAGGTTATATATAACTTAGAAATTATAGACTTAGAATTTGTGGTCATTACTTTACTTCCTTTTCCTTGTTTGGATGTGGACCTAGAGTGGGATCACTTATTCAAAGGTCTATCGTATCTTGTTATACGTAATTAGTATGCACTATGTCATTATAGAAGTAACTAATAAGGATTACCCCCCCCCCCCTATAAGTAATTGATAATAGAGTTAGACGCATAGTACTTATCTCCTCCACCTCTATTCTCGCAAATACGGCATAGCAAAATCCTGCTTACTGGACGACCCTTACTTTCCTAATCCGAACTCGAGGAATGGTGAATGATTATGAGAAGAATCATAAGCGGGACTGGAGGTAATCAATCCTCCATGCATAGCAAGGGTTCCGTGAACCGTTTCGACTATAACGAACCCGTGAACCGTTGGGCAATCGTGATCGAGGGTTGAATGTCGACAACAATGAAAACAACCACCATGTGGAGACCAACGAGGGTGCTATGACCTCAACCACGGGGGACTGACGGACAGAACCCTCCCAGCAAAGACCCGGCGATCGCGATCATCGGGGATTAAAACAAGAAGACTACAATCTGAGTTCAGAAAACTGCGCACTACTATAGACCCCACCATCTCATGTACCGGTGACTCATAATTATACTACTATTCCCGAGACCAACTCTCTTTTTAGGACTGTATCGCCACTCGTGAAGAGGAAAGAGAGTAACAGGGTAGGACACACATCATTCAAAGAAAGGATGATTGTAGCCAAGCGTTGATTGGCAAAGCTACAAAATTGCATCGACCTTGCCTCAGGCATCACAAGAGATGGATCATCGTAAGTAGAGTACATGCCGCTCACCAGACCTGGTAAATTAGCTTCATAAGTATGCGTTGGTGCTACTCTTTTGTAAGTAAAATCACGACACTACAAATTAAGTGACCATACTAATCAAGAAATCTATCTACTATCAGAGCCCGCCCATGCTCAAATGTGAAGTAGACCTGCATCGAGGTCAAAATTTTCACTGAAACCATGATTTCTAGAGTCATATTAACAAGATGGGTTTATGATGTACCTAACAGACTCGAAGGACTATCTAGCCTTAATTATATAACTAAGCATACATCAATAAGTCGTGATAAGGACCTAGCTTGGGTCAAGTATAAGGTTTCACTTGGATACAGAACTACTAAAATACATGAGTTTATTATACAAAGAATCTCGTTATAAATTGTTTTCAGAACACCCTAAACAACCGAACTTTGATACAAATCGATATGAGATAAACTTAGTTAGAAAACTCGCGACATATAGCCATCCTACAAACTCATTATCGTCTCACCTTTAAGCATTTGTTGAGAAGTTTCTTCTTCATAGACCTATGGGTGCGATCATACCAGCACTAATGCACCGGATCCCCTCAAAATTCCTCAGCCAATATTGTTCGGACAAACATGATTCTAAGAGGAGTAAAGCTTAACGTCCGTATGAAACCCACTCCTACCTACTGCCATAACTCCATATCGGGAGCGTTAGCAGAAACACTAAGGATAATACAGTAATGTACAGAAATTTATATGCGTAAATATAAATTGTAAGGATGCACTTAAGACAATCATTTCCACTAACGAAGTCGTTTTTCGTCATGAAACAGAGCTATGACTTCACCAAGAGGCAACAAACCAACTAGCAAGGCGCCAACACTTCAGATAGACGCTGCTACTTTTCAAGCTGCAGTCACGGCAGCCGTGGCAGCCGTCATGGTGCATTTCAATACTAACAACATCAACAAGGGTGGAAGCGATACTAACAATACAAATCATGGTAACAATCAGGGACACCGATGGGTACCTACCAACAAAAATACCTCAGGCCACGAACCTACGAACAAGAAGAGAAAGTTTTGGGACATGAAAGAGCATCACCAATCTAAAGGATACACTAAAAGACAACAACCTAGGGCCGCCCCTACCATTACAACAGCAATCATGACGCATGCCTCGACACTAGCCTCGGGGTCTGCCACCCAAATGTCTGCCAGACCATATGAGGGATCACTCCCAAAGTGCAACAAATGTGGCTTTCATCACCATGGGGCTTGCCAGGAGATTCACTGTAAAAACTACAACAGGAAAGGGCATACCGTTCGTTTCTGTAGGGCCTCGGCCCATCACCTCCCTTCAATCACCTGCACCAAGGTAGGCCCAGTATGCTACCTATGCGGTGAAACGGGACACTTCAAGAGAGAATGTCCAACTGAGAAGAACGACGAAGGAACAGGAGGAATGTGACGACCACACCAACAAGAGCAGCAAGGGAACCATGTTAGGACTTTTGTAATGTTCCCAACGACAATACGTTTAAGTACTATATGTTTGTAATGAATTTGGTACGCTTACTAAAGTAACCTTCCTTCTAAAAAGTAGCTAAAATATTTTCTCTCTCATACAAATCAAACCAAAGACATTCATATGTGACCTTAGGAGCATTACCTGTAAGTTGTAATGACTTTGTCCATACATCGGGGATAATTTAAAATCAAAATACTTAAGTCTTGAAATAGATAATTCCATCCTGACTCCGATTCCATGTCTAGTATTAGGGGTTGAGTGGGGTCACCCACTCGACAAATTTCACAATGTCAATTTACATACGACAATCATATACCGCTCGATCGTAAGGAGACCTTTCAGGAGTCATGATATCAAGTATCATTACTGGCTATCGAAAACACACCCACTACCAGTGCTAGACACTGTGGTAGGAATCATCTACAATAATCATAACATCAAACAAAACGGAACACACAGAAAAGAAATACAGGACACTCTATCACTCTATTGATCTCTTCCTTTGTATACAACTTATCTCATGTTATCTAAAAAGATGGTGTTGTCGTATTCCAATTTTGATTGATATTGCCCTCGTCTTCCTGATTAAACGACTACAAAAGGGCTTTTCGCCTAACCCCTGAATATCGAAACTATCGTCTCTCATAAACACCCAGCACGGACCTTTGGGTAATCTCTTGCTGTGGAACTCCAAAACACGAACCAGAGGAGTGTCATACTTCCCGAAGCCTTATCACATGTATATACGGGAGACCTTCGGGATTGTCGCGCATGTAGCAGATAAGATTCAAGCATAGAAGCTTGGGACAGATAGAGTACGAGTCCTGCCATGAGCTTCGGGCTAAGGTTGCCCAGAAGGACGAGTGAATGTCCTACCATTCAAAAAGGCCTAGTCGCGTAAACCAAACCCACATACTTCCTACCGAGCTACAAGAGCTGTCAGGTCAAACCTGTCGAACTATTCAACAAAGAAATTGAAGAACCAAGTTTCTCACCCTGAAAAGCTCTCGTCTTATTCTTCAAATTAGAAAGACAAATTGCTCACAATTCCATTGATTTCAGAGGCCCCGACAACATCTCTAATAGAAACCTTTACTATCTGCCTCGCATTGACGAATAGGCCGACCAACCTCAAGAAACGAGGTACCCTTCAGGAATTGGGCCTGAGATCTGAATATCACCAGTCACGAGTATGGAAGAAGGATATCCGAGAACAATCCTCCAATTTCGATGAAGATGTTGAAAGTTCGTTGTGATAACCCTCGGATAGGACCAGACCCACTCGTTGGATTCATGAACGTAATAAATAGGATATACCCTTCTTGCTAGGATCAGTTCATCATCGTCATTACAAATGACTTACTTATCTACCCTCGTAGTAAGAAGGAAACCAAGGAGAGCAGCTACAACAAACCACGGAAGAAATACGATCAGAGAAGTATTACCCGAAGTTCTCTAGATACGAGTTTTGGAATTGAGGAGTTCAATTCTCAAGACACATCGTTACCAAGGTGGAAATTCATAAGGACCCTTTCAATTGATCAAAACCGTTGAGAAACAGTCAGCACCGAAGGCGTTAGCAGAAATACGCCAAGATTCTGGGTCTCGCTGACCTACCGTCTTAACTCCTTCGGAACTTCTCGAAAAATACGAACCCCCTCCCAACTTTGACCCTAAAGGGAGCAACCCTTGACAGGAAGAGAAACAAGAAGAAGAAACCTTTAGAACTCCGGTATAACCGACCGAATTCCTCTAGAAACACTCACTCTGGGAAGGCTTAGTACGCTTCGGAAAGCATGGAAAGCCAATACCCCAAATAATTGTGTCTTTCGAGATTCTTGTCAGAATCAGCCCTGTAACTCGCTACTTCAATCTACTCCCGCGAGCTTAGTAAAGTACACCCTACCCAACACGTCCTAAATTTACAAGAAGAATCTATCCGATGAGACTCTTGCAATTCCCCTCGACGAGATCGAGTTCCACAAGAGCCTCACCTTCTTAGAAGAACCATGGTGACCATGGATCGAGGTCAAGCGGATGAAACAACGCCACTTCCCATTAGTGAAAGTTCGTTGGAATACTAACCAAGGACCTAGAGTCACATGGGAGCGCGTGAGTCAGTCGATTAGGAAGTATCCTCACTTCTCAGCTTGATTATTCATGCCTACTCCTTGCCTAAATTCAAATTTCGGGACGAAATTCCCTCTAACGGGGGGATGATGTGACAACCGTCAAATTTCGGTCAAGTCAAAGTCAACTAAAGTCAGCAAGTCAAACCGTTTGACTCAATTTGCCCATGAGTACTAAAATTCACACTATGAAACTTCTACATAACTTCTATTCTAATGAGAAATCATAAAACAAAAAGTGCGAACATCTAGATCTCCTTAACCTAAAACTGTAGTACTTGGCGAGCCAAACCGATAAAACAATGATGCATACTCATCGGGAGTGTGTAAGATCCTTAAACAAGGCTTAACAGGGTTTACGAACCATGCATTGCGATGCCGGACACTCACAATTGTCACACATGGATCCTCTCTCAATCGTTTTCACTCTATCTCTCTCTATGTCAAATCTCTCCCAAATCTCTCCAAGTATGTGAAATCTCTCTCAAATATCTCTCTGTATTAGAAATATCTCCAAGAATGTTGAATCTCTCCCAAATCCCTCTAAGTATGTGAAATCTCTTTCAAATATCTCTCTGTATGAGAAATCTCTCCAAGAATGTCAAATCTCTCCCAAATCTCTCCAAGTATGTGAAATCTCTCTCAAATATCTCTCTGTATGAGAAATCTCTCCAAGAATGTCAAATCTCTCCCAAATCTCTCCAAGTATGTGAAAACTCTCGCAAATATCTCTGTGTATGAGAAATCTCTCCAAGAATGTCAAATCTCTCCCAAATCTCTCCAAGTATGAGAAATCTCTCCCAAATCTCCCTCAAATAGTTCCCGTAACTTTTTAGAATCATTCGGGTCATTCCGGCCCTTAACCGGGTCAAAAACGGCTTAAAACGGGGCGAAAACGCGAAAAACGGATCTTAGGAACCGAAACCCCTCTTAGGAACCGAACCCTCCTGATGAAGAAGGCTGCTGAACCGAACCGAAGGTACTGTTCACTAAATTTCATTCGGTTTTTTTGACTTCTCGCCTTCTATCTCCGAACCGAGCCTCTGTTGGCTAAGGGCGCGAGGACCGAGCCTCGGTTCTCGGTCGCCTCATCTGTTCCGCCTCTCTGTCTCTTCCCTTCTCTCGCTCTGTCTCTACTCGCGCCCCTCTGTTCTCTCTTCTCCCCTCTCGGTTCCTTCTCTCCTTCTTCTTCCCTCTTGGTTTCTGCCTCCCTCTCTCTCGGTTCAGCACCAGAAGGCCGAACCTCGGCCAGACTTCGGGAAATTGTCACTTTTAGCCCATTTTTGATATTTTTAACATTTTAAGCCCGTTTTTCATGATTTTAAAGCGGGATTTTCTCCAGAAATTATATTTTAACATAATAAACTCTAAATATTCATAATTTAAACATATTTTGATGAAAATCATTATTTAAATAATAAAAATCAAGTGGGTGAATTATTAAAGGTGGAGTGTTGACTTTGCCTTATCCAATGTCACAAGCAACCACCCCACACCCACTCTTTGACTAACCACACCTCCCCACCTTACCTAGGTCACTTCAATGTCCCTCACACCCAATTTACACTCATTCCCACGTTTTTGAGCTGGAACAAACATCCTCTCTCCTCATTTCTCTCATTTTCTCCCATTTCACTAAGTATCAAACACCACTTGTCTCTCAAACTTTTTCTCCACCAAACTCGAGATTCAAGGCTGATTATCAAGTGTTCTTCCACTCTTAGTAATTATAATTCATCCTCCTTATGATTATCTCACTTATTTCCACTCAAATCATGGATATCTTACACAAACTCCATCATATTAGCGTTAGAACTTCGAATCTTCAAGTGATTCTTCAAGTGTTCTTGGGTTGAACACTTCTCTTCTTCAACACTTATCTACTGAAATCACTCAAGGTGAGTTCATACCCCTACATTTTTATGTTTTCTCAAGTTTTCAGGGGGGGAATACAAGTTAAAACACTAAGAACATAACTAAAATTTTCTAACAGCCTTCATCAGAAAAGTTCAACTCCATTCACGGACTGTTTTGGGCATCTTAAACATTTTTGTTTTCAAAACTGTACAAGGTGCAAATACTTCAAGTTTTTAGCTTTAAAATGACTACTTGCACATCTCCATACGATTTTTCTACAATTTATGGTGATTTTTACAAAACTGCCTATCATTTCAAACAACAATCCGGACCAGTCTGTGATTGTGGACTTTTTCACCCAAGTTGGAGGTCATTAAGAATCGTGATAAAAATTATGAGTAAACTAGACACATTTTGTGAACTCTCAGAATTTACGGATCTAGTTTTCGACTTCGTATGATTTTTCTATGATTTTTCCAAAACAGGGCAGAATTGCTAAATTTAGCCAACAGCATGTAAATATCATAACACTTTGTAATATGTTGAGCAAAGTGTATAATCATAAGCTCTAATTATTGAATGTGTTTCTTTGTTAGTTTATAATCATGAACTGAAACTAAATCATTCATAATAAATATATTTCATTCATTTTAGAACACGTATATTAAACTATAAAAAGTATAGTTTGATAAATTCATAACACTAATACATTTCTATAAAAGAATTCATACATATTACATACATTTTAGATAAATTATAATAGGTATAGTTTATGATACATCACTCGACACACTCGTACAAAAAGGGTACATTCATACAAGAAAGATTTATATTCACACACATTTCACGTAAACTTGTTAACCTATATTGTGAGACTCTCTCTCTCTCTCTCTCTCCCCGTACGTCCGAGTGCGGGATATAATTCCTGGTAGTTATAATCAGAATCTCCTTGAGGAAGAACGTGATACTTGTATATAGATCTATATTGGGTTTGACACCCCACACCTTGCTGCTAGATACAGTTGGACCTGCAGGTCTACGGGTGACAAATGTCATTTTATTTTTCGCGACACTGAGAACGTCGTGGCAGGTTCACATAGTCATAGTATGATTATAGCGACTCACATAGGGATATAACAATCCATAAGTTTACGGGATTTTATTTTTAAAACCTAAATGAGTTTTATGTCGATTTAAAAATCACTTTTTATCTCTATGAGTACAGATATTATTGTACACTTTTGGTTTTGGTAGTTACGACTACACATCATTTGAAACCACATTTATACTTTTAAGTATGGTCAATACTTGTTATTTCTCGGTCCTCTAATTTAGGACTACATATATATAAAGTATTAACGAACATGAGAACATACAAAAATTTCATTTAATTCAAACGCGTCCATGTCCATTTAAGTACATAACATTTTCTAATTAATAAGTAAGGTTACTTATACATTTTGGTCTTCAGTCATAAGACTACATTACGCAGATTTTAAAGAAAATATCGGATTTTCTGGATGCATATTGTAACGCTTTTACAAGGAAAACGATTTACTTTTCCAACGAAATTTCTTATGAACTCACCAACCTTTGTGTTGACACTTTTCAAAACTACTTGTATTCTCAGGAATTCAGTGAAAACAGGAAATCAACAACGTTTTGAGGATGGGACGATAAATCGTCAAACAGTTCATTTTGTATTATAATGTAATTGATGGGAATCATGTAAACATGTGCTTTGATGTAACGTTTTCAATTATATTTGTGTTGGTTGTATTTACTTTGAGCACTATTATACTCTTTGTTGTGATACTCTACATGAAGTCCTCCACCCCCGGACGCTTCCGCCATCCTTGGTTTGGGGGTGTGACACAGAATGATGTTGGATCGGTCTGTGATAGTCTTTATCGATGACATATTGGTTTATTCCAAGACACAGGAGGAGCATGAGGAGCATCTGAGAGAGGTTTTGGAGACCCTGAGAAGGGAGAGCTTGTATGCCAAGTTCTCCAAGTGTGAGTTTTGGTTGCGCGAGGTGCAATTTCTCGGACACCTTGTCAACCAGAACGAGATTCTGGTCGATCCGGCCAAGGTCGAGGCCGTGATGAGATGAGAGGTTCCGAAGTCTCCATCTGAGATTCGGAGTTTCCTAGGATCGGTAGGCTATTACCGGAGGTTCATTCAGGATTTCTCCAAGATAGCTGTACCCCTGACATGGTTGATGAAGAAAGTCGTGGTCTTTCGGTGGGGACCCGAGCAGCAGGCAACATTTGAGACATTGAGACAGAGATTGTGCGAGGCGCCGATCTTAGCCCTGCCTGAGGGTGTAGAGGATTTTGTGGTTTATTGTGACGCGTCTATTTCAGGGTTGGGCACGATATTGATGCAGAGGGGGCATGTCATTGCCTACGCTTCGAGGCAGCTCAAGCCTCACGAGGCGAACTACCCGACGCATGATTTGGAGTTGGGGGCGGTGGTTTTCGCCCTCAAGATTTGGCGGCATTACCTCTACGGGGTTCGGTGTACCATTTACACGGACCACAAGAGTTTGAGGTACCTCATGGATCAACCGAATCTGAACATGAGGCAGCATCGGTGGTTGGACGTGGTGAAGGATTATGATTGTGAGATCCTTTACCACCCGGGAAAGGCCAACGTGGTGGTCGATGCGCTTAGCCGCAAGGCGGCGCTGATCAGGGATATTTGCATGAGGGTGAGTGTGGTGACTCCCCTGTTGGAGCAGATTCAGGAGGCTCAACAGGAGGCTATCAAGGAGGAACATCGGAAGAGCGAACGTGTGGTGGGTCAGGTTTCCTCCTTCGATTATGATAGTCGAGGACTATTGACACTACACCGCAGGGTGTGGGTGCCGTATCACGGAGGCGTGCGCCAGATCTTGATGGAGGAGGCGCACAAGTCCCGATTCTCTATTCATCCCGGGGCGACGAAGATGTATAGGGATCTTTGTCTAGATTATTGGCGGCCCTGCATGAAGCGGGATGTGGCATGGTACGTCGAGCGGTGCTTGACCTGCAGGAAGGTCAAGGCCGAACATCAGAGACCGCATGGGAAGATGCAGCCGTTGGACATCCCGTTGTGGAAATGGGAAGACATCACGATGGATTTTATCACAAAGCTTCCCAGGACTGCGCGCGGAGTAGATTCGATTTGGGTCATCGTGGATCGATTGACCAAGAGCACCCATTTTATTCCGATCCAGGAGAGCATCTCGGTCGAGAAGTTGGCCGATATCTACATCAGGGAGATAGTAGCGCGGCACGGGGTGTCGGTGTCAGTGATATCAGACCGAGATGTGCGATTCACTTCCAAATTTTGGAAGAAGTTTCATGATGAGTTGGGCACTCGTTTGCATTTTAGCACCGTCTTTCACCCGCAGACGGATGGTCAGAGCGAGCAGACCATCCAGACTTTGGAGGATACGTTGCGGGCATGTGTGTTAGATTTCGGTGGTAGCTGGGATACCTATCTTCCCTTGGCTGAGTTCTCATACAATAACAGCTACCACACGAGTATTGACCGTCCCCCATTCGAGATGTTGTACGGGCGGAGGTGCAGAACCCCGATATGCTGGGGTGAAGTTGGCCAGAGGGTCATGGGGAGCACCGAGGTGGTGCTCGAGACGACCGAGAGGATCCAGCAGGCTTTAGACTGCTCAGAGTCGGCAGAAAAGTTACGCCGACAAGCGTCGATCCGACTTGGAGTTCCAAGTCAGGGATATGGTTCTCCTGAAGGTGTCGCCTTGGAAAGGCGTCATTCGATTCAGGAAGCGGGGAAAATTGGGCCCGAGATTTATCGGACCGTTCAGGGTTGTAGCCCGGGTGGGCAAGGTGACGAATAGATTGGATCTTCCGGTCGAGCTCAGCCAGATCCACAACACTTTCCATGTCTCTCAGCTGCGGAAGTGCTTAGTGGATGATTTAGCAGTAGTGCCGTTGGAGGATATTCAGGTTGACGACAACCTTAATTACATTGAGCACCCAGTCGCAATCCTCGACAGGAAGTCGAAGGATTTGAGAAACAAAAGGGTGGAGTTAGTGAAGGTGCAATGGCAGCACCGCAAGGGTTCGAAGTGGACTTGGGAGCCGGTGGATGAAATGATGGAGCATTACCCCGAGCTGTTCCAGGATTGAGCAGCAGACTTCGAGGACGAAGTCTAAAATAAGTGGGGGAGACTTGTAGCACCTGGTTCCTGGTATGTAAATCTTAATTAAGTATTTTTCCTTTTTAAGCCTTGGACTCGGCGAGTCATAGGTCCGACTCGCCGAGTAGGGACGGGACCCAGGACACG
The DNA here is from genome assembly GCF_052625555.1 of Lactuca saligna. NCBI lineage: Eukaryota > Viridiplantae > Streptophyta > Magnoliopsida > Asterales > Asteraceae > Lactuca > Lactuca saligna. The sequence continues at coordinate 10,666,769 of NC_136424.1, read as the reverse complement.
TTTAAGTTGGCGACTCGGTGAGTCCATATCCTGGACTCGGCGAGTCACCGCTGTTGGATGAAACCCTAAGTTTTAGGGGTTTGCACTCTATTTAATCCCCCTTTCCGCCCCCAAGCCAGCCCCCATTCACCCTAAGAGCCATATACCTCGTTCTAAGCCTTGTTTTGTGGATTTGAAGCCATTTGGTGTGTCCTCTTGGTGATTGGAGTGAGTAGGGAAGGAGATCAAGAAGAAGAAGAGGAGGTCAAGCACTTGTGAGAAATTTCAGAGTGATATCTAAGGTATGGCTCGTTTTCCCCCTTGTCTCCATGCTTATGGCCCCATTAAAGTCCATCATGGCTCATTTCCAAGCTTGTATGTGCATCATATTTCGAAATAAGTTGACTGGTCTCTAGATCCAAGCATAGTTGAGCTCCAAGAGCTCAGATCCACTACCTTTATGAGCCCATATTGCATATAAACCTTAGATCTACTCTTTTGGTGCATTTGAACCCTAAAAACCCCATAGATGGATATTTACACGTAAAGTTGGAAACTTTACGTGTTATTCATGCTCTAGGAGCCCAGATATACGTATAACATGGACTGGATTCGAGCAAAATCGCATTTTTAGCTCTTACATGGAGCGGACTCGGCGAGTCACTCATCTGACTCGGCGAGTCCAGTCGTGAGTCTTCGGGTTTGTCCCCTTTTTGTTATGTCGAGTCGTGTGGTGAGTCCAGGAGGGACTCGGTGAGTTGGAAGCCAAAACTCACCCATAGTGTAACTCGGCGAGTCGATGCCCAGACTCGGCGAGTTTCAGGCAATCTCCTTAGATCAAGATCAGACTCGGTGAGTTGTTCATACAATTCGGCGAGTCACAGTATAACTTGTTCATCTGATGAAGATGAACTCGGCGAGTTGTTCATACAACTCGGCGAGTAGGATGAAGGACTTGAACATCAGTTTAGAAGGAGAACTTGTCGAGTCGACGCCTAACTCGACGAGTAGAAACAAAATTTAGGACAGTCGTTTGGACATGGACTCGGCGAGTTGGCGAGCCAACTCGGCGAGTCGGGTCAACTGGAAGTTGACTCTGACTTTGACTTAGGGCATGATCAGGGGTAAAATGGTCATTTTACCCAAAGGTCAGTTAGCAATTTTTGACTAAGTGTTTTGTGGGAATATAGCCGGAGGATTTCCAGAACAGCAGCAGCAACAGTCAGACTATTCCCACGAAGATCAGTAGCTACTCCAAGGTGAGTTGCCTTCTAGTAGCGGTGGGTCTAAGGCCACAATGTCGGCCCACCAGTTGGAGTTGTATGTTAGATGATTGTCTTTGTGATATCATTTAGGTTTGCTACTACCTGATATGTTATATGTTGGCATGATATGTTGTATGTGATAGTAGTAGAGTTCGGTTGCTAGGACCGAAGGGTGGTCAGACACCCCAGATATGTCTGATATTACATTTGTGTTATGATATATCTGATGGTAGTAGTAGGGGGTGAAATAATCCCCGAGGTTCGGTTGTTAGGACCAAAGGGTAGTCAGCACCCCTGAATAGCTCGACATGGGTAGGTCAGTACCCCAGAATGGCTTGACACGGGTAGTCGGCACCCCAGAATGGTCGTACCGGGTAGTCAGGCACCCCAGAATAGCCTGGCAGTATGTATGATATGTATTGTATGGTATGTGGTACGATGGGGGAACTCACTAAGCTTTGTGCTTACAGTTTACAGTTTTGGTTTCAGGTACCTCTTCATCGAAGGGGAAAGAGCTGGCTCGGTAGCGGCACATCATGCACACACATTGGTTTCCGCATTTACTAGATTTCCCTGGGATTTATACTCTGATGTTTCGATTGGTTGTATGACTTGACTTTTGAACATGGTTTATGTTGTGATGTAATTTGGTCAAACAATGTTTTTATTTATTAACATTTTCTAAAGTAATGTTTTGAAAACGAAATTTTTGGACGTGAAAATTGGGTCGTTACAGATATGCATGGGATTTTCGTGATTTTGTTTTTATGATACTTGAGGCCTTTTCTATAATAAAAATAAAAAAATTTGTGGTAAAAATCAGTATGTTACAAGTTTGTATGAGAGCCTTGGTTTAAGAGAACATGATGAACACTCATGAGATTCCAGACTCAAACTAAGGATCTGGAAATTTTATAAAAACCTTTTAGCAATATAATGAATTTCAAGAACAAGGACGGATGAAGCAGAGTGTACAGTAAACCAGAGATCGAGGAAGTGATTTCCAAAAATATTCATATTGTGTTATATGTTGTATTATAAATATTGTTATTTAAGCTGATAAAACACAATCGGTCATATTATATAAATATCCCTTCATGTATGCTAGTGATAGGCTAAGAATCCCTTAGGAGTTTCAGGAGCCTGATTATGTGATGCCTCATAGCCTAGGGGATTACTTGCGGATCTTTTGCTAGGGTTGAAACTAAGATTGCTAATTACTTAGTGTAAAGTGCATGGTTGTACATAGTTAGGATTTTATAGCCTTAAAATGTTTGGTTTAGCGTTACTTTCTGTCCTTTTTCTGGTTGTGGATTTGAGGTAGAATCTTTTATTCGAATGTCTATTGAGTCTGGGTTATGTATAATTGGTTTATGCATATCTATTAGCAAGGTTAGCAGAGACTTCTTGTAATACAGACTTGTAGCTGAGTGGGAACCTAAGATGTGCATCTAAGGGTTTTAATGCGACTCTTTTATCACCCATGTTTGTTTTATATTGCACAAATCTTCATTTGGGATTTGGAACTCAATAGGCTCAAATTTTTCTGCAAAGGTTTTAAAACTTGACCGTTTGATCTGTAGAAAGCCAAGAATAAAAATCTAAAGCATCTCCTTCCAAGTGCATCGATGCAACATCAAATTTCTCTTTTTTTGGTACGTCGTAATAACATAAATACTTCTCAGCCTTAAGGATCCAACATCTAGGATCTCCATCACTAAATGTGGGAAAAAGAATCTTATTATTTGGATGATCCTTTGTTGACGCCATGATGATTCCCCATCGTCTAGCTTCCTATAATTGTTACTTGATCTATCCATGTTATGTGATTGTGATTTAAGAGTTGCAATATCTTTGTGTAACACATCTATAGATTCTAACTTCTTAGTTATGGCAGCCAATTGCACTGCCACTAGGTAACCAGGTTTGGGTATGTACCATGTTTTCGATTTCCCGACAATGGAACCAATAATAAAGACCAAAAAATTAAGCAGACAAATTATTCAAATTTTGATAAAAACGAAAAGCCAAATTCGAGATGGTAGGTCTCTAGTACAACGAAATTGCAAAAGACCGAACTGATGACCTAGAAAAAACACTAAGCCTGCTGATAAATTAGAAAACTAATGTTAACTGTTCCTGAATTAAAGGATCTGAACTGCTCCTCTCCCTACAATTTTCTCATTGGTTTGTTGACCCAATGGACCTATCTAGAATCCGAAAATAGCATTAAATTGCTTCTGATCTGCTGCTTTGACCCACGTCTTTTTCCTCGAGTACACCTTGAGGTTCTCATCACACACCTTTTCAAAACTAGCTCTGTTGGCAGCCATAACTGGTCCAAGCCAAATATGAAGCCTGAAGCGAAATAGAAAAGTGAGACCCTTTTTCGACCTTCAAAGCGGATAGAATGCATAAGGACAATTTAAAAAAAAAAACTAGCAAATAATCTCATTTTTCTTTGTAGTATAAGCTTAAACAGTGTATAAAAAAGATTATATTTATTCCACCTTCATTTGTCCATCGTTTACACAAAAGGTTGTCATCTATGACACCCAAAATTGCAATATTTTGGTTTTTAGAATTAACCTAATTTACATCCGACCAACAATATGAAAATTGAAAAAGTGAAAGTGGGGATAATTATTCCTCAGTGGTAAAGTGAAAGTATGCATAATTAATCCTCATTTAATCAGTAGATCAAAACTAATCCCTCCCATCTCTTTGATTAGTTTATCTTTTTCAATTTATATACAACAAAACAAGAAAAAAATAGAACTCCTAAATCATAAAATATTTATAAAAGATAATATAAACACCAGTTGGAAGTTGGAAACAAACAAAGTAGCTTACAAAGGCTACAAAACCACATCTAAAAACAATAACCAGTAAGTCAAATGAGAACAAAAAATCATTTACATGACTTTCTCTATAAGCATCGTGAAAGCAGCAAGAGATTGAAAGCAATAAGCAAGGTCGACAATAGGGCAAAAAACCACAGCATGATCAAAACTGGAGCAAGGGGCAAAACTGTTCATAATGGCAAAAAATCCTTTAGCCACGGTATACATAATCCCAAAATGAAGAGCAAAACCATATAAACCCTTCCACCTCAGGAGCAAAACATTGGAGAACACATAGCAAAATCAGGAGCCAAATGGAGCTAGGGGCAAAAGTGCAAAACCGTCCGCATGGACAAAAAATCTATCAGCGCGGTAAAGAACAATCCAAATTTGAAGAGCATGAAAATATAATCATCGAACCACCCTCCAAAAAAAAGAGTACAGTAGTTTTTCGGTTTCTTGCTCATTAAGTTTTGCCTTCTTGAAAATTGTTGTGAAGCCATGTATTATGAGGAAACAAAAAATATTCATAATTGCTTATTGAAAACTGAAACGTTCTCTCTTGGAAAGGTGCAGACATCGACTCTTAAGAAAAAAAAAAATCCCTAATTACCTTCGTTGGGCCTTTAGCCTTGTTTTAAGAAATATCCAAAACATTTGAAGGAAAATGATCGAACACAGTACTTCACAAACCTAAACTAATACGTGTTAACTATCTGAATCAAAGTTAGTTTAGCTATATCGTTGCATATTATATCTTATATAGTCTATACATATATAGACTAATTGTAATTTTCAGGGCCTCACCTGGAGGCCCCAGGCGATCTCCCAGCTTGCCCATGCTCTAGGGCCAGCCTATGACGACCCATCTCTTCTCATATCCTTATTAATGAGCCCAGGGCCCTATCATTGATATATTATGTGTACATAATTATCTACTAACAATCAATCAAATGCACTAATGAAGCCTCATATTCTTATTCAAAGCTTATCCTATTTGTAAGCCCAACATGATAAATCTCTACAAAGCCATATCAATCCTATTTGTAAGCCCAACATGATAAATCTCTACAAAGCCATATCAATTTCTGCCTACGACTTGGGACAAAGATCAGGCCTCATTGTCTTCCAACACTATCATTTATAATTTTATATCATCTGTCTTTTGTATGTTAGGCAATGCATGCCACATTATCCTTATATAAGATCGGAGGTTCCTTTCTTGGATATATTCTCTAACAAGATCCACTAATATGTAGCACTACATTTCTTAGCCAAAAAAAAAAAAAAAAAAAAAAAAAAAACTCTCCACTGGGGCTTTATAGACGGCTAGGATTAAGAAGTCACAAAAGATGGAGCATATTGGACGTAAGGCTTTGATGACTTCAGTACTTCACGTGTTGTGCTTCGTGACAATTGACAAAATATATTTGGTTTGCTTTGATTTCAATTTTGACTTTGATTTGGTTTATCTTTACGTTTGATTCTAAGTAGGGGTGTCAATTTATGACACGACACGACAAAAATACACGAAACGAAACGAAATTCGGACGAAATCAAAATTCAAATTCGTGTCCGTGTCAAAATTAAAAAACACGATGTCGTGTCGTGTCGTGTTCGTATTCATAAATCGACACAAAATTGGCACGATTAAGCATGTGGTTGTCGGGTTTTTCGTGTTTGTTGTTTTTATCGTGTTATGTATCTTTAAGTATGAATAAAATACACTAATAGTTATGTAATATTATATTTGTGATGTCGTGTCGTGTTGGCGTGTTTTAATTGGTTCGTTTTCGTGTTAATAAAAAAAACGTGATATCGTGTCGTGTTCGTGTTATACAAAATATTGTCGTGCCGTGTCGTGTTAGACAAAAACACGACACGACTACCCGATTTGACAGCCCTAATTCTAAGTTATAAGGTTTAGGGTTTATTGAACATAGAGATGAATGGGATATTATATATGCAATATATGACGGCAAATTTGTCGTTTTACAAACAAACCCAATGTATGTTCAACCGCCAAGGAACCAAAAGAGTGACAAATACAGTTTTATGATAAAACTGAAAAAGAAGAAGAAGAAGATTATGGATAATTGGTTAACCTTTAAACAACATTAACCCATAAACATGAAATAGACCGGCCAAAGTAAGGGGTTAAAGAAAAGGGCATTCTTGTAATATACTCCTTGATTTTTTTTTATCTGAATATTTTTCATTTAAATGATTATTGAATAAAAAATCAACATTTCATTATGGCGGTTAGTTTTTGGAATAAATGAAAATATCTTTTTCTTATGAAAAAAAAAATTGACTTGTTTTAAAGAATGAGAAATTAGAAGTCGATAGTCACACACCTCTCTCTATTCAGGTTCACTCACTTTGATACTGGCTATATTCACCACACATTCCCCTCTCTCCCGGGAAAATCGGTGAACACTGCAATCGAGCATCGCATTTCTTCACTTGTGCAACTTAAGGTAATTCTAGACAACTTCATGACATGTTTTCTGTCCATCCTTTATGTAAAACTTTGTTTTATTGATGTGATTTTTTTTTCTTCTGTGAATTACGAATTGTTTATCAGTTGATTGATTGATTGTCGTAGCTCTTCAGTATATTGCGATCATAATTTACAATACAGTTACTGGATTTCCGATCGCATTCTGATGAAGCTTTTGTTTCCTTCGTTATGTGTTCGGAAAACATTTTCGCTGGTGATTATGTTCCTTTGTTCTTTCATCGTATGACTGAAAGAGGAGCAATGATGATTTAACTTGTTGCTTTGCTTTCAGTGTTGTTTTTGCCGCTATAGTCTCACCTACATTACTTTATGATAGATACTCTGAATATAACTATCGTTGTTCTTTCATGGTAGGGTTGGAGGAGCTGTGATAATTTAATTGCCGATTCAACGTATGATCTTGTTTTTTCCCAATGCAATTTTGTGTAAATTACCAATAATTTTTTGAATTGAAGTAGGATTTGAACAGTGATTGTGAGTTTTATGCCAAGTTTGGGAAGCATATAAAATTATAGCTCAAAATTTGACATGGAGCAAATTTACCTTGATTTGAAGTTTATTAAGATAGTATGGTAACTTCAAACCTTGGATACAGGCATTCAAACATTACAGTAAGCTATTGTTTAGGAGAATATAATTGGAGCTCATGTAGTTCAAACTTTGAACTGATTTTATAAGTCCTATAAGCATCACAGTTGATTACCTTGTGAAGATTTTGATATAACTTAAGCATGCATTGACTTACCCTTTAAGGGGAAAATCTATACACCTATACATGTATTGATGAACATCCATGAAACAAAGTACATGCTATGTTCTGAAACCTTTCTATTTTGGTAGTTGCTGTAATGATAGTTCTCTCATCTTTTTTCTTTTCCAGGAATTTTAGGTAGAGATCCACACTATACAAGTGCTAATCCAACAATTTTACTGTTTAGTAATCGTATGAGAAAGTGGTATGGTTGGTTAAAAAAACTCTGTGAACGTATGTGATGCGATTTCCTGCAAGCAAAGAAAGCTAAATGATGGCTACAACTGCAGTAATAGGACTAAAGGCAGGTGAAAGGCTATTAGGTTCATCTTCTTACTACTCTGATGTTAATGAAAAGCTGTCATGCAGCACTGATCTTGGGTTCATATCTGTCCCAAATAAGAACATGATCACTGCAAAAAAGTCATCCAATTATGGCCATGGTTTCATATCCAATCGTCATAATCAAGACACACATTACATCAGAGCTCTAAAAGAACATGTTGATATTGCTTCTGATCCTTCCAGTATACACCCATGGGTGGTTCAGGGATCTGAGCACTTGAAAGAGGAAGATTCTTGTCAAGACTTTTCAGTTGAAGCCTTACTCTTATTCCAAAAATCTTTGTTAGAAAAGCAGTGGAATCTTTCAAACGAGGGGGGATTGTGTACAGTTAACCCAACAGATAAAAGCAGCAGAAAGATGTATGTCAGTGGTTCAGGGAAATCTGCACGTAGGCGTAGAATAGATGCTCAAAAGAAAACACCAAACAAAAGATGTATCAGATTTGTAATCAGTCCAGATCTGCTCCAAAATCGTGCAATAGCCAATGTTAAAGGGATAACAAGTGATTCTTTGCTCACTCATGCTGAGGTGGTGGTTCTATCTAAAAAGATAAAAATCGGTCAACATTTAGAAGAGCAGAAGTCAAGGTAACTGAATTTCCTAGCTTTTTTTTGTTAAAAAAAAATACTACCAAATGGCCTTCAAATAGTTTTGATGAGCTTGTTTGTTATGGATTTTCAGATTGAAGGAAAGATTGGGATCTGAACCCTCAGAGGATCAACTCGCAGCATCAATGAAGATTCCAAGAGCTGAGCTGCAAGTCAAACAGATTGAATGCAAATTGGCAAGAGAGAAGCTGGCCATGAGCAATGTCCGTTTAGTAATGTCAGTTGCTCAAAAGTATGCAAACATGGGAGTTGAAATTGGTGACCTAATTCAGGTAGCTCTAAATTACATATGGACATCCTATGACATGTCATGAAAACCTATTAACTTGTATAATTCAAATCATCATATTACCTGTTGCTATAATGGGTAAACTTTTTGAAGTACAATGCTGTAATAAGGAAAAATAAAAGTACAATGATAAGGAAAAAATAGAAAGTACATTTTGGTATTTCTTGCATTTATTCCAAATTCTAATTCAGAACTCCACAATTTTTTCTGTAGGGAGGTCTAATTGGACTACTCCGTGGGATAGAAAAATATGATTCATCAAGGGGGTTCAAGATTTCTACATATGTTTATTGGTGGATACGACAGGTGAGGTCACTAAATCCACTTTAAATATAGTTACTATATATGGTAAAAAATTTAATTGTCTTTGATTTCAGGGTGTTTCAAAAGCATTAATCGAAAATTCTAGGACACTAAGATTGCCTATCCATATGCATGAAAGATTGAGTGCCATACGAAATGCTAAGGCTAAGCTTGAGGAAAAAGGAATAACACCATCAATCGAAGTAAGTTAAAAGTAATGTTACACTTGTTGTATTAATCTTAAGGTTTAGCTAATTAGTTTCTTTGTGATATAGAAAATTGCAGAAACCCTGAAAATGTCAACAAAGAAAGTATTGAATGCCACTGAGGTACTTGAAGTATTCAGTTAACTTGTTTTTTATTGAGCTTTGTTTATTTTACATTATGTTAATATTTAGACCCTTTCTTGTAGGCAAAATGCAAAGTGTTCTCACTTGATAGACCAGCATTCCCTTCTATAAATGGTAATCCAGGGGATACCTTCCAGAGTGTAAGTATTGTTATAGCTCTTGTTCTTTAAGGACAAAATCCGAAAAATATATATATATATAAATAAATCTTGCAGTTTTTCCATTTTATCTACTTTTCCACTTTAACTATTTTATTTTTTAAACTGTCAAAAAGGTTTAATCACTATGGCTAAACCGATGAAATGATGATGGTACATTGCCCTTTTTTGTATTATTTCATTTTGAGCCTTGTTTTGTTACTGTTGCAGTACATGGCAGATGACCACCCAGGGAACGACCCTTGGCATGGAGTAGATCACGGCGCTCTCAAGGTACTTCAAAAGTTCACACTCAAATGACCAAAATGCCCTTACATATTGTTGTATTTGATATAATTATTTGTCATTTTACAGGATGAAGTGAACAAGTTGATGACAACAACTCTAAGGGAAAGGGAGAGAGAGATCATTCGTTTGTACTATGGTCTCGATAACGAGTTCCTTACTTGGGAAGATATAAGTAGAAGGTGCAATGCAATCTATTTTTTTTATTACAAGGATGAGGAGAGGGCATTTGCGTCCTTTTGTTATACTTACCTTTTTGGGTGGTACAAAAAGATTCCTTAATTTATATGATGTTGTGTTGCAGGATGGGGTTGTCGAGAGAAAGAGTTAGGCAGGTGGGGCTTGTTGCACTAGAGAAACTAAAACATGCTGCACGGAAGACAAATCTGGAGGCTATGCTAGTGGAACACTGAAAAAAGCTCTATCAATTGCCTGTATATACAAATCATCCATACATACATATATACATATACATATAATATATATATACGGTGTATGTAATAGTGTAAATCCTTGATATTTTATGATAATACTTTTATACCGTGTGAAATAATGATTTTTTTTTCAGTGAAACTGTATTTAAATTTACATGTTTCTTACTTTTATGGTAGTGTGAGCGCGACACGTTTTAATTTTCCCAAAACTTGGGAAATCATACTATGGTGGTAAAGTTTTTATTAGGTGGTTATTGATGTATTTTTACAACTTATGATACAATATCCAATTTGTTAGCCTATTACCGTATTTAGGTCGCTAGAATAGTCTTTTTATTGAGTTTGTTTGCATAGTTCTATATCGTATATATTATCCATTCTCCCTCTTCATTGTATCGTATGTTTTGCAATATCACTAAAACCCTAGGCCGTATTTCGGTGTTGGTGTTCATGGTAGCATAGCCTATTGTTTTCATCTTATATATGATTACTGTTTTGTGATCATGTGTCTTTTGTGTCTTTTCCATTGGTGGCTTCTTGGTCTTATTTTGAGGTGGTTAGCTACTTGTTATTGGTGTTGCAACTGACAAGAAGATGATTATTTTTAGTTCGACTGGTATTCATTTAGATGGAAAAAACTATGTTATTGTAAAATTGTCTACTTAAGAAGTATATGTGGGGTTATGTTACATAGGTGCATGGTAAGCTATGAGATCAAAAAGTCATTGATTATCCAATGTCGATCGATGTTTGGAAGACTGGTAATTCAAAGATAACTACGTGGACCAACCATTATGTTATCCAATCCATCAACTGTAAGTATGATAATGCTAAAGTAGTCCTAGATCATTTGGCTAGATTGTACATTCAATCGAGTTTTGACATACATTCATGCCCTTCAATAAAATGATATGAGCATCCAATATTTTTATTCCGATATGTCTACATTATTGGATCAATTGGCAATAACAAAATATATAGGTTTGTGCTCGTTCTCACCATACATCATACTTCACTAGGAAGGAAGAACAATGTTATATATAGTTATCAATGGCTCTTTGGTCTAATTTTGAGGGGTGGCATCAAACAATTCTACATCACTCCTTTTCCATGTCTTGATTACCCGGTTAATGAATTATTAGCATTGGAGACCTGTCTCAAGTTGCAGGCTGATAAAGGGTCTAAATCATCACCTATTCATGTTGCTTTGTTTCCACACAACAATTTCAAGGCAACAAATACAGAGGATAGGGTTAGAAAGTTGTTTTAGATGAATATGTTTTCTACAACAAAAACCATTCGAAGTATGAGAATACCTCTTCTTCAGATTACTATAGGAAAACAACAACAAAAGTAAACAAACAAAAATACTATTCAAGCCTTAAGCTAAACATGACAATACCTTAAAAACATATCGGAAGCCCAAAGAGGACAATATTGTGATACATGTTAGACGACGATGTTACACTTCTCAAAACCACGATGCTACAACGATAAACATTGAGGTGCTGTTTGATTTTCTGGAGTAAAAATTCATGAAGACTGCGGACCACCTTTGCAACCCTCTGCAGTAGAAGAGTTGGACCAAACGGCTGCAGACTGTAATAAGAAACGTGTTTGTTTTTTTAACATATGCATACTGTTGCAGATATTAAAAAAATTAAAATAAACTAATTTTATAAATCAAAAATAGTTTTTTAATACAAAAAAATTAATAATGTATAACATTTCAGCAAGAATTAATGATATTTCAATAAAAAATAATGATATTTCAACAAAAAAAAATAAAGATATTTAGCAAAAAATAATGATATTTCATCAAAAATCTATCATTATTCAATATAAAAAAAAAATTCAACAAGAATAAACAAAAAAAAGTGAAATAAAATTTCAACAGCATATAATAAAAATTCCAGCAAGAAAAAAGAAGAAGATGAGGTTGGAAGAGACAGTACAAGTGCTGCGCCAAACAGAGCACGCGCATAGGTTTTTGACTATGAAGACTTCTAAAAAACAAACAGTTGCGAGATGAAAAGTGTTGCGCGTGTGCTGCGCCACGCAACAATAAGAGGTATGAAGAGGGTTTTTCCAAAAAACAAACAGTACCTGAGTGTCTCACACAAAAAATGTGAGCCTAACTATGCCTTAGTATAAATATCAACAATCTACATAGATGAATGGACATAAGACAAAATAATTGTTCCAAGTTGAATATGATGATTAATGAAATGACAATACATTTCAATATGCTTGGTTCTTACGTAAAAAAACTGAATTTTATGCAATCTACATCACACTGCAATTGTTACAATGTAATGTAGTAGGACATGATATCTCAATAACCATAACCACGAGTAACCAACATACAAAAGGATATCACAAGTAAGGATCCATCGGTGATTCGTCGGTCTAATACCATACAAGGTTCCACCGATAATTGGTCATTGTCATATCATCAGTGTTATGCATATATTATACCTTATATATATATACACACACACACACACACACATACATCTTAGGTTTTTGAACTCATATTTATGTAAATATGTGTTTTTATGGTTGAATGTTTATTTTTGAATTGTGTTTTATGTGTTTTGTTTCCTTATTTAAGTGATTGATTTAGAAAAATCAAAATACATAGTTAGATATATAGATAGATCGATTATATAATACTACATCCTTCCCAAATTGATAGTCCACATTTGATTTTTGAAGTCTTTTTTCTTCAACTTTGATCTTAAATATTTTTGTTTTTGATAGATAATACTTAATGCAAAATATATGAATGGATTGTATTTTAAATGTTTTTTCATTGTTATAAGTTTTATCAAGTAACATATAACACAAATAAAAATATTTAAGGTCAAAGTTGAAGAAAAAAGACTTCAAAAATCAAAAATAGACTATCAATTTGGGACGGAGGGAGTAAATAACTAGTCACCATTTGTTTTGAATTGTTATTCGGGAAATTCATAAAAGAATTTTGATTTCTCCTTATCGATCCATGCATGTTATTTGTCCATCTCCTTTTGAACCACACATAAAATCGATCAACTAGCTTCCATTTTTGCATTCGTCATCCAACGTTTCATGTCTATTTATTACATTTTTGGTTGTTTGTATCCACATCTTTTTCGTGACTCTGGACAATCGCGTTAACAGAAGCATGCATCTTCCAATATTAGTTGTCATCGGAAGAGCTGTTAGAAATTTAGAGCTTGAGAGATTGCTTGGAATTCTGAGAATCATGAAAAACACTTTCAAATTAAAGTATTTCGATGGTACTTCCGAAATCAACAATTGAATAAGACTCATAAAATGAGATTCAAGAACAAAGAATGTTATTTATATGAATCTCGTATGTACCAGAATTATGACCAAAAAGTCGGTTTTAGATTTATGTCTGAAAACTGTCACAAGACAGTTTCAAATTGTCATAAACCACCAAAAAAAAACTGTCATAAAAACAAGTATTTGGATAAGGGTTATAATTGGGACAATTTTCTAAAATCTAGATTTCTAATGCTTGGACCCCAACCACGGACTCTACCCTTGGACCTCGCCAAGGGCTGTCGTCCCTTCGTCTCTGCTACCAGGGGCGTTGCCCCCGAACCTCCGTTCGGTCATGGGCTTCTTTCATAAATGACAGTGTACTTTGAATCTGGAACAAACTTAAACAAGTGTGCATCTCGTGTTGGAGGAATTAGGGTTTATGTTGGAGATCTGGATACCACTTGGATCGTGTAAACAGTTTCCGAACTGATATTTCTACCCTATGCATGGGTTGCAAGAAATTCAACCTAGGATAATCCAAGAGGACACTTACAATTCTAGGCACATAAATCGTAAGCCTCATTGCTAGAATGATTCTATGTTTGTTTGAAAAAAAAAATAGCTAATGATTTTTGTATGTATCTTCTCAAAGAGAAGAATGGTTCATTGATAATAAACGAGATTAGGATTTGCCTCTTAGGGTTGGTCGTCATTGGTTGCTTTGGAAGTAAGTCAGGAAAATCTGGATTTTAATGAGAATTTAGGGTTTCCAAAACTAACGAATTTCGTTAGTTTTACCATAATCACCCTCAAGAATTTGAATTTCCCACTATGTACCCGTATGTAAAATTCGGAGACCTTTAGCGGGACCCCAGCCAGGGGCTCTGCTTCTTGGACCTCGCAAAAGGAGTGTTGCCCCTTTGGAAACCCTAGACTCAGGGCGTTGCCCTCAGACCCCCGACTTATCGTCGAACCGATTTTTAATTCGATCTTATACAAGTATGCACTCCATACAAACCCGTACATATATTAGAGTACAAATTATGAAGCCCTTAGCTCAATGTTAAGTCTAATTACATAAAATGACATGGTGATACTAAAATCACCAACATTCCGCACCACCATTACTTGTTTAATGTTTATCATAATTATTTTTGGTTAACAATTTAATTCATTACATTTAAATAATATTAGTGAAACAGAGTTTGCAAGTTGTTTAAGTATATAGACAGCTTTGCACCCATTAGAAGACATTTTAATGTAAATCTTTGTGTTGGTTTGGAGAAAGTGTTTGATGGAAGATGGTCTTTTAAGTTATTGTTTTAAGGGAAAATGACTTGTAAGGGTAACTAAGTATTAGATATGTACAAAAAATACCATTGAACTTTTTTTTTGTACACATATCACCAATCAACTATAGCTTTTGTACACATATGACCATTAAACTTCACATTTGTTCAAAAAATACCATTATGTTACCGGTAATAGTAGGTCACCAGCCACGTAACATGCCACGTGGCATGCCATGTGGCTGCTGACGTGGATTTTATAGTATATTATGTACACATTATACCATTAAACTATTTTTTGTACACATTATACCATTAAAGTTTTATTTGTGTACATTTTACCATTAAACTTTTTGTACATATTTTACCATAAATGTTATATAATTTATTCAAAAATATCATTTCAAAAAATACATATTTTTACATAAATGGGTTTTCCATCACCTATTGTGACCGCCTGATTTTGTAAGGTTTGGGGGAAAGGGTTTGTTTTTGACAATGATACTAAGCACTTTCTTTTACAACCACATTGTAAATTTATGTTGGTCATACATTGATTGAAACCCACAAGGTTTGAACTTGAGACTTCTATCTGGAGTGGTGAAGAAATACTCATTTGTTCATTATTTTAGCTAATGTCTAATAAATATATTCTTATAAGTCATTTTCTTTGTAAACTACGTTTGAGACACACTTATAAACTCATGAAACATTTTGTACATGTTACCTTATTATAATTCCCCCGCTTTTTGATTATGGTTGATGATTAAAAAAGTGCATTGAAATTATGTCGTTGTTATCGATAGGAAAATGACTTATAATGATAAGTTTACTAAAATTTAGAAAATCAGTAAAATCCACATCAGGCGATGGGAAACTTACTTTTATGTAATAATTTGTATTTTTTGAAATGATACTTTTTCAATAAATTATATAACATTAATGGTAATATGTGTACAAAAAAGTTTAATGGTAAAATGTATAAAAAAAGTTTAATGGTATAATGTGTAAAAAAATAGTTTAATGGTATAATGTGTACATAATAAACAGTAAAATCTACGTCAACAGCCACATGACATGCTACGTGGCTGATGACCTATTATTATCGGTAATATAATGGTATTTTTTGAACAAATGTGAAGTTTAATAGTAATGTATGTACAAAAGTTATAGTTGATTGGTGATGTGTGTACAAAAAAAATTCAATAGTATTTTTTATACAAATCTAATACTTTGTTACCCTTACAAGTCATATTCTCTTGTTTTAACAACTTTAATAAAAAGGTTGTTAGGTGGGAGTACGATTAAGTACTAGGTGGTGACAAACATAAGCATAAGAATTTAAGTCAACTAGAAAAATGGTTTAAATATAAGAAAACAAAAGGCTTTATTTGAAATAAACAAACAAATATTACGATTTAATAGAAGCCGAACAGAAATTCAAAATGTGGCTCGAAATCCGAAACAATAATCTACCACATAGCATCTTAAGAAACATGATCATTTTAAAACTATCGTTGTTTAGACTTAGACATATGTCATCAAGTTTGTGATTATCCCATTATTAAAGCTATTATTTTTTGATCATATCTTCAATTATACCCTATCCGGTTACTTTTATGATTATCTATAGTTAAAATAATATTAATTATTTCTTAAGAATACAAGGAGGTATCGTAAATTTCTATGCGTATTTACATTCTTCTTCTGTATCGGTTCTTCCCCCTCTTTCTTCGTATGATCCCCGCCATCCCATGTGATTCTACTTCTTCTTCTAAAAGCATCAATCACAATTCTCTGTAATCTCACGGCGGAGATCCAATTTCAACGTTACACTAGCGGCCGTCGGAAGGTAGGACCGGTCGGACCTTTTTACAGACGGCTCAATTTTATCCACCATGAATACCGAGTAGTAAGTACATGATCTCTCATTCTCTCTTTCAAATCTCATTACATTGTTTTTTTATTTATCAGTTTAAATTTTTTATTAGTCAATTCAATTTTTTGTCTTCGTGGAATCATTGTTTGGATCTGCTTCAATTCTTGTTTTTAGCAACGGTGATAATTTTCTTAGGGATCAGCTTGTCATTGCTATGGATTTGGAGTAGATCTTTCTCTTCTATCAATTTTTCGTATGAACGATCTCTTATGGATGTAAGAGGATTATGTGTAGATAATTCGTGTCTGTTCTGGGATCGAGTTAACGCCAATACATTCTAATGTACAGTACTGTGAATGGATTAATGGTGAATTATGAAATTTTAGTGTTGATTGAGAATGATAATCAATGATTTTGTATCCGATTTTGATCAATGATAGAATGAGTCTTTTAATGCATACATCTATTTATCTCAAAGACTTATTTCATGAGAGCATACCTGAATAAGTTCGAATATCGACTATACATAACCCATTTTATGCCTTGCAGTGATTATTTATTCAAGCTTCTCCTGATTGGAGATTCAGGAGTTGGTAAATCATGTCTTCTGCTTAGATTTGCTGTAAGAAAATCATCTCATTTATAATTAGTTCCCTTCTTATTTATTGTTTTTCATTTTCTAATATTATCTCTAATGGATAGGATGACTCATATCTTGACAGTTATATCAGCACAATCGGTGTCGACTTCGTAAGAATTTTAGTTTATGTCATAATGTCATATCAATTAAAACATACAACATTTTGTTATGTTTATCTTTGTATATAATCAAGTTTTAATTTCCTTGTTATCTTTATAGAAAATCCGCACTGTGGATCAAGATGGAAAGACCATTAAGCTTCAAATTGTGAGTATTTTCTACAAATATATAAATTTAATCTTCTAATTGCTTCATAAACCAAAATCATATTATCTATCTCCCACATGCAATGCAGTGGGACACTGCTGGACAGGAAAGGTTCAGGACCATTACTAGCAGCTACTATCGTGGGGCCCACGGCATTATTGTATGTTTCTTTAAACAAAAAATTAAGATATCTTGCATCGTTTACAACTTTTTAATATACCTTGTATTTGGATTGTTTGCAGATAGTCTATGATGTTACTGACCTAGAAAGTTTCAATAATGTGAAACAATGGTTGAGTGAAATTGATCGTTATGCAAGTGAAAATGTAAACAAACTTCTAGTTGGTAACAAATGTGATCTTACTGAAAGTAGGGCTGTTTCATTTGATACTGCAAAGGTACAAATCTATATTTCTTTGTCCCCTTTCTATATTTGTGTGTGTGCATGATTTTTTTGTCCCTCTTTTGATTATTAGGAATTTGCGGATGAAATTGGCATTCCATTTATGGAAACTAGTGCCAAAGATGCCACCAATGTGGAGCAAGCTTTCATGGCTATGTCTGCTGATATCAAGAACAGGTATTCTCCCACGTCTAATGGTTATTCACTACAATATATTATAAGTTCAAAAAGGACTAATTTTACATTATAAGCACCGATATATATAAAACTGAATGCTTCAAACTAATAAAGGTATGGTTTGGGTATGATGGAATGGAATGGTTTATTCCATAGAATAGAGAAAAATCTGTTTCTTTTGTCGATGGAATGGAGTGGACCAGTACTCAAGGAATGTGATTCCTTCTATTTTGTTAATTTTCATGTCTTAGTCCTGCAATGTTCATTATTTGCATTCCATCATGGAATGAAATTAAAATTTGCATTATGACTCATTTTTTATTTATGTAATATTTTTAATGAATACTTTTAAACTTCTTTTAGTATTTCAATTAAATTACAGTTTTTTTTTTTTTTTTTTTTTAATTACGAGAAAAATACTATCTTTATTATAAATCATTTGATATTTAATGAGCTTTTATTATCTTAAAATTTTAATTTTGTCAATGATTGTTTAAGTAATGTCTATTGTAGAGTTATAATTATAAGTATTTGTATTTGTATCTTTAAGATATAAAAAATTCAGATGAATCTTTATTCCATTTATAGAGGCCAACAAAGATGATCAATGGAATGCAATGGCTATGTATTCAATTCTTAGAGAACATACCAATAAAAAAAAAACTAAATTTACCATGAAATCATAAAATATAATGATAATTAAAAATACTTTTAGTTATTTTTGGAAGATATTGAAAAATAAATTTAAATGAAGTTTTGAAATATATGAAAGTTGTTATTTTTATTGAAGATAAAAATACACACATCCCTCATGGAAAGAAAATAAGTCCAGGAGAAGGAATCAAATTCCGTGAGGAATGCTCCATTCCATTCCATTTTTTATTACTGCGTACCAAACACTACCTTACTTTGCTTATTCCATTCCATTCATTAGTCATTCAGTTCCATCCAACCAAACACACCCAAAAAGTTATCCTAATTTCTGTGACAAATATGTGTTAAGTTATTTCTTATAAATAAAGATTTTATGTGGGTCAAACTTCAGGATGGCAAGTCAACCTTCAACAAACAAGAGGCCGCCTACTGTGCAGATCAAAGGGCAACCAATTAGCCAAAAGAGTGGCTGCTGCTCATCTTAGCTTATTCATTCATCACCATTCATTTCCAGGTTTTTGCAAGTCTTTATGATTATTATTATTTGGGTTGTAAACTGTAAGGATTGTTTACTGCTAGTGTTCATTTGCTTGCAGTTACAATCTGTTTGCAACCATAAATCCATTTCTGTTTGAATTTTGGCATACTTATAAATAGTATTTTTGAATAAGATACCAATTGGGTAGTCTCTGTTTTATTTTATAATTTCCTTGTGATAATGGTTTATTGTCCCTTGATTACATGTATTTTATTTTTGACTTATGGACTTAATGGGTTAAACATTCAATGGTGACAACTACGCACGGTTGTTTGTTTTTACTTTATCTGGACATAGTCACTACTTAATGGATTGATGTATTAAGACACTAACACTTAACCTATTTGCCCTGTTTGTTTTTCTTCCTAACTCCCTTTATATTATTGAAATTGATAAATATTGTGAAATTTGTTTTTTTAGGAATGTAAGGTTAAAATACTCATTTAGTTATGTATTCCGTATAGAAAAGAAATATATGCTATTATATATACAATATTTTATCCAGACGTCTTTGCTCATTAAATGACTTTACTCATATGGGATTAAATGAGGGAAAACCAACAACTTCATGGTTTGATTTAGATTTTTATAGTCAAGTTTGGCATGCCATAAGGATGTTTGGAAATTTTCTAATAAGCTAGTTTCACAAAATTTTAGTATTTTAAATAACTGTATAAATGCTTCGAGAATTATTTGAATAACAAAATTCATTATTTAACCATATTAAAAATTAGTAATATGACAAATTTGTAATTATTTTTTAACATGATGAGTTACTGCGATAAATTCATAACATAATAATGTAATGTTTAGTCTATCTATATGTATCGGTTTCTTCTGTATATAAATCATCTATAAAATAGGAGTCACATATCATTTTGGTGCATGTCGTCACCATGTTAATAACCTAATTAAAAAGCTTAAGATATATCCACAACATGACTGCATTTCACATATTTATGAGACCTACTTATTATAAATTTATAAGTTTTGAATGGAAAACTCCCACTATAGAGAACAAACTTTTCTTTATAGTTTTTTGGAAATGAATTTTTAAAATCCATGCTATAGTGTAAAGTTTAAGTTTACATATATTTCATCATGTAGCTAAACTAAAAATGAAGCTAACTCAAAAATAATCAAATGAACTGGATATTGTATGCAAAAGTATGCCAAAAACGAGTTCACTCTGAATGTATAGCGAGCTTGCTTGGTCCAAGTGACTTATCAGGGAATTTTCATTTTTACTTGCTTTAGCCACATATTTTGAATGAAAATAAGCTTATTTTTTCCAAGAAGTTCCAGAAGTATGTGCTCTCGAGGTGCCTTTTGTGTCTCTGTGTGTGTAAATGATGAATAGAAGGTGAATTCAAGTGTTCTTAGCAAGGACCAACACTTCAAAAATCAAGTAATTATGGTTTATCCATGAATTTCAAATGTTAGTAATGAACTTGCACGTGGAATTAAAGGCGAATTAGGAATAATTAAGTGGTATTAACATTCTTTCTAGCAACAAGTACATATATTGAACTTAAAATATGGGTTTTCATGGTGGTTAGGTCAAGAACCACATAAATAAGCCTCAAAGAATTATGTATTGGTAATTTGATGTAAGAACATCTATGTTAGTGGTATATTATAAATAGTTTGTCATGAGAATTGGAAGGTAACTACGACTATGGGTGATCATTTGGACCGGATCGCAACCGGAGTTGACCGACTCTTGGATCGAACCGGTTTCAGAGAATACTGTGGACCGTGGGCTGGACTGGATGAGACTTACTGGGTCCAGGTCCAAGTCTGCGTTTTCTGGTTCTTTGATCCGTTTGAACTGGTACAACTTTACATTCATACAGTACAACTTGTTAAAACGTGCTTTTGGATTTGATACAACTCGCTATATGTTGTTGGGTTTAATACGTTACAATTCGTTAAAATGAATGCTTTTTTTGGGTTTGATATGGTAAAACTCATAAAAATGAATATGTTTTCGTTTATTGTGTCAATTGGACCGGTTGAACTTTGATTGTTTATACGTTATACCATTTGTTTGAAGGATTGTAACTTATTGAATATAACACCAAAAACAACAAAATTATAGTTTAAAATCATCGACAAACTCTAAATTATACGTTGGAGAAAAGCCTATGTCGATGCGGTTTAAAACGAATGAGATATGTATGTTTAAAATTTTTTACAGAATACTACAATTTAAGTTTCTTGCTAAAAAGCTGAAATATTTTAAGCTTTGATATTTCATCTTTGAAACATTGTAACTCATCGAATATAAAACCAAAACAACAAAAATATAGTCTAAAATCATCTACAAACTCTAAATTTCACGTTAGAAAAAACCGTATGTCAATCCGACTTAAAACGAATGAGATATCATTGTTTACACTTATTGCTGAAAAGCTGAAATATTTCATTTTTGATATCTCATCTTTGAAGCGTTGTAACTTATCGAATATAACACCAAAAACAACAAAATTATAGTATAAAATCATCTAGAAACTCTAAACTACACGTTAGAAAAAACTGCATGTCAATCTGATTTAAAACGAATGAGATATATCTATTTAAAGAATTTCATAGAATACAAAAGTTTAAATTTCTTGCTGAAAAACGGAAATATTTCAGCTTTGATATCTCATCTTTAAAGCGTTGTAACTTATCGAATATAACACCCAAAACAACAAAATTATAGTATAAAATTATCTACAAACTCTAAATTATACGTTAGAATATACCGCATGTCAATTCAAATTAAAACAAATAAGATATGTTTGTTTAAAAAATTTCACAAAATACAAAAATTTAAATTCCTTGCTGAAAAGCTGAAATATTTCAACTTTGATATCTCATCTTTGAACGATTGTAACTCATCAAATATAACACCAAAAACAACAAAATTATAGTCTAAAATCATCTACAAAATTCTAAATTACACGTTGGAGGAAACCGCATATCAATCCGACTTAAAAAGAATGAAATATGTTTGTTTAAAGAATTTTACAAAATACAATTTTTTTTTAAATAAGCCGGTCCAAAACCAGATTTTACACGAAACCGGCCGGACCGGACCGATTTTGCTCAAATCCTAGAACCGAGAACTGGCCAGGGGTCCAAAAAACAGTCTGGTCGGGTCCACGGGTCCGAATGCTCACCCCTAACTACGACTATACTACATATGATTTTCAAAGATAGAATGTTAACTTTAAGAAGTAAAAAATTTAACTATTAGGCTAGTTGTGGTTATTTACATCTTGAGATGCTAGGAATTTAAATGGTTAGCACATGGAGTGTTATGAATTTAGTTGACTGGGAATTGAACATTACTTAATGTGTCTTTAGATAAGAAAATGAAATGAATGATTGGTAATTGAATTAGAATTCTATCATTTAACTTTACAAGACAAATTGTGAAGCATCTAATCAATGTAAATGATGGTGTATAGAAGTTGAAAAAGCATGTTTACTTAAGTATTCAAGTTACATAAAAAAAGCATATGATAAAAGTATGAATGGAATTGTTAACAAAGTTATGAAATGTCCCCATTATTGAAAGCTTTATGTTATTACACCATTATGCATTGCATTTCACGATGTGTGATTGAAATGATAAATGATAAAAGAGAGTATAGACACATGATGTCCCAAAGATGGGATCTGGAAGACTATCGAGGTGATACCTCCATCACGATGTAGATATTTATGATTAGGATGCCATGATAGGTTGATATGTTCTTATCTTGACCCCGACATGAGGTGTCATTTTTGTGAGAAATCCTAATATATAAAAAGCAAGATCGATATAATGATAAGAATAAAGGAAAAGTTGAAATGAAATATTTGATAAGGCCTAACGTATGGATATAAACTCCCTGAACTTACATTGCATACATTAAATATATGAATGATATATGATTTAACGTAACGATCTATGAATTATTTGTTGGAAATAGTGTATAAGGTTATTAGTTAGTTGCTAATATTTCTAAATAATAATAGGGTCCTTTTAAGTTGGCCTCATGACATTTTTAACATGAAGGAAATGGAGAAAATAAGCTGTTAATTTATTAAGGAATTAATAAATTAATTTGAAATTATTTTGCCAATTAGTTAAATTGTTTTAATTAATTAAAGGGCTTGAATATTAATTAATCCAAGCAATTAATTGTAATATTCCAAAAGCTCCTGGAGAGTTGATATGGACGACTTCTGCATGTCCTTAGATAATGATATGGCAGGTTTCAGATAAGGCAAAGATAATCCTTAGAGTTTGAAACCATAAAGGATTTATATGTTACCTATAAATAGAGGGCTTGAAATTAAACCCTATATGACTTTTGGAGCCTCTAATTTTCGTTCTACCTCCTTTGTTTCTTCCCCATATAAGAAAATCATAACCCCACTCCAGGGTTATGTAATTTTCGAATAAATCCTAATAGGGTTTTCCTTGTTTTGCTTTTGAAGTCTTGGTTCTGACTACATTAGAGGATTTTTACTTTGGTCTCTCTATCCATTATAAGGTTGTGGATCATATGATCTAACGTTCAAGAGGTTAGTAGTTCTTTCGTGTAGTTTGATTTTAAAGTACGTTGCTTAAACTAGTAAAACTTAGATTCTAGGATGCATGTGCACTTAGGTAAAATTTTTGATTATTCTGCTACCTTTAGATAGTGCACTTGATGTAATAAATCCCCAATATTGGTATCAAAGGCAAAATGTTTTAATTTTTGGCACATATTTTGTAAAATTGAAAACTGAAAAGATACCTGCTTAGTACAGGGTGCGGCGTGCCTACCTGACTTTTAGGTTCCATATTTTTCCTATTTTTCGAAGGTTTGTGGATTAACCTCTTGATTAAATATTGTTTTAATTGTTTAAATATGAATATTCAAATAAAGAAGTTAGTTTAGAATTTTATTTAATCAGAATTAGAATTTAAATATTAAATTAATTAAGTTTGAATATTAAATTAATTAAATTTGAATATTATTTAAACATGAATTAAAACTTGAATATTTATCTTGAATATTATTTAATTATAGAATTTAAATTAGAATATTTGAAGGATTAATTAAAATTTAAATATTGTTTAATAAAGGTTTAAACTAGAATACTTAAAAGGATTTAAATAAGACTTTAAATAATATTAAATTAGATAATCAAATTTGAATATTTGAAAGAAAATAAAATAAAATTAAAAGGTTTAAATTTAATATATGGTATAATATACTATGTGTATTACAATTATACCACATGTGTCCTCATAAGTTAATTAAAAACATTATCATCGAATAAAGACAATGTGCACCCACTCTAATACTGGTTTTAGGATGTCTCTATGATTCCTAATGAATCTGGTTTTTAAAATGCTTCGCAATTACCTCCCTCACCCACTGTTGTATTTTGAGAGTGGAGTTAACGAAAGAGTTCGATCGGATTTTTTTTCAAGATTAAAAGTATTAATCTAGTAATAAAACAATATATATATATATATATATATATATATATATATATATATATATATATATATATATATATATATATATATATATATATATATATATATATATATAAACATGAGTCATGTGTTACCCATGAAAATGCACATTTCCTTTATATTCGGTGATGAAGCGTGTGTGATTAACCTGTACATCATTGCAGGAATATAAGATGGAAATGATGTGTCTCGAGTGGAGTTATTTGTTGATGGAGCGTGTGTGGTTAACCAGCACATCAATGCGAGAATAATTCTATATCGAGGGTCACACAGTTTTGCATGGTTGATTCACCGTCTATTCAATGATCCGCAACATCCCCGTCATTGAATCGTGATGAGCAAAATCAAGATTAAACATGTCATCGAATGTTCAATGAATCTCAAATGATCTAGGAGTTTCATAAAAGACTGAAATTGGTAAATTGCATTACCTACCTAAATAACTTTGTTGTGTGTTTAAGACATCCCTTTACACATTTTAAAGCTAAATATGAATCATAGCCTGAATCGATAATTCATTTAGGGTTAATAATTATATTAAGGATTAATAAATCAAACTAATGGTATTGATTTTGAATGATGTATATAATATATAAAATAATCCACTAAAATCTACTGCTATAAAACCTTGATAAAGATTAGAGGATAAGATGATTAATCTAGTTAAATTCAAAGGTTAAGAATTGTTCTCATGAACAAATAGAGAAATCACACCTATAAGAAAGCTCATCCTGAAGATCCTCCCACCAATCCATTCAAAAACTATATGAATAGTTATCAAACATATTTTGAAGAGAAATGAAGTTTCGTTTAGTTAGAAGTTGATTATGGTCAATTGGTTGACATATACATATAACCAGTTCATTCAGATTTTGATATGAAGAATCTTGAAATGTCTATATAGGAGTTGCATGACATGATTGAGTGTCCTTTGGAACTAACATGGACAGTAATAGAAACTCAAAATTCAAATATTAATACATCCATTATCATGGATAGAATTGTCAAAAAGCAAGGAATTAAGCAATTGCCTATTGGTGTAAGGAGATTAGTGATAATGAACCTAATCTAGGCGTGAAGGCTTGTTCTAACACATGTTCTAATATGTTAATTGTTTCCAAAATAAGAAAAGGTATTAAAAATCATTCATGCCCAATATACATTTGTGAGAGATTAGAACATTGAAAAGAAAGTTTGATCAAGGATACCAAGCTTGTGCTACTATCCTTTGAATTAAAAGGCTATTCATTTTAAAAATGTTTAGTCTTCGATGAGATATGCATGTTCATAATACCATTAGGACATTACTTCCAATACTT
Organism: Lactuca saligna; assembly: GCF_052625555.1. NCBI lineage: Eukaryota > Viridiplantae > Streptophyta > Magnoliopsida > Asterales > Asteraceae > Lactuca > Lactuca saligna. Next base: position 10,640,683 of record NC_136424.1, on the reverse strand, counting down.
GAGTACTATACTAAGGATAAAGTATTGGCATTTGCAAGAGTGTGCAGTGACTAAAAGAAGTAAGGGGACTAAAACATAAAGAAGAAAGTTTGATCATGAATATCGAGCCCTTGCTACTATTCATGGGATCAAAAGACAATCCTTCTCCGAAATGTTTAAGTCTATGGTTTATGATTGGAATTGTTTATACAAATTCCATTTGATTATTTTGACTTGATTAAATGTAGACATTTTATATGTTTTTTATTTAAAAGGAAAGTCATGAAATCTATGAATTTGGTATTGGAACAATAATTCAAACCTAAATTCGAATATTTAAATGTGGTATACTAATGTGGAATCATCTTCTTGGAATTAAGAATTACATTACTAAAGATCCAGTTTGATAGGATTTTGGAGTTCATTTGACAAGTCTTATGATAAATGCAAGCTGTATTTGTCAAGATAGATGAATTTTTGAAAGAATTGGTCTACCCAATTGTACGTTCAGATTTGACCACAAACCTTACTAATTCAAAGACATCAAAAAGTTTGGATGAAATTTACTTGGCAAATCATAATCTTGTTGATATGAACGATAACTACATTACCAAAGATCCAGTTGGACAGGGTTTTGGAAGTCATTCAACCTCAAGTCTTATGATTAATCTTGTTTGTCAAGATTGATGAGATTTGCATCACTTGGTGATGTAAATATCTGTTGGAATTAGTTTAGATTATATAATCCATTCAGATTAACCACAATACATGACCAACTTCATATGGAAATGACTTTGGAACCTTTTAGGTGTCTAGAGCTCTTATGAATCGAAATTAAGAATAAATTGGGAAAGAGGATGAGATACTCAAATCCTATAAGGATTATGAGCATTTTAGTCAAAACTATGTCGATCATCTAAGGAATTATGAAAAGGTTTCATAAGATTCCCCAACCAGAACACCACTACAAGGACTATAGTTGGATAGATAAACAAATCATTATTTGATTTGGTACATGATCAGTCGCATTATGCTTACCAATAGTTTATGGATTGTAGCATGAACAAATGTTACATGAGTCCTTAGTCTTGAACCAACTAGAAGTGTTTACAAAACACTCTCTGAGATGTGAAGCAAGGGTTCATCCCTAACTAGAACATTTGAAATTCTATCATTATGAGGCTTACATTCCTCGTGAAGCGCTCGAGAACCTAGGACTTATAATGAGACATGTATTATCTCGTTGGACATACCAACAAGACTTTTGGGTAATTATTTTACAAACCTTTTGAGAACAAATGTTTGTCGCAATAATGTAACCTCCCAAAAATACTAGACATTTTTTTTAAATCAACCAAAACATTTATTCATTACTTTCAAACAACCTTATGGATTAAGCTCTCATCCAGTTTATCCAAGAGATCCAAAGCTCATATATGATTCCCCTTAAGGTCTATATGGATAAAGTTTCCAACTTTATCCATTAATACAACCCAGTAAGTCAAGATCTTTAATCCTAATTTGTTAATGGTTGCACCAAATGCATGGACAATACCCTAGGTCATGCAAGACTACTTACCAACGAACACCATGATCTAGAAGCAAGATAATGCACTTAAATGCTCTAGAGTTCACCCAAACTCCAAGGACAAGAAGATTAGGACTAAAAAGCTCATAAATGACATAACATAAGATCTAAATATACAATGAACAAGGTTGAGAGTTTATACCTCCACAAGTTCTAGATCCAAGCCAAAGCCAAGATAGCATATCACAAGATAGAATCCTTCTTCTTCCAAGTTTCACAAAAATGGCTTCATATTCTTAAAACTCACACAAAGAGGCTAGGTTTTGGTTGAAGGTTATTCTCCAAAGGTGGAGGCTGCCAAATGAGGCAATCCTAAAAGTTAGTGCCTTTAAATAGGGCACTAATTCCGGAATCTAGGTTTTTGAACCCTATCCATCGCCACTTCATGGCCAAGAGCTTGTCATGTCTTGGAGGTTCAAGAATATGTGTTTTCTGAAACCGGGCTACCACATAGTGGTCATTCCATCACCACATCATGGCCTAGAAAAAAATCCCAAACTTAATAAATGAAGTTAAATTCAGTAGAACCATACCAAGAAAATGAGTGTTACATCGAAGGGTAGTCCTTATTGAGAGGGATCTGATATCCAAAATATCTAGTGGGAGCCACACTGATCTTGATAAAATTTAAGAGTCAACCAATGAAGTTAAATTCAATCCATGTAAATTTGAAACTTAGTTGATCAAGTGCTTTGTAACAACCCGAAATCCAGGTATTCTTCTTTTGGCCTTGTATCTTGGTTAAGTTGTTAATTTAGGGATTTCATGGTAGGCGAGTACGCTGGGCGTACAAGGTGTACGATGCGCGTACTCGCGCGCCTCATTTGGACGCGTTCCCCCTCAGGTAGGCTGGGCGTACCCAAGGTTACGCATGGCGTAACTTGCCCAGATCTAAAAACCCTAATCTCTTTGGTGGGCTATAAAAGGAATGTGTGGCTGGACTTCTCAGCTACCATCCTTCAGAGTGAAACCCTAAATAGTGTGTGCCTTCGTTCTTAAGCCTTTGTGTGTGCATTCTAAGCTTGGTGGTGCCATTCCAAGGTTGCAAAGGAGAAGAAGAGCTGATTGGAGAGGCTAGAAGTGGTGCTCAAGTGTAGATATGAGCTTTACAAGGGTTAAAGCTTCATTATCAGGTAAAAAGTTCGGATCTTGTCACTTGGTTCATGTTATATGCTTAAGGTATCATTTTCTAGGGTTTAAGTCCCAAAGGTGGAGACTTTTTGTGCAAATGGCCTCCATAAGCTTAGATACTTCATATTTCTGATCTATTGGAGTTGTAGACTCATAAAAATGACATCTTGGATGTGGATATTGCTCCATGCATGAGATCTAGGTCCTTGAGTTTGAATAGAATGTTGTTATGTGATGTTGGAGCCTTTACAGCCATGCCAAGGCTTAAAGGTCTCGACTTATGGGTTTAGACATACTAAAAGAGTCGGATCTAGAAGTTGGAGTAATGGCTTAACCGATTAAGACCAGAAATGAAGAGTGGCTGATTCTGATGGTTACGCTGGGCGTAACTTCCAGTACGCAACGTACTGGGTGGAGACCCCGATCCAGGGGATTGGCAATGTACGCCCCGCATACATCTAGCAGTACGCCCCGTGTACTCTCAGGGTTGACTTTTGTTGACTTTTAGGGTTTTGGTTAACATGAGGACTTTAGGTCAAGGAAGGGTAAAATGGTCTTTTACCCTATGAGGAATGATGATAAGGGGTAAAGTTTTAGTAGTGGAAGTCTTTGTGTATTAAATGATATTTTTATGTTTAGGCGAGGTAGAGTCGTCGTTGGGATTCGGTGATAGCGAGGACGCGAGATCTTAGACTTTCCACGAGGTGAGTTTTCTCACTATACTGTACCCGGAAGGGTTTGACTGTGTGACCGGAAGGTCGGATATGTTATCAGATGTATGTATTATGTGTGAGAAGTTATTCGTTATATGTGCCATGTATGATATGCTTGATATGGGCCGGAAGGCATTATGCTATGGGTCGGAAGGCCAATATGTTATGGGCCGGAAGGCGTTGTGATGTGGACCGTAAGGTTGACGTGGGTAGGACCGGAAGGTTTACCTAGTCGGGACGGAAGTCCCCTGAGACACATGGACCGGAAGGTCAGGGCCTGGAAAGGCGTATGTGCGTAGGTTGTATTTTGGGGAACTCACTAAGCATTTATGCTTACAGTTGTTTTGTTATGTGTTTCAGGTACTAGCGAGGACCGTGGGAAGGCGTCGGCGTGATCGTACACATTGTGGGGGGAAAACTATTTTATGATCTTTGGGATGTATTTTGTTGTGACAATATTGTTTACGTTTGAATTTGAAATATTAATTGATGTTTTTGATGTTTACAAAAATGAAAAATTGGTTTTAAAATTTACGTCGTTACAAGTTGGTATGAGAGCCTTGGTTTAAGGGATTCAGATACACCTTCGGGCGTAACTGAACTCAAACCGGGGATTTGAGAAATTTTTAATTAATAAAATCAATAAAAATTTGATAAGAGATTTTGAAACAACCAAAGAAGAAGAAGTGTGTACGGTCAGCCAACGCCCGAACGGTAAAATCCCCAAAGTACTCTTACAATATGTGTTATATGATATGATATGATACGCATGCTAGTAGACTAGGTATTCATATTAGGACTAGAGTGGCCTGATTTGTGATGCCTTAGTCTAGGGAAATCTGCTGCTATGAGGTGTTTTGAGAGCGAATGGGTAGCTAGTGCATGGCAAGAATAGAGTACTCATGATCTGGGTTTTGGGGAGGAGGACTTGGGGTGAATGATGATGCGGTGTAGTTGGTAGTATTGGGCCCGTACTACTGAAGACATCGGGTCAGTGGGAAACCCAAGTAAGAATCCCTGGGTATCGGAGACTGAGTAGGGTTGCGTTATCGAGTGCGATTATGCTCGATAGAGTCTTTGATATTTCTATGTTGTATTTCAGAGGCATCATGGTTGGACCACGCCACAGACCTGGTACGAGCAGTGTGAGTGACGAGGAGCTTCGTCGGATGATTCATGAGGAGGTGGCTGCAACGATCCAGGTTGAGATTCCGGAGATGTTTGGGTCTATTAAGACCACACTGATGGAGACTTTTGATGAGCAGTACGCCGCGGTGACTGAGGCCACAGCCGCTGCAGCTACCACAGCTGTGGCCGCTGCCAGACCACAGGGAGGTGACTCGTTGCTGTTCCGGGAGTTCAACAACACGAAGCCACCTGAGTTTGACGGGACGCAGGATCCGATCGCTGCGATGAGATGGATTGCTGATATCGAGGGATGCTTCTACACTTGTTCATCTCCGGAGCATCTGAGGGTACGGTTCGCTTTGAACCAGCTCCGCCTGGGAGCAAAGGATTGGTGGAAGTTCGTGACAGCGAACTTCACTCTGGCGGAGGTTTCAGCCGTGACTTGGGAGAGGTTTACTGCAATGTTCAGAGACGAGTACGTTCCCCCGGTGGAGAGGGAACGGTTGGTTCAGGAGTTCTTGACCCTCAAGCAGGGTAATGATTCTGTCACGGTGATCAGGCGGAAGTTTCATGAGAGGGCGATGTTTTGCCCTGAGCAAGTGTCCACGGAGCAGGCTCGGATGAGCCGGTATTTGGGTGTGCTGAGGAGGGATATCAGGGAGTTCGTATCGAACTCATCATACCAGACTTTTGCTGAGCTTTAGGCGAATGCCAGGAAGCGTGAGATCGAGTTGGAGACCCAGGCCAGGGAGGAGGCCGAGTCTCAACGGGTGGATCGGCAGCCGGCTCAGTCTCAGCTGGCAGCCAAGCGGACCAAGTCTGCCGATTCGAGGTCGGGAGGTCAGAAGGTCCGCACTTGCGGAAAGTGCGGCAAGGTTTACGAGGGGGCATGTCGATTGGATGCTTGCTACAAGTGTGGCAAGGAGGGGCACATTGCTAGGGATTGCCCCAAGGGATTTATGGTTTGCTTTCATTACAACCAGACCGGCCACCGGAAGGCCGAGTGCCCCCAGCTTCGCCAGGGTTCTACGCCTGCTGCCAGGGTTACCGAGACTCGGCCAGTGAAGGCCGAGGCTCCGAAGGCTCGTGGAAGAGCTTTCCAGTTGACTGCGGATGAGGTCCGCGCAGCGCCTGATGTCGTAGCTGGTATGTATTCTTTCGTGTATTTACTTTTATGCTAAGATATTGTGCTTATATTATGATATGCGTAGGTACTTTTCTTGTGAATTCTGTACCTGCTTTGGTATTATTTGACTCGGGTGCGAGTCGGTCTTTTGTATCGTTGGCTTTTAGCCAGCACATTGGTATTGATCGGGAGGTGATGAGTCGCCCCTGCAAGTTTCTATAGTGGATGAGAAAGCGGTATACGCCACTGACGCGATTCGAGGATGTGTGCTCGAGATTTTTGGGGTCAAATTCCCTATAGACTTGGTTCCTATAGCGATGGGGGATGTCTGCGTCATTGTGGGCATGGACTGGTTGAGTAGGTTTGGGGCAGTCATTGACTGCGAGAGACAACTGGTGACTATTCGAGACCCTAGTGGGGGAGTGCTTACGGTGTATGGCGAGGGGACCCGGTGTGGGTCGGCGTTTTGTTCGGCTGCTAGGGCGAGGTAGAGTTTGCAACAGGGCTGCAATGGATTCATAGCCTACGTGATGGATACTCGAGTGGCCGTGGGGAGGCCCAATTTGGTTGACGACGTTCCTGTAGTATGCGAGTTTTCGGATGTGTTCCCCGAAGAGTTACCAGGTGTGCCTCCGGAAAGGCAAGTGGAGTTCCGTATCGATTTGGTTCCGGGAGCGGCGCCCATCGCCAAGGCACCTTATCGTCTCTCTCCACCGGAAATGCAGGAGTTATCCTCGCAGCTTCAGGAGCTGTTGGGGAAGGGGTTTATTCGACCGAGTAGCTCACCTTGGGGAGCGCCGATTTTGTTCGTCAAGAAAAAGGATGGTTCATACTGGATGTGCATCGATTACCGGGAGTTGAACAAGTTGACGGTTAAGAACCGGTATCCGTTACCTTGGATCGATGATCTATTCGATCAGTTGCAGGGGGCATCTTAGTTCTCCAAGATAGACTTGAGGTCGGGATATCATCAGATGAGGGTTCGGGATGAAGATATTCAGAAGACTGCTTTCAGAACTCGTTATGGACATTATGAGTTTGTGGTGATGCCTTTTGGGCTCACCAATGCCTCGGTTGCGTTCATGGATCTTATGAACCGGGTGTGTCGGCCGATGCTGGATCGGTCGGTGATCGTATTCATTAATGATATTTTGGTATATTCGAGGTCTAGGGAGCAGCATGAGGAGCATTTGAGGGAAATTCTTGGGGTATTGAGATCGGAGAGGCTATATGCCAAATTCTCCAAGTGTGATTTCTGGTTACGAGAGGTCCAGTTCCTTGGGCACCTTGTTAACCAGAAAGGGATATTGGTCGACCCGACCAAGATTGAGGCGGTGTTGAAATGGGAGGTGTCGAGATCGCCCACTGAGATCAGGAGTTTTCTGGGATTGGTGGGCTATTATCGAAGGTTTATCAAGATTTCTCCAAGATCGCCGTGCCACTTACTAGGATGACCCGGAAGGGTGTTGCATTTTCGTGGGGACCGGAGCAGCAGTCCTCATTCGAGACCCTCCGTCAGAAATTGTGCGAGGCCCCGGTGCTTGCACTCCCGGAAGGGATGGAGGATTTTGTGGTGTACTGTGATGCATCTATATCGGGTTTGGGGGCGGTGCTTATGCAGAGGGGACATGTGATAGCGTATGCTTCAAGGCAGTTGAAGCCTCATGAGTCGAGATATCCCACCCACGACCTGGAATTGGGGGCGGTGGTGTTTGCCCTCAAGATCTGGCGGCATTATCTTTATGGGGTTCGGTGTACCATCTACACGGACCACAAGAGTCTGAAGTACTTGATGGATCAGCCAAATCTGAATATGCGACAGAGGAGATGGTTGGTTGTGGTGAAGGATTACGATTGTGAGATCCTGTACCACCTGGGCAAGGCTAATGTGGTAGCCGATGCGTTGAGCCGGAGGGCGGAAAGCGCCCCGATCCGAGATATTTGTATGAGGTTGACGGTGATGACCCCGATTTTAGATACCATTCGAGGAGTTCAGGCTGAGGCTGCGAAACCAGAAAACCAAAAGAGGGAGCGGGTTGTAGGTTAGGTATCAGGATTTGTTACGGATTGTCGAGGGCTTATGACTTTTCAGGATTGGATTTGGGTACCGTTTGTGGGCGGTACGCGTACTATTTTGATGGAGGAAGCGCATCGATCGAAATTCTCGATTCATCCCAGGCTACGAAAATGTATTTGGACCTAAGGAAGGAGTATTGGTGGCCCTGTATGAAAAGGGATGTTGCATGGTTTGTTGAGAGATGCCTGACTTGTCGACAGGTTAAGGCCGAACACCAGCATCCGCACGGTAAATTGCAGCCGCTAGAGATTCCCGAATGGAAGTGGGAACAGATTACCATGGATTTTATCACCAAATTGCCGCGGACTGCGAGAGGAGTCGATGCGATTTGGGTGATCGTGGATAGATTGACGAAGAGCGCTCATTTTCTAGCCATCAGCGAGAGCTCTTCTGCGGAGAAGTTGGCAGAATTATACGTGAGGGAGGTGGTATCGCGACATGGGGTTCCGATGTCGATTGTTTCAAATCGGGATGTGCGTTTTAATTCCAGGTTTTGGAAGAAGTTTCATGAGGAGTTGGGTACGAGACTGCATTTCAGTACCGCATACCACCCGCAGACAGACGGACAGAGCGAGCGGACGATTCAGACGCTTGAGGATATGCTCCGAGCATGTGTTTTGGATTTTGGAGGGAGCTGGGACACCTATCTACCTTTAGCAGAGTTTTCGTACAACAACAGCCATCATTCGAGCATTGGTATGCCACCCTTTGAGTTGTTGTATGGTCGGAGGTGTCGCACCCCCATCTGCTGGGGAGAGGTGGGACAGCGGGTGATGGGTAGCACAGAGATTGTACTCCAGATGACCGAGCAGATTCAGCAGGTCAGACAGAGGTTGTTGACCGCGCACAGTCGCCAGAAGAGTTATGCGGACAGGCGACGATCCGAGCTCGAGTTTCAGGTTGGTGATCTTGTGCTCCTAAAGGTCTCTCCTTGGAAAGGAGTGATACGATTCAGGAAGAGGGGCAAGTTGGGACCCCGGTATATTGGACCCTTCAGGGTAATTGCTAGGGTAGGCCGGCTAGCCTACTGGTTGGATCTACCTGCTGAGTTGGGGCAGATCTATGATACCCTTCATGTCTCGCAGTTGAGGAAATGTATTGCCGACGAATCGGCAGTGGTGCCATTAGATGATATTCAGGTGGATGCAGGCCTGAACTATGTGGAGAGACCAGTAGCGATCAGGGATCGGAAAGTTAAGGTTCTGAGGAACAAGGAAGTACCCCTGGTACAAGTGCAGTGGCAACATCGGAAGGGGTCCGAGTCTGAGATGCGGGATCAGTATCCAAAGTTGTTTTCAGTATGAGACTTCGGGGGCGAAGTCTGATTCTAGTGGGGGAGAATTGTAACAGCCCGAAATCCAGGTATTCTTCTTTTGGCCTTGCATCTTGGTTAAGTTGTTAATTTAGGGTTTTCATGGTAGGTGGGTACGTTGGGCGTACAAGGTGTACGTTGCGCGTACTCGCGCACCTCATTTGGACGCGTTCCCCCTCAGGTACGCTGGGCGTACCCAAGGTTACGCATGGCGTAACTTGACCAGATCTAAAAACCCTAATCTCTTTGGAGGGCTATAAAAGGAATTTGTGGCTGGACTTCTCAGCCACCATCCCTCAGAGTGAAACCCTAAATAGTGTGTGCCTTCGTTCTTAAGCCTTTGTGTGTGCATTCTAAGCTTGGTGGTGCCATTCCAAGGTTGCAAAGGAGAAGAAGAGCTTATTGGAGAGGCTAGAAGTGGTGCTCAAGTGTAGATATGAGCTTTGCAAGGGTTAAAGCTTCATTATCAGGTAAAAAGTTCAGATCTTGTCACTTGGTACATGTTATATGCTTAAGGTATCATTTTCTAGGGTTTAAGTCCCAAAGGTGCAGACTTTTTGTGCAAATGGCCTCCATAAGCTTAGATACTTCATATTTATGATCTATTGGAGTTGTAAACTCATAAAATGACATCTTGGATGTGGATATTGCTCCATTCATGAGATCTAGGTCCTTGAGTTTAAATAGAATGTTGTTATGTGATGTTGGAGCCTTTATAGCCATGTCAAGGCTTAAAGGTCTCGACTTATGGGTTTAGACACACTAAAAGAGTCGGATGTAGAAGTTGGAGTAATGGCTTAACCGATTAAGACCAGAAATGAAGAGTGTCTGATTCTGATGGTTACGCTGGGCGTAACTTCCAGTACGCTGCGCGCACTGGGTGGAGACCCCGATCCAGGGGATTGGCAATGTACACCCCGCGTACATCTAGCAGTACGCCCCGCGTACTCTCAGGGTTGACTTTTGTTGACTTTTAGGGTTTTGGTCAACATGAGGACTTTAGGTCAAGGAAGGGTAAAATGGTCTTTTGCCCTCTAAGGAATGATGATAAGGGGTAAAGTTTTAGTAGTGGAAGTCTTTGTGTATTAAATGATATTTTTATGTTTAGGCGAGGTAGAGTCGTCGTTGGGATTCGGTGATAGCGAGGACGCGAGATCTTAGACTTTCCACGAGGTGAGTTTTCTCACTATACTGTACCCGGAAGGGTTTGACTGTGTGACCGGAAGGTCAGATATGTTATGAGATGTATGTATTATGTGTGAGAAGTTATTCGTTATATGTGCCATGTATGATATGCTTGATATAGGCCGGAAGGCATTATGCTATGGGCCGGAAGGCGAATATGTTATGGGCCGGAAGGCATTGTGATGTGGACCGTAAGGTTGAAGTGGGTAGGATCGGAAGGTTTACCTAGTCGGGACGGAAGTCCCCTGAGACACATGGACCGGAAGGTCAGGGCCTGGAAAGGCGTATGTGCGTAGGTTGTATTTTGGGGAACCCACTAAGCATTTATGCTTACAGTTGTTGTGTTATGTGTTTCAGGTACTAGCGAGGACCGTGGGAAGGCGTCGGCGTGATCGTACACATTGTCGGGGGAAAACTATTTTATGATCTTTGGGATGTATTTTGTTGTGACAATATTGTTTACGTTTGAATTTGAAATATTAATCGATGTTTTTGATGTTTACAAAAATGAAAATTTTGTTTTAAAATTTACGTCGTTACATGCTTAGACTTAATCATTACTTGTAAATGGATCTTTAAAAGGTAACAAATATGGATGTGAATAGACACATTTGATGGGTTTTGGTCATAAGACATCCTATGTGCTCATACAAACCCTAATGCTTGGATCTAGGTTTCTCTATTGTACATGCTTTGAATCCAAGACTATAAACCCTAATTCTAACATACATATAATCATATTAACATGAGAATAAGTTTATAGTGTTACCTTGATTGTTATGTAGCAATAACAATCACAATTCCTCCTTGAATTGACTTTGGAATGCTTAGAGTCACAAGTGTCACTCCTCTAATGGCTCACAAACACCATAAGCAAATGGAAAAGGTATAAGGAGAGAGGTGAGAGGTTAGAATTCGTATCTAGGACCTCTTGGGAAGGGATTCACGAATTCATGGCCCTAGGGGTGTTTATATAGGTGTAGAGATAGGGTTTCAGTCATTATCCTTATCTAGTTGATTATCCATTAAGCAACCAATAAGATAATCCTTGAATCCTTATCATACTCGAATTCTAAGGGATTTACACCTCAAATTCGTTCACCATATATATAAGATAATCCTTACCTTATTTTGTAACTATCACATAATTACAATTCAGCCCCTCTAGTTTAATTAATTACATTTGATCACAAAACTAATTCTTAATTAATTATTGACCAATATTAATTAAACAAATATGATTTCTCCTTTAATATATTATTCTTATAACATATTAATAAATCATATTATCCTCTCTCTCTTTATTCATTTCTCCAATCAAGTTGCTTTGGTGAAGGCAACCCAAAAGGACCATGCACCATCGGGTCAAGTACATACCAAAATAGTTATGGACTTAGACACGAATCCAACAACATTATCAAACCAAGACAGGTTGTGTAAGCTTATGAAGTTCATTTATGAACCAAGCATCTTGCAAATAATGGAATCCTGGTTTTAATGATAGAATTCAAGGATTTTTGAATTCCAAGAAATGAAGGTGGATCATGCATATGTCAAAGTTATACAGGGTATACTAGAAAAATTAGAGTTTTCCACCTCCCCCTCGTACGCCCAACATACTTCTCGTATGCCCATCATACAAGGCTACGAACCCGCGACCAATATTCACTTGTACTCTAAGCGTACACCAGAGGTACGCCTCGCGTACTAGCTTCACAGCTAGTACGCCAAGCGTAACTTGTTGTACGCCCCACATACTACTTACAAGGGCTATAATGCAATTATTTCAATTTCAAAGGTCAACAAGGAACATATTCATTTCTAAGCGTTAGATGTTCGATTTAGAAGTCAGATGTTGTTGTCATAAATCTTTATTGGGAAATAATATTTTAAATTATGAGATTGACCAATTATCCATGTCTCATGTTCACACGAATATATAGAACAAATGACTAACTAATCACTTATCTAAGGGATAAACTTAATTTAGATCAAGTGTTTCGCAATTGCATTGGATGACTAACTCTGTAACATCCCGTCTCCCAAGTATAATTTTTAGAAGCTTTGTATTCATTTTATTGAGGGAACTCGATGATTTGGAGGCCCCAACTCGTCGTGTCAAACCTAGTCAGCCCACATGATTTATGACTTCTACTCGATGAGTTGGAGGAACCCAACTCGACGAGTAGAGGTTGTGCATGGAAACCCTAATTTTTACGGTTGACACCCTATTTAAAGGACCTTAAGTCCTTTCCTTCAGCCTCCTTACCACCTTTTAACGGTCAGAAGCAACCATAATCAATCTAAACCCTATTATTGAGTGTGTGAGAGGCTATAGTGTGGTTTTGGTGCATTTGTTGAAGAAACTTGAAGATTAAGAAGCTTGGAATGGGAATAAGCTTGTAGATCCAGTATCTACATCGTATTGGCTTGCATTTGAAGGTAAAAAGTCCTTACCTTGACCTTCCATTTGTTAGATCTCTTCGTATGTGATAATATGATCATTTTGGTACAAAATGGGGTCACTTTCAGATTTGAGCTTGTTACAAGGGCATAGTTTCAGATCTGGACTCCTCTAGGTCTTTATGGACGTAAATCCCCAAGCTTAATGAAGCTTTGGCCCTTCTCCATGTCTAAAACCTTCTTCTAAGGCTAGTATGAGTGTTTTATCTTCATGGAGCCTTGCATGCACGTAAAGTTAGCAACTTTATGTGACAACAACACCCTAAGAGCCTAGATCTACAGTTTAGAGCTTAGGTTTCACATAAAAACATCTGAATGAAAATTAGACTAAAAGGGCTCGACGAGTTGGATAGCCAAATTGACGAGTTGAGATGGGTTTTCCCATCTTTTGGATTCTGCATGAACTCAGCGAGTTAGATAGGTAACTCGATGAGTTGGTTAGGATTTTCCCATCATTCTGGACACTACATGGACTCAACGAGTTGTCTAGAAATTCGGTGAGTCGACTAGGATTTTCATGATTTCTTGAGCCCTAAAGGAACTCAACGAGTCAATGAGCTACACTCGACGAGTGGGTCAACATGGACTGTTGACCTTGATCGTTGACTTTGACTTTGACCAAAGGTCGAGCAGTTGACTTCTGAGGGTACTTTGGTAATTTGAGTATTTATGGAAGTAGGTCATTGGTGGTTGTAGGTGTTGAAATTTAGAATCGTGCTTTAGGAGTTTGGTATTTCAGTTCTAATCGACAGTTTGAGGTGAGTCTTTCTCACTATACTCAAGGGTCGAAGGCACCAAGGCCGACCCTGTGGATTGTTATCTTGATTTATTGTTAGTATGCTGAGTTAGATCGGTATCCTGGTAGATAGGATGTTGCTATGCTTAGTGATCCGTAGACCGATTTCTTTGTATGTAGACTGTTATATGATTATTTGATATATGTGCACATGATTGATTGATGGATAAGGCTTATCTGCTTTGTGTGAGAGCCAACAAACCAGGGCATTCCAACCCGATGGTTGTGGGCCGAGAGTATTCCATCCCGAGGATGATTGGACTCATAGTATGTGGGCATTCCAACCCTATGGTTATGGGCCGAAGGTATACCATCCTAATGATGATTGGACGCATAATATGTTGGCATTCCAACTTGATGGTTGAGGGCCTGGGGTATTCCAACCCGATGGTTGATTGGACCCATAGTATGTTGTTTGTTATTATACGTGTGTTATTTGTTGTGCGGGTATTTTGGGGGAACTCACTAAATTCTTGGCTTACAGTTTTGGAATTGTTTCAGGTACTTTGGATGATCCCAGGAAGGCGAAGGCATGACCGTACACGTCCTCGTTTTATGATTATGATTTTTGGGATAACTCTGATATTGATTTATTTTGAAAACAATTTGTAAACATTATTGGTTTGGATGATTCTGCAAACAAATTTATGACCTTGGGTTTATTTTGAAAATTTTAAAATTTTTGTGAATTTTTATGGATGTTACAAACTCTTTGTTAGTTATTTAAGAAGTATTAAGGCCTTAAAAGTTAATGACTTGTCCAAGTGGGAGACTGTTGGAAATAGTGTCCAATATCATTAACTAGTAGGTAATATTTCTAAATAATAACAATGTTCTTTTACGTTGGCCTCATGACATAAATACCATTAAGGAAATGGAGAAAATAAGTTTTTACTTTATTAAGGAATTAAGAAATTAATTAGAAATTATTTTGGAAATTAATTAAATTGTTTTAACTAATTAAAGGGTTTTCATATTAATTAATCTGTCACAAGTAATATTTTTAGCTAGGAAATTCTATCCTCATGTACTCAAATTTTGTGTAATTTGTAACTTTAAGTTGATATTGTGCACTATGCTCATTCTAAGAACAACTATTTAAACCAAAACTCACTCGTGAAGTTCAAACCCTAATTCAATACATGTCATATACTCAACTGTGGGTTTGAAACCCTAATATCTCAGTTCAAACTCAGAATGGACCAGGTTCATTTTATTGGGTCTATTGGGCCAATAAACCTTCAAGTTAGGTATGTTGGACCAAGTAACCCTATTTGGGCTCTAATTGGACCTACATCCATCAAACCATAGCATTTTGGGCCATATTGGGCCTAAATTGTATCACTTGGTTTCTTGGACTTCATTGGACTGTAAACAAATTCCTTTAACATTTTTGGGTCGTAAACCATTATATAGGCCCAATGGGCCAAAAAATTCCATATTAGACCCTATAAATTTTGAATATATTCAATAGTGGCCCAAGCAATTCTTTTCTTTTCCTCTTTACTCCATTCTCGGTTTTACAAAAAATAAAATGTGTGATTATCCTAATGGTGACACCTAACCTTTGCATGGAGGATATCCATGCAATACCCACCAAATTTCTATGGAAAACCTCATGTTTCTAGATAAGTTATTTCCTCACCAATAACAAGATTAGTATATATATATATATATATATATATATATATATATATATATATATATATATATATATCTTCTCTCCATACCCTTGGTCATAAGGTCTTCATTACCCACAATCTTTATTTCAAACACCATATTCTCTCTTCTCTTCCTCTCTAGCACAAGGAAAGTCGTCTCTCTATTCCTCCAAATTCTCGTGGGTTTTAAGGATGCATCAAGAACTCTCCATCAAAGCTCCTTCATTCTTGGTTTGTAATTGAGAAACTCTATTACTTTTTATTCAAGTTTAATCTAGAAATATCTCCTTAAACCACTCTCATTTCGTGATTTAAGCTCCTAGAACCATCTTGGACTTGAAATTCTCTTCAAGAAATGATCTAGGCCGAGACCTCTCGATCTTCTTCACTAAAATTGAAACCATCAAACCAAAGTGAGTTCATACCCCCTATTTTTGGTTTTTCACTATGTTTTGGGGGAGAATACAAGTTGTTTTGTGTAGATCTATGTGTACATGCATGATTTTGTGTGTTTTTCATGATATAAGTGTTGGATTAGTGTCTAAGTCCATAACTAATTTGGTATGTACTTGACCCGATGGTGCATGGTCCTTTTGGGTTACCTTCACCAAAGCAACTTGATAGGATGAATTATGGAGAGAATGGATTAAATATGATTTATTAATATATTATTGGAATAATATATTAAAGGAGAAATCATATTGCTTAATTAATATTAGTCAATAATTAATAAGAATTAAGTTTGTGACTAAAAGAGATTAGTTAAACTTAAGGGACTGAAATTGTAATTATAAGATAATTACAATTGGGCTATGGATTGCCTTATATTATAAGGTTGGATGAGTTCTATGGGGAAACCGATTGGAAATCGTCCAAGGCCTTTAAGAAAAGGAGTCCATGGGTTGCTTAGGGCTTAAGCATCCAAATTAGGGTTTCCTTGTTAGATAACCCTATTAGCCCTACTATATATAGAACCCTGATACTCCAAAAATAGGGTGAACTAGTTGTCTAGGGTTTCCACACGTTTTTGAGAGCCTCCTTCTCTTCTCTTCTTCATCCTCTTGCTCTTGGTGTTTGTGAACCATTAGAGGAGTGACATTTGTGACTCTAAGCTTTCTAAAGTCATTACAAGGAGGATTTGAGATGGTTATTGCTACATAACAATCAAGGTATGATCTAACCCCTAATTATATGTTGTATTGATTATTATATGCTAGATCTAGGGTTTATAGTCTTGGATAAATTGCATGTACAATAGAGACACCTAGATCCAAACATTAGGGTTTGTATGAGCACATATGATGTTCTTATGGCCAAAACTCATCAATAAGAGTGATTATGTGTTATAAACTTCATGAACTCGAAAATATACAAGAATAGGATGATATTTGTGGACATAACACTTGATACAACATATTATGCAAAGAAAATGTTTAAAACATTGAAAGGTTGTTTAAAACTAAGAAAATTACATAAGAGGGCCAAAAATGACAAAATAATCAAAAAGTGAAGTTAGTATGCATAACTCATGGTTTTGAAAGGATTTATTTGAGTAAATATGGATCCTTATAGTATTTATGATTTTGTAAGGGCTAAAAGTGTAAAATTTCACCAATGGGCCTCATTTTGGGCTTTCACGATTTTGGGCTAAATTTGTAAATTTTTGGGCTTTTGTGGACTTAAGTGTCATTTTAGACAAATTTGAGCCAAAATGTAAATTTTCGGTTAAAAAGGGGTTGAAAATGTAAATTTGTTAAATCTTGGGCCAAAAAGATAAACTTATTCATAATTGGGTCGAGAATGTCAATTTTCATAAAATTGAGGCCAAAAGTGTTATATTTTTTTTTGACAAAAGTGGGGTTAAAAATGTTATTTCATGCGAATCAAACCCTTAAATGTAACTTTTTGTTTTAAAGGACCTAAAGTGTCATTTTTACTAAAAATGTGCCCTAAATGTGAAGTTTTGGTTTTAAAGGACCTAAAGTGTCATTTTTACTAAAAATGTGCCCTAAATGTAAAATTTTGGTTTTAAAGGACCTAAAGTGTCATTATTACTAAAAATGTGCCCCAATTGTAAATTTTCGGTTTTAAGGACCAAAAATGTCTTTTTACAAAAGTGAGCCATTTATTGTCATTTTTGGTAAACAACCAACATAACAACAAATGGAACAATTACGTCATTTACATGCTTTTTGGGCTGAAATATAATTACATGTTTAGTGGGCCTTAGTTGTCTTTTTACATGTTTATTGGGCATTCGTGGTCCATCTACATGCTTGTTGACTTCACACATTCACATACATACTCGTTAGGCTTTGAAAACTAAATACTTACACGGAAACAATATACAATGTGCAATTTCATATTCGCGTAAATTTAGTTAAGTATCTTGTGAGACACTTCGTTTGACACCTATCGAGTGTACAACCATAGCCTGTAGTTATAACTAGAGTCTCTTGGAGGGAGAGCGGGAGTTTGTGTATAGATCTATACGGGGGTGACACCCCACACCTGAGTTGTTCGCTACTGATAGACTAGGTCTGTCTAGGGTAACAAACCTTACCTTAAACACGTCGGCGTCTGAAAAACGTCATGACAGGCGGATTAGTCATTATCAAGTATGGTTATAACGACTGACATAGAGGAATTAACTCCATTATAAAATTTACAGGATATAACATATGTTGATACCACAGTAACATACACGCACTAGTACTCAGTCTTATGGTGTTGAGATCATAATGTTTTATAAATAGGCAACATCAGGTTGTTTGGGATCATTCACTTCGTTCACTCATAAACATTAATACACATGCATTAATACAAGATCGGACACAAACATTTCAAACCATTTTTTAGAAAATATCGGATTTTTGGTGTTTACAAAGTAGTACAAAATATTTTACTCAAACATGCTTATGAACCCACCAACATTATATATGTTGACCTTTTCAAATTAACTTGTATTCTCAGGAAATCGTTGAGCAGATTAGTCAGCAAGAATGCCTGGATATTTTGTTGTCTTTTGTTATCATCATATTTTGGATATTTTGGCATGTAATATTGAAATACAATATTTCATGTAAACAATAACAGGTGTATTATTACATGTGTGATGATGATGATGTTTTGTTTCAATTATATACACTATGATGATACTACAAGAATGAAGTCACTCAAGCCCCTTGACATTTCTGTCGTCTGGTTCGGGGATGTGACATAATCCAAGAGATTAACTAGAATATTCCATAAGTTCTTGGAGAGTTGATATGGACGATTTTTGCATGTTTTAGATAAGGATATGACAGGTTTCATATAAGGTACAGATAATCCTTAAGAGTTTGAAATCCTAAAGGATTTATCTAATGCCTATAAAGAAAGGGTTTGGGATAAAACCCTAGATGACTTTTGGAACCTCTAATTTTCATTACCTCCTCTCTCTTTCTTCTCTATTTATGAAAATCATTATCCCTCTCTAGGATTATAGGATTTTCGAATAAACCATAGTAGGGTTTTCTTTGTTTTTCTTTTGGAGTCTTTGGTATGACTACATTAAAAAAGTTCTACCTTAGGCTCTCTATCTATTGAAAGGTTATTGATAACATAATCTAATGATCAAGAGGTTAATAGTTCTTTCTTTTAGTTTGATTTTAAAGTACGTTGTTTAAACTAGTAAAACCTAGATTCTAGGATGCATGTGCATTTAGGTAAATCTTTTTATTATTCTACTACCTTTAGATATTGTACTTGATGCAATAAACCCCGAACATTATATGTAAAGTAACATGTTTTAATCTAAAGGTTTATAAAATGTGATAAAAAGTAAATCTTTATAAAATGTGTGTTACGATAAAAATTATGATCTGGGTTTAAAATGAAAGTTATGGATTTTGATTTAAAATAAAGGTTACATAATGTTTTTGAAATTTTGTTTTCAAACGTATTTATCTTACGAGACAAGTTTGTCTTACGTATTTTTCAAAGCTATCTAGTAAGACAAAAGCATTTAGACATTACATTCAATTTATGTCTTATATTTACAAATGTATTCTCTTTGATAGTTTTTGTAGCTCCTTACCCCAGTTTGGACTAGTCTTTATTATGTATTTGCAATAGTCTCTATTATGAATGTATTTTATTGATGTTAATCTCTATTGTAAAATCGATTATACTAATGGTATCAAAACCATAATTTAGGGAAATTGGGCAATGACTTGACACTCTTATGCTTAAATTGTGAAAGAAAAGAATAGAATGACAACTTAGAACCATTAATGTTAATGGTAACTATGTCCTATGTGCTTAGGAAATTTATTAGGAAAAGCATGAATTAAAATTTCTATATTAGTGCAAATTGCACACCTTAAATACAAGGTTAAGTAAGATGGAAAGTAGTACTAAAATTATGATGGTTATGTGTCATATCCTGAAACCTTCTAGGATTTATGTAAATATAGATTTCGTTGAATAAAAAAAATGTGAAAGTCGAATAATAAAAAGAACTTGTGTCATTATAATCATTAAGGTAAAGTAAGATCAGATAAAATGGATTATCCTAATGAAACATTTCATTTATATGTTTAAATTGTATCCAAAGATGGATGCATTTTATGCATTTATATATGAGTTGTCTCTATAACCGATTCAACCTAATTAGCAAAGAACCAATAAAAAATAATGTGAATTAATATAAAATCTAGTCGACTATAAACTATTTTATTTGTGCAATATCTCTTTACTTGTTGAAGCCACAACACTTGTTCGAGGTGAACCATAAGTTATTGTCAAAGGTCGAGACATAAAAAGGGCTTGAGAAGTACATTGTGTCCAACTGCTTTTGAATGGATGCAATCCGCCTATGTTTATATTCGAACATTCTCGATTACTAGATTTATGCTCATTGCCATAACTCATCTGCAAAACAAGTGACAGTGTTATTTGGCTAGGTATTATAGAAATGTATTTGCAAATAGTCCTACATTTGTTTTTATCTCTCTTTAGGATGACATATGTTACTATTTGAGTTGCATCAAATCTTCGAATCATGAGCCTAGTCTATATGACTGTACATAGTAACATACATCACTATTTTTTACACTAAAAACTATAAAAATAAAATGAGGGTGGGCATATATAGATTTCTAATCCTAATAAGCAATAGAGATTTAGGGTATGTTTTGTCCATAAATGTTAGATTTTTTTGGAAGGAATTGAAATGAGAGATTTCTTTCGTAACGTGTTTGGTTGGAAAACAGATGAAGTTATCTAGCTTATAGGTGTCAGCACAGTAACTAGAAGCTGAAAACAGTAGCTTTTGTTTGTATAAAAGTGATCGTCACAAGTATAGGAAGATTTTGAAAATGATCTTTTTAAGTGGATTAAGGATGTGTTGTGTAAATTCTTTAAACCACAATGATGCATTTTGTTAAATTTTTAAAAAGTTTGACTTAATATATGAATTGACCAAAATACAGGGACCAAAACTGTAATTTACTCTTATATCTAAATGGCTTATAGCTCCAAGGTATCGTTGATGGTCGAAAGCTGTTCTCAACTAAAGGTAAATATATGTATTTATTATGTTTGGATTAGTATAAAGAATATATGTGTTCACCGTTCTAAAAAAATTATATTTATTATGTTATCAAAAAATCATGTGTTTTAAAGACATCATATTACTTTTATTGATGTTTATGAAATTAATGTATGTATTTTGATTTCCGTCGTTCCAAAAAAATATATATGTATTTTGATGTTAATATAATTAGATTATAAAAATAGCTTCATAAATTAAAAGGAAAAAAGGGGTTTTGGTCAGTTAAGATAATTTGGACTAATAATTTTGAAAGGATCATGGTAAACCAAACAGAACGTAACAAATTAAAGGAATTGAATTTCATTCTAACTTATGTTTGTCAACCACGCGTGTAAAAGATCTTACAGACACATGAAGATATGTCACTATAACACAAACATTTACTTCAATTCCAGGTCATCTTTAGCTAATATAATCTTATGGAATTTAAAGTACATATAAAAAGTATTAATTGAAATATTAATTATAACAAATATTGGTATAATTAAATTTGATAAATATTAATTATATACAATATTATCATAATTAAATATAAAATGAATATTATTTATAATTAATGTTTATCATATTTAATTATGGTAATATTCATCATAACAATACTTCAATCAATGCTTCTTATATGTGCTCTTAAGATACATATTAAAAAATCCCTAATCTTATTCCACTTCTTTTATTTACATTGATCTTATTTCAAACAAAACTAATATGAAATACATGTTTTTTTAATGAATGTCTACTTTAAGTATGTTAAGTAACATATCCGTTTCTTGTTAGCACAAATATTATAGATTATTAGTATATTATAAAATATTAAAAGATCAAAAAGGAGTAAATAATAATTATTTTTTGAATAAGTTGACTCGTTAATCTACAAGTAACAATCTTTCTGAAACAACTCAATAATAGTTGGCTTATCTTAAATCAGCTTTATCAAAGGGGGAAAAAAAGCTCTATACTTCCATTTATTAAGGTTTACATATCAAAAGTTCAAGACAAATTCAAGATCTCAGGAGAAAGATGCAAGCTTTCAGAAGTAGTTAATTACCGAGTGATTGGGCATATCAAACATACTTGATCTGCGTTTTCCTTTCTCGTGTGCTTTGATTCTGATGAAATACTTCTGGGCATGGCTAGCGACTTGAGTTGGGGTTCTTGTTTTCACATAATTCTTCGAAATCCCTCTCCAGTCACCTTTTCCAAGCTTTTCTAAACCCATCAAGAATGATTTGTGCTCATCTCTTGTCCATGACAACCCTGATCAATGAAAATATAGCTAGATTAATGTACATAAGAAAGATGTTTAATTTAGAGATTTTATATATACTTTTTCTTTATGTTAGCATAGCATCATTATGTTATTCATAATGCACTTGTATGAAGATCCAACTTAAGTTAATGAACACATTGTGTGCTTTGAACAGATCAAGACCCACATGCAATTAAAGAGAAAACACATCATCAAAAAGAATAATCACATTACAACATAATACACTTGAAAAACAAACCTTTCTTCTTATCATGGATGTAGTGGCTAGATCCATTAGGAAGGCCATCCGACAGATACCCGTTATCCATGAAATCCGGGTCATAGTTGCATGCATCTAAAATACCCATGCTAATACTGGACCTACGAAGTGAATTGCCATTGCCATTAAGAAATCGATGGTCATGACCATCTTCTATCTCTAATTTCTCATTACTTTGATTCAGGTTTGGATCAATCTTCTCGCTAAAGAGCTTAAAACTAAAAGCTCTTCTATTGTTGCATGATCTATTAAATGAATTACCATTGCTACACAGATATTGATCTTCTTCTTTCTCGTTCTCTTTCACTTTCTCATGACCTTGACTTAAGTTTGGATCAATCCTCTCGCCATAAAGCTCAAAACTGTAAGTTCTAATTGAGCTATGACCAGCACCATGTGTACATCTGGATGATTGCCCTGTCATTATTAAGTTCCCCACAGCCCTCTCTCTAGATCTCTCTTTCTTTCTACAGACATTCAAATACATGAATTCATGTATATATAGGCGTATAAGTCAAACGAGATAAAACCTTAGAATATAATAAAATCTCTAATTTAAGTGTGTCATATCTATCATTAATAACTTTGATGATGATAAGGAGTAATTAAGGACATCTTGTTTTGAATTACTATTATATGACCTTAGCCGACTAAGTCAACCATCTTAGTTATAGACTTATAATAATAATACACTGGGAAGTAGATAACCCTTCTTTAAGGAAAAATTTTGCGTGGCTGATAATCGGCGATGGTATCAAAAACAGTACTAGAAGAGTTGAAGTGATCGTCTTTCTAATTCTACGACGAAAATACCCGGTTTAACTACTTGGAAAACAAAGGGTTTTGCCATAGAAAAATAACTATGGAAAATTTTCGTAAGTAATTATCTACATAATACCAACGGAATTCCTACGGAATGGGATGCTCTAAATTAATAACGAAATAACAACGGACGCACATATGTAAGTATTTCATTGGTAATTAGCTACAGAATAACTACGGAATAGCAACGGAAATAAAGCCCGTAGATATTCCGTAGGTAATTAGCTATAAAATAACTACAGACTACCCACAAAAAAAAAATAGCTACATAATAAGTACGAAATATCAACGATTTTAAATTTTTATTATTGTTATTGTTGTTGTTGTTGTTGTTATTATTATTATTATTATTATTATTATTATTATTATTATTATTATTATTATTATTATTATTATTATTATTATTCAAGTCTTCAATTTTTTTGATCATTTTGCTTTAAATATGTAAAACACAAAAAAAAATCATAATAATAATAATAATAATAATAAACATAATGATAATATATAATAATCGTAACAAATATGTTTAACACACAAATAAATGAACAAATGAAAAAAAAACAACGTTTAATACATCAATAAGGTAAAATAATATACATTTAATGTATGAATAATGAAAAATGATGATAATTAGAGGAAAGATATATATTTGTATAAGTAAGTGTATGTACGTATTTATTTATGTATGTATGTATGTAAGTATATGTATATATATTTATGTATGTTTATGTATGTATATGTGTGCTTATATATATATATATATATATATATATATATATATATATATATATATATATATATATATATATATATATATGTGTGTGTGTGTGTGTGTATGTATGTGTATGTATTTGAGTATGTATGTGTATGTGTATGTATGTATGTATGTGTATCTATGCGTATACATTGATATGTTTATTTTTTTAGTGTAAAGTATTAATTTGTTTAGGGTTTAATTAAGTAGAATGATAGATTAAATGTTGGTTATAGATCGAAATGACATCAAATTATTATGCATATCAAAAGTTATTATTGTACATTGTTATTATGAGTAGTGTGTTCTTATATTGAATTAAAAGTAAAGTACATTGCTATCATGGTTTAACGTTGAATTATATTTACTAATTTTATGTGTTTGTCTTGCTATTTTTAGGTAAATGAGTTGCGACAAAAAGTATCAAACATGCAACAAGCCATTGATGAAAAGCAAAGTCAAATGGATTTGCAAATGCAACAAATTGGCGGCCTTTATGAAACAAATCAATTCATCCGATAATCCACCAAGTAATTCTTAGTTTTTGTTTTAGAACACTAAATGAATGTTATGTTATTGATTAGTTCTTAGCTTTTGTCATGGTATTGTAATGACATTTTGAGTATTTGAATATATGAATGGTATGTTAATGACTATTTTAATGGTAATGAATGTAATGGTATTTGACTATTATTTTAATTATATATTTGGTTTTTTTAGTAGAAAATTTGGATATTTTTTAAATTATAAATTTAATATAGCAATAGATTTTTGGCTGAATTGTAGGAAATAAATATTCTGTAGGAATTATAAATTTAATATAGCAATAAAAACTGGTAAAAATATCATAGAAAATTTGTAGGAAATAAATATTATGTAGGTATTCGGTAAGAAATGAAATCTAATAAAGTTTGTAGGTAATCTGTAGCAAAAGCAGTTGGTAGGTATTCCGTAGGAAAATATGTTGGTAGGCAATCTGTTAGAAAAGTAGTTGGTAGGTATTCTGTAGGAAAATCAATTTGTAGGTATTTTGTAGGAAAATAATTCGTATGTATTTTGTAGATATTTCGTAGGTAAATAACACGTAGGTAATCTGTAGGTACTCTGTAGTTAACGTGTTCCGTAGGTAAATTTGTAACAGAATATTCCGTAGAAATGCGTAGGAATGTTTGTAGCTAATTTGTAGGAAAAAATTACCCACAAGGGTTATCCCTACAACCCGTTTTTTGTAGGAAATCTGTACGTAAGACCTTGTTCCTACGGATTTCCTACCAATTTTGCTATAGGTAATTACTTAGTTTTCTAGTACTGTAAATTTAATACAAGGGTTTTTAAATTGAACTTATTTATCAAAAACGTTAGTTAACAAAAGATAAATGCCCTATATCAATTATTTTACAAATTGATAAATAATACACAGTGCTATCTTTATTTATTTTAGGTTACAGGTACAAAATAAAATAATTAACAATGGCTTTTGAAAAAAGGATATATTTATGTTATACGTCGTTATCTTTCGTTAAATTTGTTTATTTGCTAAATGTGTTCTAATTTTTATGGAATATTGCTGATATGGATTTGGATAGGTGGATATAATAAAAATTTCTGGTTAATTTTTTTTGTTGTTGTGTAAATATAATATATCTAACTTTTATAATTAATAAAGAATTGCAAATGCTATAATGTCATTACTCATTATATATAGGAGCTAGAAAAAAATTATAAGCAGTATCATTATGTAGGTATATTCTTTAATGTCATAATATATAGGAGCTAGAAAAAAAAAATTATAAAAAATGTGTCATGCATGTCGTCTATATTGGTGTCAACCTATATATTGTTTCTAAAAGCCATAATGCATATGTTGCCTCTATTGATGTTTTCGTTGAAAAAGAAGAGTTTGCAGTTTTCCCCTACTTTTTAATGTATTGCGAACTCTTTTTCAACGGTGACATTAACAGAATGTACTTGATATTTTTTGATATTTTTTTTAGAAAGTCTCAAAATTTTGGTCGAGTTTACGTTTTACTTTAAAATTCTTATCTTGACAAAATTGCAAAAATTGTTCATGTGGTTGTCAAAATTCTGCAACTTTAGTCCAATAAAGTTTGATGGTGCATCAGTAGTCCAATTTTGAATACCTTGTGTGATTTTGGTCCATATGATTTAAATTTATTGTCGTTTTGGTCCATACCCTACCCGAAATGATGAATATGCGTTTAAATTATTATTTTTAATTTCTTTTAACTATTTATTATTATTCTAATTAAAAATAAAAAAATAAAAAAAAAATCCTACCCACCCATCCCGTCTTCCCTTATACCTTTATCTCTTGAAAAAAAAACCATTGTGCATTCCAAGAGCCAACAATCGTCTGATAACCACAAACCGTCCCCTTCAAGATCCACCACCATCAGACCCACTTTTCGGACACTCGCCACCGTCATTGTTAGACCACCATTGCTCCCTTCGCTTTCTCCAACAGTTGTACCAGAAAAAGAATGAGACAAAGAGGCAAAAAAAACCTTAGGATTTCCCTTCTTCGATGGAGATATATTCTTTTCAGAATCCAGATGTAGGGTGTACCCTTCTCCATATTGGAGATTATCGGAGTTCAGATGTAGGTAGTGGTGGAGGCTGAAAATCCTAATCGTTGAAAGGAGGTCTGTAACAACCATAAAATTCGTAAAAATTTAAAACTTTTTCAAGCATTCAAAAACTATTACTTATTACAAAATGCTTTCAAAATAGTTTCATATCAGAGAATCCCATAAATCAAAATCATAAAATGTGAGGAGGTGCACGATCAAACCTTCGTCTTCCTACGATCATCCGAAGTACCTAAAACAAAATCCAAAACTATAAGCCTGAAGCTTAATAAGTTCCCCAAAAATACCAACGTCATACAAACGAAAACAATATCATAACAAACAACATGCATATATAGTCTTCAATATGACTGGACCACCCTTGTCAGTCCTTCAGTCTATCAGGCCTACTCTCAGAACCTTCAACATGTTTGGTCTGTCCTCCCGGGCCTTCAGCCTGTCTGGACCGTTCTCAGGGCCTTCAGCCTGACTGGTACACCCCGATGGGCCTTCAGTCTATCCGAACCGCCCTGGGTTTGTTAGCCTAGAGCACAAAGCAGGACCGCCTCAACCCACCCGCCATCACATAATTAACACATAAATATCATATGCTAGCTAGCATGTACAGACAGTCATACAAATCTACATATCACTAATCATAACATCATCCTATACACTAGGATACCGATATAACAAATCATGGAATGTAACATCATCCTAGATATCAGGATACCATCCAAAAGGGTCGGTATTGGTGCCTTTGACCCTGTTAGTATAGTGAGGAAAACTCACCTCACAAGTAGTGCTGAAGTGGACTGAAAGTCTTCGATCGCTGTCTCACATAAAATCCCAAACTATACAAAATAACGAATACTAAGTCAACTGTTGGAATATCAATCTTGACCAAGGGTCCAACCTAGGGCAATAATCCATTTTGCCTTTTCTCTAATTTGGGCCAAGGCTCAATTCCAAATCCATGATCCAAAAGGTCCAAATACACAAGGCCCATTATTGGCCCAATTTTCCAAATTAGGCCCAACTCTTTAATTGGGCCTCACCCTAAGGCCCATTTCCATATTTGGCCCAAAATACTTTTATTCAGAAAGCCTAGCAAAGGCCCAAACCATAATGACCCAAAAGTGGCCCAATCTGAAACCCAAATCGTAAAAGCCCATCAGAGGGTGTACGATGGGCGTACTTTGCCTTGTGTTGACCATCATCGAGGTGGTTGACTCAGTACGTTGGGCGTACCATGTTTTACGTGGGGCGTAAGCGACCTTTACCAAAAACTCTAGTAAGTGCTTAATGGCTTAAGCACTTAAGCTCCCACTCCATATCCATTGACTATATGAACCTTAGAACCATAAAGTCTTGAACTTTCAGACTTTGTACGTCCAAAAAGCCCTTAATTCATGGTCTTGATCCATTAAGACCTTTCTACTTCATGCATGGAACACTTCTAGCCATTGGGACATCATTTTTATCATTTAGAACCCTTCTTAGGGTCTAAAAGGACAACTTATCACGTTCAAAACAAAACATGCACAAACTTAGGACTTTTTGGGACAAGAAATGTGACATAAAGCTATTAAGGCAAGATCTACATCATACAAGCATAAAGGTAGGAGCTTTTTACCTCCTGGAGCTTTTAGAGAACAAGATAACCTCAGATCTTCAAGCTTGCCTCAATTTCCAACACCTTGATGCAATACCTTCTTCTTCAACTACTCAAAACACACACTTTTAGCTCACACATTCAAGTGAGGGGTTAGGGTTTGGGGAAAACGGCTCAAAGCTATGGATCCTGAAATGATGGAGGGTTATGAGCTCATAAGGACATTTATATAGTACCTAAACCCTAAATATTAGGGTTTTCTCCTGACGTGAGTACGCCTAGCTTACACAAGTGTACGCCTAGCGTATTAGGGTGCGCCTAGTATGCTTAGCGTACCCTTATGTACATGCAATGTATTCCTCCTGGTCCAAAATTGAGTTATTAGCCATTAGGACATCAAATGGCTATATCCTCCCAACCCTAAGGACTAAAAATAACAATGATAATAATAAGGAAAAGATTCGAAAATACTTGCAAAATCTTGGCATGTTACAACTCTCCCCAACTTGACCTAGAATTCATCCTCGAAGTCTATTGTAGCAAATAGATCCGGATAATGCTCCCGCATCTCGGACTTCGACTCCTAAGTCCACTCAGATCCCTTTCGATGCCGCCATTGTACCTTTACTAGAGGTATTTCCCTTTTGCGTAGAACCTTTATCTTCCTCTCCAATACCGCCATCGGCTACTCAACATAATTCAGGCATTTATCGACCTGAATGTCATCCAAGGACACAACCACATCCTCGTCCAATATGCACTTCCGCAATTGTGAAACGTGGAAAGTGTTATGAATCTGACGGAGTTCCTCCGGAAGATCCAGTCTCTATGCCACCTTGCCAACCCTAGCAATAATCTGAAACAGTCTAGTAAATCGGGGACCCAACTTTCCCCTCTTCCTAAAGTGGATTACACCTTTCCAGGGTGAGCGCTTCAGCAATCCCATATCGATGACCTGAAACTCCAACTCGGATCGGCGTCGGTTGGCATAACTTTTCTGCCAACTATGAGCAGTCTGCAACCGCTATCTGATTTGCTGAATCTTCTCGGTGGTCTGTAGAACCACCTCAGTCCGACCCATGACCCTATGGCCAACCTTGCCCCAAAAAATTGGGGTACAACACCTCCGCCCATACAACAGCTCGAAAGGTGGAGCACCAATGTTAGAATGAAAGTTGTTTTTGTAGGAGAACTCTGTAACGGATATGTGGGAATCCCAGCTCCCACTGAAGTCAATGACGCAGGCCCTCAACATATCCTCGAGGGTCTGAAATGTCCTTTCACTCTGGGCGTTTGTTTGTGGATGCTAAGTGGTGTTGAAATGCAGTCTCGTGCCTAGTTCCTCATGGAACTTCTGCCAGAAACAGCAGGTGAATCGGACATCCCGATCTGACAAAACAGAGACTGGCATCCTGTGGCGAGCAACAATCTTTCAGATATACACATCGGTTAGCTTCTCAGTCGATGAACTCTCCCGAATAGCCAAAAAAATGGGCGTACTTAGACAATCAATCCACGATGACCCATATAACATCATATCCCTTCGCCACCCTCAGCAACTTGGTAATAAAGTCCATCGTGATCTGCTCTCATTTTCACATGGGAATCTCCAGAGGCTAAAACTTACCATGCAGCCTCTAATGCTGTCACACCCCCGAACCAGACGGTGGAAACATCCGAGGGCTGTAGTGACTCAATTGAATACCATCACAGTGAATATACATGAAACATAACATCATTCATCACCATGCATTGGAATAGTACAACTGGTAGTGTTTACATTTAGTACATTGTTTCAAAACATTACATTCCCAAAAAGTAGATTGTTCGATACTAGTTAAACAAACAACAAGATATCACTGAGTATATTTTTCCCTTCGATTTACCTGTTACCTGATAATACAAGCATTTTGAAAAACGTCAACATATGGAATGTTGGTGAGTTCATAAGTAATGTTTGAAATATAATGTTTTGTATTGTTTTGAAAATCGTCAGAAAATCCGATATTTTCTGTAAAAAAAAATATCGTATAAAAAGTGTGAAGATCCGTAAGTATGCTTGTTTGTTGCTATAAATGTAATAAAAATTGTTATACTTGGTATGCATCTCGTAGGTGTATGAATTGAAAACCCTAGGAAAACCTTATGTTTTCCTAACACTTTGAATTACGCGTTTTATATTTTGTTGTATCGTTGCGACGTCTGTATTTGATGAGTCCAGGTGACATTGGATTAATTATGGATTGTGAATTGTTATAAGCACGCATTAATGAAAACGACTAGTTTACAACTATACGAACGATTCCTTAGGCGTTGTCCGTATTATTCACTTAATCCAACCACCCCGACTTCTCATAGCCCCACGATCGAGGAGGAAAGAGGGTACGAAACCCCGATATTTCCATAAGTCGTTCAAGGCTATCGTGAATGCGAAGGGCCCTTGGCTTGACCTGCATTTGTGAATTCTCGACTTTACTAGCGGTACCAAAGGACCCTTGGGGCCCAACAACACAAAAGCCATTGAAAGTCCTTTTACACGGAATTAGATCATATAAGACCCAACAACATGTAAGCGAGTTCCCTTCGAGCCTAAAGATCATGTCATTGGGCTAGCTAGGCCCAACAAGCACAATTTGAAACTTTCAAGCCCAAAGATGGTGTATCGACATCTGGTGTATTCCCACGTGTGTATTGAATTCCCGAAATTTCTGCGTGTGTATTGACGTATCGTCGTATTATTATTGTTGGGTTCGTTGTGGATTCGAGACCGAATCAATTCATTTGGTAACGATTTTGGTGTTGAAGGTGTATTATATTTCACCGGTAGTTGTGGTACTAGTATTTTATCATAACAGATTTATTATTTCAAAACACTAAAATTTTTCTTTTTTGCAACCCCTTTCTTTTGGATAAATTACAATTTTTGGCCCTTTGTATGATAGAATTTCCCATTTTAGTCCTTAAACCATTTTTCTTGACACTATAGTATCAAAACTTGTAGAAAAGACATTTTTCAGCTCAAATTTATTTGAAAAACAGTTTTATTCCCTCAAATGAAGTTTTCTCGGCTGAAACCTCAATTTTTCGCAATTTTTACACTTTTCGCCCACAATAGAAAATTTTTGCATCTTTGGTCCTTATTATATGTGAAAAGCATTTTTAACCCTTGAAATGGACTTGGTACACTAATAGTCCCTGTTTTACAGAAAAGTGCAGTTTCAGCCCCTCTAAATTAAAAATCTCGCAATTTGGGCTTTATTGGGCCGAAAAGTTCATTTTTGGCCCATTAAGTTTAAAAATTCACATTTTAATCCATCAAAAGAGTAAATTTTCAGAAAATACATTTTTGAATCTGTTTTGACTCATCTCAACCCTTAGAATTTGTATTTTGTCATTTTAGGCCCTTTAGTTTTATATTTTTAGCATTATGAGCCCAAAAATGGGTTTTAAGCCCAATGAGGTTCATATTAATCAACTTGGTTATTTTTCTAGAATTGATTTGTATGAAATAATATAAGTTGTACTTATTTCATTCAACATATTGTAGATATCGGTTTCTAAACTCATTTTGACTAGATCCAACACCACAATCACATAGAACAAATATATAAGCATAGAAATCACACAAAGCATACATATACTCATAGATCTACACATTTGCTTGTATTCCCCCCCCCCCCCCCAAAAAAAAAAAAAACTTATAAAAACCGAAAAATAGGGGGTATGAAACTCACCTTTTCTTGTGGTTTCGATTTGAAGAAGAAAGAGAAGAGTTTGTTGCTATTTCGGCCCTAGCAACCTTTCCTTGGAAGATCTTGCATTTAAGGAGCTTCTAAGGTGCAAGATCACAAGATTAAATGAATTTAGAAGAGATTTTGATGAAGTGAAGTGAGTTAGATCATAAGTTAGCCATTAACTTACCTTAGGTGATGAATTACTTTATGAAGATCCTTAGACTTCAAGCCAAATTTTCGAGATTTTGGATGCAGAGAGTGGATGATTCTTGAGTAATTTAGAGAGAGTTTTGTGAGGTGTGTGTGTTCATTTCTTGCTCTCGGCCAAAGGAAAAAGAGGGAGAAAGAAATAGATCTTGAAGTGATATGTGCATGGAAATATGAGATAAGATGCATGGAAAACCAACATGTAAAAATGAGGTGGCTACAAAAGTCAACTCTCCCTTTTTACATGGGCTTTGGCCGAGAATTGGAGAGGGAGAGAAAAGAATTTGGGCCTTGCATGCTTAAGCCTTTTTCATGTTTATGTTAAGTGGTGTTTGGTCCAAATAACCATAGATATGATTCTTATGACCTATTAGGGCTACATTAGTTAAATATGGCCCAAAATGGTTCATATAATTGATTTATTTCATTCTAGGCCCAATATGGCCTAAAATGTTGAAATAAATGGAAGTGGGTCCAATTAGAGCCCATTTAAGGGTTCTAAGCCCAAGATAGTCAAATTGGAAGTTTATTGGTCCATTGGGCTCAATAAGGAAGTCCTAGTCCAAAATGGACCTAAACAAGAACTTCTAGGGTTTCAAATTGCTTGTTGACTATTTGTAATGCTTGTATGAAGTGTTTGATGGAAAACTTGTTGTTATAGAGTAAGTATCATGCATGCTTTCATGTCCTAGATTCATAATTCTTACTTAAGTGTTGAAGTTACAAGGCACAAAATTTCTAGTTGTGACATCATCCCCCCGTTAGAGGGAATTCGTCCCGAAATTCTGTTTGAAAGCTAGATTTGAGAATGCTAGAATAGGTGAGGGTACTTTTGCTTCATTTGATCTTCGTGTTCCCACATGAATTCTGGCCCACGCTTCGCGTTCCACTGTACTTTCACGATCGGGATGCGACTTTGCTTAGTACGCTTCACCTCCCTGTCCATGATTTCAATCGGTTCTTCAACAAACAGGATATTCTCGTTGATTTCGATCTCGTCAAGGGGAATGACGAGTGTTTCAGCCGATAGACACTTCTTTAGATTAGAAACATGGAACACGGGGTGTACACTATTTAGCTCGGCGGGTAGTTGCAGTTTATATGCCACTGGACCTATTCGGGCG
Organism: Lactuca saligna; assembly: GCF_052625555.1. Classification (NCBI taxonomy): domain Eukaryota; kingdom Viridiplantae; phylum Streptophyta; class Magnoliopsida; order Asterales; family Asteraceae; genus Lactuca; species Lactuca saligna. Next base: position 10,607,558 of record NC_136424.1, on the reverse strand, counting down.
ACGATTTCTAAAGGTCCAATGTACCGTGGGTTTAGTTTTCCCCGTTTCCCGAAATGAATGACTCCTTTCCAAGGTGAAACTTTTAACAGTACTCGATCCCCGACCTGGAATTCTAAGGGCTTTCGCCGTTTATCGGCGTAGCTCTTTTGTCAGTCGCGCGATGCTTGTAATCGAGCTCTGATTTGAACGGTCTTTTCCGTGGTTTCACAAATGATCTCCGGTCCCGTTAGAGCCTTGTCCGATGCGAGTGTTTTTGCTAGTTGGGTGTCACTCACCTCAGCCCAACATAACGGTGGTCTACACTTACGCCCGTATAGTGCTTCGAAAGGAGCGACCTTGATGCTCGAATGGTAACTGTTATTATACGAAAACTCGACTAAAGGTAAGTGGGTATCCCAAGACTTCCCAAAGTCTATCGCACATGCGCGAAGCATGTCTTCAAGCGTTTGAATGGTTCATTCACTGTGACCATCCGTTTGTGGGTGGTAAGCGATGCTCATGTCGAGATGGGTTCCAAGTGCTTTCTGGAGTGATTGCCAAAACCGTGAAGTGAACCTACTGTCCCTATCCGAAATAACAGACAATGGTACTCCGTGAAGTCTCACGATTTCTCGAATGTATAAACGTATCAGTCTCTCCATCTTGTAGGATTCTTTTATTGGCAGGAAATGGGCAGATTTCGTCAGTCGGTCGACTATTACCTATATGGTATCTAGTCCATCCGACATCTTGGGTAGCTTGGTCACGAAATCCATAGAAATCCCTTCCCATATCCACTCAGGGATTACCGGTTGCTGTAATAATCCTGAGGGTTTCTGGTACTCCACCTTTACCTTAGCACAAGTAAGGCACTTACCAACATAGGTGGCAATCTCCGCCTTCATGTTAGGCCACCAATAGTGTTGTTTAATATCCAAATACATCTTGTCTGAGCCAAGATGGATCGAGTATCGCGTCTTGTGAGCTTCATTCATGACTACCTCCCTAAATCCTCTGAGTTTAGGGTACCAAATACGGTTCATGAAGTAGTATACTTCGTCTTCTTTTACCTCTAGATTCTTCTCCATTCCGCATAGTGCTTCGCTTGCTCTGTTTTCCGTCTTCATGGCCTCCGACTGGGCTACCCCAATCTGAGTGGTTAAGTGGGATTGGATGGCTATTGAGAGATTTTTCGCACGATGATTAGAGTACTCCTTTAGGCTCAATGCATCAGCTACCACGTTGGCCTTGCCCGGGTGGTACTTGATTTCACACTCATAATCGTTTAATAATTCGACCCATCTTCGTTGCCTCATATTCAGCTCTTTTTGATTCAAGATATGCTGGAGACTTTTTTGATCCATGAAAATGGCGCACTTCGTACCGTAAAGGTAATGCCTCCAAATCTTCAGAGCAAAGACCACTGCTCCTAATTCCAGATCATGGGTTGTATAATTCACTTCGTGCGTCTTTAGTTGGCAGGATGCGTAGGCTATCACCCTTCCACGCTGCATGAGAACGCAACCTAAACCCTGATTTGACGCGTCACAGTAGACTACGAAGTCTTCCGTTCCCTCCGGTAGAGATAGTACCGGGGCGCTACAGAGGGCTTGCTTTAGCGTTCGAAACGCAATCTCTTGTTTGTCCGTCCATTTGAATGGTACGCCTTTTGTGTAAGTGAGGCAAGTGGCTTGGAGATCTTAGAGAAGTTTTGAATGAATCTCATATAGTAGCCTGCTAGACCTAAAAATTGGCGGATTTCCGTGGGTGTTGTCGGGACTGCCCATCCTTCGACAACTTTGACCTTAGAAGGATCCACATGAATTCCATCTTGGCTAACAACATGACCTAGGAAATTTACACTACGGAGCCAAAAATCACACTTGGAGAGTTTTGCATACAGCTTTTTCGATCGCAGAGTTTCTAGAATTTGTCGGAGATGTTGACCATGCTCTTCCTCGCTTCGGGAATAGACAAGAATGTCATCAATGAAGACAATGACAAAATTGTCGATGAATGGTCGACAGATTCGGTTCATCAGATCCATAAATGCGGCAGGGGCATTTGTTAGACCAAAGGGCATTACAACAAATTCATAATGTCTGTAACGAGTGCGGAAAGCGGTTTTTGGAATATCCTCTTCCCGGACCTTGAGTTGATGGTATCCGGACCGTAGATCTATCTTAGAAAAGTAACTAGCTCCTTGGAGCTGGTCAAATAGATCATCGATTCGTAGGAGTGGATAGCGGTTTTTGACAGTGAGTTTATTTAACTCTCCGTAATCGATGCACATCCTAAAAGATCCGTCCTTCTTTTTGTCAAATAAGACCGGAGCTCCCCATGGCGAGTAACTAGGTCGGATGAATCCTTTGCCCAGGAGTTCGCTGAGTTGACTGGACAATTCCTGCATTTCTGCAGGAGCTAGCCGGTAGGGCGATTTAGCGAGAGGGGTTGCCCCTGGAACAAAGTCAATTCGGAACTCAACTTGTCTCTCTGGGGGTACTCCAGGAAGATCTTCAGGAAATACGTCTGGGAATTCACGTGCTACTGGAATATCCCGAATGTTAGTCTCTTCCTTGGTTTTATCCACTATGTGAGCCAGAAATGTCAAATCCTTCTTTTATAGATGTTTCCGTGCCTGGATGCACGAGATGATGCGGAGGTTTATGCTAGGTTTATCTCCGTAAATAACTAGGGTTTCGTGATTGGGAAGATGAAGGCGAACGTCCTTCTCGGGACACATAATTTCAGCATGGTGGGGGCTTAACCAGTCCATGCCAATAATCACATCGAAACTCCTAATGGAAACAGGCATCAAGTCTATTTGAAAGACGTGTTGATTTAGAGTTAGGGTACATCCAATGTAGATTTCCCCAGTGGATTCGGTTTTCCCATTGGCCATTTCCACCGTAAAGGTTTCATTGAGCTTCTGGGGTTGTTGTCTTAACAAATGTTTAAACTTATTGCTCACAAAACTACGCTCCGCTCCGGTGTCAAATAGGATGCATGCATATGTGTAGTTTAGGGGAAACGTACCGGTAACAACAGCAGGATCCTGAATTGCTTCCCCCTAACCCATAGGCAACACTCTTCCGGTTCCTCCATTTCCAGGATTGTTGTTGTTGGGGCAGTTTCGACGGAAATGCCCAGTCCTTCCACAACCATAGCAGGTGTGACTAGGTCCGGCATTGTTGCCGCCAACGTTGGTGTTGTAGTTGTTGCGGTTGTTGTTGTTGTTGTTGTTGTTGTTGTTGCCTCCCTGTTGTTGATTCTGAAGAGGGTAAGCCCTGCAGTACCTTGCAGTGTGTCCCTTCCGATTGCAACTGGTGCACTATATCTCCTTGCATTCTCCATTGTGATGGAATCCAAATTTCTTACACTTGGGAAGATTACCGGAATAAGGTCTAGGAGCATTTGGAGCAGCTGAGGCTGGAGCATGTGGTGTAGTTGGAACTTGTGCGGTGGCAACATTGATCGCCAATGTCTGCTGCTTCTTGGAAGTCTCGGAGCCTTGACGCCCCTTTCTTTTGTTGTTCTTCCCCTTCTTGCCATCACTTTCCTTCTTGGCCTCAGTCTCCGCTGGCTTGTCACCCTTCTTGTTGTTGTGGTCATACAGCTTCTTCGCCAATCTCTTAGCACTGTCGAAAGTTTCGGGATCTGCAGTTATTACGTTTCCTTGGATCGGAGAGGTTAGTCCCCAGATGAATCGCTCGATCTTCTTTCCTTCCGAGGTGATCATGCTCGGACATAACAGAGATAGTTCACAAAATCTTGCTATGTAGGCATCGATGTCAGCATTCCGTACAGTGAGGTTCCACAGTTCTTGTTCCATTTTCTGAATCTCACCACGAGGGCATTATTCAGCCATCAGCATTTCTTTCATTTCTATCCACGGCATGTAGTTGGCTACAGGAAGTGTCATGGCTTCCACGTGTCCGTTCCACCAGGTGAGCGCTTGATCGACAAAAGTGCAGGCTGCAAACTTCACCTTCATCCCCTCGGGACAATCGCATATCTCAAATACCGATTCCACCTTCTCGATCCATCGCTTCAGGGTGATTACTCCTCCAGTACCGTTAAAGGTTTGTGATTTGGCGTTTGCGAAGTCCTTGTAGGTATACGTTTTGGTGGGTCCTTGATTCATTCCGTTGTTCTAACTCCTGGCCCCTTGCCCGTTGCCTCCTCTGTTGTTCCCTTGGTGAATTTGTGCCATAGTTGTGGTGACCACAGCTGATACGGCCGCCTGGAATGCATTGGAGTCAACTTCGGGTGGGGTTGGTCCAGGGTTTCTGCGAGTAGGTCGGCGAGGCATCTTTCTGTCATGAAACGGAAAGATGTTGAGTGTACGTGGTTTCTGTGAGGTTGTGATCCTACTGACTAGGTGTGTGGTATGAACTTAAACACTTCTACCATTTAGCATACAATCATAGATTCTCAACACATAGCAATTTGTAATGTCATAATAAAACACGCAAAAGTTCATTAATATTATCCGCATTTGATACATGAAAATTTTGCTCGCGAGAGCATACATGAGTGACACTAGCTCGACAGCATAACGACTCTATGAGTAGTGTAGTCACTTAAACATAGAGTCGAGGTACATAGCATAGTTCCTAATGATCTAGTAAGATAAGTCTATCCCTAACCGCAATGAGTTGTGTCTGGGGGTGGGGCTGAGGATGTGGATGCTCCTTGAAGACGAGCCACCTGTCGTTCTGCGTCCTGGAGTCGAGACTCCCACCTCACCTACCTCATGTGGAACTCTCGAAGGACGTCACGTGTCTCCTGTTCTGCACGCTCGACCCTAGTCCACAACTGGCATACCTGATCAGCAGTGCCCTGAGCAAGGTCGCCAGTGTTCCGTAACCGTCTCACCATGACTGGAAGGGCTCGATCAGCCGGTCCTCCGTCCCTCAGGTCAAAGAACTCGCGTGACATACCGTACGGGGGTCGCTGTCCCTGCTGTCTGCTCCATCTCCAAAGATCAATACCCTAGGGAGGTGTAGGACCAGTGGGGCCCACCCGGTAAGCAGGCACCCTGATCGAGTAAGGGGGTTGATGACTTCGGACTCCGCGTCCGAATCACCCACTTCACTGTCATCGGGTTCCTCCTCGAAGCCTCCTTCATCTTCTTCCTCCTCCTGTTCCTCTTCTGGTTCGGCAGGCTCGCCCTCGACTCCTGCCTCCGGTTCCCCGTCAGATTCCTCTTCGGGGTCTTCCTCAGGCTCTTCCTCGTCTAACCATCCGTTGTTTCCCTGGTTAGGGAAGTAAGGATCTTCGGGGTGATGAAAACCAGCCATGCTGTCTGCGAGAGTGTGTAAATATGCTAACAATATACCTAGGATGCTACAACTATTGTACCGACTAAGCAGGCGTTCTCTTTTTGGTGCTAAAGGGGTATAGTTTTAGGTTCCCTAGCTATCATGATCTCATCCGAACATGTGTTAGTTATACCTTGGAGAGAATGTAGTTGATCAGGCTACATCCACTCCTTGGTACCACTAAGAACAGTCCTGAATTAACCGGGACACTAGCATTATCTTGTTTTGTTCGGCGTTATATTCTTATTCCTAACGCAAGCAAGGGTGGTTTATTGTTGTTTTCTACTTGTTTTGTTAAGAGTTGTGTTTGTCCCTCTTTTGGTTTATAGTTTCATATCAATGTGCGGTTAGATATGCTAGTTCACTATAAACAAAGCTTTGATACCAACCTGTCACACCCCCGAACCAGATGGCGGAAACATCCGAGGGCTGTAGTGACTCAATTGAATACCATCACAGTGAATATACATGAAACATAACATCATTCATCACCATGCATTGGAATAGTACAACTGGTAGTGTTTACATTTAGTACATTGTTTCAAAACATTACATTCCCAAAAAGTAGATTGTTCGATACTAGTTAAACAAACAACAAGATATCACTGAGTATATTTTTCCCTTCGATTTACCTGTTACCTGATAATACAAGCATTTTGAAAAACGTCAACATATGGAATGTTGGTGAGTTCATAAGTAATGTTTGAAATATAATGTTTTGTATTGTTTTGAAAATCGTCAGAAAATCCGATATTTTCTGTAAAAAAAAATATCGTATAAAAAGTGTGAAGATCCGTAAGTATGCTTGTTTGTTGCTATAAATGTAATAAAAATTGTTATACTTGGTATGCATCTCGTAGGTGTATGAATTGAAAACCCTAGGAAAACCCGATGTTTTCCTAACACTTTGAATTACGTGTTTTATATTTTGTTGTACCGTTGCGACGTCTGTATTTGATGAGTCCAGGTGACATTGGATTAATTATGGATTGTGAATTGTTATAAGCACGCATTAATGAAAACGACTAGTTTACAACTATACGAACGATTCCTTAGGCGTCGTCCGTATTATTCACTTAATCCAACCACCCCGACTTCTCATAGCCCCACGACCGAGGAGGAAAGAGGGTACGAAACCCCGATATTTCCATAAGTCGTTCAAGGCTATCGTGAATGCGAAGGGCCCTTGGCCTGACCTGCATTTGTGAATTCTCGACTTTACTAGCGGTACCAAAGGACCCTTGGGGCCCAACAGCACAAAAGCCATTGAAAGTCCTTTTACACGGAATTAGATCATATAAGACCCAACAACATGTAAGCGAGTTCCCTTCGAGCCTAAAGATCATGTCATTGGGCTAGCTAGGCCCAACAAGCACAATTTGAAACTTTCAAGCCCAAAGATGGTGTATCGACATCTGGTGTATTCCCACGTGTGTATTGAATTCCCGAAATTTCTGCGTGTGTATTGACGTATCGTCGTATTATTATTGTTGGGTTCGTTGTGGATTCGAGACCGAATCCAATTCATTTGGTAACGATTTTGGTGTTGAAGGTGTATTATATTTCACCGGTAGTTGTGGTACTAGTATTTTATCATAACAGATTTATTATTTCAAAACACTAAAATTTTTCTTTTTTGCAACCCCTTTCTTTTGGATAAATTACAATTTTTGGCCCTTTGTATGATAGAATTTCCCATTTTAGTCCTTAAACCATTTTTCTTGACACTATAGTATCAAAACTTGTAGAAAAGACATTTTTCAGCTCAAATTTATTTGAAAATCAGTTTTATTCCCTCAAAATGAAGTTTTCTCGGCTGAAACCTCAATTTTTCGCAATTTTTACACTTTTGGCCCACAATAGAAAATTTTTGCATCTTTGGTCCTTATTATATGTGAAAAGCATTTTTAACCCTTGAAATGGACTTGGTACACTAATAGTCCCTGTTTTACAGAAAAGTGCAGTTTCAGCCCCTCTAAATTAAAAATCTCGCAATTTGGGCTTTATTGGGCCGAAAAGTTCATTTTTGGCCCATTAAGTTTAAAAATTCACATTTTAATCCATCAAAAGAGTAAATTTTCAGAAAATACATTTTTGAATCTGTTTTGACTCATCTCAACCCTTAGAATTTGTATTTTGTCATTTTAGGCCCTTTAGTTTTATATTTTTAGCATTATGAGCCCAAAAATGGGTTTTAAGCCCAATGAGGTTCATATTAATCAACTTGGTTATTTTTCTAGAATTGATTTGTATGAAATAATATAAGTTGTACTTATTTCATTCAACATATTGTAGATATCGGTTTCTAAACTCATTTTGACTAGATCCAACACCACAATCACATAGAACAAATATATAAGCATAGAAATCACACAAAGCATACATATACTCATAGATCTACACATTTGCTTGTATTCCCCCCCCCCCCAAAAAAAAAAAAAAACTTACAAAAACCGAAAAATAGGGGGTATGAAACTCACCTTTTCTTGTGGTTTCGATTTGAAGAAGAAAGAGAAGAGTTTGTTGCTATTTCGGCCCTAGCAACCTTTCCTTGGAAGATCTTGCATTTAAGGAGCTTCTAAGGTGCAAGATCACAAGATTAAATGAATTTAGAAGAGATTTTGATGAAGTGAAGTGAGTTAGATCATAAGTTAGCCATTAACTTACCTTAGGTGATGAATTACTTTATGAAGATCCTTAGACTTCAAGCCAAATTTTCGAGATTTTGGATGCAGAGAGTGGATGATTCTTGAGTAATTTAGAGAGAGTTTTGTGAGGTGTGTGTGTTCATTTCTTGCTCTCGGCCAAAGGAAAAATAGGGAGAAAGAAATAGATCTTGAAGTGATATGTGCATGGAAATATGAGATAAGATGCATGGAAAACCAACATGTAAAAATGAGGTGGCTACAAAAGTCAACTCTCCCTTTTTACATGGGCTTTGGCCGAGAATTGGAGAGGGAGAGAAAAGAATTTGGGCCTTGCATGCTTAAGCCTTTTTCATGTTTATGTTAAGTGGTGTTTGGTCCAAATAACCATAGATATGATTCTTATGACCTATTAGGGCTACATTAGTTAAATATGGCCCAAAATGGTTCATATAATTGATTTATTTCATTCTAGGCCCAATATGGCCTAAAATGTTGAAATAAATGGAAGTGGGTCCAATTAGAGCCCATTTAAGGGTTCTAAGCCCAAGATAGTCAAATTGGAAGTTTATTGGTCCATTGGGCTCAATAAGGAAGTCCTAGTCCAAAATGGACCTAAACAAGAACTTCTAGGGTTTCAAATTGCTTGTTGACTATTTGTAATGCTTGTATGAAGTGTTTGATGGAAAACTTGTTGTTATAGAGTAAGTATCATGCATGCTTTCATGTCCTAGATTCATAATTCTTACTTAAGTGTTGAAGTTACAAGGCACAAAATTTCTAGTTGTGACATCATCCCCCCGTTAGAGGGAATTCGTCCCGAAATTCTGTTTGAAAGCTAGATTTGAGAATGCTAGAATAGGTGAGGGTACTTTTGCTTCATTTGATCTTCGTGTTCCCATGCCGTTTATACCCCAAAGCCCCGGTAATATTCCCGAGCCCCAAAGCAAGATCCGAATCCCCGAGGATCCCGAAGAGCGTTATTCCCGAGCCGAAACGCTGCCCGCGAGGAGCCCGGTTTTGTGAAGATCTTCCAGATCTACGGAGAAACACCTCTTCTGCAAGCCGTAGTGCTGCCCAATCATCTTCTGATCAAGTGAGTGTGTAGTTATTTTCATTCCAACGCAATATTATGAAGTATTTCATATAAAATACGTGTTAGGTGTATATATTTGGTTGTTATACGTGTGAGTGTATATTCACTCTCTTCTATCTTATAGATATGATGTATTCTCTATGAAATACGTGTTATGTGTGTATGCCTCATCTGTTATGTGGAATATGTATTGCTTAAAGCATGTTATACAGGTTTTTAAACTATGTATAAAAATGTATATTTTTATCTACTAATATGTTGGGTAGAACATGGGTAGATAATTGGTGTGTAATAAACAGATGAGAGGCCTCGGTGTTATTGGTGTTATTCTAGTCATTCAGCAGAGTATGGATGACGACCACGGACTATTCTAGACTGTCCTGTGGAACACTAGCAGGCTCATTACCTGTAGGTGTTGTGAACGACGTGTTCACCGGTGTACTCTATCCCCCACATGGTTGCCTTTAGGACACTTAATGTTGAGGAAGCCCCTCTGCAGTAATGTCCGTCCCGATGAAAAATCCTGAAATAGGTTCCTTATAATAGACGTTATTTTTAGGAACGTAAGGTGAGGATAACGGGAATGGGTAATCGGGTTTATTGTTGATTGTTGAAATTAAATATAATTATTGTGGGTTGAAAACCCTATATGCTCACCAGGCTCCCAAGCCTGACCCACTCAGTTGATTTATTTTACAGGAAGTGGCGCAAGAGCTTAAGATGGGCGAACATCAAATTGTTTTGTTTACAAGTCTGTATATGTATATATTTGTTGAATGACTTGTAATGCTATCGTTTATGCTTTATGATCTGTATCGGAACATGACATCCCGTCTTTTGATTATGAAATGAAATCATATTTCTTTATGAAATGTTTTGATAAATATCTATTTTATCATGTTTTGTTTTTGGGAACAAATTCCGCATCTCTTTTAAAATTAAAAGGATTTACTCTGAAAATTATTTTAAAAAGCATAAATGAAATCGGTCTTTTCTGGCCGAGATTTTGGGGATGTCACAGTTGGTATCAGAGCATTAGTTTAAGCGAACTAGGAATTTGTAGGATTTCTAAACTTAAACTTAGCATTCTAAGTGGAGATTGCGAGGTGTGTGTCTGTTGGATCTTAGACACAAGCACTAGTTTATTTTAGGAAAGTTGCCTAAAATGCTTTTATGTGCTAAATGTTATATGTTGCCATATATGATATTATTTGTTCGGATCTACGGTTTGTTGCCAACCGGATCTGAAGGTTTATGTGTTTAGGATTCTAAGCGTATATGTACGATATTAGAACTAGCATGTAATCGTTTGGAGTAATAAGGTGAAATTATTCGGTGTATAGACCAAAATGGTGAGAACAAGAAGCGGAGTTGGAAATGCTAATGAAAACAGGAATCAACCACCTGTAATCGAGCAAGTACCTGTCGTAGCTGCTGCACCTGAGCCGATAACAATGGTTGGTGTACAAATGATGATTCAAATGATGTTGGATCGTCAGATGGAAGAAACAAGACGCCTGCTTAGGCAGAATCGTGAAGAACCGTCAATTCAAGCGGAAGAGCCCGAGGAGAATGGAGGGCAGTCTGAAGGAGAAAACTTTAGTGGGATCATTGGTCAAGACGAACAACCAGTGGTTAGACGCAATAACCAGTATGGAGGAAATGATGGTCGTGGGTGCAAGTATAAGGATTTCATGGCATCCAAACCACCATGCCTATCCGGAAGCCCGACGCCGGTACAAGTTATGGACTGGGTCTCTGAAATGGAGACTATGTTTGAAAGTTGCGAATGCAGCAATAGGCAGAAGACCGCTCTTGCGATCCCTCTGCTAAAATCTGGCGTGTTGAGTTGGTGGAAGCTGTTAGCTGACTCTATGCCCAAGGGAGAGGCAAGCAAAATGTCTTGGGAAGACTTTCTGGAACAACTAAAACTGCAATACTGCTCCGAGCAGGACCTTCTGGAAATCAGTAATGAGTTTCAGAATTTGAAGAAAGGGAAATTGAGCGTTACTGAATACGCTACAAGTTTCACGGAAAAGATGAAGTTTATCCCATATTTGGTGCCTACAGAACTCTCTAAGGTCAACAAGTTTGCCCTTGGACTACCAGCGGACTATGGTCCAATGGTTAAGCAAGCAACCACATTGAAAGCCGCCATCTGGGCTGCTAGAAATGTTGAGACCCAGATCAGGGAAAAAGGTCTGGAAAGGTCAGAGGTTGGTGAGAAAAGGAAAATCGATGGATTTTCAGGGTCCAGCAAGAAAAGTAAATTCTCGAAGTCTAGTTCGAGAGGAAGTGGAGGAAAGGTAGAGGCGAAATGGTGCGACAAGTGCAAGAAGAAGCATCATGGGAAGTGTGGCGGGGAAACCACATGCTACAAATGTGGAAAGCCAGGGCATTATGCCAATGAATGCACCTTCACCAAGAATGTTTGTTATGGTTGCGGTGAGGAGGGGCACATCTCAAGGGATTGTCCGAAGAAGAAGGAGGCAGCAAGACCCAACATTCCGCCAAAGCCAAAGGCGAGAGCATTCCAGATGACACTGGAAGCTGCTAAAGATGAAGCTGATGTCGCTTCAGGTACCTTTCTCGTTAACAAATTGTCTGCCCAAATTTTATTTGATTCTGGAGCCAACTACTCCTTTATATCACATGAATTTGGTAGAAAACTAGCTTTGCCTATTGTGAGACTGGATAATGCTTTGTTAGTCGAAATTGCTAGTGGCAAGATTGTACCTGTTAGCCATCGTATGAAAAACATTTTAATTGATTTGAATGGGAATAAGTTCCACGAGGAATTATTACCTATAGAACTTAATGGTTTCGACATCGTTTTGGGAATGGATTGGCTTAGTGCCAATGATGCCGAAATTTTATGCAAGAAGAAAATAGTGAAAGTAAATCCGCCTGGAAAGGAATCGTTTATGGTGTATGGAGATAAACGCAGAGTAAATTCTGGAATCATTTCTCTAATGAAAGCCAGAAAATGTTTGACCAAGGGGTGTACATCATATTTAGCATTTGTGATCGATGCTAAGAAGGAAAAGAAGGTGATGCCAAATATTCCTGTTGTGTGTGATTATCCGGAAGTATTTCCCGAAGATCTTCCTGGATTACCGCCCGATCGACAAGTAGAATTTCGTATTGACTTGTTGCCCGGAACAACGCCAATTGCAAAAGCACCTTATCGATTAGCACCAACGGAGATGAAGGAGCTAATGATGCAACTTCAGGAGTTATTGGACAAAGGTTTCATTAGACCTAGTTCATCACCCTGGGGAGCTCCGGTGTTATTCGTAAAGAAGAAAGATGGAAGCATGAGGATGTGCATTGATTACCGAGAGCTGGATAAGGCAACAATAAAGAATAGATATCCGTTGCCAAGGATTGATGACCTGTTCGATCAGCTACAAGGTTCAAGTTATTTCTCAAAGATCGACTTGAGGTCAGGATATCATCAGCTAAAAGTAAGAGAGCAGGATATAGAGAAAACCGCATTCAGAACCCGATATGGACACTATGAGTTTTTGGTTATGTCGTTTGGACTAACCAATGCTCCAGCAGCATTCATGGATTTAATGAACAGGGTTTGTAATCCGTTCCTTGATAAATCTGTGATAGTGTTCATAGATGACATTCTGATTTATTCAAAAAGCCAAGAGGAGCATGGCAGACACTTGCGAGAAGCTTTGGAAGTCTTGAAGAAGGAGAAGCTGTATGCGAAGTTCTCCAAATGTGATTTTTGGATTCGAGAAGTCCAATTCTTGGGTCACGTGGTCAACCAAGAAGGTATAATGGTTGATCCAGCAAAGATTGAAGCTGTAATGAAGTGGGAACAACCAAAAAGTCCCACGGAGATTCGAAGCTTTTTAGGATTAGCCGGATATTACCGAAGGTTTATCCAAGGCTTTTCTTCGATTTCTAGTCCATTAACAGCTTTGACCCACAAAGGAGCTACTTATGCTTGGAGTGATAAGCATAAAGAAGCATTCGAGAAGCTAAAGAAGAAACTATGCGAGGCACCGATACTTTCTCTACCCGATGGAGTTGAAGACTTCGCTGTTTATAGCGACGCGTCTGGTGTTGGATTGGGTTGTGTTTTGACCCAAAGAGATAAGGTGATCGCGTATGCATCCCGACAGCTGAAAGAGCATGAAAAGAACTACCCGACTCATGATTTGGAGTTGGCAGCGGTAGTTTTCGCTCTGAAAATATGGAGGCATTACCTCTATGGCACGAAGTGCAAACTTTTCACTGATCATAAGAGTCTCCAATATCTCTTTAGTCAGAAAGAATTGAATATGAGGCAACGACGCTGGCTGGAACTACTTAAAGACTACGACTGTGAGATACTTTACCACCCCGGTAAGGCCAATGTTGTTGCTGATGCTCTCAGTCGGAAAGTCAATCTTGAAAAGCGAAGGCCAAGAGCGTTGAGAATTGAAGTTGTCTCAACCATTTTAGAAAGTATAAAGAAAGCTCAAGAGGAAGCTTCGGAGAAGAATGACCGGAAGGAGGAACGTTTGGGCAAAACGTTGGTGTTCGGTGTAAACAGTCACGGACTGAAGGTGTTCCAAGATCGGATTTGGATACCTAAGACAGGAGGAGTCAGAGATCTTCTGATGGAAGAAGCTCACAAGACCATGTACTCAATTCATCCCGGTAGCACTAAAATGTATAGGGACCTGAAACCCTATTATTGGTGGCCGACGATGAATCTCGACATTGCGAAGTATGTGGCCGAGTGTGTGACTTGTGCAAGAGTCAAGACACAACATCAGAAACCGTACGGGAGTTTAGAACCATTGCCTGTGCCTATGGGTAAGTGGGAAGACATTACTATGGATTTTGTCACTAAACTGCCCAGAACAAAGAATGGTCATGACATGATTTGGGTGGTCGTCGATCGATTCACTAAGAGTGCGCATTTCATAGCAGCCAATGAGAAATGGTCTATGGAAAAGCTTGCGAATTCTTATATGAAGGAAATTGTGAGACTTCACGGTGTTCCGCTAACAATTGTGTCGGATCGTGATAGTCGTTTCACCTCAAGATTTTGGAAAAGTCTACAAGAGGAATTGGGTACCAAGTTGTGTTTAAGTACAGCTTACCATCCGCAGACTGATGGTCAGAGCGAACGGACGATACAAACACTTGAAGATATGCTAAGAGCGTGTACCTTGGAATTCCTAGGTAATTGGGATGAACATTTACCTTTGGTAGAATTTTCCTATAATAATAGTTTTCACTCGAGCATAAAGATGGCACCTTATCAAGCCTTGTATGGACAGAAGTGTCGTACGCCGTCTTGTTGGCTTGAGGCTGGGGAAAAGTAGTTTATGGGGCCGGAGATAGTCCATCAAACTGCTGAAAAGTTGAAAATAATTAGGGAGAGAACGTTAGCAGCTCAGGATCGTCAAAAGAGTTATGCTGACAAAAAGCGAAGACCGATGACTTTTGAAGTTGGAGATTCGGTTTTGCTTAAAGTCTCGCCGTGGAAGGGACTTATAAGATTTGGAAAAAGGGGAAAGTTAAGTCCAAGGTTTATTGGACCGTTTAAAGTTCTTCAGAGGATTGGGAACCAAGCTTACAAGCTCGAACTACCAGAAGAACTGAATGGAATTCATAACACTTTCCATGTGTGTTATTTGAGGAAGTTCACGGGAGAAGTTCCCGACATAATTCCACTTTCAGAGTTGAGGATCGATGAGAACAAAAGGTTGATTGAGGAACCGGAGGTAATTGTTGACCGAAAGACTAAGAAATTGCGACGTAAGATGGTGGAGTTAGTGCTTGTCCGATGGAAACACACGAATGGGCCAAATCTCACCTGGGAGACGGAGAGTGACATGATGAGTCGCTATCCACATTTGTTTGCTGGTGTGTGATTCCGGGGACGGAATCAATCTAAGGTGGAGAGAATTGTAACGCCCGTGTTTCTAGGCTTGCCATTTTTAGCAATGTAATAGTCTAGGTTAACCTTGTAACTCAACTTGAAATAATAAGAATTTATTATTTGTGAATTATTTGAATTATGTTATTTATGTGTGTATTTTCTTAATTTTTATAATTTAATAAATTAAGAATAAAATAAGCATCAAAATTTAAGTGTGAGATAAGCCCGACATCTTTGCATAAAGTTGTAGTGGTCGAAACAAGGATTCCGGAGATATAAGGAATGCCAAAATCCGAGTTATAACGAAGAAGTTATGACCTGTCGAAGTTTCGCGACAGAACCGACACGACGCCGAGTGACGTAAAATATGAATTTAAGATAGAGCGATATTTAGCCTTAGCGATCCAAACGAAAGTCGTAGATTTCGTTAAACCGAGAGCGTGCATAAAAGGAACGCCCAAATCTGACTTCGTATGAGGAAGTTATGATTTTATGAAGTTTCGACTTAGCAGTATACAGCCCGAATACTCGATTTGAGATCGAGCGGTTTTTAGCCGAAACAATCTAAATGAGAATCGAAGATCTTGTTGTTAGTAGCGAAGCAATGAAAAGTTAGGCGAGAACGGACGTCAGACGAAGAAGTTATGAATTTATAACGAAGTTTTTCTGTCCCGGCCTTCTAAAAATAAATAATAAAAATAAAAGTCAAAATTAGCAGACGGAGTCTAAATGAAAGTTGTAGAGTATGGTCTGACCTTCGCGTGGATATAAAGAACGTCGAAAACGGAGCTCGTATGCGAAAGTTACACAATTTAGAAGTTTGACAAGTCAATTACGCCCCGCGTAGTTTGAGTACGCCCCGCGTACTCAGTCGGATGCAACTTGTCTGACCAATACTCGAGTGCCACCAGTCGACGCACGCAGTGACGTCAAAGTACGCCCCGCGTAACCCGAGTACGCCCCGCGTACTGAGTACGCCCCGCGTAATTTGAGTACGCCCCGCGTAATCCCAGACCCAGCAGCCTATAAATAGAACTCGAATTCAGCCATTTTCTCTTGTTCAAACTCTTCCCTCTCTCTAAGTTTTGCCTCGTTTTGCATGCCGTTTATACCCCAAAGCCCCGGTAATATTCCCGAGCCCCAAAGCAAGATCCGAATCCCCGAGGATCCCGAAGAGCGTTATTCCCGAGCCGAAACGCTGCCCGCGAGGAGCCCGGTTTTGTGAAGATCTTCCAGATCTACGGAGAAACACCTCTTCTGCAAGCCGTAGTGCTGCCCAATCATCTTCTGATCAAGTGAGTGTGTAGTTATTTTCATTCCAACGCAATATTATGAAGTATTTCATATAAAATACGTGTTAGGTGTATATATTTGGTTGTTATACGTGTGAGTGTATATTCACTCTCTTCTATCTTATAGATATGATGTATTCTCTATGAAATACGTGTTATGTGTGTATGCCTCATCTGTTATGTGGAATATGTATTGCTTAAAGCATGTTATACAGGTTTTTAAACTATGTATAAAAATGTATATTTTTATCTACTAATATGTTGGGTAGAACATGGGTAGATAATTGGTGTGTAATAAACAGATGAGAGGCCTCGGTGTTATTGGTGTTATTCTAGTCATTCAGCAGAGTATGGATGACGACCACGGACTATTCTAGACTGTCCTGTGGAACACTAGCAGGCTCATTACCTGTAGGTGTTGTGAACGACGTGTTCACCGGTGTACTCTATCCCCCACATGGTTGCCTTTAGGACACTTAATGTTGAGGAAGCCCCTCTGCAGTAATGTCCATCCCGATGAAAAATCCTGAAATAGGTTCCTTATAATAGACGTTATTTTTAGGAACGTAAGGTGAGGATAAAGGGAATGGGTAATCGGGTTTATTGTTGATTGTTGAAATTAAATATAATTATTGTGGGTTGAAAACCCTATATGCTCACCAGGCTCCCAAGCCTGACCCACTCAGTTGATTTATTTTACAGGAAGTGGCGCAAGAGCTTAAGATGGGCGAACATCAAATTGTTTTGTTTACAAGTCTGTATATGTATATATTTGTTGAATGACTTGTAATGCTATCGTTTATGCTTTATGATCTGTATCGGAACATGACATCCCGTCTTTTGATTATGAAATGAAATCATATTTCTTTATGAAATGTTTTGATAAATATCTATTTTATCATGTTTTGTTTTTGGGAACAAATTCCGCATCTCTTTTAAAATTAAAAGGATTTACTCTGAAAATTATTTTAAAAAGCATAAATGAAATCGGTCTTTTCTGGCCGAGATTTTGGGGATGTCACAACGGTACAGTAGACCCCATAGAGGTAATGCATCTAGATCTTGAGAGAGAACACCACCGCTCCCAGCTCCAGATCATGTATGGGATATATCATCTCATGCGGCTTTAACTGTTGCGATGTGTAGGCTATCACCTGCCCTCTCTGCATGAAGACCACTCCTAGTACGATGATGGAGTCATCATAGAAAACCATAAAATCCCCCACTCTCTCCAGGAGGGTCAAGACCGGGGCCTTGCACAATCGCTGCCGAATGGTCTCAAATATCGTTTACTGCTCAGGTCCCATCAGAAATCTACACCCTTCCTCGTCAGAAAATTAAGGAGTACTGCAATCTTGGAGAAATCCATGTTAAATCTCTAGTAGTACCCTGCTAAACCTAGAAAACTCCTGATATTTGAGGGAGATCTCGGGACCTCCCACTGCATCACCGCCTCGACTTTGGTCGGGTCAACCGAAATCCTATCCTGGTTAATGAGATGTCCAAGGAACTGAACCTCTCGTTACCAAAACTAGCACTTCGATAAGTTTTCATAAATCTGTTCTCCTCTCAAAACTCCCCAAATCTCATGAAGATACTCCTCATGTTGCTCCCTGGTCTTGGAATACACCAATATATCATCGATGAATACAATAACTAAGCAATCAAGCATTGGACTGCATACCCAATCATCGGGTCCATACATACTGTTGGCACGTTGGTGAGACCAAACGACATCACCACAAACTCGTAACGCCCGTAACGAGTCCGAAACATAGTCTTCTCCACGTCCTCCTGTTAGATAAGGTGTCTAAGTCCATAACTATATTTGGTATGTACTTGACCCAACTTGGCATGGTCCATTTGGGTTGCATGGCATCATGCATTTTGGATAGACTAAATGAGAGAAATAACACTTGTGGTTTATTAATATATTATAAGTTCTAATATATTAATAGTATTATTTAATTAGTATTGATCAAGCATTAATTTGGAATTAATTAAGTGATCAAAAGGATAACTAATTAAATATATGGGTTGATTATGTAAATCATCCATAATTTGTATAGTGGGCTAAAAGGCTCCATGGATTATCAAGTTGGGTTAAACCCATAGGATGCTCCATGGGAGTTACAAACCCATGGGTCATGGAAATGAAGCGTCATGTCACATTAGGGTTTACATGGTGTAACCCTAGATGTGACACATTATATAAGGAACATGATACCAAAATTGGCTACACTAAGAGCAAGAGAGGGCTATGCCGATTTTTACAAGTGTTATTCATACTCAAAGTCATTCCAAAGCATTTGGTGTTGTGTGAAGCATTTGAGGCATCATACTTGGGGTGCTAGGCTCTCAAGGTTTTCAAGGAATCAAGTCAACTACAAGGTACGTAATTCTAGCCAACTTTTAGATTAAAAGTTCCCAATGTATGCTAGATAGGATTATGAACCTTGGAAATCATATTTTGCATGTATTTTAGACAAACATAGATCCAAGGTTTTATAAGGTTGCATGTACACTTAGGGGTGTTAGAATGCTCATAACCCATTAGTGGTATCAGAGCCTAGACTTGTTTGTTTGATACTTGATGCAAAATATTAAAAAAGTCGATTTTCTTGCTGTCTGCACAGGGGACTCGCCGATTCCATGGGGGGAATCGACGAGTCCAAGTGTTTCTTGAACCAACTCGGCGACTTGGTTATTGCACTCGACGAGTTGGGCATGCAGAGTGCAGATTTTCAACTTGTGCTGTTGGAAATGGACTAGAAACATTATCCTAAACTTTTTGGTGTTTTAAAACTTGTTTTAGATGGTGTAATGGTAGTTCTAATAAATTTACAATGACTAATATCAAAGGTACATGATTATATGTGTTCATATGTTCTTGAAGCTTTGATATGAATATTCATGTTCTTATGAGTTTTTTGATAGATCATAGGAATTACTTGTTTAAATGATTAATTAATGATCGTTATGTGTTTTTATGGAGTCCATAACTTGTCCTCGAGTTATGGATAACCAAAAGTCTATTTGTGTAAAAAACCATTAAAAGAACACATAAGTTATAAAATGAAGAGTCTTCATTTTAATAACTCGTAAGTTATGAATTTAAAAGGTTTTGTAAAGTTACAAAACTTGCCCTCAAGTTTTGTAAAGTTACAAAACTTGCCCTCAAGTTTTGGAACATGTAAAGTCGTTTTCAAGCCCTGGTAGATGAGCAAAACCAGAAACCCGACCTGGTGCCCTCACCAGAGATCACCAGTTCTCCCCCACTTGGGGTTCAAACTACCACGCGTCGTCCCCCACAATTGATCATGGCACCGAAGCGACTTAACCAGTCCATACCCACTATCACACAAACATCCCACATGAGAATCGGAATCAAGTCAATCGGGAAGGATACCCCGAAGATCTCTAGAACGCAACCCTGATAAACTGATGAAGCAAAAACCCCATGTTCGTTGGCGATGGAGACTCGCAACGGACACTTTAGCTCTCCGAAAGGCAAACCAAACTCTATACTAAACGATCGAGATACAAATGACCGACTCGCCCCCAACTCAAATAATACAAGAGCATGCAAAGAGTTCACTAAGAACATACCTAACATAGGCACAACACATATGAGCATAAAATAAATACAATCAACAAGATAAAGAATAGAAACATACCATCCACCACATCCGGTTCCGCTCTAGCCTCCTCAGTTGTGAGCTGGAAGGCGCGTCCATGAGCCCTCGGGGGTTCTGCTCTACCCTGCCTCCCGTTAGTAATCCTTAGTGTAGCTGACGCTGGAGCCTGCACCGGCTTGGCAGCGAGCACTAGACAGTTGGTCTTCACGTGACCAACCTGATTGTAGTGGTAATAAATCTTCATATCCTGAATCGGGGCCAACTGGCAGAAATCCCTCGCAAAGTGCCCTCTTTGCCGCACTTAAGGCACACACTACTAGATCGAAAAACTACATAATGACCCTTCTCGTACATTCCACAAGTACGGCCATGTTGGCCTCTAGACCTAGAATCAGTGGTCTTAGGCCGCTTCGGTGCAGGTTGTGACTGCATCGGGGCCTACCTCTGCTCTCTCAATTGCAACTCAATCTCAAGCTCACATCGCCTAGCGGCCTCATGTAACTCCAGTAATGTATCACACCGTTGGGTAACAACAAACTGTCTGATGTCGAACTTGAGCATGCTCAGATAACATGTCATCTGAGCCTACTCAGAAGCGAACTCTGGGCAAAACATCGGCCTCTCAATGAAAAAACGGGAGATCCATGTCACCGAATTCAATCCCTGTCTCAAATCCAAAAACTCTTGTTTAAGCCGCTCACGCTCAACCTGCGGAATGTAACGGGAGTAGAACATCTCCCTGAATTGATCCCAAGTAACTGCAACTCTCTGCTCATCAGAATACGACCCTGTCATCAATCTCGACTAGTCCTTTGCTCCGGACCTTAGCAGGTTCAGAGCACATCTGACCTTCTGGTCGGTAGGACATGAGCATGTGAAAAAGCATCCCTCAACGTTAGATAGCCACCTAATGGATATGATCAGGTCCTGAATCCCATCAAAATTTGGGGGCTTCGTGTTATCGAAGTCCTGATACTGAAAAAGCTCGACTGGCCCCACCACCTGCAGCTGCTATAACTGCGGAAGCTGCAACAACAGCCGTCTCAACAATGGTTGCATAGCGCTCATCAAAGTACTCGACCATAATGGTCTTAATAGTGTTGGATTAGGTGTCTAAGCCCATAACTATAATTGGTATGTACTCGACCCGATACAAGCATGGTCCATTTGGGTTGTAACGCTTTGGAACAATTTGATAGGATGGATACTTGAGAAAAAGATTATTGTAATTTATTAATATATTATAAGTATAATATATTAATTGAGAAATCGTATTATTTAATCAGTAGTGATCAAGAATTATTTTGGAATTGATTTAGTGATCAAAAGAGACTAATTAAATTAATGGGGACTGATTATGTAAATCAGTGAGACATATGGTTTAGGCTAATGATCCATGGTTAAATTTGTAATGGGCTAATCTTATGTGAAAGTCGATGAAGTATTAGTCCATATAAGTTATGGATCATAAGCCTAAGTGTAAAAATTAGGGTTTGCTTATGACTCTTCGAATTCTACACTATATGTATTCATCTAAAGCCAAAATCGTGCAATAGGTGTTCCTAGAAGCCATAAACGATTTTGTGTCTCCAAACCTCTCCCTCAAAGTCATCATCTTGTTCTTGGTTTGTTATAATTTCATTTGAGGCATTACACTTGAGGTGCTAGGCTCTTGAAAGACCAATTCCTACTAGCTACAACAAAGAGGTAACCTTCTAACTTACTTTTATGATTTATATGTCAAATTGTATGTTAGTTATAGGCTTCATGCTTTGGAAATTTTGTTACATGTATAATTAGAGAAAACTTAGATCCAAAGCTATTAGGGTTGTATGTGCACCATAGGAATGTTATAGTACACAAAACCCAATAGTGGTATTAGAGCCATGTGTTGTTTTCTATCATATTGATGCAATAGTGTTTTTTTACAAAGTTGAAAAAACAAGAAAACTGTTGTCTGACTGCTGGACTCGATGAGTCAATGAATGAACTCGTCGAGTTGGCTCATAAGTTCATGAACTCGACGAGTTGGGCAGTATGTTAGCAATTTTTTCGGGTTTTTTGGCCTGTTTTGGATTAGGATCATTATCACAAACTATTTGGGTTCATAAAATTTGATTTTACTGATATGGTAATGTTTATCCCCATCACATAACATGATGATTGTCAAATTTTAACATAATTACTTGATTTTGTTAAAATTTAATTATTTGTAAAATTTGAATCATTTTGGTATATAAGTTGAATTAGGTCAAATTAGTTAAAGACAAAATTACTTGATTATTTTATCAATTTAAAAGTTTGATCTAAAGAGTTCATGAAACCTCCATAAGTTATGGATATGAAAAGTATCACTCATAAAACAAATTAACTTCTTTAAGTTATGGAATTCAAGAGTCGTGAATGGTTACAAGTCTAGCCATCAAGTTTTGGAGTCCAACGGTCTTGAAGAGTTTCATGACTTGACTTCAAGTCATGGAACTTGGAAAGTCTCATTAATATAACATAAATTATAAGTTATAAAACTCAAATGTTTCTAGAAGAGTTATAAAAGTTGCCCTTAAGTTTTAGAATTTAAAATTTGATTAAAAAAGTTTTAATTGAGAAATATTAAATACTAAACCTTTTGACTTCATAACTTAAGTTTAGAATTAAAAGCTTTAATTATGACTTTATTGATAATTAATTAAAATATTAACTAAAAGAGTATTAATAAATCCATAACTACATGGTTTGAGTTTAATTAAATTAAGGTCTAGTTTAATTAATAGATTAAACCACCCAATATTTTAAATGTTTAAAATACACCCTTATACTATATAATATTAAAAGTTTAATGTATTATATATGTATAATTAAAAAGTCAGACTTACCGTTAGCAGGCCTCATTCACGAAGTTAGTCTACAAGGGGTGTTTAAGGAAGCGACCTATAAAATGGCCACCACTGGGTATACATTCTTACCCACCGCACCCTTGACTAGTGGAGGGTCGTTAGCCGAACGGGTTTGGCAGGACATTTAAATCCTCATTAAAAGTATAATGAAAAATACTGAGTAACTAAATACTTATAAAATTCCCATTCTTAGTTACTTAGGAAAAATGTGAATTTGATGCTAACCCATGAAATTGCACTTTGCACCTTGTTAAGTCGTTAGTGGAGCGTGTGTGGTTAACTGGAAAACTAATTCGGGACAAACAATGTGTAGCAATGGGTAGCTTGATGTTAATCATGGATCAATGGAGTGTGTGTGGTTAACCGACACATTGATTAGGTGATATGTAACATCGAGAGTACCAAGCTAATTTACATGGTTATTCACACCTTGTTTGTGATCCTCGACATCCCAGTCACAAACTTGAGAGGGCATAATCGAGATTTAAACGTGCCATTGAAATGTTCAACGAATCTCAAAGAATCTAGGAATTTCAATTCATTTAAAACCTAAAATTCATTTTCGTTTTTATGGTGGAAATTGGTAAATCATCATTTACCTACCTTTAAATGATTTTGCAGTTGGATTACGACATCCCTTTTACGAATTGTAAAATATTGTGTTGGGTCCTAGACTTAATATGTTATTTAGGGTGTTATATTAAGGATTTAAATCAACTAACTTGATTTTCTCCCTTATAGATGTCTAGCTCTAACAACTATGGTCTTCCCGGATCTTTTGGAAAAAGCTTTCCTTATGAAGATGATGTCCCATGATTGGATCGTGGAAAGGGATATCATGTTTCTCTTCCTCCACCTCCTCCAATAATTTTCCCTTAACCGCATGTTCAAAGACTTGAAAAGTTAAAGGTCACTCAAACCTTATTGGCAAGCAAACGCTAAGATGGAAGGTCTGTGTGTGCACATGTCTTGGAGATGAAGTCACACATTGACAGGCTAGGAATGTTAGGAGTCGTTGTCTTGAGGAAGTAGGTTTTTGACGTGGTTCTTCAGTCACTTCCTAAGTCATACAGTGAGTTCATTAAAGATTACTACATGACAGACTGCGACATGTCCCTTATCAATTTTACCTATTTGCTAATTGTTGCTGAATCAACAATGATTTGGTGCACTGGTAAAGCAAATTTGATTGGAATTACTACTTCTCAAACTTCCATGGACAATGATAATTGAAACATTGGAAGTCCATAAAAGATTTCTCTTCCCAATGGGAAGGGATTGGCCATAGTCTACCCAGTTGACCAAATGGTAAAGAGAAAGGCTAAGTCTGAGATTGTCCCATGTGACATTCCGAAAGAGTTTGTTTGTTTCTACTACCAAGAGAAGGGGAATTGGTTGCAAAGCTACTGTATCTACTTGAAGGACCACAAGGATGGTAAAGTCAAAATGTTTGACTCTGTTCAGGTAAATCCACTATCTAACTCTATTAAGTTCCTATTTGGAGATTCTAAATACATGATGTGATAAGAATACATTTAGATGTTTTGTAGGATTGAAAAAAAAAAAAGCTTAAAGAAAGAGCAGGCTGAGTTTGATTGCGAAGAAATGGATTTCGATCGCATGATTTGATGATCAGAATTTTGAGGTGCTGCTTAGGAGTTATGATGGATTGCTTAGAAATGTGTAGTAACATAGTTTTCATTGGTAATTACATTGTAAGGAAAAGTTTTTCTGCAAATTTTATAAATCAAGAAAAATTTTGTTTTATCTTATTTATATTTCCTTGTGATGGCATTTGTGAAAATTGATGTTTGTATATTTCCATTGATAGCAATATCGGAAAATGGATTTGATTCTTTCTGTAACATCCCAATTTTCAAGGCCAAATATTTTTTTGTTTTTAAATAAGTAACTTATAAAACCGTTTGCTAAAAACATTATCCATATCATATCAAACCATAAAAACATGATAAGCATGTCTCAAAATCATAACATCTAATAGTTATAAAAATAAGAGTACAATCCCATGAATCTCAAAATGAGGAATCCTGTGTGTGTGATGCGATGCTACCGCGTCGGCTCTTTCTCTTTCGACGAAGGGGTACCTCAAACAAAACTGAAAATGTAAGCACGAAGCTTAGTGAGTTCCCCCATCATACCACATACCACATAACACATAACATACATACTGTTAGGCAATTATAGGGTGCATGACCTACCTTATCCGACCATTTTGGGGTGCCGACCTACCCTGTCTGGACATTCTGGGGCGCCGACCTACCCATATCAAGCAGTTATGGGGTGCTGACCTACCCATGTCATGCAGTTCTGGGGTGATGACCTACCCGTAAGTCCTAACAACCGAACACCGGGGACTATTTCACCCCTACTACTACTACTACACATATCATAAAATAATCATATTGTCGGGCATATTTGGGGTGCCCGTCCTATCCTTCGGTCCTAACAACCGAAATTAGGGACTATTCCCCCTCCTACTACCACTATCACATATAACATATCATGCTAGCACATAAACATACTAGGTAGTAGCAAATCAGACAATTATCAGAAAGACAATCATCTCAACTATAATCAACTACTAGTGGGCCGACCTTGGTGCCTTAGACCCACTGCTACTGGAAGGTAACTCACCTTGTAAAATTGTGTGTTAAATCTCGTGGAATGTAGTCTTTAACATCTACTCGGATGACTCCTGGCTATCATAATCACCTTAACACTCAATCAGAGTCTATAACACCACTTAGGGTAAAATGACCATTTTACCCTTTGGTCTAATTGGAACATTCATAAGACCCAACTCTAAATTATTAAATGTAATGCACCCATGGCCCATCAAGACTCCTTAAGGGCCCACTAATGGCCCAATTTTCTAAATTGGGCCCAACCCTTCAAATGTGCCTTTTCACAATTTTCATAAGTCCTTAGCCCAAAATGAAAAATCTTGAGTGGCCCAATATGTCCCTAAAGGCCTAATGCTTCTAATTCCAAATTCCTAGGCCCATAACTATACTCCACGGTGGGTTACGAGGCCCAACAGTCCAAGCCCAGTCTCCTAAGGCCCAAAAACCCAATATATCCATTTTGCATGTGTACGCGCGATGTACCTAGCACATACGCCCATTGTACGTTGGCCTTGACCAAAATGGAGAGGTGAACCAGTACGCGCGGCGTACCGGGGAGTACGACCAACGTACTAGCCAACTTCCTTGTGACTTCATTCATGACTTAATCCAGTAAGTCCTTATGTCCAAACTGTAGATCCAGGTCCTTTAAGACCTCATAAACCATAAAGTCACAAAATTTATGTGCTTGCATGCATGGTTGGGGTCAAAACATGATTTTGGTCCATTTAACAAGCTTCAAAACCAACTAGCACTTGCATGGTTGTGGCTTAACCATCAAGGTCCGATTGTTATGACCATAGATGCTTCTAAGAGTCCAAAAAGGACATGTCTTATGCTCTGAAACCATCAATACTCAAGCATCCTCAACAATGGAGTCTAAAGGTGACATAAAATACCCAAAGAAACAAATCTAAGCATACAATGGCTAAGTATGGAACTTGATACCTCAAAAGGGTCAGAAGTGATGCCAATCTCCTAGATCTACAAGCTCTTGGTGGATCTTTGCTTCTTATTCAAGCTCCTTTCTTCCTTTCTCACTAACACAACACACAAACAATCTCAAATGGCTTCCAAATCACAAAGGCACACAAATATGAGCTAGGGTTTTCGTGGTGGCTGTCTATGGGGGAAGGGAGGCTGAGCAAACCGGTGTAATGTTCTCTATATAGGGAGTAAACCCTAAATTTTAAGGTTTAAGGGTATGCAAATGTACGTTGGGCGTACTCCTGGTATGCTGGGCGTACTTGCGTGGCTTTCGCAGTCCATTCTCATGTGTACGATGAGCGTACATGGCATTGTATGCCCATCAATGGTGTTTCCTCATCCACTTGTAAGGGTCCAAAGGTCAATCCCAAACCAAACAATGATTACAGTAATAAATACCTGGAAATTCCTGGATATTACAAATCTCCCCCACTTGAATTAGACTTCGTCCTCGAAGTCTGTTGTTGCCGCTGAATATAACTCGGAGTAGTGCTCCCCTATCTCATCCTCTGGCTCCCAAGTCCATTCCGAGCCCTTGCGGTGCTGCCACTACACCTTCACTAGCTCTACTTCCTTGTTCCTCCGTGCCTTCATCTTCCTATCTAGAATGGATATCGGTTGCTCAATGCAGTTTAGGCTATCATCCACCTAAATATCCTCGAGAGGTACCACCGCAGAGTCATCTACCAGGAACTTCCGCTGCTGGGAGATGTGGAAAGTACTGTGAATCTGGCTAAGCTCGGTTGGCAGATCCAGCCTATACGCCACCTTGTCCACCCGAACTGCAACTCTGAAAAAGCCAATCTATCTGGGGCCCAAGTTTCCCCGCTTCCTGAATTGGATGACACCTTTCCAAGGTGACACCTTCAGGATGACCATATCCCTGACCTGAAATTCTAGGTTCGAACGATGCTTGTCGGCATAACTTTTATGTCGACTCTTAGCAGTCTGAAGCCTGCTCTGGACCTGTTGGATGCTCTCTGTCATCTTGAGCACCACTTCGATGCTCCCTATGACCCTCTGTCCAACCTCACCCCAACATATCAGGGTCCTGCACTTCCTCCCGTACAACATCTCAAAGGGAGGACGGTCAATACTCACGGGGTAGCTACTATTATAGGAAGACTCTGCCAAGGGAAGGTAGGTATCTCAGCTACCACCTAAGTCCAATACACACACCTGCAACATATACTCCAATGTCTGGATGGTTCGCTCGCTCTGACCATCCATCTGCGGGTGGAAGGCGGTGCTGAAGTGCAGACGTACCCAACTCATCATGCAATTTCTTCAAAAATCTGGAAGTAAACCGCACGTCTCTGTTAGAAATCACGGAGACTGGAACTCCATATCGGGCCACAACCTCCCGAATGTAGATGTCGGCCAACTTCTCGGCCAATATGCTCTCCTAGATCGGTATGAAATGGGCACTCTTGGTCAACCGATCCATGATGACCGATATCGAATCCACTCCACATGCGGTCGTGGGAAGCTTGGTGATGAAATCCATGGTGATATCTTCCTATTTCCACATGGGAATGTACAACGGTTGCGTCTTGCCGTGAGGCCACTAGTGCTCTGCCTTGACCTTTCTACAGATCAAACATCTCTCGACGTACCAGGCTACATCCCGCTTCATGCAAAGCCACCAATAGTCAGGATGAAGATCTCTATACATCTTTCTTGCCCCAGGATGGATAGAAAACCTTGAATTGTGAGCCTCATCCATCAAAATTTGTCGTACTTCACCCCAGTACGGAACCCAGACCCTCCCATGCAAGGTTAGCAGTCCACGGTTGTCATAGTCAAATGAGGCCACCTGGCCTACAATCCACTCGCACTTCCGGTGCTCCTCTTTCAAACCCTCCACATGCACCTCGCGGATCTGCTCCAACAACGGAGTCACTACCATCATCCTCAGACAAATATCTCTAATCAGGGTTGCCTTGCAGCTAAGCACGTCGAGTATAACTTTGGCCTTCCCCGTGTGGTAGAGGATCTCACAATCATAATCTTGCACCACATTTAGCCACCGACGCTGCCTCATGTTCAGATTTGGCTGATCCATGAAGTACCTCCAACTCTTGTGGTTCATGTAAATCGTACATCGGACCCCGTAGAGGTAGTGTCGCAAAATCTTGAGGGTGAAGACAACCGCACCCAACTCAAGATCATGCGTTGGGTAGTTTTCCTCGTGAGGTTTCAGCCGCCTCGAAGCGTAGGCGATGACGTGACCACTCTACATCAATATCGCGCCTAAGCCTGAAATAGATGCGTCGCAGTACACCATAAAATCCTTTGTGCCCTCTGGCAGGGCATGGATCAGTGCCTCACATAACCTATGTCTTAATGTCTCGAACAATGTTTGCTACTCAGGCCCCCAGCAAAAGACCATCACCTTCTTCGTCAACCGGGTCAAGGGTATGACTATCTTGGAGAAGTCCTGCATTTATCTCTGATAATAGCCTGCTAATCTTGGGAAACTCCTAATCTCAGATGGAGACTTTGGAGTCTACCACCTCATCACAACCTCCACTTTGGCAGGATCGACCAAAATTTCGTTCTGGTTGAAATGGTGCCCAAGGAACTGCACCTCGTGCAACCAGAACTCACACTTGGAGAGCTTGGCATACAAGCTATCCCTCCTCAGGGTATCCAAAACCTCTCGCATATGCTCCTCATGCTGCTCTTGTGTCTTGGACTAAACCAAGATTTCATTGATGAAAACTATCACAAACCCATCCAACATCAGTCTGTGTATGCGGTTCGTAAGGTCCATGAACGCGGCAGGAGCATTGTTGACTTGAAGGGCATTACCATGAACTCCTAGTGGCCATAGCGAGTCCGAAAAGCAGTCTTCTGAACATCCTCATCTCTGACCCTCATCTGATGGTAGCCTGACCGCAAATCTATCTTGGAAAATCAAGATGCTCCTTGTAGTTGGTTGAATAAATCATCAATTCTCGGGAGTGGGTAACGGTTCTTCACCGTTACCTTGTTCAGCTCCCGGTAGTCTATACACATCCGATGCGACTCGTCCTTCTTCTTCATAAACAAAATCGAGGCTCCCTAGGGTGAACTGCTCGGTCTAATGAACCCCTTGTCTAACAACTCCTGCAGCTGAGTAGACAACTCCTACATCTCAGGAGGAGCCAGTCGGTATGGTGCCTTGGCTATCGGAGCTGCACCAGGGACAAGGTCGATCCTGAACTCTACCTGTCTCTCCGGAGGTATCCCAGGCAGCTCCTCTGGGACTACATCCGCGTACTCCCACACCACTGGTACATCACTCACCATCGCTTTACCCGCATATTAGGTGTCCATAACATAGGCGACATACCCTGTGCAACCCCGTTGGAGGTAGCGACTAGCCCTTGCTGCTGAACATAAAGTCGGTCCGTGATGTAGCCTCTCGCCCTAAATCACTAGCTCTCCCCCACTTGGGGTCCTGAACCGAACCAACTGCTACACACAGTTGATCATTGCCCCATTGGGGCTCAACCAATCCATGCCTATAATGACCTTGTTCCCATGCAATGGAATGGCAACCAGGTCCACCAGGTAGCGCTCCTTATACAACCTCATAACACAATCTCATGGAATGATCCTAAACAAAATATACAACATGGCACATCAATATCATAAACGACATTTAATAAAAGCTAGGGAAAAGAAATCATACCTGTCACCACATTGGGTGCGACACGTGCCTCCTCAGTAGTCAACTGGAAGGCTCAGCTCCTCACTACTGGAGCCTCTAACTTGCCCTGTCGGCCGTCCGTAAGTCGGACGGTCGCTGGAGTTGGCGCCGCTACTGGCGTTGCTGCTGTTAACCTCGGGCAATTGGCCCTTTTGTGGCCTCGCTGGATGCAGTGGAAACATAACAACTCTGATGTCTGAACAATGGGTGCAAGGTGGTACAATCAGTTCCCCATCTTGCCACACTTATAGTAGCCCGATGATCCCAGTCTGCAAGCTCCCTCATGCGGCTTGCCATATTTCCTGCAGTGGCTTTGGCCCGAATAACCCTTCAGCCTAGAATCGGATCCCTTGGGCTTCTTCCCCAAAGCCCCAGTAACATGCTCTGTCTTTTCCTTCCTCTTCCGAAGGCACTCTAAATTAATCTCCCTCTCCCTCGCCCTGTAAATCATGGAATTCAGGGTTGGGCATGCTAAGAAGCTAACATGCTCCCGAATATTAGTTCTCAACCTCCGCATCTCCTCATCTCCTGCATACTGAGGCACCAATAAGGCACTCTCCCGAAACTTAGCGGTAATCTCCACCACTTCGTCGTCTGTCTATGTCTAGGAACTCCCTGGCTAGTTGTTGAAGTTTCACAGCTGGCACAAACTCAGCCCTAAACCCGGTCACAAAATCCGACCAATTCATAGCCTCAATACTTGAGGCTCCCAAAGAGTCACCAACCGACTTCCACCAACTCCCTGGATCTGTCAGCATACCGGACCTTCGACCTCTAAAGGTAGAAGCTTGTCAACTGAGCAGACTCTATGTCTACAATCCATATCCGGGCCACGATGGGGTCTTTCACCCCATGGAAATCTGGCACACCACTCCCCCTGAAGTCCTTGAAGGACAGCTTGTGCGACCATGACTGGCTAGACGCCATGTCGCTTCTGAATTCCCTGAGGCGATCCTCCATCAGCTCTATGATACCTTCCTTGATCAACCTAAAGATAACCAGAGTCACCTCAAGGATAACTCTAGTGATCTCTGACTCGATGAAATCATGTAGTCTCTCATCCACTGGCTCGGAACCCGAACCTGATCCCGATCCTCCTGCTTCGTGACACATAATCATCACCATTCCAAAACAAAATACATAAATGTCAGGTTCATACATAATCTCGAGAGATCTTACACACTCTACAAGTTCCTTGGCTCTATCTCGACCCTCCTTGACTCAAGTACGGATCCTCTTCTTTCAGTAGTACGGGCCCATACTACCTTCCACATCTAACCGTACTTTCCTCGAGGATTTCTTTGACTTCACCAAGTCCCCTCTTCTACTGCTGTACTCTTTTCTAATCTCGTCTTAGGCTTACCCTAGGGTAATGCTCCAACCCACTCTCCGCCATTAGCCGCATAAGAAGTTCCTGCCACCTTTACCTAACTAACTCGCGAATACCATTACATATCACTAAGACCAGATATTTCTTCGAATGAGAGGTCCTGGTCTACAACGGTTGGACTCAGACAAGAGCTGTGAAATAGGGCTAAACCTAACATTCTGAAATTATTTATTCCTTGCAATATGTAATGTAATGTATTCGTTTATTAGTTAACTAATGATAACTAGAACTCCTAGTATCATAAAGCAAGTAGCATAGGGCATTGAGTAACCCAAATCAAGCATATCTTATTCAGGCTATCATGCAACTCTATAAGCATATACAACAGGCATATCAGGCATCTTCCTAGATCATTAGCCTAATCTAGCAAGTAGCATAGGGCATTGAGGGACCGGTCGCACGAATCACACACCTTGTTCTTTCTCAAAACCTTTTCACTTTAACTTTTAGAAAAACCATTTCCTTTCAAAAACCTTTCAAACCCTCGATTGAGTCCAAACACCCCTGAAGGTGTGTTTGAATCCCTCAAACCAAGGCTCTGATACCAACTTGTAACATCCCAATTTTCAAACCATAAAAACATGATAAGCATGTCTCAAAATCATAACATCGAATAGTAATAAAAATCAGAGTACAATCCTATGAATCTCAAAATGCAGAGTCCTGTGTGTGTAATGCCCTGCTACTGCGCCGACTCTTTCCCTTTCGACGAAGAGGTACCTGAAACAAAACTGAAAATTGTAAGCATGAAGCGTAGTGAGTTCATCCATCATACCACATACCACATAACACATAACATACATACTGTCGAGCAATTATGGGGTGCCCGACCTACCTTGTTCATCCATTCTGGAGTGCATACCTACCCTATCTGTCCATTCGCTTTTACCCTAAGAGGGATAAAAGCGATATTTGGGGGCCCCTCGATGATTTAGTGATGACAAATCTAAGTGCTTGGCCAAGCCTGGACTGATTTGATTTGTTCAATTAGTCGGTTGTTATGAATCAGAAATCGGGATACAACACATGAATAGAGAGAATGATTATAATCCATGTCTCAGTTTATACGATATCTAGAATGGAGGAATACATGATCCCTTATTTAATGGACATGTTACTAATAAGATCAGAGTTTGACAACGCTCTTTTGGGAGCTACGATTGCTAATTGTATTTTGAAATCATACTTGAAATAATAGTTATTGGACTTTTCCATGAAGTATTAGTCCATATAAGTTATGGATCACAAGCCTAAGTGTAAGAATTAGGGTTTGCTTATGACTCTTGGAATTCTACACTATATGTATTCATCTAAAGCCAAAATCATGCACTAGGTGTTCCTAGAAGCCATAAACGATTTTGTGTCTCCAAACCTCTCCCTCAAAGTCATCATCTTGTTCTTGGTTTGTTATAATTTCATTTGAGGCATTACACTTGAGGTGCTAGGCTCTTGAAAGACCAATTCCTACTAGCTACAACAAAGAGGTAACCTTCTAACTTACTTTTATGATTTATATGTCAAATTGTATGTTAGTTATAGGCTTCATGCTTTGGAAATTTCGTTGCATGTATAATTAGAGAAAACTTAGATCCAAAGCTATTAGGGTTGTATGTGCACCATAGGAATGTTATAGTACACAAAACCCAACAAATAGACCCAAACATCTTCGACACCTGAGCCTGAAAGAGTGTAGCAATCTCATCACGTAGGATCTCCCTAATCATGTCATCCAACTCATATAGTCTCATCTGGCCAATGGTCTCGGGCACTGTTGGTCCACCCTGAATGCCATCTCATGATCCCGACCCGGATCCGATCACAAATCGCCTCGTAACCACCATGCTCAAAATGTACCAAGAAGATATCATACATTCCATATAATTACATGGAACCAACTCCCAACAAAGCCCTAGGAGTTTTGACTTCCTTGCTACGCGTATGGGTCATGTGCTTTCAGTAGTACCAGCCCATACTACCTTCCACACCTACTCATATTTGTCTCAAGGATCATCACAATGCCCTAACAATATACATAAGCATAGGTGAGCACTCAATCCTCACTCCTAGAGGAAGGCTAAACATCTCACAACTTGCCAACTAACCCTACACAACTCCTGCATGAAACTTCCACCAACCCTGCAACACTAGTGCATGCTATTCATATATAACATTGGACCCTATAAACTTTTGAATATTCAATCCTATCCTAAGCCCTTCATCAGACAAGAATAGAAAATAAGGCCAAATCAAACATTCTAAGACTATAAGATCTTAGTTATATATAACCGTGATGCATACATTAAGAAACTATAGTAATGATGTCAATTTCATATAAGGAAAACCCTAGGCTATCAGGCATCAAGTAATCAGACAATTCTACCATGCAATTCCTGCAGATCCCTAGCCTATCACTAGCATGTCGTTCTAACATATCACAATATCAAATAACCGTATGGTATTTTGGGGTCTACTTACTAGCTTTGGCTGAGCGTACACAATGCATCCTCCTTTAATATTTTGAAAATCTTTTCCTTAGTTTGAGATTGGATTCACACAAGTGTTCCTCCAATTCACTCAAAACAAGGTTTTGATACCAACTTGTAACAACCATAAAATTCATAAAAATGTAAAACTTTTTCAAGTATTCAAAAACCATTACTTATTACAAGATGTTTTCAAAATAGTTTCATATCAGAGAATGCCAAAAATCAAAATCATAAAATGTGAGGAGGTGCATGATCAAGCCTTTGCCTTCCCGCTATCATCCAAAGTACCTAAAACAAAATCCAAAACTGTAAGCCCGAAGCTTAGTGAGTTCCCCCAAAAAACCAATACCATACAAACAAAACAATATCATAACAAACATCATGCATATAGAGTCTTCAATATGATTGGATCGCCCTTGTCGGGCCTTTAGACCATTTGGCCCACTCTCAGAACCTTCAGCATGTCTGGTCCGCCCTCCCGGGCCTTCAGCTTGTCTGGACCATTCTCCAAGCCTTCGTCCTGACTGGTATGCCTCGATGGGCCTTCGGTCTATCCAGATGGCCCTGGGTTTGTTAGCCTAGAGCACAAAGCAAGATCGCCTCAACCCACCCACCATCACATAATCAACACATGAATATCATAAGCTAGCTAGCATGTACATACAATCATACATATCTACATATCAATAATCATAGCATCGCATCCTGTATACCAGGATACCGATATAATAGATCATTAAACATAACATCATCCTATATACCAGGATACCATCCAAAAAGGCCGACATCGGTGCCTTCGACCCTGTTAGTATAGTGAGGAAAACTCACCTCACAAGTAGTGTTGAACTGGACTGAAAGTCTCCGACCGTTGTCTCATCGAAAATCCCAAACTATACAACATAACAAATACAAATCAAGTGTTGGAATATTAATCTTGGCCAAGGGTCAAACCTAGGGCAATAGTCCATTTTGCCTTTTCTCTAATTTGGACCAAGGCTCAATTCCAAATCCATGATCCAAAAGGTCCAAATACACAATGCCCATTATTAGCCCAATTTTCCAAATTAGGCCCAACTCTTTAATTAGGCCTCACCCTAAGGTCCATCTCCATATTTGGCCCAAAATACTTTTATTCAGAAAGTCCAGCAAAGGCCTAAACCATAATCACCCAAAGGTGGCCCAATCCGAAACCTAAATCGCAAAAGCCCATAAGAGGGCGCACTTTGGGAGTACTCCGCCTTGCATTGACCACCATCGTGGTGGTTGACTCAGTACGATGGGCTTACCATGTCTTTCGCGGGGCGTATGCGATCTTTACCAAAAACTCTAATATGTTCTTAATAGCTTAAGCACTTAAGCCCCCACTCCAAATCCATTGGCTAAATGAACCTCAGAACCATGAATTCTCAAACTTTAAGACTTTGGATGTTCAAAAATCCCTTGATCCATGGTCTTAATCCATTAAGACCTTTCTACTACATGCATGGGACACTTCTAGCCATTATGACATCATTTTTATCATTTAGAACCCTTCCTAGGGTCTGAAAGGACAGCTTACCACGTTCAAAACATAACATGCACAAACTTGGGACTTTTTGGGACAAGAAATGTGACATAAAGTTATTAAGGCAAGATCTACATCATACAAGCATAAAAGGTAGGAGCTTTTTACCTCCTAGAGCTTCTAGAGAAAAAGATAACCTTAGATCTTCAAGCTTGCCTCACCTCTCCAACACCTTGATGCAATACCTTCTTCTTCAACCACTCAAAACACACAATTTTAGCTCACACACTCAAGAAAGGGGTTAGGGTTTGGGGAAAACGGATCAAAGCTATGGAGGCTAAGAGCTCATAAGGACACTTATATAGCACCCAAACCCTAAATATTAGGGTTTTCTCTTGACGTGAGTACGCCCAACGTACATAAGTGTACGCCCAACGTACTAGGGCGCGCCTAATACTCCCAGCGTACCCTTATGTACGCACAATGTAGTTCTCCTGGTCCAAAATTGAGTTATTAGGCATCACATGGCTATATCCTCCCAACCCCAAGGACTAAAAATGACAATGGTAATAATGATGAAAAGATTCGAAAATACCTGCAAAATATCGGGATGTTACAAGGTTCGATAATAACAACATATTATGAATAAGGAGGCCTGGTGAGGTGTTGCTCTGTAGTGGTTTTCGACTGAGGCGATGCTCGATAGTGGATGGGTTCTTTTGGTAGGATGGTGAATGTTCATGCGCGTGTGTAAGGATGTAACAGATGGATATGGAGGTTGTGGATGTGATAAAGGCCATTGGTCTAACAGCCCGAAATCCAGGTTAGCTTTATGGCCCTTCTATTTTCGAGAGTTGGCATTTTAGTCCCTTGAAGTTGAAAAAATGATTTGGTGAGTACGCTGGGCGTACGCCACGCGTACTCGCGTGCTTAATTTTTACGTGTGTTCATCCGGGTACGCTGGGCATACCCAAGCTTACGCCGGGTGTAACCGGCCCAAATGTAAAACCCTAATTTGTGGCCTTGCACTATAAAAGGAACATGTAGTCCCTTGCCCTAGCCACCATACACCCTTGAGAGAACCCTTGGAGAGCTGAGATTCGTGTTTTAGCTTGTGTGTGAGTTTTTGAGTTTGAAGTTGTCTTTTCAAGGTGAAGAAGGAGAAGAGGGAGCCATTGTTGGAGCTAGAAGTTGAAGAACAAGTGTAGATCCGAGTTTTACAGTGGTTGGAGATCCTTCCTGAGGTAAAAAGCTCAAAGCTTTCCTTGTTCTTCATAAGTTTTGCTTATTGGACCATTTTTAGGGTTTTTGGTTCAAAGTTGGAGACTTTATGTGCAAAGAGTCTCCATAAGATTAGATCTGACCTTTTTCTAGTGTAAAATGTGTTGAGGAGTCATAAAAATCGAGTCTTGGATGTGGATCTTGTGGCATGCATGAGTTATAGTCTCATTATGGAAAGAGGAAAGGTGTTTTGAGCACAAAGTGACCTTTACAGCCATGCAAACGCTTAAAGGTTCCAACTTTATGGTTTAAGACATATTAGAGGGGTCATATATGAAGTTTGGATGCAAGTCTTAATCGTTTAAGACCTGAAGGTGCTGAACAAAGAAACTAGGCATTACACTGGGCGTAATCCTAGTACGCTCCGCGTAAGGGGTTGCGTACCCCATTTCTGGAAGGCAAGAGTACGCCCCACGTATAGGAGCTGGTACGCCCCGCATACTGCTTGCTGTTGACTTTTAGGGTTTTAGTCAACATGTGGACTTTTGGTTCAGGGAGGGGTAAAATGGTCTTTTACCCTTCTGTGGAATTTTAGAAGGAATATAGTATAGCCTTGAGAGCCGTTAATGATTTAGAATGATTATTTGATGTGATTAGGTGAGGCTAGGTCGAAGTTACGAGATTCAGAAATATCAAGCACGTAAGACTTAGACATCATACGAGGTGAGTCTTCTCACTATACTGTACCTGGAAGGGTACCTATGTGTGACCGGAATGTTTGGTATGCTATAAGATATATGCACTGTATGTTAAGTTGCCTGTTTTGTATGCGATATATATGTTATGCTTGATTTGGGCCGGAAGGCGTTATGTTATGGGCCGGAAGGCATTATGATGTAGACCGGAAGGTCAGGGAGTTATGGACCGGAAGGTTTACCGGGTCGGGACAGAAGTCCCCTGAGACACATGGACCGGAAGGGCGTAAGTTTGTAAGTGGTATATTGGGGAACTCACTAAGCATTTATGCTTACAGTTGTTGTGTTATGTGTTTCAGATACTAGTGAGGATCGTGGGAAGGCACCGACATGACTCGTACACACACACACGCAAGCGGATTTGGATTTATTTGATCTTGGGATTTGACATGTTTTGTATTATGATTATGATACATTGGATTTTTATGGTTTCATTTGGATGAAATTATGTTTTTAAGAAATGAAAAATTGTTTTGAAAAAAATTACGTTGTTACAATTGGACGATAGTGAAGGTGCTTTGGGTAGTTGACAACGCCGATCAAGGGTAAGGACAACATCGATCTGGGCAAGACGGGGATATACTAATGGTGGTTTTCATCTTTGTGAGTGATTTCCGACAAGATAGGGGGAAAGAGGACAATGGGGATGAGGTGGATGGCGGCTGATATGGTGGCGACCGATGGTGTGGTGGTCGTTGGTGAACTTTTATCAGGTTAAAGAATGAGATATGTGGGTAAGGGTGAGGGAAATGGAGGTAGTTGGTGGCGAATGGTGGTGGGGAACAGTGATAATAGAGAAATGGGGTGGGGGGTTTTTTTAGAGAGAGGAAAAGAGAAATGGGGTGGGTGAGCCATTTTTAATTTTTTGTTTTAAGTTAAAAAAATATAAAGTAAATTCGTTTATGTATTTTAGTAATTAAAGATAATGAAAAATATAAATTATAAGGGCATAATCGTCTTTTTAAATGTATAAGGACCAAAAACAATAAAAATATCCATTTTTTGGACCATAATGCACCACTAAAACTTTTTGTACCAAAATCACATAATTTTGCTAACCACAGTGACCATTTTTGAAATTTTTTCTATTATCTTTCTATGAAAAAAGTCCTGAAAACTGGCTAACGTTTTCAATTTATTTTATTTTATTATTTATTATTATTTTTTATTTTTTACATTTTCAGTTTAACCTACTGAGGTGGCACGTATAACGCCCGGAGATTCGGGCTAGTCAATTTAGAGATAATAAGCGTTAAAAATGATTTTTTTGATAGATGATTATTTGGACTAAGTTATAGTATATGTTAGAATGGTTCCGTACATATAAAAAATGCTGAAATCCGAGTTATAACGAAGAAGTTATTACCTGTCGAAGTTTTGCGGCAAAACCGACACGACATCGGGAATTGTAAAAAGTGAATTTTTGATAAATTACTTTTTATCCTTAGTGATCTAAACAAAAGTCGTAGTATATCGTATGAGGAACAAAGGAAGTTATGATTTTTCTAAGATTTAGCCTAACAGTCCACAGCCTAAAATTTGAATTTTCGATTGATCGATTTTTAGCCAACACAACCTAAATGAGAATTTACGATCTCATTAATAGGATTTCAATGATAAAAAGATAGTAGAAAACGGAGTCCGTATTTAAAAGTTATGAATTTTACACAGTCGTTAATAGTGAATCTTCTCACACTGTTAAATTTAAAATCGGTCAATAATTAGCCGATGGGATCATAAGGAAAATTGTAGATCCCGTCACTACCTACGCATGAATATAAATAACGTCAAAAACGGAGCTCGTATGCAAAAGTTAGTGATTTTAGAAGATAATTAGTTTTTGGAGTAATATGCGAGTGACACATGACACGATCTGAGCCACTGCTTCTTCACCACGACTTGCCACTTGATGGTGAAACGTGGCATGGAAACGCCAAGCATTCAGCTAGGGAACATCTTGTGTTCGGCCTTCAGATAACTTATAAATAGAAGGCACAAATCACTCCATTCTTCACACCTTTCTCACCTATTCTCTCCCAAACACTCCCACACCTTCTAAGCTTTTCCCTAGCACATCCAAGGTGTTAGAAGCGAGTCTCGGAACGTCGGAAAGCTCCGAGAAGAAGAGCTTTCAGATTGGAAGTTTTGCCCCTGCAGAGCCCTGTTCCTAGCCAAGCCTCCTAGTAAGTGAGTTATGTATACCCTACTTTAAGTATAACTTATGTTTAAGTTCAATATCGTTATTATGAACTTATAAACAATATATATATATATATATATATATATATATATATATATATATATATATTCTAATATATAATATACAAAGTGTTATTATAATATCTTTTAACTACTCGCGGTACGCAGAATCTGGTTTGAAGGGTCGCATATGGTTGTTGGATTTCAGAAGTGCTATAATGCCAAAATGGTCCTGCCCTCTGGTGTTTCATGTCTGGCCCTTGTCTGTACATAGTGGTTGAAAAGTATTGTTTAACACTTATAAAACAATATCGCTCGTAAATAGTCGCGATAAATATTAAACTAAAATCTAGCGGTAATGATACTAGGTTTCGTCGAAGGAAAATAGACTTGTTAGAAGCGAAGCGATGCCCGAGTTTGGAATCATCACTTTAACAAGTAAGTGCATAGTCCCTTTCGTGAACATGATTTTAATACAAGTATTGATTAAAGTATTAAATATATGTTTGTGTGTGAAATATTTGATATTGCTTGAAATACTTGTTAAGAACATATCTGATAATATATGAGATTTAGGATACAAAGTAAACCTAAATTAATTAAGAGGAATATTGGGTAATATCTCCTTATGAGTATGAGTGAGATTTACACGGAGGGTAGAACTTTAAAATTTGTCATCGATCCGAGATCATGGATTAGACTTAGTCATTTGTCCTTAATCTGAGAGTATGGAGAGGACATAACTATTTGTCATTAATCCGAAAGCATGGATTAGACATAGTCATTTGTCATTAGTTCGAGAGTATGGAGAGGACATACTTATTTGTCATTAATCCGGAAGCATGGATTTGACATAGTCATTTGTCCTTAGTCCGAGAGTATGGAGAGGACATACTTATTTGTCATTAATCCAAGAGCATGGATTAGACATAGTCCATTGTCCCTAGTCCGAGAGTATGGAATGGGTCATCGTGAGGATCAATAGGGTTGGGTAGAATTGCTTGTATGATGTGAAATTATTTTTATCACATGTGTCGATACGAAACTACATTACACTTGAGAGTTTAAAGGAGATGTAAATCACTAGTATAAATGAATGTAAGGTCTGTTTATGCTTATGTTTCTGTATTGACGATGACATCCCACAGTTTTAATATAAATAAAATACATTTTTTTTTCAAAAATGTTTTGATAATATATTTATCATGTTTTTTGGAAACAAATTCCACGAGATTATTTTTAAAATGAATACTCTGATTTTTAAATAAACATAAATAATTTTTTTTAAATGGCCGCGAATTTGGGGATGTCACAGCGTGCTAAGGTGGAGGGGTGGTTGATGTGACATGCCACATCATTGCTCTTCCTTACTTAAAAAATAGATTTTTTTTGGGAGAAATAAAGGGAGGGGGACA
The DNA here is from genome assembly GCF_052625555.1 of Lactuca saligna. NCBI lineage: Eukaryota > Viridiplantae > Streptophyta > Magnoliopsida > Asterales > Asteraceae > Lactuca > Lactuca saligna. The sequence goes on along the minus strand of NC_136424.1, from coordinate 10,566,495 downwards.
CAAACTCCTGACATCCAATTTTGCCAAATTTTGAAATTTTACTAGAGATTTCTCTGATAAAAATTATGAATAAAGAAATGTTAGAAAGTCGTGTAACACAATTGGCTAAGAGCAACTCTAACAATAAAACACTAAATTTGTGATTGTTTTAATACTAAAATAGCATTTGTATTCCAATCAAACATTAAAATGGTGTTTTTTAGAGGCCATGTAATTTGACCTTCATATTTGGTGTGTGAAGCTTTCCGAAACACTAAAATAGTGTTTTCTAAAGATTGATTGGAATGAAAACACTGTTTTATTAAGTGTTTTAGTGGTTGGTTCGAGTTGGTCTAAGTTGATTGCCTTTGGAGTGAGAGATCATGGGTTCGAGCCCCCTTTCCCCCCTCTTTAAAAACTGATTTTCTTAAGGTAAGGAAGGCCGCTAATGTGTCATATGGCACATTAACCATACCTTGACGTGTGATCTCAACTTAAATCACCTTGACGTGTGATCTCAACTTAAATCGAAAATATTACTCAACTTTTAAGATTTTTCGTTGAAAAAAAAAAAAAACTAAAACGTAAACATATCAAAACTTGAGAATTTTTCTAAAAAAAAAAACTTATTTATATAACATAAGCTTTTTGACATATGTCGTAAATATGAAATGATTTTCCTAAAACATTGGTGATAATCATACCGTGATAATAGTCAAAGACGCCGTTGCTTTTTTAAACTCTGCAAGTCTTCCCCAAACTTGCTTTCCGTCTTCCCCTCAAACAAATTAGGGCTCTTAACATACATATAAGGTACTATAAAATCTTCAATTTTCCAATTCCTATCAGTTTTGCTCCTTGTTTATGTCGATTTTTTAGATTAATAACATCTCAATACATTAATTATTGATATTGATCAACGATCCTGTGTTCGATGTTCGTAGTGTTTTTACGTAAGATGCAGATAATACGGTTGAGATTTCCCTGTTTCCTTGATTTCAATTACGGAATTGTTTAATTTGCGTTTAATTCGTTACAGTTTCCGTTGCTTTACCTAATTGATCATTAAGTATTTAAGAGAGGCGAGAATGCAGTTTTTGGAACTAACTGAGATATTTTTAAGAAGATAAATGATCGGTATAAATTTTCACCTATGCTTCATTGATTACAGTAGTGCGTTAGTCTCAAAGTAGAAAGTTTTAGCAACTGTAAAATGTCATTCATTTTGCATCCGTTTGTATATGGTATGGATGGGTGATATTTGAACCTTCAGTAATTTACTAGAACTAAATTTCTCTAAGCTTTATGTCATCAAAACAATTGGTGATATGAAACAACAAGAAACACATGCAGAGATTATGTAATGATCATTTGTTCCATTCAATTATTGGATTGAAACATGAGTAATTCACCAGGATATTCAATGCAGGTGTGCAGGGGCTTAAACTGACTTTCCCCACAGAGGTGCAGATAAGTATGGGGTTGCAATTCAGGATTGTCTAACAAGAATGCCCGGCATATCTTTAGTTGCTCGTGAAACCACGTACTGTACCTTCCATTTCAGGCTATTATATCATATGTGATCTATCTGTATAACTAAGAATTGTTTAGAACTGTGTATGAGATTCTTAAATTTGATAGCCTTTGGGTTTTTCCTTTGATGGGTGTAGTGTATTCATTCCATTTTTCATTTTAGGTGATCATGGAACAGGCATACTGTTTACATTGCAATTGCATACATCTATTTGTCTGTCCTTTTGAGTACCTCGTGCTTTCTGAAGCTTACAATGTATTGCGTGGTGCATGAACAAAGATATGCAAATTCAAATTCATGGAACAAGAAATCTGTTTGCAATTGCAGTTACTCTAGATGCTCAGATCCGATGTGCCGCCATGAAGCTCGTGCTCATTTGTCTCAGGAAGAGCAAACTGCAGCTGAAGAAAGCCTTTCAGTTTATTGCAAGCCTGTAGAACTATACAACATTCTTCAACGACGTGCTGTTAGAAATGTGACTTTCTCATTTTTCCCATCTTTCACTCTCTTCTCTTCTCCCCTTCATCTTCTGTTTGCCTATCTTTTAGGCTATAATTCATTGATATGTTTGTGTTTCTAATGGATGGATGTTTTCTTGCAGCCATCATTTCTACAAAGATGTCTGCACTACAAATTACAAGCAAAACAGAAAAGAAGGCAAGATTTGCAACATAATACTCGCAACTAATTGTACTGATGACTATGTGCTGTTTTCATTACTGAATAGACCTTCTAGGTTTATTCAATCATTTCTTTTTTAAAGATATTTGCATCGCTTCTGTTTATTGTAGGGTACAAATATCAGTATCCATATCTGGTGCTACTAATGATGGGCTGCAAACTCAGAGTCTTTTTCCTATGTACATGTTGTTGGCAAGGGCAGTCTCTACTACAAATGTGGAGGTATTGCTATCAACTTTTACTTTTGGGTGAATACTTCTATTCTTTACTTTTTATGATTTTTTTTTTTCTGATTTCTAGACACAGTGTACAACTGTTTATCGCTTCAATCGAGCATGTAAATTGACAGCTTTTGGTGGGGCCGACAACATGAGTTCAGCAAAATTTATTCTCCCTGAGATGAATAAACTATCAACAGAGGTTAAATCTGGCTCTCTTGCTGTGTTGTTGGTTAGCTGTGGTATGACACTGTTTCTAAGTTTGATTACATTTGGAGAATTATTGTGTAGAAGTTTGTTACAGTTTCGAAATTTTATCTACTTTTGCAGCTGATACCACAAATCTTCAAGGGATTGATCTAACAGAGGACCACATGTTTTCTGCATCATGTAAGTAAGATGTGCTACTGATGGGTAATCTTCTTACTACTTGTATTCTGATTTATATTTTTTACGTGCTTGACAGTGAATCGTGTGGGTTATTGCTTATTTGGGAAGATTCCAATGGATTTACTTCAATCTTCATGGGAAAAATCTCCAACATTAAGTTTAGGGGGAAGAGCTGAGATGATGTCAACTGTTATTATGCAGTCCTGCTTTATGAAGGTATGTTTGCTGTTGTGTATAAACACTTGGTATCAAGTAAAGTTAGTGAAGAGTGATGTCAGTGAAAATCCATGAACATTCTATGCATTATTTTTGTAAATAACATATTCTACTTGTATTCTGATATATATGAAAGTAGTTTTTTCCCATGTTTAACAAGTTTGCTATGATTTAACAACATCTTTAATGGAACAAGAGCTAATTAACAATATAAGGGCTGGTTCGTCTTTTTTGTTCCTCAATCTTCTAGATTCTCATCATGGGGTTTGATTTTGCAGTTGAGTTGTTTGGATGGAGGAAAATGTGTATCATTTCACTTCCCATATAATTCTGAAGCTGTGGTAGGTTTGCTCTTAACTCTTTGCTTCTTGTCATGACTCATGAACACTTCTTTTTTTTTTCTTAGTTTAATTACTGATTTTGTCCCTACTCCTCAATTCATTTTATGGTTGCTTAAGAGCATATTGCAGCAAGTACAAGTCATTGTTTCAGCAGAAGAGGTTGGGGCTAAAAATATGTCTCCCTATGACATGTATTCATACAATGATACCCCTAGACCTGGTATTATGAGGTAGTTTACATTTGGCATTTCTTCATTTTGATATTTACTGGTATATTTATTAGTTCTTTGAACTTTTTTTTTATGTGGTGTTATTTTTTATGTATTTACTCTCAGGTTGAGGTCTGGAAATGTCATTTTTAACTACAAGTACTACAACAATATGCTGCAGAGGACTGAAGGTAGATGAATTTCTTGACACTTTTTTTTTTTTTACTATGTCATATCTGATGCTCTTGATTCTATAAAATCCATGCCAAATCTGCAGTGACAGAGGATTTTTCATGTCCATTCTGTTTAGTGAAATGTACAAGTTACAAGGTAGATATAACTCTATATATATTATTTACTCCATACCTAACTTTATGCTTAGGGTCTGATTGTTTCTTGATAATGTCTTTAGGGCCTGAGATTTCACTTAACTTCATCACATGATCTCTTCCGTTATGAGTTTTGGGTTTGTAAATTCCATGAATCTTTCAGAAATTCTTGTTGCTATAAAATATTTACCTTCATAATAATATGAATATGTAGGTTACTGAAGATTATCAAGTTGTGATTGTATCTATGAGGACTGATATATGCAGCTCTGAGGTTAGTTAGCATACAACTTTTATACTCTTTTGTTGATGTTGTGTAACACTTGTTTTGGAAAATAAATGTCGCTCAGATTATACCAGAAAATGTTGATCCAAAACAACAAATGTTTTTCTATTGGTAAGCTTTAAGATTTTAATATTGTCATATTTTGCACTTTAGAGAGTTATTATTAATCAGTTATATATTAAAAAAAAAAACATTTTCTACAGCTATAAATCCGCAAGACGCAGGAAACCAAAAGCCCCAACTCAAAATGCAAAACACGTGCATCCACTTGTGCTGGATTCAGCCATGTCAGCAACTCTCAATGAGCTGATAGACAACACAGATTGTATGACTTCTTTTTGTCTATTTTTTTATAGGGAAAATCACAGGAAAAAGTCAGTGTCCATAATAATAACATACTTACATTTCCATAATAGCAATACGTAACAAATAAAGTACAATGCCCATAGTGGTAGTAAAATCTAAGCACATTGCTATTATCAATAAAGAAATGTAAGTATGTTGCTATAATAGGTGGAAAAGGTGATTTAAATTTGGTTGATTGTATTTTTATAATTGTAGGTGTAGCTGAGTGTATGGAACATGACACATGTAGTCCAGATGCAAGTGCCACGTGTCACTCGTTTGCTGAACTGGAATCCGTCCAATCAGTGCCTGAAAACAACCTTCAACCTCCTATGCTACAATTTGCAAAAACAAGAAAGTTATCTGCTGAAAGATCTGACCCTAGAAAGTACAAGCATTTGCGTATTTCTATATGTTCAATTAATATATTATTTGGAGAAAAAAGAATATAAGTTTTTATATATGAATTGTGTCTTTTATTGCAGCCGAGCCCTGTTGCAGAAGAGGCAGTTTTTTCACTCGCATAGAGCTCAGGTTACTAGATTTTTTTTTCTTTGTTGGTGAAAGTAATTATTTGCATTTTTCATTTACCATCAAGTATATGGTCAATGGTGGTTATTGTTATTAATTTATTATTTTATTTGTGGTTTTAAAAGCCAATGGCATTGGAGCAAGTGTTTGCTGAGCGAGACAGTGAAGATGAAGTTGATGATGATGTTGCTGATCTTGAAGACAGAAGGGTATGTATGTCCAATTTGGAGTAAATTACAAGTTTGGTCCCTGTGGTATACTCAAATATGACAGATTTAGTCCATATCCAGTTCTTGTTGGTTTCATTTTGTTGGAATATTGGTCCTTGAGTCGATAAATTTAATTAGAGTAAATTACACATTTGGTCCTTTTGCTTTACTCAAAATCTCAAGTTTTGTCCAATTTTTGAAATCTTCCTCTCTTTTTTTGTAATGTTTGTTTTCATGTTTTTTAGATGCTTGATGACTTTGTGGATGTTTCCAAAGACGAGAAGCAAATGATGCACTTATGGAACTCATTTGTGAGAAAACAACGGTAATTAAATCTACATTTTCCTTTCAAAATTTAAACACACACAATTTTTTGTTGTTATTATATGCTACCATTTATTCAAAATTGTTTATTTATTTAAGAATTATAAAAATGGTCTCAGGGTGCTAGCAGATGGCCATATTCCATGGGCATGCGAGGCATTTTCTAAATTGCATGGACAAGACCTTGTCCAGGCCCCATCACTCCTCTGGTAGCTTTTCCAATTATCATAATTTATTCAGTAAAATTACATTTTTCGTCCCTGAGCATATCCCAAAATTTATTTATTTATTTATTTTGCAATTTTGGTCCTTACTTGAGGTTCTTGTAACATTTTTGGTCCCTGTTCAAAGTAGAATGACTTTTTTGGGATCAAAATTGCAAAAGAAAAACTTTTTGGGACTAAAATTGAAAAAATCAGCTATACTCAGGGACCAAAAATGTGATTTATTCTGGATAATGTACATAAAATAATAATAATAATAATATTTTGGTGTCACGCAACGGTAGGTGTTGGAGGTTATTCATGATTAAGATTTGGAATCATGGTCTTTTGGACTCGCGTACCTTGAATAACTGTAATGTCATACTGGAAAACTACCAAAACCAAAGCCAAGAGATAGATCCTATTAAAATGGACATGTAAATCTGTTTCAAGCCCTATGTAATGTAGGTGACATATTTTGTAGGGTTTATATTTCTAAGCATACTTTTGTTATAATCTATTGGTAATATATAGGGGGGTATGCACTTAATCACCATCTATTCTTCCCCACTTGTATAACCTTAAGTAACAATGTATAATATCGTATCTTGCCACTCTTCTTGTGGGACATGCATTGCTCTTTTTATCATATCTCCAATTTACATAGTGTAGATAGTATTTGGTGTTTTCACAAGAGCAGAGCAACACCCACATTTCCTAGATGACATGCCCAATTATTTGTTTAATATTTTAATTAAAATTTTGGCTTCACCCTTGTAATCACAACGTATCTGTACGTAATCTAATATAATTCGTAATCGGTCTCAAGCATAACAAAAATGTCAAAGTCTACCAACTAACTATATAAAGACTTGTAGACTCGATGATGAGTGCGTGTGTGTGTGTATATATATATATACACACACACACACACACACGCCCTCATCATCATCGAGGCTACAAGTTTTTATATAGTTAGTTGGTATATATATATATATATATATATATATATATATATCCAATCCAACTACCTAAACTGAGGATACTTGTGTGCATACTCATCCAAATCTTTTTACTTTCTCTTCTTACCATGTAAACATAATCTTCTAAAGATCCACTCATTCGCTACTTGTCATGGAGTTGTAAAACGGGTAAGTTCAATGTTTAATGAGTAACGATATGCTATCATGTACAACCAGAATTTAAACCAGACTTCAACTTATCACTACTCATTTTACTTGTGAGGAAGGAATATCAAATAAGTTGTTGATTCAGATCGTTTTACCCAAACTTTAGTTTAAAGGTATTAGTTACTACAAAAAGGTTTTTAACCAAGTGAAATTAGAAGTAGAGTTAAAAAAAAAATTAGTTATGTAATTTTTCTATGACCATTAGAATTATCAAATCTTTTTAGAAAACATCACTCTCAACAACAATAACATGTTAGACGAGGAGTAGAGTATATAGTAAAAATGAGGTGGAGCATATGTGACGTGTTTCACCACAGTGAACACCATCCCCTCTCCATGGTTTGTACCGCAAGGTTTGATGAGTGTGCGGCAAGAATTATAGCCATGCTCCTCTCTCCCTCACTCTTTCTATCTCTCTTCTTTCTCTTTCCTCTTTTTCTTTCCTCTTTTCATGATTAATCATTCCTAGTGTGTGGTATTGGAGTGTGGTAATAACGACACTATAACCTCCAACTTAAATCAATATCTTTGAGTGGTTTCAAATTGTGTAAATGAATCTCCATATCAAAAGATATGGGGTTATGCTCATTATATAATTGAGATAATCACATATAACCCCCACAAAAAATACAAAGAGACATACAATAATTACATATAACCTACACAGAATGCAAAGAGACATACAAATAAATGTAGTATAATATCCCCCTCAAGCGACAGGTGGTGGACCAAGGCGCAACATTCGACGAAACTGCTCAAATTGCTGACGAGGCAGGCTTTTGGTGAAGATATCCACAACCTGAAGCTTGGTTGGAACGAACATAGTAATAAGTTTGCCAGATGCAACGAGCTCACGAACAAAATGATAATCAAGGTCAATGTGTTTGACACGTTTGTGAGCAACAGGATTCTGGGTGAGGAAGAACGCACTCTGATTATCACAAAGGAGGGTCGGTTGACCGGAAGGCAAAGCATGAAGCTCACACAGAAGATGAGTAAGCCAAATAATCTCAGCGTAGTGTTCGTTATGGCCTGATATTCAGATTCATAGCTGGATCGAGAAACGGTCGGCTGTTTCTTAGCACTCCAAGATACAAGATTACCCCCCAGGAATATCGAGTAGCCATAAGTGGACATCGGGTATCAAGACAACGAGCCCAATCTGCATCAGAGTAGCTCACAATAGAGGTGGATTTGGGCCGAGAAAAAGTGAGACTAAAAATGAGCGTTCCCTTCACACAACAAATAAGACGCTTCACAGCTTGAAAGTGAGCGACAATCAGAGCAACAAGATACTGGCTGACCTGATTCACAACATAGGCAATGTCTGGTCGAGTAATCATCTGATACTGAAGTGCTCCGACCAACGAGCGATAGCACGTGGGGTCCTCATAAAGGGGACCATCACTAACAAGAGAGGCACTGGTGGGAAGGGGAGTCGTCATGGGCTTAGCATCAAGTAGACTTACTCGAGAAACAATGTCATGAGCATATTTGGCCTCGTTGAGCAAGAGACCGTGTGGAAGCGACGTCGCCTCGAGGCGGCCAAAGAAATAGCTCAAGCGCCCAAGATCTTTAATATGGAACTCAGCATGAAGCTTGACAATAAAGCTAGATATAACGGAGGTGTTAGATCCAGTGGGGATAAGGTCATCCACATACACCAACAAGTAAAGAATGCAGCGATCCCGACGAAAAACAAATAAAGATGAGTCAGCCTGACTACAAGAGAATCCATTAGTAACCAAAAAAGAGCTCAACCAATGAAACCATGCACGCGGGGCTTGCTTCAACCTATAGATAGCTTTGTTGAGCTTGCAAACATGATTAGGAAACCGAGTATCAACGAACCCGGGGGGTTGCTGCATATAAAATGTATCACCCAACTTGCCATGTAAAAAGACATTATTAACATCAAGTTGACGCAGCTACCACCCATTAACAATGGCGAGAGATAAAACCTTGGGCAACAAGACGAGCCTTGTGCCACTCAATAGAACCATCCGCCCGGTACTTAGGACGAAAAAGCTACCTGCAACCAACAATATTAGAGTGAGGCGGATGAGGAACCAACGTCTAAGTATTATTGTGGTGCAACACATGCATTTCAGAGCGCATAACATTACACCATTTAGGGTCACGCAAGGCAGTGGCATGAGAAACCGTATTCGGAGAAGAGAGCACAGCCGATAATAGACCATTGGACCGAAGGTGCGCAAGATCAACCCAATAACGTGGCTTAAAAATCCCCGCCTTAGAGCGAGTGGTCATGGGATGTGATGACGGGGTGGGGGTGGGGGGAGGGCACTTCGGGCTTGGGAGGGACTGAAGCAGAATCGTTAGTGGGATCGGTGTCCAAGTCGGACCCAGACGAGCTGTCGGAAGAAGAAGAGCTTGACCCGGTGAGGGCTGGTTCGGCATCGGCATCAGGGGCGGGATCGATGGCTGCTGAGGGAGGCTCGGTGACCTCATGTGCGACAGAATCGGGCTTCGGGCAAACTGCACATGGAGCAGTGGGCGGAGACGGGGCAACCGGCCTTGGACTCCATAGATAGGGAGGAGGGCATTAGGATAATTGAAACATCTCCAAAAAACTCATGTAAAGGCAAAGAGGCCATGGGAGCCGCGCCGGAAGACCCACCAAAGGGAAAATAAGTCTCATCAAACCGGACATGTCAAGTAATAAAGATGCGTGAGGAAACCGGTTCAAGACATTGATAGCCTTTATATTGCGGATGATAACCAATGAAGACGCATGGTATACTCCGAGGAGAGAGTTTATGAGCTGCATAATCACGCAAATAAGGATACACGTGACATCCAAAAGGACAGAAAGTGTCATATGAGGGCTCCCGATGAAACAACACCTCAAATGGTGACTTCATGTCAAGAACCTTGGTGGGTAACCGATAATAATAAACACGGCGGAGCTAAAAGCATGCACCCAATAAGACGCAAGAATGTGCCCGTGAAACATCATAGTGAGCCCGGTTTCCACAATATGACGATGTTTCCGTTCAACCCACCCATTTTGTTGTGGGGTATACGAGCATGATATTTGGTGAAAAATCCCATGTTTTTGCAAAAGAATTTGAACATTTTTGTTCAAAAATTCGTACTCCCATCAATGTGAAAGGTTTTAATTTTAGTGGAAAATTGTGTTTCAACAAATGTAATAATCATCTCAAACGCCATATAAAAGTCCAATTTGGACTTAAGCGGATAAAGCCATGTGAACCAGGAAAAATCGTCAACAAACATCACATAATAGCGATAAGAATCAACCGAAGTAACCAGAGATGACCCCAAAGGTCACAATGTACCAAATCTAAAACACAAGCGACACGTTTATCATTATTATAAAAGGGTAAACGATGTGATTTCGCTAGTTGGCACGACGAACATACAACTGGTTTAGGTAAAATAGAAGACACCAAAAGAAGTCCAAGTTTATTTAACCAATAAATTGTGTCAAACGACACATGTCCCAAACGGGAATGCCATAACTCAAAAGAGGCATTCAATCCATTCCGAGCAAAGAAAACACGCGCCACTGGTTTATTAGGAAGAATGTAGAGCCCATGATCACATCGTCCTCGAGCTAGAGCCCGTTTCGTTTCCCGGTCATGAATTTCACAATAATATTTGGAGAAAAGAACATCCACGTCATTATCATAAGTTAACCGGCTAATGGAGAGTAAATTTTTCGAGAGATGGGGAACCACTAACACATCCCTCAACCGAAGTCATTAGCAAGAGAAGAATGTCCAATAGATAAAATAGGAAAAGTATTACCATTACCAAATTGAACCGAACCATCACCATTGAACAGTGTGGGTTGAGAAACCGATCTGGAGGAAGACACCATATGATCCGAGGCACCGTTTTCAACATACCAATCCGGACCGAGAGTATTATTGACATTACATTTAGCTAGAACGGCTTTCACCAAGTCGGTGTCATTCACGGGGGGCGAAGAGGCAAACAAGGACAGTTGTAGGCACTGATTTGCATAATGGCAATTGGTACGGCATAGTTGGCAATGAGGGGAACGACACCCACGACCACAACCACCACGAGCGCCACCACCATGAGGAGCCTCACGACCTCGCCCAACGGCCGATGAGGTGCGCTCGTGAAGAGTATCGCAGTGACAGCAACGGGAGGCGGCGACAAACCATATGAAGTGAGGTAAGAAACATTTCATGCCCCTCGGCTTGAGCAAACAAATCACGAAAAATGTGAGCATGACGGGACGCACGAATCGCCACAGAAAAGTATTCAAAGAGCCACCAAGACCACATAAAAATTAATGGCACTTATCCGATTCATCAACCAGTGTGACCAATAGCCGCTAGTTGATCACAAATAGCCTTAAAACGATGACCATAAACCGAAACAGAAGCGGTGCCTTCAGAAAGGAGACAGAGTTGATCACGAAGAATACAAAGAGGCATACAATTACATACAACCTACACAAAGAATACAAAGAGACATACAAATAAATGTAGTATGATACAAATACAAATATATATTAAGGCAGTAAACCATCAAAAAACACTTAACCTCCATTAATGAAATCGAGAAAAAAAACGGTTGAGTTTGAGTTCATAAATTCATAAGAATGATATCATTGGCTTTGTTTCTGGATTCACAAAAACATAACTTCATAAATTCACAAAAACAGTCTTCAATGTGAACCACCTATTAGTTTTCATTCCTAAATTCTCGTATAGTGCAATGGCAAGTTAGGGATCCGAATCTCATACGTACGTTGTATGGAGTTCAATATGCTCAAACGAGAAGTTAACTAACAAAAAATACATCAATATTTTATCACCGTGATTGATTGATTAATTAATTATTTTGAAAATCTTAAATACTAGTGTAGATTATAAAGAATGGTTGCCATGCCATATTTATTTAAACATTTTAATATATATTTTTTTTGAACTTAAATCTAATCTACTTCTAAAAATCTAATCTACTCCTAAACTAACAACACCTATTAAGCTAACAACACTTATTCCACGATGAGACTTGAACCACTAACAATACCTATTAAGCTAACAACACCTATTCAGACTTGAACCCTCCTCAAGGAGTGCGATAGGTTAAAAATACCTAATATGAGATTAAAAGAAACATTAACCAAAGGTTGTGGTAAATTTGGATTTTTGGTTGTGATAAATTTAGATGATTGAAGGTTGGTTTTATTTATAATGTAAAAATAAAAAATTGAATTAAAAAAGTTCATAGTTAAAGGAATCGAGAGATCTAGGGCGGCATCACATCCATCGCGGCATACCACAACAACAACGTAAAAATGACCAATAATATTAAAACCTTCATTACGTTTTTTTTGTCATAAGAACCATCTACACAAAACACCAGCCACCTAGAATTTTGCTATAAGTAGCACGTTGTGATAAAAGTGACTTCTTGTTATCGAAGATACATGCTATTTATAGGGAAGAAATTAAATGCTACTATTTATAGATTTAAAAGAAGTATATATCATAATTGTTGCAAAAGTTACAGAATGCTGTATAATGTAGAAGCCGGTGAAATACTTGTATCATGGAATAAACTACATATGCTACTAGGGCTGTAAACGAACTGAACGTTCGGCTAACCGTTTGTGAATTGTTCGGCGGGAAGTTCGTTTATTTTCGTTTATTTAATAAATGAACGAACATGAACAAAAATTATCGTTCGTTTAGTTAAATGAACGAACATGAACAATGGTCTCGTTCGTTCATTTATGTTCGTGAACGTTTCTTTATGATGTTCATTTACGTTCGTTTATGTTTGTTCGTTTAAGTTTATTTATATTCATCTATATTCAATTATTTTTTATTATATGTTCGTTTATGTTCATATATGTTCAATTGTGTTTTTTTTTATCATTGTTCGTATATGTTTGTTCGTTTATGTTCGTTTAGCATGTTCACGAACATAAATGAACGAACATAAACAAAGTAATTTGTTAAACGAACGAACATGAATAAGAAAATCTCGTTCGTTTATCCGTTCGTTGTTCGGCTAACTTAAACGAACGAATATGAACAAGACCTTGTTCGTGTTCGTTTGGTTCGTTTACCAAACTATATGCTACTATTAATAGATTTTAAAAAGTATTTTGTTATAATTGTTGCGAAAGTTATAGATTGCTATCACGTGTTAATGGAAATGTGCCCCAAGTTCGAGAAAGACAAACAAGAATTAATTTGAGAAAATTAAATTAAACATGAAATATATATAGAACTTGTACTTACTTTATTAAGTCAAACATAATACACACAAACACCACATGAACACACACAAAATCATTTAACCAAAAAGAAAAAAGCAATAAAAATAGACATATAGCCGACACATGATCATAGGCATGAACATTATCTCCTTCATGAGAGAACCTAAAGATCAGCTCTCTGGTGGTGTCCCATTCCGGTGGCTTGCTCCGCCCTCCCCTTCATCTCCCGAGCTTTGTACCCCAACTTATCCCTAGCCTGATCCAGTGAGTCAGCCCCTGGTGGGTGCCCACCAGTCGCGTACTTGTAAATCCATGATAACACCGTCACCGCCGCCACTCCAAATCCTCCCGACGTCAAAAACCCAGTGGCCAGAAGAAACACAGTGATGGCAGCCGGGACAAGCACCGGACTGAAGATCACAAGTAGCGGAGTGGCGATTGTCAGTGCGATAACAGTCCCGGCAAGTGTGAGACCGGAGAGAACCAGGAGTGAGCCGCCGGCAGTGGCGGCCGTGGCTGCTTTGACTGCTTGGTGAGCCCGCGGAGAGGTGTTGTTGTACTGCTGCTGGTGCTGGTGCATTCCTCCTACTCCTCCTCCAACATGGTGTTGCGGATTGTAGGCCTGATAATCTGTCATTTTTCGGTGGTGGATTGTTAAGATTTTTGGTAGGTTGATTGGGTTTGAGGTGGAGATGTGAGAGCTCCGGGGGTTCTATAAAGGGTGGAGAAGATGGTGATGGAGTGGCACGTGTTGAAAGAAGGGTGTCACGTGTTATGGGAACTGCTTGTCATGCAATGCTTGCATGCTGTGAGAAGGACACGTGGTGTCTCGTGTCACATTTTAGTAAAATTTTGCTTGTAGGAAGTCATCAAAAGGACGAGGGGTGGAGGTTTAAATCTTGTAAACTTCGAGGGCCGTATCCTTTTCTTTTCTACTTTTTGTAACTTTAGAGGGCATGTAGAATTGTTTACAACTTGTTTAAATAATATTATATATAAAATATCTGTTATGAATAAATAAATTAAATTTTATTCTTCTTTAAATATTTTTGTTTTCGATATATAATATTATATATAAGATATATGAATAAATTATATTTTTTTATTGTATAACTTTATCAAATAATATATAACACAAATAAAAATATTTAAAGTCAAAGTTAAAGAAAAAATGCTTTAAAATAAAAAAATAGACAATTAATTTGGGACGGATAGAGTAGTTTTGTTCTATGTTGTTTATATGGATCGGATTTCTAAATTAAATTTTAAAAATTGGGTAGGCTCGATTATATAGTTTTTAATAGTTGTCTGTGTGGTTTATATTTGTTAAAGGGCTTTATAATGATTTTTTTGGGAGCTGACTATGAAAGAAAAATTGTTTGAGTTAAACGGATGCCAGTTTTGGCTGCTAAGGAGAATGGTGGCTTAGGTGTTGGTAGTTATTATGTATTTAGTAACATGCTTCTTATTAAACTAGAGGAAGGCCCGTCACGACGTTGGCGTGACTTTGGATGGGTATGTTCAGGATTTGTTTCGATTGAACAATGTATGATATAGGAGACAAATTGTTTTTGTAACATTTGAAATAGATAATGATGCATTTTTACATATTTGATAATATAAATAACATTAAAAGTCATATAATAGCAATGTACTTTGCTTTTGACTTTTGTAATGAAAATGGGAAGAACAGAATGGTCCATTCCATTCCATCTGGCAATGGAATGAACAATTCCATTCCTTACTTGATTCCATCCTGCCAAAAAAGATGGTGTACTTCATATGTTTCCAGAAATCCATTGTCTCATAAGTGTATAATTGTTTCTTTCCAACAAGTGGTGACAATATATTTTGATCAAATCTAACAAAATCCTTATTGGGTGTTATATAGAATTTAAAAGGGTATATAATATTAAAAAAATTTTAAGAAAAAAAGGCATGAAGCATAAATACAAGATCTTACTTTGTTGCCAACCGAAGGGCATCATAGCAGAATAAAGTATGGAGATGTGTTGAAATGGGAAAAAGTTGCGAAATAGCAACATACTTTTTACTATTTTGTTTATTATAGTACCATACTTTCAAAAAAAGTTTATTATTTTATTATATTATGAAAAATATACCATCTATACCATTTCATTTTCAAAATTTCTTTCTTACTAGGATGTTATATTTTAAAAATTCACTCAATTATAGCAGTGAACATTTCTTTGCATTCAGATGGAATTATTTATATTGGGTAAATTTTCCAAAGTAAATGTGATGTAGTTCTAAATAAAGTCACAACGATACTAATAATGTTCATGATTTTTATATAATCTTGAACCTTTACTTTAAGCATAAATATATAATACCTCTATGTCCAACATAAACAACGTAATTTATTAAATCACTCATCTGTAATCCCTAAAAAAGAACTATAAAGATACGTCATCAAGACATAAAAGCAATTGAGTAACTTTACAAGAAACCAAACTTTATAACAATAATGATTTTTTCGAAAGTATTCTTACAAAAGTTTGAGGTTTCTCTGTGTAATGCAAAAGTTCTTGTGTAACCGAACTCGCCAAACTCGCTAGCAGACTGCCTGTATAAACATCAAATTCGATCTTAAATTTGGAGCCTTTATCAAGAGTCAAGAGTAGAAGATTAACTACATAAAAAGCTCAACCTTTATAACTAACAATGTCCCCATCCCATCATATGTCCTATAGACATCTACGATAATCAAACAATTACATCATTTAATGACCCATGTATCATGTTATAACACAAATTAAATCATTTAAATAAGTTATATGACAGATTGATAGCTAACCAAGCATTTCTGGTATAGGCAAGCTGCAACAGAGATAACAGTTTAACAAAAAGATATGTGATTGTAACATATAGAATACAAGTGTCGGAAAGATGAACATAAGAAACAAAAGATCACAATAAGTTTATGCACTATTGCTGGAGTAAAACCACCTAAGCCATTAGCTCAATTGCACCTGATGTGAGGACGGTGAGAGAAGCGAGATGCAAATCTGAGGTTCACCACAAAAAAGGATTTCATGAGATAAAAACTTTTAAAAGCAGTTTACCATTTTTTTTATCATGTATATTGTTTTTTTCATCAAACAAAAACTTTTAAAAGCACCTTATCATTTTGTTATCATATGTTTTCATAAATAAATATAATGTTAATATATTATCTTGTTGAAAAGGGAAAGGAACATGAGCTTCATCAATATATATTTCCAATCCATGAGCATTGATATCTTGCAAAAAAATAACGAAATACACTTTATGAAGACAAAATATTATTATTTGCACCAATTATTAAATATTTGCTTTAACTAAAAGGGTTCTCACTTGTTATTACCACCATAGAGTACATATTTGTTACAGATGTTACTTCTAAATTAGCAATATTTTGTTATTTGTTATCATCTGATGTGTGTAAGGGTCAGTAATTATAAAAGAAAATATCATTTCTCTTTTCCATTTTTCATATTACAATGTTGAATGTTGACAAAAAAGATTCTCAAAAACTTATAAATCAATGCAAGACAAAGTTAGAATTTCAAGAATCAATACCCCGCAAGTCCATGTAATATGTATCTGATACTCTTATTCAAGAGACGTAGGGTCGGATTCGATGGATTGGAGTAGAGAAAGAAGCTGCATCTAATAGAAACTTCTCCTAGTCCCGGGTGGTTTTGAAATAGGATTTTTATCAGTTTGCTTGGAGCACCTGGGTTTTCTACCAGAATTGGTTGAAGACCCATTGCTGCTTCTTGACGAAACCAACCTTGGCTTGGCCATGTTCGGTTTTGGCAAACTGTTTGGGACTCTGTTATGAAAGACCCTCTTATGCTTTTGAGAAACAGCCTGTTTTCTACTACGATCATCCTTCTGATCATCATTCCGAGAACGAGTTCTAGAGGACTTTCTAATTAAAGACCTTCCTCTGGATTCGTTCTCTCCTCTTGATGACTCAAAATGTACAAACATTCTATTAGGACAATTCCTAGCTATATGACCACCAATGCCACAATTGAAAGAATTTTGTTTGTTTTTGTTAAAACTTGTACTGCATTTCTCATATTTGTTTTCCATACCAACACCCTTGCTTTTCTCACATGAACATGTACAAGAACAAGAAGTAGATTGTGAGACAAGTGAGGGTGCATCAGATGGAGAGACTTGTGAAACTGGTGGTTTTTCATTATTATCATCACAAACGTTAGAATTGTCAACCACATCACTAAACACTTTAAACCATTCAAAAAAATATCATAAGGTGAAGAAACATCACAAAAAACATTGTCACTAGCAACATCAGAAAAATTAAAGTCTTTATTTAAAACTAAAACTTCAGGTTCAGACTCAGTTTTATTTTCAGAAACAGATCCTTCAACTTCGTGCTTTGACTGATTCAAGGATTGATCTGCAGGAGAAGTAGAAATGTTAGTACTTTCAACATTAATAAATACTCGCGAAACAAAACCCGGTGGCTTGCCGTAAACCATGGATGGTTCATTGGTAATCTCCTCTTTGGAAATTGGTTGAAACTGATATGCATGATTGAAAGGAGGAGGCACTTTATTATACCCTAGACCCTTTAACTGATTACGTTTAAATTGCATGCAGTGGTCTATCATAATTACAACTACCTCACTTGATACTTTAAATTTTCGAAAATCAAAATCAGCAGTTTCAAATTTG
This sequence comes from Lactuca saligna, assembly GCF_052625555.1. Taxonomy (NCBI): domain Eukaryota; kingdom Viridiplantae; phylum Streptophyta; class Magnoliopsida; order Asterales; family Asteraceae; genus Lactuca; species Lactuca saligna. The sequence continues at coordinate 10,548,541 of NC_136424.1, read as the reverse complement.
CCCTTTAATGTTTCAATTTCAGTCAATAACACAGCTTTCTGTCTCTTTATGTAATCATAACTCTCACATTTATTACTATAGTCCTCCTGGAGTCTTCTAAAGTCCTTTAGTTTATATTCTAACTGGGCCTTAAGAGGTTTTTGTCCTTTTCTAAGTTGGTAACCCTCATACCTAAGGTCCTCTACTTCACTACGTAGGGTTTCAATTTTCTCAAGGAGAGATTTAACATAATTACGACAAGCTTGAGAGCATGATGGTAGAATTACCTCGGTTTTGTTTGGTTCAGGAGAAGAGGATACCATCATTACAAACTGCAGCTCGATCATTTGATCTTCAGCTACAACAACCTCAGCGGGAGCATCATCACAAACCTGAGCCAAATGAGCATTTTTAGGTCCTGATATGTTTAGGGCCTGCATCTGATCCTCCCAGTCAAAGGATTGCGCAACCATCGCCTTCTCGTTGTTGACTTGTGCACCGCTCCGATTGTTTCCTACTGCAACTATTGTCTGATCATTGTTCAATCTTCTGTCTGGCTCCGGGCACTCACGGGCAAAATGATCTGGCTTGTGGTAGTTGAAACAACGTAGCTTTCCCTTGCTGAACCCAACCTTCTTGTCAGCACTCATCCCCCAATTGTTCTTCCCGGTCTTCTTTGCAAACTATTTTGCCCTGAAAAACTGCCATGACAATTTTCCATGTGATATCCATTTCTTCTACGTCTTCAGGATGAATTTGATCGAGATCGACAAAAGACAATTGGGGCGGAAGATCTCCAACTACAACAAGAGAATTGTAGCAGTTAACAAGCCATGTAGCAAGAGCAAGATTTTCGTCACCCTCCTTTCTGTTTGATGAGGAAGCCACATTAGAGGAAGAAGCAGCTTGAGTCGCAATGAACGACTGAGCAGGAAGTGAAATGGCTGATGGAGTGGAAAAAGACTGAGCTTGAACTTGCTGAGCTGAAAAAATTTAACCTACAGAAGAAGAGGTGAAAGATGAAAGGGCATTGTTTGAGGATATCCTGAGATTTGCAGCTGAGTATGAATTCACGTGATTTATCTCCCGCTGTTTGTCATCAATATCGCAGGCCTTGATGACTGCCATCATTTCAACAAGAGAGAGTCGGTTGAGTTCCTTAGTTTTCTTGATCACAACTATATTCATGTCCCATGATTTTGGGAGAGCATTCAATAACTTCTTGTTTATTTCAGACTTGGTATAAACAATCCCGACCACATTCACCTCAGTGGTAAGAGTTGTAAACCGCTGCAGCTGTTGCTCAAGAGTTTCTCCAGGAATGTAATTGAACATGTTAAACCGTTGTCGCAGCATATCTTGGCGACTCTCCTTCATGTCTTCATTCCCTTCATAAACCTCGATTAGGGCTTCCCACAAAACCTTAGCAGAAGTGTACTCCCTGAAGCCTTGAGCAATATCAGGGGACAAGGCCATAGTCAGAGTGGCCAAAGCCCTTTCCTACTCCTCCACCTTTTCGAAGTCCTCATCGGTATAATTTTCAACCGCTTTATCAACCACTTGTCCCGCAACAGTGGTGGTTATTCTGATAGGATTTTTTTTACAATACTTCTCCAGATTTTTAAGTCCTTTATTTTGATGTACTTCTCAATCCTATACTTCCATTCCAGAAATCCTTCAGCGGACAACAGTTTTGAAATTCGAGTGATTGTGCCCATTACAGAATCCAACTCAGGGTGGTGAGTTTGACTTAGAGACTCCATTTAATATTAATTAGAATTAAGATTATTTATTAAAAAAATTAGTTTCCAGTCAAATGGAGAGTTTACGGTTCGGGAATGGTTTACGGTCGTAAACACGGTTTACAGTCTGAGTTTACGGTCGTAAGGAAATTTATGGTGAATTGTACGGTTGTTGAAGATGCTCCTTTTACGGCCTTATAACCAAGCTTGTGGTTCAATAAAAATGAAGAGTTTACGACCGTAATCTTGGGCCGTGAACTACCAGAATTTCAAGAAAAACCTAGTTTTCGAATTAAGCTTGAAACCCTTTGCAGCAAACACCAACTTCAGTCGTAAACAATGAGGAACACAGTCAAAAATTCGATTGTAGAAAGCTTTGACACCGGTTTTGCTCTGATACCAATTGTAAGGTCCTGAAACGGATCTTACCAGTGATCAAACAACAAATACAATCAATAACAATTAAGAGCAAAGTAGAAAACAGAATATCGACAAGCTTGCACACGCTTCTATTCACGAAAACGTCTGGTACAACTTGTGGAATAGTACACGAGACTCTGAGGCATCAACAACCTATAAACGACCTAGCAAACCCCTATATATAACAGACCTGGGTCGGCCTTTGGGTTTACGACCGTAAACTCGAGTCTAGGCCGTAAACACACACACACTACCAAAAATTGTATATCTAACCAAAAGACCTTATTACAGTGAATGCCTAGAACAAACCATTGATTAGACTCTTCACCTCTAAACCCTAGAAATCGACCCTTAGCCCCTATTTTAGTGATTCTTGAGATTCAAAGTAATTTATGTGTGTTTTTGGTGCTTGAGGAGGAAGAATGAATTTCTTGAAGAGTCATTGCTTGACTTGGAGCTTTTGGATCCAGGCTTTGTTCACCTAGATCTAACTTCTAGAGGTATAAAGTCTCAATCTTGGCAACTATTTCTTGTGTATCTAATTAGGTGACACTTTTTTATGATTTTGGTCCCTTTGTGGTCGTTCTTGTGAGTAGAAGTTACTCCAGAAACTTTGAGCTTCATATTTAGCCCTTGTTGGGTTTATGGAGTCATAAAGTTTGGATCTTGATGAGTATAAACCTTCTATTCATGATTTGGTAATCTTTTGGTGAACCTTGGGACTTAGGGTTTTGATTTGGATCCCATTAAATCATGCTAAGTCATAAAGTCAAGAACTTTATGACTTAAGAAGTCCCTTTGAATCAAATCTGGAAGTTTGGACTAAGGTCTTAATGTATTAAGACATTTTTTAGGCATTTTGGATTGATTTTGACCTTTGGAGTTCATCTTTGGTGTTGGGCTTCATTAAGCCATGCAAGGCTTAAAGCCTTCGACTTTATGGATCAAGTCACTTATATTTTAGCTATTCTAAGGTTTTGGACTTCTTGGCTTAATGGATTAATAGCTAGAATTAAGCGTTGGTCAAACATGAGGAGTGCGTTGAGCGTAAAAACCTATACGCGCAGCGTACAAGCTCTTAAGCTAGTATGCTTAGTGTATAAGCTAAGTACACATCACGTACTCAGCAGAGCGGAATTTCGGTATTTGGGCTTTGGTTTGGGCCATCTATTGGGCTTTGTTGTTTTGGGCCCTGTTAGGCTATCAAGTTTTGGGTTGATATCTATTTGTGGAATCCCACAATGGATTTGGTTCCAATTTGGAAAATTAGGCCATGGATTGGGCCTTGGGTAGTTTTTGGTATTTGGGCCTTATGGATTATTAGGTTGGGCCTAAGTCTTAGTCCAAAAGTAGGTGAGGGGTAAATTGGTCATTTAGCCTAGTAAGAGATTTATGGATATGGTTTGGGACCCAAATGTTGATTGGGTTTTGTTTTGATTTTTGATAGTTCAGGGATCGGTCAGCCAGTAGGCAGAGATTTATCCACGGGATTTAACAGTGCGAGGTGAGTTTCCTCACTATGTTTAGTGGGTCAAATGCACCAATACCGACTCATGGATTGCTATGTAGAGTGCTAGATGTCTGCGTGATTCTTGCATGTGTATGTGTTGGTATGCTTATTGGGCGGGGGCCCGATGGTTCTTCTGTATGTTAGTATTAGGTTATACATATATGATTTGTATGTGGGTGGGGCCCAATGATTGTGCACTATACTACTATCTTTGTGATTTTTGCATCTGTTTGAATGTTATATGATTATTTGGTTATATGTTTTAATGGGCAGGGCCCGTTATGCGAGTGTGGGTAGGACCCGTATCTCAGTGGACGGGGGCCGCTATGCGAGTGTGGGCGGGGCCCGTATCTTAGTGGGCAGGGCCTTTTATGTGAGTGTAGGCAGGGTCCGTTATGTGATAAGTTATGTATGGTATGTGGTATATTTGAGAACTCACTAAGCTTTATGCTTACAGTTTTTAGTTTATGTTTCAAATGCTTCGGTTTTCAAAGGGAAGAGCTCGGGATGGTTGCAGGGCACACACCACATGTTTCTGCATTCTGTGATCTACTTTGATTTGATGATGTTTTGATAAATTTAGATTACTTTGGTTTCATGGAAATGATAAGTATAAACGATTTTATTTAAAAACGAAAATTTTTATATTACTGGGATGTTTCACTTCTTTTAAAGCCAATAGGAAGAGCTCACTAATGACCACTATGTCCACATTATATTGTCTCCTATTTATAAAATTTTGCTTTATTTATAGTATATAACATAATTCCTAAAATTACACGTACTAATATGTATATATCATTTCTTAAGTATTTTTGGGATAAACCGCCACAATAAATTGTCATGCTACAAGTTTTTTTGGGAAGGGACATAGGATAGGAACATGAAAAGTTGCATAAAACTAAGCTGGGAAAATGTCACTGTAGCACATCAAAGTTTCATCAATTATCCAATTTGGTCACTAAAGTTATTTTTTTGCGCAATAGACCATTAAACTCGTTTTTACCTGTTAAACTGGGGAATTAGCCAGATTTTACCCGGTTTCACCGATTACACTAAGCATATGCGTCTTTTTCCCTTCCTTAAAACCCTAAATAAAAAAGTCCCAACCTTTACCCAAGAAGAACAATATGTCTTCTTCCCGGTTCCCAACACCACAAAAATCAACCAGTGATTATGCTTGCTTCTGCATCCCGATTGCGCTTCTTCTGTGTTTATATCCTTTACCCCAAGCAAAACAGAGATCGACATTGCTCTTTAGGCTCCTTCTATCAGTCGATCAGAGGCCTTAATCAAAGAACGATATCCTCTTTTCTTCGTTCCTAATCAATCACAAGTACCTTACTTTATTACGTCTTCTTCACAACTTTTCTATGTATATGCGAGAATCCTCAACAATAAGGAATCAAATTCCCTTTTTCTTCTTCTCGGTATCGAAATTTAGAGGTTGATAATGGCAATGGTGACTGGTATGGAGAAAATAAGGATGGTCTGTTGGTGAAAGGTAGGTTGTAATGAAGAGACGAGGATGGTGGCTTTATACACAGGTAAATGGCTGGGGATTATTTTGTTTGTTTCTCTAAAATCATTTGTTTTTGGACCAATCCTTCTTACACATATAAAAATAGGGGAAGATGAAAGACATGAAGAACTTCTCTCATCGACGATCTATTGATTTAGGGCTTGGATTAGTGGGACGATGGCAACAGTGTGAGGTTGACGATGGTGATATTAGAAGGTTGATAAAAGTGGTGGTGGGAAATTGACGAAATTGGAATTTAGGGCCTGTATTTGTGTATTTGTTCAAGAACACAGATTGACGAAAACAGAATTTAGGGCTTGTATTTGAATGATTGGTTTCCGATTTGGGATCTGGTCATTCCGACTGCTGGCCTAAATATCATCTGGCGAAGCTACAATCGTCGCCTCAAACCAACCCCCAATCCCAGCACGATCTTCGTGTAACTTCCACCTCCTCCACCACCAACCCTTTCTGGTGACTTAACCTCCTCTACCATTAACCCTTGAATTCCAGTTCTTCGGCTTGGATCTCATTGGCGAGACGATATCAGAGGAGCACAATCTTGCTTGAGGTTGTAGAGGTCGATGGCGGAAGATCATATCTTGCTAGCCACCAAATCGATATTCGTTCTTCGTTTTCTAGTTTTAATCGATCTGTGTAATAAATATATTACAAATCAACTATTGATTTAATTGAGGAGCCACCAAAATTGATTTGAGTTTAATGAAGGTGGTTTTGTTATGTGGGTAAAAACAATAACACTCACGGTCAATGTTTCTCAAAATTTTAAAAAGTTAAAAGTATATTGTTATTTATCTAAATGGATTATTTGACGTGGCTCACAAAGAATAAAAATAAGATAATTATAAATGTCACATGAGCTTTGTAACCCGATAAATTTGCTAAATTTGAGCAAAATTGTTTAATTGATAAGTAAATCATGATTTTAATGGCCTCAAATCTCATAATTGACGAAACTTTAATGTGTTATAAGGAGATTTATAGACGGACTAATTTAAATTGAGTTTAGGCGAAGATTGAACTTAAATTCAAAAAAACTGGTCCCCATCAATCTTAAAAGAAACAAGGAAAAATAATTGCAGCTACAACTTGACAACACAAAAGGACAAATATATATTAGTTATTGTATCAATAAGTTGTTGTTTGTCTTTATCTTTGTTTTTGTAATCGTAAAATGGACAAAAAAATCGGTGTCAATTATATATATTTATTTATGTATTTGTGTTTTCTAAAAGCCATCACTAATTGATTAGATGATTAGATCTTGCATCAAACCGTATGATTTAAATAAAACACATATATCAAATAAGCAATGATAATTTTTGCATAAAACGAATTAGTCTGGAATTTGTTGCATCTGTTATTCCTTTGTCGTTGACTCTTTGTATATATCCATTCCTCCTCTCTTCACCATTTCCACGCCTCTCTCTCTCTCTCTCTCTCTCTCTCTCTCTCTCTCAGTTCAACAATGGCATCACTCGAGGAATTTTCAGCTCTAGATCTCATCCGCCAACACCTGCTTATTGACGATTCCTCTTTCCTACAGGAATATTCCATACTCTCCGATCATCACTGCAATAATACCACCCACAAATCCACCGTTGTTTTTCCTCTAATCTCATCATCATCATCATCTTCTTCTACTTCTTCTTCTACTACTCCTACGTCCTCTGTGATTGATCACACTCGAACGGTTTCCGGCTACCAGTTTGAATTCAGAGTGGAACCAGAACCGATGCTTCAATCAAGTTTATCGGATATAACTGGAAAAATTAGCAACAACGATTTTAATCAACGAAAACCCTCTGTGAATATATCGTTTCCACCTGCAATCGAGAAATCTGATGTCGTGGTTAAGGAGAAGGAGTTTGAGGAGAGGAAGCATTACCGAGGAGTAAGACAACGGCCGTGGGGAAAGTTTGCCGCGGAGATCAGGGATCCTAGCAAGAAAGGGACTAGGGTTTGGCTTGGGACTTACGACACCGCCATAGATGCAGCAAAAGCGTATGATAAAGCAGCGTTTAAGCTTCGAGGCAACAAAGCCATATTGAATTTCCCGCTCGAAATTGGAAATTCAGAAGAAGCGGCGGAAACGGAGACGAGAGTGGTGACGAGTAATAGTCGTAAAAGAGCTGCCGGAAAGTCTGATATGGAAGTGAGAGGAAGTCGGAAAGAAGTGAAAGTAGAACCAGACACGGCGGAGTACTACGGTGGTGATAAGGCTGATGCTGCGGTTGGGTGCTTAACATTTGAAAAGGTCCCATTATTATCATCATCATCTTATCCTACCATGGACTTCACGTCTGGTTGTATGATCAGGAGTAATAGCCCTAAAAGCGTTGCCGGACAGTCTGTGGTGGAAGTGACAGGAAGTCGGAAAGATGTGAAAGTAGAACCAGAGACGGCGGAGTGCGACGGTGATAAGGCGGATGCTGCGGTTGGGTCGACCATATCGCCGAATAACTGGACGCCGGACGATAACAGTATATTCGATGTCCCGTTATTATCACCTTATCCGACGATGGACTTCACGTCCGGTTGTATGGTCACGTAACGATGATTTAACGGCGTTTACTATATTTTCAAAAATCAAACAGCTGTTGGTAGTTTCGCAATTATAATTATATGTATATGTAATTTCAAATTGTAAATCGCTAGCATTGTATAAAGGTTTTATTAATAGTCGAGTATAATAATTTGAGTCATATTGTGAATGGTGTCATGGAATCGATAATAAAATATAATTCATCATAGTGCATAATAAATGAAGGTGACGAGATACATAAGTTGATAATATTATTTTTTATTGAAGGTTCAAGCGGCAACTCCTTAACTGTTCTATTATAATTTTATAACGGTCTTATTAAACAGTAAATATTGTCAAGATAAGTTTTAGCTCTAACAACTATTCTATATGTGGCTGTTAGTAATCGACATGTGTAAGATATGTGTAATGAGCATTAAAACAATAAAAATAAAGCAGTAGAATCTTGGTCTCATGGAAGGGATAAAGGCTTAAAACGTTAATATATTTTTCTATTTGTATACATTTGGTTATTAAGTTATTTTTTCGTTCACATTTACCCTTTCAACTTATTAAACTGTACACACTTAATCATTATGACCGGTTACTCCAGGTAAGTCTGAAAAAATGACTTAATAAAGTAATATATTTCTCATTTTGTACACATTTAGTCATTAATATTTTATACACATTTAATCATTAATATTTTTTTTGTTTCAAAATAAGTCATTTTTGTTTTTGTACTAATTCAATACTTATGAATATGGGACAATCATTAATGAAGTGTGTGAGATTATTGATGTTTATGTGTAACGTCTCATTTTCACAAATGGAACTCGAATCATATCAAAAGGTGATTTTTGTTTAAGAACACACATCGTTTAATAACACACATCATTTAAGAACACAGACACACGATTTTTGTTCAAGAACACATAAATCGATTTTCAGATCTTCAGATATATTCATTCGTTTTCAAATCTTCATATATTGTAACATACACGTTTTAAAATCGTGTTTTGTAATGAATAAAATTGTGAAATATTATGTAAAATTGAGTGTTGAGTTCTAACAGATGGTTTTTACTAGAAATGAAGTAAAACTATGTTTAGAATCACTCAGAAAATATTGGAAGTCTTATGAGATTCCAATTAAAAGCCAAATAGTGAAATTTAGCGAAAATATGAAATTTTAAATAAGTAAAATTTTATTATTTGATGTTGTAGAGAATCTCGTTAGAAAATTGTAGGAGAAAACCTCGTCAAAATCCGAGTTATAACGAAGAAGTTATGACCAACCGAAGATCCGCGACAAAACCGACACGGCGCCGAATGACGTAAAAAGTGAGTTTTTGATAAACTACTTTTTAGCCTTAGTAATCTAAATGAAGGTCGTAGTATTCGTTAAACCGAGAAATTCGATAAAAAGAACGCCAAAATCTGAGTTCGTATGAAGAAGTTATGATTTTTCAAAGTTTCAACTTAGCAGTAGACAGCTAAAAACTCGAATTTTAGACCGAGTGATATTTTACCGATGAAGAAGTTATGAATTTTTAACGGATATCGGATGAAGAAGTTATGAATTTTTAACGGATTTTCCTGTCCCGGTCTGTTAAAAATAATAATATTAAAATTAAATTCAAAATTAGCCGACGAAGTCTAAACGAAAGTTGTAGAGCGTAATTCTAGCTACGCGTGCATATAAAGAACATCAAAAACGGAGCTCGTATGCGAAAGTTATGGATTTTAGAAGAATTGAGTGCATAATAAATGATGGTGACGAGATACATAAGTTGATAATATTATTTTTTATTGAAGGGTTAAGCGGCAACTCCTTAACTGTTCTATTATAATTTTATAACGGTCTTATTAAACAGTAAATATTGTCAAGATAAGTCTTAGCTCTAACAACTATTCTATGTCTGGTTGTTAGTAATCGACATGTGTAAGATATGTGTAATGAGCATTAAAACATAAAAATAAAGCAGCAGAATCTTGGTCTCATGGAAGGGATAATGGCTTAAAACGGTAATATATTTTTTGATTTGTATACATTTGGTTATTAAATTATTTTTTACTCCACATTTACCTTTTCAACTTATTAAACTGTACACATTCAGTCATTATGACCGGTTACTCCAGGTAGACCTGAAAAAATGACTTAATAGAGTAATATATTTCTCATTTTGTACACATTTAGTCATTAATATTTTATACACATTTAATCATTAATATATTTTTTGTTTCAAAATAAGTCATTTTTGTTTTTGTACTCGTTCAATAATTATGAATGTGGGACAATCATTAATGAAGTGTGTGTGATTATTGTTGTTTATGTGTAACGTCTTATTTTCACAAATGGAACTCGAATCAGATCAAAAGATGATTTTTGTATAAGAACACACATCGTTTAAGAACACACACACACACGATTTTTGTTCAAGAACACATAAATCGATTTTCAGATCTTCAGATATATTCATTCGTTTTCAGATCTTCATATATCTTCATTTGATTTTCAAGAATATATACCCAGATCTTATGTGTGTGTGTGTGTTATTGTGTTTATTATTTAAAAATCGAAATTTGAAACGATGAACATGAACACACACTCAAAAAAAGATAAACATGAACACACACTCAGAAATCTTCGATTTCCTTTCTGGAAATTAAGTTTGCTCTTCAAAAATCGAACACAAAATCGTTTTTGGGGTTTTATTCTTCAAAAAAAAAACTAAATCTTTGGTCAAGAAATCGGTTTAGATTTGCTTATAAATCCATTATTAAAAAAAAACGTTTATTCCAAAATACATTTATTGTAACATCCCGAGACTAGATATATCTCAATAGCCCTTACCTTATTGTAGTTGTCAAGTTTGGCCCTTAATTGAGAAATTGTGGTAATTGAGTACGCAGGGTGTACGCATGTGTATGCTCAGCGTACTCATGTGCCTGATTTGGACGCGGGAGCTACCTAGTACGCTGGGCGTACTAGGCCCATAATGGAAACCCTAATTTGTGGTGTGTCCCCTTTTAACAAACATGATGGCACCATTTTTAGCCACCATTTCCGGTCTTCAACTCCCCTCAAAACCCTAATTTCCGTTTTATTACCCTAAGTGGCCATTTGGAGCTTTTGAGTGTTCTTTGTGGGATTCTTTGGGTGAAGAAGGAACTTTGAAGAGAGTAGAGTTGGTGTCCAAGCTTTGGATCTGAGTTTCCCCGTGGTTGGTGCATCATTTGGAGGTATCAAGCTCAAAGCTTTCTCATTGTTTTGATTTGTGCATATTGTGGTTCATTTTAGGGTTTATGTCCCAATGCTTGAAGCTTTATGAGTTTGTTGAACTCCAGAGCCTAATACCTTTCCCTTTAAGTGTCTCTAGTGGAGTGGACTCATAAAAATGGGATCTTGGACGTCAAGATCTCCCCATGCATGATATATGAGAACTTTTATGAGTAAGGAGTGAGAGTTATGAGTTTTAGACATTCTCAGCCATGCAAAGGCTTAAAGTCACAAACTTTATGGAGTATTATCCTTTAGAGAGTCAAGATTTGAGATTATGGTTATGGTCTTAACGGATTAAGACTAGAAGAGTAGGAAACGTAAGTCTGGGATGTACGTTAAGTGTACTCCCATATACGTGCAACGTAGAGTCGAAGTTTCCCGATGCATGCATGGCGAAGTAGTACGCCCAACATAGGTGCTTGCTATTGACTTTTGTTGATTTTTTGGGTTTGGTCAAACAGTGGACTATAAAGGCCAGGGAAGGGTAAAATGGTCTTTTATCCTTATGAGAATTAGTAGTGGGTTTAGCCTAGCATCTTTGGGGGTCGTTTATTAATTAGTGGTGGGTTTAGCCTAGCATCTTTGGGTTTAGCCTAGCATCTTTGGGAATGGTAAAATGGTCTTTTATCCTTCTGATAACCTGAGGTTCCCACCAGGAAACAGAATAAAAAATTACACACTGCTACCTATAATTTTTTTTCTTGACAAGAGATTAGGTACTCCTTTAAGAGAAACTATGATAATCAATACCCATGGATATAATGAACAACGGGATGTAAACTGGGAGATGAACCCTTTTTGGATTGACAAGACAATGCTTCCTTTATCCCCAGGACCAACATACATATAATAACCGGCTCATAAGCACGAACACTTATACTTGGCCCAATCAGCCTCGGGCTGGAATACCAGGCATGCCTACGACAGGCCTAATCATCATTGGGAAGGAATACCCTCGTATCATGTACATGTTTAGCCCAATCAACCCTCAGGTTGGAATACCAAACACGTCAGGTCCAATCAATCATAGGGTCCTGGTCATCCTCGGGATGGAATACCCTAGATCAGAATACCACTATATTCGAAACTCGGGTCTAAACTCATAACTTGAGGTTCAAGGACCTATGCTTGTATTTCGCACAAAATCTTATGATTCCTCGTAATTGATTATGGCTCACCCAAACCTCAAAAATGTGTCCATTCTAAAAACGCTCCAACAGAAGAAATGAACTACTAATATCACTAGGGCCATAGCCTATGACTGGAATACCCCTACAAGATCCTCAGCATGGGTCTGGATTGCCTCTGAGTGTAACACCCCAAAGTTTGGAAAGCCAAGAAAAGAAAGAAAACCTCAAGTTTAAGGGGAGACTCGGCGAGTCCATGGAGGGACTCGGCGAGTCCGAGCGGGATCCGGGTTGAGGTGTAAGCGACCGACTCGGCGAGTCGGCCAATAAGACTCAACGAGTTGGGTCTGAGCGAGGAAAAACCCTATATCCGGGACTTGGAGCCTATTTAAGCGTCTCATTCTCTTTCCTAGGGTTCCTTTACTGCCTCTCTACCCTAGAACACCAAACCCTAGCCGCCATATCCGTTTTTGAGCTAGATCTTGCCTTGTAGAGTGCACTAAAGCTTGGAGAAGGAAGAAAAGCCTTGGAGGTGCAAGAAGGGATTGTAGATCCGAGATTGAGAAGACATTTCAGACCAATTGGAGGTAATAAGCTGTTGCTTGGACTCCCTTTGCACCTAGATCTATTCTTATATGTGATTTTTGGTCATTGTTGGTATGATATGTAACCAATCCGAGTTGGAGGTTCAGATCTGAGGTTGCTACCTCAGATCCATGTTTGTTTTGGTCTTGAATCCCCTAAAGTATCAGCCCTTGGTATGTTGAAGAAGTATGTTTGCCATAAAACCTAGTTTAGGGTGTTTTGAGCCTAGATCTCTTAATCTACACGTAAAGTTTGCCACTTTACGTGGGGGATAGGCCCTAGGAGTATGGATCTATGAGTTGGAAACTCTGTTTGGCTCGAAAAGCCACTGCATGGATTGAGGACTGGATAGACTCGGCGAGTCCTTTGAGTGGACTCGGCGAGTAGCTTGAAGATGAGGAGGAACTCGACGAGTAGGATGAACAGCTCGTCGAGTCGGATGAAGTTAGGCATGGACTCGGCGAGTTGGTTGAAGATTATCTAGGACTCGGCGAGTCTGTTCTTGGACTTGGCGATTCAGATCGCGAAACCCTAAACCCTTCGAGTTGGGGCTCGAATCAGTGAGTCGGGTGGTGACTCAGGGAGTTGGACAGGACAGGATTTGGAACTAGTTGGACTCGGCGAGTCATGGCTGACTCGGCGAGTCGAGTCGCGAATAAGAAAGACCCTGAGCATATGAACTCGGCGAGTCAGTAGGTAGACTCGGCGAGTAGGGTTGACCCGGAAGGTTGACTTTGACCAGGATTTTGACCTTGACCAGAGTTGATCTAGTGACCTTTGGAGGTCAGTTGGACTAAGTGTTATATTGATATTGGTAGCTCGAGGAGCTAGTGGAGTAGCAATCGAAGTCAGAGGTCAGGTAGCAGTCAAAAGGATTAGCAACAGCAGTTCAGCAGCATCAGGTGAGTTTCCTTCCAGTAGGGATGGGTCTAAGGCCACAATGCCGACCCGTTAAGTAAGCAGTAGTTTTCGGGCTTCAATCCGATGCAGTAGTTAGTATGTTTGATGCCTTCGTGGCTCAGACAGGATTTATGTGTTATGTGCTATGTGTTATGTGTTTCGGGCTACGGCCCGATGTAGTATGCAGTATATGTGTTCATGCTAGTTGATATGTTATGCTATGCTATGTTCAGTCAGTTTCCGGACTTCGGTCCGATGTAGGGGGCAAGGCCCCAGTTAGTCCGGACTTCTGTACGATGCAGGGGACAAGGTCCCAGTCAGTTTCCGGAATTTGGTCCGATGCAGGGGGCAAGGCCCCAGTTAGTCCGGACTTCGGTCCGATGCAGGGGACAAGGTCCCAGTCAGTTTCCGGACTTCGGTCCGATGTAGGGGGCAAGGCCCCAGTTAGTCCGGACATCGGTCCGATGCAGTGGGCAAGGCCCAGTATGTGCTTTATATGTTATTGCATGGTATGTGTTGGATTGGGAGAGCTCACTAAGCTTCGTGCTTACGGTTTTCAGTTTTGGTTTCAGGTACTCAGTTTTTAAAAGAGGAGCTCGGGAAGATTGCAGTACACACACCATAGTCAGATAGCCTGGGAATGTTTGACTCTGATAATGATATTATGTATTAAATTAATACTCGAGAATTTATGTTATGACTTATGATACAGTTTTTATAAATATGATTTTAGTAATGTTTTTAAAGAAATTTTTGGGTCGTATTTTTGGGTTGTTTCACTGAGCCCACAACATGAGTCTGGTATGCCCTACTTGGCCCTCAGCTTATTACTGGAATGCTCCCTGTAAACTCTCAACATTGTCGAAAAGAAAAGGCCTAACCAACGTCCTTCACAACACCGACCAGCGCCACGATGCTGAAATCCCACCATGCATGATTCACCTATAGAGCAAGTTAATACCCAAGCAAAATCCTACAAAACTATGGTCGCACATGACCCTAGAATAGAAAGATAGTCAAACTCTAGAACCAGTTTGCAGAGTATAACCCAGACATGATCAAGCACGTAAGATGAACCAACCCTATTGCCACCTTGAACACCCACAAATACACACGAAGAATCACTACCATGCACATATTTAGGAATCCCTAACTCCATATTTACCCGCCACAAAGCCCATACTTGATCGAGATTGATCCGATTCTACTAATACAAAACTACTCCGAGAAGACTTCCATGGTTATCCCGAAGGTTACCAAAACCCAAGTCTGATACGAATCAAAATTCCATTCCATCATCGAAGGGAAACATACCTCAAATACTTTGGAAACATAAACACAATGCACAAGGTAATTGGTGACGCATTCCTAGCTTCTCAATTGTCGCCTCTCGAATTCCTTAGGAGAATTCCCGCTTCCTGAGAGGTTCACCGATTAACGTCTATCCAACCATTCTGGAAACCGCAACATACAAAACCTTCAATGGCTGACACTCAACCTGAGAATTCCCAATTCTCCCCCACTTAAAACATTAACCACAACCCAGTGGTGTGAAACCCAAACATAACTTAACCGACAGCCCCTAATGCTTGAATGATTCCATACTCAAATCTTGAAGACCAAAAGATAGATGCTCCAACTAATACCTCAGTAACGAGCTATTTCCCTTGGAGCTTTCATCTGCCAATCAATAACAGTGACTAAAACCACTGAATCCTAACAATGTTGAATAACTATCCTATGGGACCCTATAACGCCCGGGTTTCAGGGCTAAGAATTTTTAGACAATGTAATATTCTAGGTCAACTATTGTAAATGTTCTTAAAGTAATAAAGATGAAATATTTGAATTCTATGTGAATTATGTGTATTTGTGTATTTATTACTTAATTATAAAGATATAATTATTAAAGGATAAAAAAGGTGTCAAAATTAAAGTGTGAGATAAGCCCGATATCTTTACATGAAGTTGTAATGGTCGACACAATGATTCCGGGGATATAAAGAACGCCGAAATCCGAGTTATAACGAAGAAGTTATGACCCGTCGAAGTTTCGCGACAGAACCAACACGATACCGGGAAGCGTAAATAGTGAATTTACGATAAATCGAGATTTAGCCTTAGCAATCTAAACGAAAATCATAGAATACGTTAAACCGAGAGCGTCCATAAAAAGAACGCCCAAATCTGACTTCGTATGAAGAAGTTATGATATTTCGAAGTTTCGGCTTATCAGTGTACAGTCCGAAATTCGAATATTAGATCAAGCGGGTTTTTTTAGCCGACACAACCTAAACGAGAATCGAAGATCTCGTTAATAGTAGCATAGCGATAAAAGGACAGACGAAAACGGACGTCAGATGAAGAAGTTATGAATTTTTAACGGACCAATCGTGTCCCGGTCTGTTAATAATATAACTTTTAAAATAAAGTCAAATTAGCCGATGGAGTATAAACGAAAATTGTAGAGTACGTCCCCACCGTCGCGTGGATATAAATAGCATAAAAAACGGAGCTCGTACACAAAATTTATGAATTTTTAAATTTGAAGCATAAAATTGCGAGACCTGATGAAGAATCGATGACGTGGCAGTGATCTAGACTGTCCATCGCAGATCAGAGGTCGCCTCGGATTCGGACACATCGCTCCTCTCCTACGCCACGCGTCCGAAGTCGGTACACCCAACGTACCTTCGCTCCTTGTCATCCAATGCACATGCGAGACAGCTGGACCGAGGCTGGCAGTCTTATCCGGAGTTACGCCAGTGTAGTCCGAAGCCAGCAACCTATAAATAGCTGCGAATTCTCTCGAATTTTCACACCGAATTTTCTTCTCTCTCTAGATTTCTTTCTCTCTCTAGGGTTCCAAACCCTCCCTAAACTCTAGGTGAACCCCTAGCACCCGAAGGAAGCCCCGAGGCTCCTGGAGTCCCGAGAAAAAGGGTCTTTCGGTTTCGAAAACGCTACTCCGAGCAAAGCCCGATTTTATTTAAAATCCGCTGTAAGTGAGCTACGCTTACGCAATTTTTAATATAGCTTTCAAATAATTATAGTAATGTTATTAGGTCCTTCAAATAATTATTTGGGCTATTATTATAAGTTATATAAGTATCGTTTAACGCATATATAATAGTAATAATAGTCATACTATTAATTTGTCGCGATTATTGTTAGACTAAACCCTAGTGGTATTGATACTAGGTTTTATCGAAGGAAAATTGTTTTGAGAGTATCGAAGCGTTTTCCGAGTGTTGAGTCAGCACCTTTTAGGTGAGTGCATAGTTACTTTCATCTTACATATAGATATGAAGTATTTTATATAAATTACGTGTTGTGTGTGCATATTATCTGTATACTTGCTATCTATGCTGGATGAACGATTTTATACATGTTTGTAAATGATTTAAACTGCATATGTATTTTATATCTACAAAATGTGTTGGGTAAAACATGGATAGATGTAATAGTTGTTGTGTGACCAAGTAAAATAATGAGAGGCCTCGTTATAGATGTTATTGATGATCCAGTCATCTAGCGGAGTATAGATAATGACCACATACTATTCTAGATAGTCTATTGGAACACTAGCAGGCTCGCAACCTGTAAGTGTTTATTTGAACTGTGTGCTCACCAGGTGTACTCCATCCCCCACATGGTTGCCTTAAGGACATTTATTGCTGATGAATCCCCTTAGCAGTAGTGTCCATCTCGATGAAAGTCCTTAGACTAGGTCCCTTGTGTTAGATGTTTTAGGGGCGTAAAGTGAGGATAACAGGAACGGATAATTGGGTTTGTTTGGTTTGATAAAGTTAATAAACTTATTTATTGTGGGTTGAAAACCCTATGTGCTCACCAGGCTCCCAAGCCTGATGCACTTAGTTTCTTGTATTACAGGTAGTGGTGCATGAGCATAAGTGTGATGTCTTGGGATGAGAGATTAAGGGATTTTAGGCCTGTAAATTTGGAATGATGTAGTAAGGCTTATGTTGTATTGTTTATGCTTATGATCTGTATCGAACATGACATCCCGAGTCTTTTTAATGAAATACATTTCTATGGAAATGCTTTTGATAAATCTTTATCATATTTTGTTTTGGGAAAAATTCCGCAACACTTTTATTTAAAATGTTACTCTGATTTTTCAACAATGCATAAACAAAATCGGTCTTTTCTGGCCGTGAAAATGGGGATGTCATAGTTGGTATCAGAGCATTAGTTTAAGTGAACTAGGAATTTGTAGAATTTCTAGACTTAAACTTAGAATGCTAAGCGATGATTGTGAGATGTGAGCACTAGCTTATTTTAGGAATTATGCCTAAAATGCTTTTATGTGCTAAATGCTTTGTGCCTGAAATGTTGTTATTTGTCGGATCTATGGTCTATTGCCGAACAGATATGGAAACCTTATGTGTTTAGGATTCTAAACGTACAACTACGATATTAGAACTAACATGTAAACATTTCGGAGATATAAGGAAGATTTGAACATAAGTCCTAAATAAAGGTCTAAATTCACCTTATTCGATGTATAGATCAAGATGGTAAGGACCCGTAGAGGAAACGTGAATGCAAATGGGAACCGAGATTATACCCCCAGTGATACAGCAAATACCAGTCATAGTGGAAGTTGCACCTGAGCCAATCACCATGGCTGGAGTACAAGCCATGATACGGGCTATGTTAGCTGAACAAAGGGAAGAAATAAGGCAGATGATGCAAGGGAATATGGATGAAGCCACTATGCCCGTTGTACAATAGGAGCCGATTCCCAAACAATCAAAGGAAGGAAACTACAGTAGGTCAGTGGGCCAAGCTGATCCACAAGTTAATAGGAGAAACGGCCAAGATGATGTAGTCAAGAGAAATGGATGCAAGTACAAGGATTTTATGACTTGCAAGCCATCGAATTTCACTGGAAAGGAAGATCCGATCGGAGTCATGGATTGGATCTAAGAAATGGAGTTAGCCTTTATGACGTGCGGTTGCAGAGGCAAGCTGCAAACCACCTTTGCATTTCGTCAGTTCAGAGGAGGCGTTGTACGTTGGTGGAATACCTTGGGGAAGACTCTGAACCCCAATGAGCCCCTACAACTGACATGGGCTGAGTTTCTGGTGCAGTTCAAATAAAAGTACTGCTCAGCTCAAAACTTGCTCGAGCTAGAGAACCAGTTCCTGACCCTGAAGAAGGGAAGCATGTCAATCAATGAATACACGAACAACTTCACAGAAAAGATGGAGTTTGCCTTGCGTCTTGTTCCGCATGAGCTGGCAAAAATTGATAAGTACGCAAAGGGACTCCCATGGGAGTACGCGGTGCCAATGCGTCAGGCACATACACTGGAGGCAGCTATCTGGGCTACCAAGTCTGTGGAGGATATGATTAAGGGAAGAGCTGCCAGCAATGTTGAGGTTGGAGAGAAGAGGAAATTTGACGGGTCTGCTAAACCCAACAAAAGGAAGAGCAAGTTCGGTTCAAAGAAGTTTGGAGGAGGAGGAAATGAATCGAAATGGTGCGAGAAGTGCAAGAAGAAGCACTCAGGAAAATGTAGCGAGGAAGTAACCAGCTACAAGTGTGGGAAAACGAGGCACTATGCCAACGAGTGCACCATCAACAAGAGGGTGTGCAACGAGTGCCGTGAAGAGGGGCATATTGCTAAGGATTGCCCAAAGAAGAAAGATGCGGGAAGGCCCAACGTTCCACCAAAGCCAAAGGTGAGAGCCTTCCAGATGACGCTCGAGGCTGCGAAGGAGGCAACAGACGTTACTTCAGGTACCTTTCTTATAAATGGTTTGCCTACCAGTATGCTATTTGATTCCGGAGCCAACTACTCCTTTGCGTCGTGTAAATTTGGTGGGAAACTAGCATTACCTGTAGAAAAACTTGATAATGCCCTGATTGTAGAAGTTGTCAGTGGCAAGTTCGTACCTGTTAGTAATCATATTAAGAACGTAGTCATTGACCTAAACAGAAACGAATTCCACGAAGAGCTATTACCCATAGAGTTAAACGATTTCGACATCGTTTTGGGTATGGATTGGCTTAGCACCAACGACACCGAGATATTATGCCGAAAGAAGATAGTTAGGGTGAATCCCCTTGGAAAGGAGTCATTTATGGTATACGGGGACAAACGTAGAGTGAATTCTGGAATCATCTCCCTGATGATAGCCAGAAAATGGTTATCCAAAGGATGTGCATCATATTTGGCATTTGTGATTGATGCTAAGAAGGAAAAGAAGGAGGTGCAGAATATACCGGTCATATGTGATTATCCAAAAGTCTTTCCCGAAGATCTTCCGGGATTACCACCTGATAGGCAAGTGGAGTTTCAGATAGACTTGTTACCAGGTACAACACCGATATCAAAGGCACCTTACCGATTAGCACCGACGGAGATAAAGGAGCTTATGATACAACTTCAGGAGCTGTTGGACAACGGTTTCATTTGACCTAGTTCATCACCTTGGGGATCTCCGGTGTTATTCATGAAGAAGAAGGACAGAAGCATGAGGATGTGCATAGACTACCGAGAGTTGAATAAGGCAACGGTGAAGAACAAGTATCCATTGCCGAGGATTGATGACCTATTCGATTAGCTGCAAGGTTCAAGCTACTTCTCAAAGATTGATCTTAGGTCAGGATATCATTACCTGAAGGTAAGAGAGCAGGATTTTAAGAAGACTGCATTTAGAACAAGATATGGACATTACGAGTTCTTGGTTATGTCATTCGGACTAACCACTGCTCTAGCAGCATTCATGGATTTGATGTACATGGTTTGTAAACAACTCCTTGATAAATCTGTGATAGTGTTCATCGACGACATTCTGATCTACTCGAAAATCCAAGAGGAGCATGGCAAGCATCTACGGACAGTGTTGGAATTGTTAAAGAGGGAGAAGCTTTACGCTAGGTTCTCCAAGTGTGATTTTTGGATCTGAGAAGTCCAATTCATGGGTCATGTGGTTAACCAAGAAGGGATAATGGTTGGCCCAACAAAAATCGAAGGGGTGATGAAGTGGGAACGTCCAAAGAGTCCGACGAAGATTCGAAGCTTTCTAGGATTAGCCGGATATTACCGAAGATTTATTCAAGGCTTTTCTTCGATAGCTGCTTCATTGACAACTTTGAACCACAAAGGAGCTACATATACGTGGAGTGAGAAAAACGATGAGGCATTCGAGAAGCTAAAGAAGAAGTTATGTGAAGCACCAATACTTTCTCTACCCGACGGAGTTGAAGACTTCGCAGTTTTAGTGACGCATTTGGAGTCGGGTTGGGTTGTGTTCTAACCTAGAGAGAAAAGGTGATAGCATATGCATCTTGACAATTGAAAGAGCACAAAAAGAACTACCCCACTCACGATTTGGAGTTGGCAGTGGTAGTTTTCACTCTAAAGATATGGAGGCATTACCTCTACGGCACGAAGTGCAAGATTTTCACTGATCATAAGAGTCTACAGTATCTCTTTAATCAGAAAAAATTGAACATGAGGCAACGACACTGGCCAAAGTTACTCAAGGACTACGACTGTGAGATACTTTACCACCCCGGTAAAGTAAATGTTGTTGCTGATGGTCTCAGTCGGAAAGTCAACATTGAAAGGAAAAGCCCAAGAGCGTTGAGAATCGAAGTCATCTCGACTGTTGTGGAAAGTACCAGGAAAGCTCAAGAAGAAGCTTTAGAGAAGAATGACCAAAAAGAAGAACGTTTGGGCAAAATGTTAGTGTTCGGTACAAAGAGTCGAGGACTGAAGGTATTCCAAGATCGGATTTAGGTACGTAAGACCGAAGGAATAAGAGAACTTCTGATGGAAGAAGCGCACAAGACCATGTACTCGATTCATCCTGGCAGCACTAAAATGTATAGGGACCTAAAACCCTACTACTGGTGGCCTACGATGAAGCTCGTTGTTGCGAAGTATGTGGTCGAGTGCATGACTTGTGCAAGAGTTAACTCACAACATCAAAAACCGTATAGGAGTTTGGAACCTTTGCCTGTACCCATGGGTAAATGGGAGGATATCACCATGGATTTTATGACCAAACTGCCCAGGATGAAGAGCGGTTACGACATGATTTAGGTAGTTGTGGATCATTTCACCAAGAGTACACACTTCATAGCAGCCAACAAGAAGTGGTTTATGGATAAGCTTGCAAATGCTTATGTAAAGGAAATTCTAAGACTTCACGGTGTTCCTCTAACAATTTGTTTCAGATCGTGATAGTCATTTCACGTCAAGGTTTTGGAGAAGTCAACAGGAGGAATTGGGTACGAAGTTGTGTTTGAGTACAACTTACCATCCGCAAACTGATGGTCAGAGCGAAAGAACGATTTAGACATTGGAAGATATGTTGAGAGCATGTACCCTTGAGTTCTAAGGGAACTGAGATGAGCACTCGAGCATCAAGATGGCACCTTATCAAGATTTGTACGGACAGAAGTGTCGTACGCCGTCTTGTTGGCTTGAAGCCGGACAGAAGCAGTTTATGGGCCTCGAGATAGTCCATGAGACTGCTAAGAAGTTGAAAGTGATTAGGGAAAGGATGTTAGCAGCTCAGGATCGTCAGAAGAGTATGCTGACAAGAAAAGACGACCAATGACTTTTGAAGTTAGGGATTCCGTTTTGCTTAAAGTCTCATCGTGGAAGGGACTTATAAGATACAGAAAGCAAGGAAAGTTGAGTCCAAGGTTTATTGGACCCTTCAAAGTTCTTCAGAAGATTGGGAACCAAGTTTACAAGCTCGAATTACCCGAAGAACTAGATGGTATTCATAACACCTTCCATGTGTGTTATTTGAGGAAGTTCCCGGGAGTAGTTCCCGACATAATACCGATCTCAGAGATAAGAATGGATGAGAATAAAAGGCTGATCGAAGAGCATGAGGCAATTGTTGACCGTAAGACTAAAAAGTTACGACGCAAGATGGTCGACGTAGTGCTAGTCCGATGGAAACATTCAAATGGGCTGAATCTTACTTGGGAAACAGAAAGTGACATGATGAGTCATTACCCACATCTGTTTCCTGATGCATGATTCCGGGAGTGAATCATCCTAAGGGGGAGAGAATTGTAACGCCCGGGCTTCGGTGCTAAGATTTTTTTAGATAATGTAATAGTCTAGGTCAACTATTGTAAATGTTTTTGAAGTAATAAAGATGAAATATTTGAATTCTATGTGAATTATGTCTATTTGTGTGCTTATTACTTAATTATAAAGATATAATTAATAAAGGATAAAAATAAGCGTAAAAATAACGTGTGAGATAAGCTCGATATCTTTACATGAAGTTTTAGTGGTCGAAATAAGGATTACGGGGATATAAAGAACGCCGAAATCCGAGTTATAATGAAGAAGTTATGATCCGTCAAAGTTTCGTGACAGAACCGGCACGATATCGGGAAGTGTAAATAGTGAATTTATGATAAAGCGAGATTTAGCCTTAGCAATCTAAACGAAAATCGTAGAATACGTTAAACCAAGAGTGTCCATAAAAAGAACACCCAAATCTGACTTCGTATGAAGAAGTTATGATTTTTCGAAGTTTCGGCTTAGTAGTGTACAATCCGAAATTCGAATATTAGATCAAGCGGGTTTTTTAAGCCGACACAACCTAAACGAGAATCAAATATCACGTTAATAGTAGCATAGCGATAAAAAGACAGACGAAACGGACGTCGGATGAAGAAGTTATGAATTTTTAACGGACCAATCGTGTCACGGTCTGTTAATAATATAACTTTTGAAATAAATTCAAAATTAGACGATGGAGTCTAAACAAAAGTTGTAGATTACGTTCGCACCGTCGTGTGGATATAAAGA
The DNA here is from genome assembly GCF_052625555.1 of Lactuca saligna. Taxonomy (NCBI): domain Eukaryota; kingdom Viridiplantae; phylum Streptophyta; class Magnoliopsida; order Asterales; family Asteraceae; genus Lactuca; species Lactuca saligna. The sequence continues at coordinate 10,525,102 of NC_136424.1, read as the reverse complement.
ACGTCAAAAACGGAGGTCGTACGTGAAAGTTGCAAATTTTTAAAGTTGAAGCATGAAATTGCGAGACCTGATAAAGAATCAATGACGTGGCAGTGATCTAGACTGTCCATCGCAGATTAGAGGTCGCCTCGGATTCGGACACATCACTCCTCGCCTATGCCCCACGTCCGAAGTTGGTACACCCAGCGTACCTTCGCTCCTTGTCATCCAATGCACATGTGAGACAGCTGGACTGAGGCTGGCAGTCTTATCCGGATTTACGTCCAGCGTAACCGAAGGCTACACCCAGCGTAGTCCGAAGCCAGCAGCCTATAAATAGCTAAGAATTCTCTCGGATTTTCACACCAAATCTTCTTCTCTCTCTAGATTTCTTTCTCTCTATAGAGTTCCAAACCCTCCCTAAAGTCTAGGTGAACCCCTAGCACCCGAAGGAATCCCCGAGGCTCCAATAGTCTTGAGAAAAAGGGTCTTTCGGTTTCGAAAATGCTACTCCGAGCAAAGTCAGGTTTTCTTTAAAATCCGTTGTAAGTGAGTTACACTTACGCAATTTTTAATATAGCTTTCAAATAATTATAGTAATGTTATTAGGTCCTTCAATAATTATTTGGACTATTATTATAAGCTATATAAGTATCGTTTAACGCTTATATAATAGTAATAATAGTCAGACTATTAATTTGTCGTGATTATCATTAGACTAAACCCAAGTGGTATTGATACTAGGTTTTATCGAAGGAAAATTGTTTTAAGAGTATCGAAGCGCTGTCCGAGTGCTAAGTCACCACATTTCAGGTGAAGGCATAGTTACTTTCATCTTATATATATATATATATATATATATATATATATATATATATATATATGAAGTATTTTATATAAATTACGTGTTGTGTGTGCATATTATCTGTATACTTGCTATCTATGCTGGATGAACGATTTTATACATGTTTTTAAATGATTTAAACTGTATATGTATTTTATATCTACAAAATGTGTTGGGTAAAACATGGGTAGATGTAATGGTTGCTGTGCTACCAAGTAAAATAATTAGAGGCCTCGTTATAGATGTTATTAATGATCCAGTCATCTAGCGGAGTATAGATGATGACCACAGACTATTCTAGATAGTCTAGTGGAACACTAGCAGGCTCGCAACCTGTAGGTGTTTATTTGAACTGTGTGTTTATTTGAACTGTGTGCTCACCAGGTGTACTCCATCCCCCACATTGTTGCCTTAAGGACATTTTTATTGTTGAGGAATCCCCTTAGCAGTAGTGTCCATCCTGATGAAAGTCCTTAGACTAAGTGCCTTGTGTTAGATGTTTTAGGGATGTAAAGTGAGGATAACAGGAACGGATAATTGGGTTTGTTTGGTTTTATAAAGTTAATAAACTTATTTATTGTGGGTTGAAAACCCTATGTGCTCACCAGACTCCCAAGCCTGACGCACTCAGTTTCTTGTATTACAGGTAGTGACGCATGAGCATAGGTGTGATGTCTTGGGATGAGAGATTAAGGGATTTTAGGCCTGTAAATTTGGAATAATGTAGTAAGGCTTATGTTGTATTGTTTATGCTTATGATCTGTATCGAACACGACATCCTGAGTGTTTTTAATTAAATACATTTCTATGGAAATGCTTTTGATAAATCTTTATCATCTTTTGTTTTGGGACAAATTCCGCAACACTTTTATTTAAAATGTTACTCTGATTTTTCAACAAGGCATAAACAAAATTGGTCTTTTCTAGCCGTGAAAATGGGGATGTCACAGACCCTATCTGCAGACCTCCCACATAATACCCTCTTCCCAATGTGCTCCAAACAAATCTCCAGCTCTTGGGCTCTAGAAATCATATCATTCAGGGTCTCACACTGTAGGAGTAAAAATGTTGTAATAAGTCGAAGTGTGTAGGTTGTCATACGAAGGGTTACAGATTTTGTCTAAGAATTCTCTGTAAACACAAAGCATAATATTGAGCTGAAAACATATTTTATTTACATCATTGTGCAAATCTCTCATACTCTTATAGATTCATACTCTAATTAGTTTCATTCTCGAATTCACGATTCATCAATTGGTATCGGAGCAGGAATCATATCTCTGATCTGATTTTCATTTTTTTAAAGTTTTTAAATTAGGTGTCTGGTTTAAAAGTTTCCGCAGTTTTGTGAAAAGTGAAAATTTGGTTTAGATCTCAGTCTGTGATTCGATTCTGCTATTGAATCATTGAATCGAGTATTATGCTAGTGATTTTGACTTGAATCATCTAGTTTGTTGATAAATTCTCAAAGTTTTCTTCAAATTATCAAAGCTTTCTTCTGTTCATCAATGGCATCATTCAATCTCAATTCAATGACTTCGTTCTCTCATTTGTTAGGCTCATCCACTAAAATTCCAATGTTGATTCCCGAATATTATGATCAATGGGTAGATCGTATGCAAGACTATCTCAATGGTCTTGATGAAGAACTATGGGATTGCATTTCTGGTGATGTTAATCCTCCTACTGATGCTCAGCCATCGGATCATCTGCATCAAATTCTAAAGTTGCAAATCAACCCACTCGTATGAAGCAAAGAAAAGATGTATGAGGGAGTTGCGAGGTGCTTTGCCTCATGTTGTGTACAATTATGTGAGATCGTGTACTACTGCAAAGGAGATCTGGAACAATTTGAAGGATAAATTTCAGGGAAGTGAGAAAACTAAAATCACTTCAGTTAAACAATGTCTAGTGGAACTAAAAGACTTCAAGAAAAAAGATGCTGAAACCATAGAAGATTATTATGATCATCTTAATGAATTAATATATCGTTGCAACCGATATGGAATCACCCATTCAGCAATGGAATACAATTTGATTTTTGTGATGGGTCTTCGTAAAGAATGGCGTAGTGTAAGCATGATGGTTAAAAATCAACAAAGTTTTGATACGTCAACTCTGAATGATGTTTACAATCAATTAAAGTCACATGAAAGTGAAGTGAATGAAATTGTTGAAGAGACAAAGGCAATCTTGGGTGGTCCACTAGCATTGGTTTCAAAAATTTCTGAAAGAGAAACTGAAAGAGAGGGTTCTGACGAAGACGAGGGATTTATCATGAATTCTAATGATGAAGCGATTGCTTTTTATTCTAACAATCGTGTGAAAAAGTTTTTCAAAAAGACATTTAATTCGAAGCCAAAGTCATTGGAAACAAAAGGAAATTTTGGAAGTAAGAGACTTGTGGATGAGAAGAAGAAGGAAGAGAAGAATGATTCGAAGATTGCTAAAGGAAAAACTGAGAAAAAGTTGAAGGGAGATACTGGCTTGGATTGTCATTACTGCAATGGGCCTAATCATTTGGCTAATGACTGCATGTTGAGGAAGAGAGAAGAGAAGAAGAATAAGACAAAAGATGAAGCATAATATGTGGAAAAGTTGGAGGAGATACGTACAAAGATAAAGAATCTCTCATTGGTTGCTCATGGTGAACAAGAAGAGGATGGTACGTATCAAATCTGGTCGTCTGGATCAGATGATGATGAAATGCGAAACCCAACTCATGGAGCAATGTTTGCTAAGATGGAGGAAGAGTAAGATGAAGAGGAATGCGAAGTCCATGGGAGATGCTTCGTATCTAAAACAGCTGATAAGTCTCCAATGACCACAAAGGTACATAATATTCTTGAATATTTTAATATTCCATTACACGCATATAATTCTGATGTAACACCGTAAAAATTTGAACAAATTTTCACTTTTGTAACCCATAAAATCTCATTTGAAATCATAAACAAATCATTATATCAACATTGTATCAATACAAAACCCAAGATCTATATATATATATATATATATATATATATATATATATATATATATATATATATATATATATATATATATATAACTCCGGTATGCGTGTGTACGGATCATGTCGGCGCCTTCCCGCGATCATCGCTGGTACCTGAAACACATAACACATAACATTGTAAGCATAAATGCTTAGTGAGTTCCCCAAAATACCACTCTAACACATAATAGCCACTCGAGGCTGAAACTCTGTTGACCTTCAGGTCTATGTGTCTCAGTGGGGCCCTCCAGCCCCAACTCTCTATGGGCCCTCTGGCCCTAACTCTGTGGACCCGAAAGTCCTAACTTTGTAGACCCGAAGGTCCTAACTCTGTAACTCTGAATCATACATAGTACATATCACAGTAAATCATAGCACATAAATAATATGCAATTACACTGGCATACAACTCTAAAATACTCTATCACATAACTCTGTTACCACACTAGGTAAAGTATAGTGAGAAGACTCATCTCAGGCATCTCAGTAAATCTCTGACTCGGTAGGAATATTGCCTACTCTTCGCCTATTCACATAAAGTAAATACTCTTATAAATATAATTCTCAAGACTAGACTCAACCTGCCTTTAGCACCCTCAGGAGGGAAAAGGCTATTTTACCCCCCCCCCCCCCTCTCAACACAAGTACTCCATTGACCAAACCCTAAAAGTCAACGGTCACACTTTGACCCTACTCGCCGACTGCACTCTGGTGACTCGGCGAGTTCACACATGTTTTTTAACACTTTATCCCGCTTGGCACGTCGAGTCCCTCCCTGTGCTTGACCAGTCATACTAGGCATGAATCGCAGGGCCACCACGACTCAACTCGCCGAGTCTCAAGAACAACTCGGCGTGTGTCACCTTGAACTCCAGTCCTCTAACTACCTTCTGACTCACTGAGTCATCCCCCAACTCAGGAAGTCTACTCACTCAGTAATTTACGTGAAACCCTAACCCTACTCACTGAGTCTTAGGAACAACTCGGCGAGTTCATGCCATGCACAAACTCTACTGGCCTCCTGAGGTTAGATCTGTTTCCCTAAATCAAAGATCTTGCCTTCCCAAGCATGAATGTCACGTAAAGCTCGAAACTTCATGCTTGTATAACAACAACAAGGCATCAAAAGGTGATTTAGTCCCAACATGGCAACCTAAGTCCAATAACCCCAAACTAATCCATAAAGCTCCAAGGTTTAAGGTCTCTGGACCTCTTTGAGTCCAGATCCAAGGCACAAACTCGAAGAGGGACCATTTGCTCCACATAATCACTCTCCAAAGGGGTTAGAAAACCCTAACTCTATAGATCAATACCAAAACTGAAGGAGGTTCGAACTATTACCTCAAAATGAAGTCTCCGAATCCTTGGAACTGCTAGAATCGCACCTCCCCTCTTGCTCTTGCACCTCCTTCTTGCTAAACCAAAGATACAAGGATCAAAAGTGTCTTATTCTTCCTTTCAACGATTTGGCTCACTTAGGGTTCTCCCAAGGGATTGGTAGCCGCAATGAGAGGCTATAAGTGCCCTTAAATAGGCTCCAAACCCGGGGATTTAGGGTTTCATTAAACAGCGTGGACTCGCCGAGTCCACTGATGGACTCGCCGAGTCCAAAGCGAATCCGGATGAACAATCACGACCCTACTCGGCGAGTCTACGCATCAACTCGCCGAGTTCCTTCTCATAATTCAAAATAATTAAATTAAATAATATACCTAGAAACCCGGCTATTACAATTCTACCCCACTAGAATCGGACTTCGCCCTCGAAGTCTCACTCTGGAAATAACCCCGGATGCTCCTCACGCATCTCACGCTCCGGCTCCCAAGTCAACTCGGACCCCTTCCGGTGCTGCCACTGAACGAAAACCAAAGGCACTTCCTTGGTCCTCAAAACCTTGATCTTTCGATCCCTGATCGCCACCGGTCTCTCGGCATAATTCAGGCTTGCATCCACCTGAATGTCCTCCAATGGCACCACTGCCGACTCATCTGCTATACACTTTCGCAACTGCGATACGTGGAAAGTTTCATGAATCTGACCCAACTATGCAGGTAGCTCCAAGCGATATGCTACCCTGCCCACCCTCGCGATCACTTTAAACGGCCCAATATACCGGGGTCCCAGCTTGCCCCTCTTTCTGAATCGGATCACTCCTTTCCAAGGAGATACTTTCAGAAGCACCAAATCACCGACCTGAAATTCGAGCTCGGATCGTCGCCTATCAGCATAACTCTTCTGGCGACTCTGAGAGGTCAACAACCTCTGCCTAAACCTGTTGGATCTGCTCAGGCGTCTGAAGCACTATCTCCGTACTACCCATCACACGTTGTCCCACTTCTCCCCAACAAATGGAGGTCCGAAACCTCCTCCAATACAACAGCTCAAAGGGTGGCATACCAGTGCTCGAATGATGGCTGTTGTTGTAGGAAAATTCCGCCAAGGGTAAGTACGTGTCCCAACTCCCACTGAAATCCAACACACATGCCCGGAGCATATCCTCGAGCGTTTGAATCGTCCGCTCACTCTATCTGTCCGTCTGAGGGTGGTACGCGATACTGAAATGCAGTCTAGTACCCAATTCCTCATGGAATTTCTTCCAGAATCTAGAGGTGAAATGCACATCTCGATCTCAGACAATCGAGATCGGCACTCCATGTCGTGCTACCACTTCCCTCACATACATCTCCGCCAACCTCTCCGCGGAAGAGCTCTCGCTAATAGCGGGGAAATGAGCGCTCTTCGTCAATCGATCTACAACCACCCAAATTGCATCGATGCTCCTCGCAGTCCTTGGCAATTTGGTGATAAAATCCATGACTATCTATTCCCACTTCCACTCGGGAATCTCCAACGGCTGCAACTTGCCGTGAGGTCTCTAATGCTCGGCCTTAACCCTGCGACATGTTAGACACCTCTCCACGAACCATGCAACGTCCCTCTTCATACAGGGCCACCAATACTCCTTTTTCAGGTCCAAATACATCTTAGTGGCCCCGGGATGGATTGAGAACTTCGATCGATGAGCCTCTTCCATCAGAATGGTACGCGTTCCGCCCACATGCGGTACCCAGATCCGACCCTGAAACGTCATAAGCCCCCGACCATCGGTGACGAACTCTGATACTTTCCCGAAAACCCGCTCTCTCTTCTGGTTTTCCGGCCTAATGGCCTCGGCCTGAGCTCTTTGAATGGTGTCCAACACCGGAGTCATCATCGTCAACCTCATACAAATGTCACGCATTGGAACACTCTCCGCCATACGACTCAAGGCATCGGCCACCACATTGGCTTTTCCCGGGTGGTACAGGATCTTGCAATCATAATCCTTTACCACATACAGTCATCTCCTCTGCCGCATATTCAGGTTAGGTTGATCCATCAAGTACTTCAAGCTCTTGTGATCCGTGTATATGGTACACTGGACCCCAAATAAATAGTGACGCCAGATCTTGAGGGCGAACACCATTGCCCCCAACTCAAAATCATGGGTAGGATACCTTGCCTCATGAGGCTTCAGCTGCCTCGATGCATATGCTATCACATGACCCCTCTACATAAGTACTGCTCCCAAACCTGATATCGACGCGTCACAATATACCACGAAATCCTTCATTCCCTTCAGAAGGGCTAACACCGGAGCTTCGCATAATCTCTGGCGAAGTGTCTCGAAGGAGGCCTGCTGCTCTGGACCCCAAGCAAAAACTACACCCTTCCGGGTCAACTTGGTGAGTGGCACGGCGATCTTGGAGAAATCCCTGATGAATCTCCGATAATAGCATGCCGACCCTAGAAAACTCCTGATCTTCGTGGGCGAATTCGGCACCTCCCAACCCATCACCGCCTCAATTTTGGCGGGGTCGACCAATATCCCTTTCTGGTTAACGAGATGTCCCAAGAACTGGACCTCTCATAACCAGAAATCACACTTGGAGAAATTGGCATAAAGCCTCTCCGATCTCAAAACCCCTAGGATCTCCCTTAGATGCTCCTCATGCTGCTCTCTAGATCTCGAATACACCAAAATGTCATCGATGAATACGATTACCGAGCGATCCAACATCGGTCTGCACACCCTGTTCATGAGGTCCATGAACACCGCTGGTGCGTTGGTGAGCCCGAAAGGCATCACCACGAACTCGTAATGCCCGTAACGAGTCCTAAATGATGTCTTCTGAATATCCTCATCTCGCACCCTCACCTGATGATATCCAGACCTCAAGTCAATCTTGGAAAACCAAGATACTCCCTGCAACTGATCGAACAAATCGTCAATCCTCGGCAACGGGTAAAGGTTCTTGACCGTTAATTTGTTCAACTCCTGGTAGTCAATGCACATCCGGTGTGAACCATCCTTTTTCTTGACAAAAAGGATAGGGGCTCCCCACGGTGAACTACTCGGCCGAATAAATCCCTTCCCCAACAGCTCCTGCAACTGCGAGGATAGCTCTTACATCTCTTGAGGCGCAAGGCGATAGGGCGCCTTGGCGATAGGCGCGGCCCCTGGAACCAAATCGATACTGAACTCCACCTGCCTCACAGGAGGTACGCCTGGCAACTCCTCTGGAAATACATCCAGAAACTCACGTACTATCGGAACCTCCCTCACAGACCTCAGTCTCTCCGACTCAACCCTTGCGTCCATAACATATGTTATGAAGCCCTTACATCCATGCTGAAGGCTCTGCCTCGCCCAGGCGGCTGAGCTAAATGCTGAACCGGAACGTGTACCCTCGCCGTACACCGTAAGGACTCCCCCACTAGGGTCTCGCATGGTAACCAGTTGTCGCTCGTAGTCGATGATCGCTCCAAATTTTCTTAACCAATCCATGCCCACGATGACACAGACATCCCCCATCGCAATACGGACCAAATCTATCGGAAACTCAACCCCGAAAATCTCGAGTACACAACCACGTATCACCTCGGTGGCATACACCGCTCTCTCATCCGCTATGGAAACTCTCAGAGGTCGACTCATCATCTCTCTACTAGTAATGATGTGTCGGCTAAAGGCCAACGATACAAAAGATCGACTCGCACCCAAGTCAAATAACACTAGAGCAGGTACAGAATTCACAAGGAAGGTACCTACGCATAACATAATATAAGCACAATCATCACATAATGTAAAATAATACATGAAAGATTACATACCGGCCACGACATCGGGTGCTGCGCGGACCTCCTCCGCAGTCAACTGGAAGGCTCTCCCACGTGCCTTTAGTGCTTCAACCTTCGCAGGCTGAACTTTCGCAGCTCTCACCGCAGCAGGGGTTGATCCCGGAAATGCTCCCTGCACTGACCCCTGCAACTGTGGACACTCTGCCTTCCGGTGTCCATTCTGGTTGCAATGAAAATAGACTGAAAAACCGTTAGGGCAATCCTTGGCCATGTGCCCCTCCTTGCCACACTTGTAGCAAGACACTGCTCTGCAAATCCCCTCGTGGCTCTTGCCGCACTTGCCACAAGTGCGGCCCTTCTGGTTCCCAGATCTCAAATCAGCGGATTTGACCCGCTTGGCTGCCGGCTGAGACTGAGTTGGCCGCCGATCCTTTCCTTGAGACTCAGCCTCCTCCCTGGCTTGGGTCTCCAACTCTATCTCCCTCTTCCGGGCATTTGCCTGAAGCTCGGAAAATGTCTGGTACGTCGAGTTCGCCACGAACTCACGTATATCCCTCCTCAGAATGCTCAAATATCGGCTCATGCGTGCTTGCTCGGAGGACACATGCTCTGGGCAGAACATCGCCCGCTCATGAAACATCCTCGTAATCATCGTAACAGACTCAGTAGCTTGCTTGAGGGTCAGAAACTCTTGGGCCAAACGCTTCCTCTCCACCTGGGGAATGTACTCATCTCGAAACATAGCGGTGAACCTCTCCCAGGTCACCGCAGCAAGCTCAGCAGGCGTAAAGTGATCAGTCACAAACTTCCACCAGTCCTTCGCTCCCAAGCGAAGCTGGTTCAGCGCGAACTGGACTCTCAAATGCTCTGGAGATGAGCAAGTAAAGAAATACCCCTCTATGTCAGAAATCCATCTCATCGTCGCGATCGGGTCCTAGGTCCCGTCAAACTCTGGTGGTTTCGTGTTGCTGAACTCTCGGAATAACAACGCATCACCACCCTACGGCCTAGTCGCAGCTATAGCTGCAGTGGCCGCAGCAACAGCAGCCTCAGAAAGAGCAATGTATCTCTCATCAAATGTCTCCATCAGAGTGGTCTTGATAGACCCGAACATCTCTGGTATCTCTGCCCTGATGGCTGCAGCCACCTCCTCCTGGATGAGCCTACAGATCTCATCATCACTCGAACTACCGATCACTGGTGTGTGGCGCGTCCCAACCATGGTCTCCTTCTGAAATACAACATAAGAATATTAGAGACCCTTTTCGAGTATAAATACACTCGATAACTCCAACCTACTCGTTTCTTGGTGCCTAAAGGATTCTTACTTGGGTTGCGTACCAACCCGGTATCTTCAGTAGTACGGGCCCAATACTACCGTCCATACCGCGTTGGCATTCATCCCAAGTCCTCCTCCTTGAGCCTCAAATCCCAAGTACTCTACTCTTTCTATCATGTGCTACTCACTAACAAAACTCTCATAAGCGCCTCGCTGCTATCTAAATCACTCTTAAGCATCTCTAGCAGCAAAACCCCTAGACTAAGGCATCATATATCAGGCAACTCTAGTCCTAATAAGAATACCTAGTCTACTCTATCATGCATATCGTAACTCATCATATAGCATACATAACATATCTGATAATCACTTATTAGGAGGGTATTTTGGAAAATCACCGTTCGGGTGCTGGCTGATCGTACACACGGCTCTGCTCTGTTTGTCTCAAAACTCTTTTTACTCTTTTTCAAAAAAAAAAAAATTATTTTTATTATTAAAAGTTTCCTCAAATCCCCAGTTTGAGTTCAGATACGCCCGAAGATATCATTTCAAATCATAAACAAATCATTATATCAACATTGTATCAATACAAAACCCAAGATCAATATATATATATATATATATATATATATATATATATATATATATATATATATATATAAACTCCGGTATGCGTGTGTACGGATCATGCCGGCGCCTTCCCGTGATCATCGCTAGTACCTGAAACACATAATACATAACATTGTAAGCATAAATGCTCAGTGAGTTCCCCAAAATACCACTCTAACACATAATAGCCACTCGGGGCTGAAACTCTGTTGACCCTCAGGTCTATGTGTCTCAGTGGGGCCCTCCACCCCCAACTCTCTATGGGCCCTTTGGCCCTAACTCTGTGGACCCGAAAGTCCTAACTCTGTGGACCCGAAGGTCCTAACTCTGTAACTCTGAATCATACATACTCTATCACATAACTCTGTTACCACACTAGGTAAAGTATAGTGAGAAGACTCACCTCAGGCGTCTCGGTAAATCTCTGACTCGGTAGGAATATTACCTAGTCTTTGCCTATTCACATAAAGTAAATACTCTTATAAATATAATTCTCAAGACTAGACTCAACCTACCTTTGGCACCCTCAGGAGGGAAAAAGACTATTTTACCCCCCCCCCCCTCCCAACACAAGTACTCCATTGACCAAACCCTAAAAGTCAACGGTCACACTTTGACCCTACTCGCCGACTGCACTCTGGTGACTCGGCGAGTTCACACATGTTCTTTAACACTTTGTACCGCTTGGCACGTCGAGTCCCTGCCTATGCTTGATAAGTCATACTAGGCATGAATCGCGGGGCCACCACGACTCAACTCGCCGAGTCTCAAGAACAACTCGGCGAGTGTCGCCATGAACTCCAGTCCTCTTACTCCCTTCGGACTCACTGAGTCATCCCCCAACTCAGCAAGTCTACTCACTGAGCAATTTACGTGAAACCCTAACCCTACTCGCCGAGTCTCAGGAACAACTCGGCGAGTTCATGCCATGCACAAACTCTACTGGCCTCCTGAGGTCAGATCTGTTTCCCTAAATCAAAGATCTGGCCTTCCCAAGCATGAATGTCACGTAAAGCTCGAAACTTCATGCTTGTATAACAACAACAAGGCATCAAAAGGTGATTTAGTCCTAACAATGGCAACCTAAGTCCAATAACCCCAAACTAATCCATAAAGCTCCAAGGGTTAAGGTCTCTGGACCTCTTTGAGTCCAGATCCAAGGCACAAACTCGAAAAGGGACCATTTGCTCCACATAATCACTCTCCAAAGGGGTTAGAAAACCCTAACTCTATAGATCAACACCAAAACTGAAGGAGGTTCGAACTATTACCTCAAAATGAAGTCTCTGAATCCCTGGAACTGCTAGAATCGCACATCCCCTCTTGCTCTTGCACCTCCTTCTTGCTAAACCAAAGATACAAGGATCAAAAGTGTCTTCTTCTTCCTTTCAACGATTTGGCTCACTTAGGGTTCTCTCAAGGGATTGGTAGCCGCAATGAGAGGATATAAGTGCCCTTAAATAAGCTCCAAACCCGGGGATTTAGGGTTTCATTAAACAGCGTGGACTCGCCGAGTCCAAAGCGAATCCGGTTGAACAATCACGACCCTACTCGGCGAGTCTACGCATCAAATCGCCGAGTTCCTTCTCATAATTCAAAATAATTAAATTAAATAATATACCTGGAAACCTGGCTGTTACATCTGAATTAGTTTCTTTTGATGATACGGTTACTTATTTTGATTCAATCGTGGTATCTGCTAGCAATGAGGCTAAGAAGTTGTCTGATCAGTTGCTAGAGACAAAGAAGAAACTTGATGTAAAAATTGCTAAAATTGAATGTTTAGAACTTCAAATAACGAATATTATGCTAGATAGAGATAATCTAGTTATGGACTCTAAAATGTTATTAGCTCAAAGGAATATCTACTGTAATTCAACAAAAAGATTATATGGTAAATTGACAAAATTACATTATTCATGCGAAATCAGTAAAGAACAACATAGAAAATTGTTGCCATTTTTAGCTTTTGAGAGAGCTAAAGTAGATAATCTTTCGTATGATTGTGAAAAGGAAATTGCTGATTTTAACAAAGTTCCAAATGATAGATATAGATATGGAATTGTTAATGTTGATGAATGTCTTTATACAACTGATTTGGTTAACATTATAAATGAAACTTTAACTAAGTCTGAACAAATTCAAATTTTGAAAAGAACTAAAAAAATCAACATCTGATTATCAATCAAATTTTGTTGATATTGAGGATAATTCTGACAATATTAGTGAAATTAGTGATCTTGAGGATGTTCATTGTTCTCAGTTGTCTATTATTAATGTGACATCATCATCTAAAGGGAAAGAAAAAGTTAAGGATTTGTTGGTTAATATTGACACTGATCAACCTTCAACTTAGAAAGTTTATGATATGAACTTTGTGGAAGTCAGAGATAGTCAAACAGATGATAGTGATGATGAACAAGAAGGAAACATACGAAGAAAAAGGAAGTTTCAAAAGATGAAGAAATTCCTCGAGTGGTTATGGATCAAGTGTATGGAGATACACAGAAATTTGAAAAAGTGTTAACTGAACAGGGTGCTCATTACTTAGAAACAAACACTGTTATGAACCCAATATTCAAGTGCACTAATGATGTTGTTTTTCCAAACCAAGTCTTCGTAACATCAGGTAATGATGAAAATGTAAAGTCTGAATTCAAAAAGCTTGTTGAAAAAGACAACTTGAAAACAACAGATGAAGTTTTCTTTGCAAATCAGAGCATGATTGAAAATAACCTAACCAAAAATTCTTATATTTTCCAAAGACAAAAACCAAAAAGAAGATGGGTTGAAAAGTCAACAGTCGTAAAAGAAGAAAGCAAACAAGTTGAAAATTCTAAGATTGAAAAACAAGTAAATAAAATTGTTGAATTAGCAAATGAAGATGTCTTAAAATTAAATTCTAAGGAATTTAAAGAACAAATTGCCAAATTTTCAAAAGATAATAATGTTTCAAAAAGGCAATCAAGAAAGAAATTTTTTTGGCAAACAATTGAATCTCAAAAGGAGATAAAAGCAACAACAAAATCTTTTTCAGATAAGAAGTCAATACCGTTTCAAATAGAAAGATGGGTCTTAATAGTACAAACATGCGAGTGTCTAAAAAAGTCAACTAAACAAGTTTTTCAATCAAAGTATGAAATGAATAATCAATCAAAATTTTCGAAAGTTTCAAAAACACCACTTTTAAGGAACAATTTTCAGAAAAAGGATGAAAAACAATTTTCTTTAAATTCAAAAAGTCAACTTTTTCAAACACCTGTTAGCAGATCTTATAGAGAGTCATATCTTTCAAACCCTAAAGTTGATTTTGTTCCTTAAAAGCCAAACTTTCCTAATCACACGAAGAAACAAACATTGAAAGCTTCGTATGAAAAAGGCATTACTCCATAAAGGAATATTGATCAATGGCTCGAAGGAAAAGGAAAAATGTAGCAATCGAGCAAATTCTCAAATGAGCAGATACACAAAGCATATGAAAAGTATGTGAATACATCTAAGCTTGGAAACCTATCACAAAAGCAAAGACTGTTGTATCACAAACTCACAATGCGAAGGGTATGATCAATGAACATACGAAGCTAACAAATACTTATGTTTCATTCCCTTGAAATGCAGAAGTAGACTTAATTAATAGTCTCAAAACTAGAGTTTGTGACTGGGTTAAAAGTTCATCTTTTCATATTAAATCTAATTTCCAATAACCCAAAAATCCTTGGGTACCTAAATTCTTTCATTAATCACAGGTACTATGTGACGAGCAATATGACAACAAATGGTACATTGATAGTGGTTGCTCTCGTCACATGACTGGAAAGAAGGAGAATTTACTAGATTTTCGAAGCTTAGAAAATGCAGGAGTGGTTAAATTTGGGAACAACCAAAAGTGTAAGGTTAAAGGATATGGAAAGATTACGAATGGGCAATTTACTGTGAATCGTGTTGCGTACCTGGAAGTCTTACAACACAATTTGATTAGTGTATCACAACTTATTGTGGGCACTGGCAATCAAGTTCTTTTTAACGAAGAGGGAAGTATAATTTCGAAAGTTGACACCAAAGAAGTTTTACTCAAGTCAAAGTGAAAAGGTGATATGTTTACATTGGATATCAATCCAATTGTAGGTAAACGAGCTGTATGTTTGCTTTCAAAAGCTGCTTCTGATATAAGCTGGTTGTGGCATAGACGACTTTCTCACCTCAATTTTCGAGACATCAACAAACTCGTTGTTCAGGATTTGGTAAGAGGTTTACCCATTCTTAAATTTGATAATGATTCTTTGTGCGCAGCTTGCGAAGTCGGTAAACAACATAAACAAGGTCATCCAATAACAATTGATTCAAAGATTGTTGAACCACTGGAGCTTTTACATATTGATTTATATGGTCCATCAACAGTCTCTACACTAAACAAGAAACGGTACATTCTAGTTATTGTTGATGATTTTTCAAGGTTTACGTGGGTGTATTTTCTCAGGTTAAAATCTGAAGTATCGCAAATCATGATTGACTTTATCAAGAAAATGGAAATCACCTTGAAAAAGCTTGTTCGTAAAATAAAGAGTGATCATGGAACTGAATTCAAGAATCAAGCTCTTGATTCATTTTTGGTGGAAAAAGGAATTTCATATAATTTCTCATCTCCTTATACACCACAACAAAATGGTGTAGTTGAACGAAGAAATCAGTCATTATGCGAAGCTGCTAGAACAATGCTAGTATATGCGAATCTTCCACAGTATCTTTGGGCTGAAGCAGTTTCTACTGCATGTTTTACTCAGAATCGATCTTTTATACATCGCCGATTTAACATAAGTCCATATGAAATTCTCAATAATCGAAAACCTAATGTAAAATTTTTCCATGTTTTTAGATGTAGGTGCTTCATTATGAATCTAAAGGATCAACTTTCGAAGTTTCAGCCAAAAGCAGATGAAGGAATTTTTCTTGGATATTCACACAACTTTGTTGCCTATCGTGTATTAAACAAGAGAACATGAAAAGTGGAAGAAACTTTCGATCTTACATTCGATGATTATTACATCAAACAAAATGCACAAATATTCATAAATCAACAATTCTTACTAGAAACACAAGTTGAAAGTGAATCTTTACACATGGATGATATAGATTATGATTTGATTTTTGGTGTTTCAGATAATGCTATTAATGCTTAAATAAATGCCAATGATAATCACATTCCTGAAGTTTCGAAGCTTTCTGATGACTCAACATCTATTCCTCAAGAAAATAGTAAGAATTTTCCTAATGATCAAGTGGAGGGGGAGCACTTGGATTCGAATACTCTGGTTGAGGGGGAGCATTCTGTTGAGGAGGAGCATATTGTTAAGGGGGAGCCACTTGCGAATAATGAGAATTTTCATGATGTTGATGATGTTTGTTCTATTGTTGGATCAGAAAATGAAGAGATATACGAAGATGCACCTTTGGATTTTTATCCAGCTTATCCTCCAATGGAGAAATGGACAAGACATCATCCGAAGAATCAAATCATTGGAAATCCACAAGACGTTGTTTTGACAAGAGCACAACTTCGTGTGAAAAATGAGGTATTAAATACCCATCAAGAGTTGTGTATATTTAATGTTTTTATTTCTAAAATCGAACCAAAGACATTCAAGGTTGCATTGGAACACTCTGATTGGGTTGTTGCTATTCAAGCTGAATTGTCAGAATTTGAAAGAAACAAGGTGTGGAGATTAATTCCTAAACCTAAAAATGTTACAATTGTCTGATTAAAATGGATTTTTAAAAATAAAACCGAAAAAGATGGAAATATTATTCGAAACAAAGTCAGGCTTGTTGTAAAAGGATATTCCTAACAAGAAGGAATAGATTACGAAGAAACTTTTGCCCCTGTTGCAAGACTCAAGGCGGTTCGTATCTTTTTGGCTTATGTAGCTCACAAATATTTTGATATTTATCAAATGGATGTCAAATGTGCTTTCTTAAATGGCGAACTTGAATAAACTATTTATGTGGAACGACCCCCAGGCTTTATTAACGAAGAACATTCTGATCATGTTTATATTTTAGATAAGGTTGTTTATGGGTTAAAACAAGCACCAAGAGCATGGTATGCAACTTTAACTTCATTTTTGAAGCAATCTAAATTTAAACAAGGATCAGTTGACCCCACGTTATTTCGAAAGAAAGTTGGGAATCACCTAATGTTTGTTGAAATTTATGTTGATGATATTATTTTTGGCTCTACTGACCCTGCTCTGTCTAAAGAATCCGAAGATTTAATGAAGAGTAAATTCAAAATGAGCATGATGGGTAAGATAAACAATTTTCTTGGTTTAAATATTTGTCAAAGCAGAGAAGGAATATACATCAATCAAGAAAAATATACGAAGAATCTTCTTGAAAAAATTGTGATGATAAATAGCACAAAGTTACGAGTTCCAATGGCAACTGGTGTCAAACTAACTCCTTCGTTAGATAAACCCTCTTTTGATCTTACACTATACAGGAGCATGATTGGATCATTACTTTATTTAACAGCCAGTCGACCTTATATCATGTTTTCTGTTTGTAATTGTGCTAGGTATCAATCAAATCCGAGAGAACCACATCTCATTGCTGTAAAGAATATATTTCGTTATCTTAAAGGAACAACTTCGTTAGGATTGTGGTATCCTTCGAAAACATGATTCTTCATTCAAGCATATTCAGATGCCGACCTGGGAGGTTGTAATCTTGATCGAAAAAGCACAAGTGGTGGTTGTCAATTACTAGATCGAAAGCTGGTTAGCTGGCAATTAAAGGAACAAACATATGTTTCAATTTCTACTGCTGAAGCTGAATATGTTGCAGCTGCTGCTTGCACATCACAAATAATTTGGATTCAAAGTCAATTAAGAGATTACACAATTAATATGAAAAAGATTCCATTATATTGTGATTCACAAAGTGCAATAAGAATTTTTCATAATCCTGTGCAGCATTCAAAGACTAAACACATTGCTCTTCGTTATCATTTTATAAAAGATCATGTGGAGGAAGGCAATATTGAAGTCCATTTTGTGAAAACAACGGATCAGCTTGCTGATATTTTCACAAAAGCTTTGGATGAAAAATCATTTGTTCGCATTTTGGAAGGATTGGGAATGATTAATGGAAACTCTCTTTTACACAAAAGCGAAAGATGATGGTTATTCAGAAATCATTTAGAGGCGTTGAATACAATTCAAGGCAAATTCGTTCAACGTTCAGCGGTTACTGTTCACGGTCAACTCTTCGTATGCTTCGTATTCGAACGTTTGTCACTTTAGAGAAGATTCAAAGTTCAGCGGTTACTGTTCATAGTCAACTCTTCGTACGCTTTGTATTCGTCCGTTTGTCATTTGAGAGGCAACCGCTTCTATTATTATACTTGGTTCACCTATATCATCTCGAGTGAATTGGTTGCACCATGCAGTTGGATATTTTTCCTAAGCTACATGAGTATAATCCAAACTATCAAGCATACCTGAAAATCCATGCATCTCTTCATGAGCCGCATATAATCTCTCAATATCACGTAGAGTAGGTTTACGCAAATATTCTTTATGAAAAACCTCATACACACATGCACAAAACCAACCTAAGCGCAATCGCACATTTTTGTATACCACTAAAGCCCTTCTTCCTCTAGCATAAAGTTTTTGTTTAAAATAAGCATAACGGACTTCTAAAGCATTACTAATACGTAAAAATATAGCCTTATTTAGACCGAAACGATTTTCAAACGATTCATCATTGTAAAGACAATTATCAACAAAGTAATCACGTACTAATAAGTCGTGTGCGGCTTGGCAATCACAATTGACGACCGATCTCGAACGCACAACATTCGAACTTACTTAATCATGAAAGTATTGCACAACGTTGAAAAGGATCGAGATGAACTCCTCGTCATCATCAAAGTTAAAAATTTTAAAGAAATCCATATATTTTTGCTTTAGAGAATGAGAGTGTAAAATTTGATGAAAGGTGAGTGTAGAATTTGATGTATTGTGTTTATATAAGTGTTGAGTTTGTTAATAATAACTAGACATGTTACCAATGCTCCGTATGGGTCGTGTGTGTCTGATTTGAGTGTCGTTTTTGTTAAAAGATGCAGATGGATAATTTGATCGCTAATTTTCAGTGACGGAGACGGATAGATAGAGGCAGGAAAAAACAAAAAAATAAATATGCAAACCAATATATAAAAATATATCAAAAGAAGGCAGAAAGTGCAAGGGATAGGAAAAAACAAAAAAATAAATAAATATGAGAACAAACCCGAACTTTGCATTGGGCCATTTTTTGTATTTTTTATGAAAAAATATAAGAGTTTAAACTGTAAGGACCAAAAGTATCAAAATTGCTAAAAAATTAAAGTTGTTGAAATTAGCAAGTTTTTAGAAAAATGACCAAAGTTGTCAATTCCTTAAAGTTTTGTGGCTAAACTTTGAATATTAAAAGGTTCCTAAAAAATATAAAAATGTTGATTCTAATGACAAATGTGTCAAAATTACTAAAAAATATGGTAAAAATTGGGAAAAAAAAAAAAAAAAAAAAAAAAAAAAAAAAAAATCACTATTCCTAACTTTGGACTTATTTATATATATATATATATATATATATATATATATATATATATATATATATATATATATATATATATACCAACTTCAAAATAGGACTGTTGTTGAATGCCCAAATTGGGCAACCCTCTTCTGATTGGTCGTGCACAATCATAGTAGCCAACACAACTACGACTCACGACGATACAGTTGGACGGTATGCACGATCATGGTTCGTGGTCATGTATACCACGAATCTACTCGTTGTTTGTAAACCGCATGGCCTCATTGTCATACTAAACTTCACGTGTAACCAACTAATCATTATTTTTATTTGTAAATAGAGGCTAAAGATATTAGTTTTTTAACATTTAAAACCAAAATAAAAACAATTAACAAACACTTAAAAAAACATTTTTATTAAAATGGTTAATTGGAGATGAAAATAGACATCCGAACAACTCCATAGAAAAAATAGAGAAACGTGTCTTGACTTTTGAAAAAATATGTTTTTCTTTTATGTGAAATAAGAAAGTTATACTAGAAAAAGAAATTGATGGCCCTACCTATATATATATATATATATATATATATATATATATATATATATATATATATATATATATATATATATATATATATATATATATATATATATATATATATATATATATAACAGTTCCGGTAAGGACTCAAAAAATTGTGAAGACTGTGACGACAATTCTCCAACACATATTATGTCAAGGCCATAAACGTCAAACCCAAATATTTGGTCGTGGTGCGTTCGCTTGCAACCCAGATCCATGATACCTGTCGTGATACGTTCGTTTGCGACTCACATTCATGATAACTAACACGAACTTGAGTATTTAATCACGTGCAGCAAACGTCAATAGAATGTCATTTAAGTGAGTAATATTGTTTATTTTCATTTTTTTTCGTTAAAAAGTATTTCAAATTTTTATTTTAAATAGATATATGTTCAGTTTTAATGTTTTTAAAATTTTTTCGTTTTTTTTTTATTTTATTTTCTTTTTTTTAAAATTATTTTGTTTTGTTTTTTTTTCTTTTTTTTCTTTTTTGTTAAGATATATTTACTACATACTTGAAGGTACTGGTGTTTTGCATTATTTGTGTTTTTGTTTTTTTTAAATCTAAATATCAATTTGAATTTTTAATGTTTAACAATTTATAAAATTTTAAAAATAAGAAAATTAAGGATCATAATATTTTCCCTTTATACTTTTTTAAATCATATTATTTATGAATCATAAAATTTTGAATAAAATTATTTTTAATCGTAGTATTTTGAATAAAATCATTGTTGAATCATATGATTTTGGATTAATAATGTAACACCTCAAATGTCAAACCAAAATTTTCATTTTTTAATTACCTAAAATATTGTTCAAAAACCAAACAATCAAAAAATCATAAGTATCAATCACAAATCATCACTGCAAATATCAAAGTGCCACAAAATACCCCGTAAAAAATTCTCCCCGCGAGTGTGTACAATCAGACATTTGCTTTCCCACAATCCTCAGAAGTACATGAACCACATTTAATCAACAACTGCAAGCACAAAGCGTAACGAGTTTCCCAAGATATCTCATACAACACAAAACATAATTAACTATGGGTTATCAACAACCATGGAGACTACACGAAGTCTTAGTGTGACAACCGTCAAATTCTGGTCAAGTCAAAGTCAAACAAAGTCAACAAGTCAAACCGGTCAACTCAGTTAACCCTTGTATACTAGGGTTTACGTTATGAAATCACTGTACAACTCGCTATTCTAATGATAAATCATAAATTGAAAAGTTCGTATATCTAGATTTCCTTAACCTAAAACTGTGGTAAGTAATGAACCAAACCAATAAAACAATGTTGCATACTCATCTGGAATGTGTAGGATCCTTAAACATGGCTTAACGGGGTTTACGGACCTTGCATTGCGAAGCTGGCTGCTCAAAAAGGCCACAAATGGAACTTCCCTAAATCTCTTTCACTCTATCTCTCTCTATTCGAAATCTCTCCCAAATCTCTCTCAAAAGTTCATGTAACTTTTCGTAATCATTTGGGCCATCCCAACCCTTAACCGGGTCAAAAACGGCTTAAAACAAGGTTAGAATGGGTAAAATACCCTAAAAGACCTGAAACCCCTTTATACGGCCGAACCCTCTTGGACCAAAAGCAACATGAACTGAGGCCCTTGGGTAGCTGCAGCCACCGAGCCAAAGCCCAGAGTCGCAGCCGTCAAGCCCGTAGCCGTCAAGCCCGCAGCCACCGAACCTGGAATCAACCCCCCCCCCCCCCCCCGACATTGAATCTCGCCTTCGGTCTTCCTTCAAACAAAGCCACCTGCGGTAGTTGCTCGGACCGCAGTCCCCTCTCCCTCGGATCCGCACCAGCAGCCCAGCCACTCTGGTTTTAGGCTGCTGAGACCGAGACCTCGCCCAGACTTCGGATTTCCCCACTTTTCACCCGGTTTTCGACCCCGACTTCGTTTTAAGCCTGTTTTTAATTATTTCAACGGGGGATTTTCACCCAAACTTATATTTTAACGTATTAAAACCCATATGTCTTAATTAATCACGTTTTTAATGCAAATCTTATCCAAGATTTAGTGGTTGGAATAATTAAGGTGGAGTGTTGACCTTGCTTTACTTTATGACACAAGCAACCACCCCTCCTCACCCACTTTATGGTCAGCCACTCTTCCCACCATACCTTGGTTATGTCAAGGTACTTTCTCATCATTTTTCCAGCCATTCCCACGTTTTAGAGCTGGAACAACTCTCTCTCTCTCTCTCTCTCCTCATTCTCACTCACTTCTCTCATTTCCACCAAAGATCAAACTTACTTTTCTCTTAAATTCTCTTACACAAATTCGAGATTTCCAAGACATTTTCCAGCTTTTCTCCTTCATTTGGTAAGAATCATCACCCTCCTTATGGTTATTACATTTCCATTTACTCAAATCATTGATTCCTTACACAAACTCCATCAATAGGGTGTTAGATTCTCAAATCTTCAAGCAATCCTTCAAGTGTTCTTGAGTTGAACACTTCTCTCCTTCAACATCCATCCATTGAAATCATATAAGGTGATTTCATACCCCTATCTTTTCATGTTTTCTTAAGTTTTAGGGGGGGGGGGGGGGGGATAAAAGTTAAAACACCAAGAACATAACTAAACTTATCCAATAGCTTTCACCAGAAAAGTTTAACTCCATTCACGGACTGTTTTGGATGACTTAAACATTTTAGTTTTCAAAATTGTACTAGGTGAAAATAGTTCAAGTTCTTAGCTTAAAATGATTACTTGCACATCTCCATACGATTTTTCTACAATTTATGATGATTTTTACAAAACTGCCTACCATTTCAAGAGCAAATCCGGACCTGTCTGTGATTATGGACTTTTTCACACAAGTTGGAGGTCATTAAAAATCATAATAAAATTTGTGAACAAACTAGACTCATTTACCAAACTCTCAGAATTTACGGATTTTGATTTGGACCTTTGATGATTTTTCTATGAATTTTCTAAGAACAGTAATAGAAATGTTAACATTAGAAAAATGCTATCAACTTCATTTGCACCTTCTAACTTGTTGAGCAAGGTGTGTATCATTATGTGAATATATGTTTTGACATTACATGTCATTTTGTCTTGGTGTATTGACATACATCAGAAAACAAATGGATTTTTACCTTCATAAGTATGGTAATTAACTAGTTGTTATATTACATGTTATTTCACCTTAGTAAAACGTATATACATCGGTAAACAAAAAGGGTTTTTACCTTCACAAATATAGTAGTTAACCATAATAAACAATGTTATAACTATTAAATTTAGACGTTTTTATAAACTATAATAGGTATAGTTTATGATCCATTCACTTTTCGAACTCGTTACAAAAGGTTTATTCATAAGTAGCGTACAACTATAAAGTGTCGGTTTATTCATTAAGTGGGGTACAACTATAAAGTGTTGGGTTATTCATATAAAAGCGATGCAAATACAAAGTACCAGGTTTTGACGTTAAGCGAGGTACGGCCATACGGTATCAGGTTATACATTAAGCGAGGTACGGCCATACGGTACCAGGTTATACATTAAGAGAGGTACGGCCATATAGTACCGGGTTTTCACAAAAAGGGTACATTACAAAGTACCGGGTTTTTCTTTCAACTAAACGAGTTTATGTCAATTTGAACTTGCATGATTTATTTTAAGCATGGAAAATACTTGTACATTCTAGTTTTGACATTTAAGACAACATTTTACGTATTAAGGAAAATATTGGATTTTTCTTGGTAACACACAACTCATTATAAAGATCGGTTTCCAAACTTTTTCTCTAAAAAGCTTATGAACTCACCAACTTATTTGTTGAGACTTTTTCAAAACGACTTGTATTCTCAGGAAATCAATGAAACCAAGTAACCACAAGTTTTTTAGGATGGAACGCTACGGCATTGAACAACTATTTTTATATCATGTCGTGATAGACCTTGAAATATGTAATACTTGAAACCATGTAATTATTTTCTGGTTATATTTATGATTGGTTGTATTTACTTTGAGCACTATTATACTCATTGTTCTGATACTATACATGAAGTCCGCCACCCCCAGATGTTACCGTCATCCTTGGTTTGGGGGTGTGATACTTAGTGAGCAAATAGCATGCATTGTGGGTTATCACTAACCCTGGAGACTATACAAAGTTTCAGTGGACAAACTATACATCATGTAGGTTATCAGCAACCTTGGAGACTACACAAAGTCTCATTTAATGTAAATAACATAACACAATAATAACAGTAGGACCCAACTGTTCATCACATCTACAACTACTGTACCACACAAGTAAGAATAAGTGAGGAGACTCACCTGATACTGATGACAAATAAATCTAACACTTGAACTGTTGGAACTAGATTGTGCCTAATAACACAATAATTAAACCTAATTAATATTTAAGGTCCAAAACTCAACTCATATATCCAAACCCACAACTATGCTCTTTAAGGGCAAAAGATCATTTTGACCCTTCCATGGTCCAAAACCCTAAAGCTTTGACCAAAAGTCAAAATCAGAAAAAAAAAAAAAAAAAAAAAAAAGTCAGCCGTCCAACACGTACGTTAGGCGTATGCTCCTTACGCATCGCATACCTGAAGAATATGGTAAGTCGGGGTCAGACCTGGCTACGTTGGGGATAGCTAGAAGTATGTTGTGCGTACGTCGCTTGATCCCAAAAAAATCACTCCCAAACATCTTAATCATTAAGACATGTAATCCAAACATAGATCTGACATCTATAGAACGTCTTAATCCATAAATTCCATAACTTTAAGCCTTTGTGTGGCTGAAATAAGATTAAACCTCAGAAACCTAACTTAAATCATACTCAAAACCATCACACTCTTGAATGGAAAGAAACAGACCTTCAAGCAAGCATTTTTATGATTCTACATGACCTGAAACACATGAATGGACGGATAATATGTTGCATATTACACCATAGTCACAAAGATCCAAGATTGGGGACAAAAGTTATTAAATAACCTCTTAAATAGATCTAAATAAAAGTCCACCAAGGTATAAGCTTTATACAACCAAAAGATGCATAAAATTAGGTAGTTTCTGGATCCATAAGATTGCAAGCAGTATCACCTTCTTCAATAGTCTTCTTCTTCAACAAGAAAGCACCAAAATCATTAACAAGCTTCAAAATATTCTCACATAAGGATTATGCTCAAATTTAGTGTTTATAAGGAGTAGAGGTTATCTTAAGAAGGTCCAAGAGAGGTATATTGTTGATTAAATAAGGAGAAAACCACTCAATTTAGGGTTTAGAGTCTGGGCTAGTATGCCCTACATACCACATGTACGCTCAATGTACTAGCATGGGCTCCGTGTTTTCGGGTCTTGATTAAGTACATTGCACGTAACTCACGTACACCCAACGTACGGACTAAATTGCATGATTTTTGACATAAATGACCAAATATGCAAACTTTAAATAGTTCGAGGGCTAAAATGGAAATACCTGAAAACCGGACGTTACAATTTGTAACACCCGTAGATCCGGGCAAGTCAATTTAGAGACGATAAACGTCGAAAATGACTTTTTGATAGAATATTATTTAGAATGAATAATCTTAACCAAGTTAAAGTGGTCGTGACAAGGATTCCGTATATATAAAGAACGCCGAAATCCGAGTTCTAATGCAGAAGTTATGACTCGTCGAAGTTTTGCGACAGAACCGGCACGACACTGTATGATGTAAAAAGTGAATTCACGATAAAGTGATTTTAAGCCTTAGCGATCTAAATGAAAGTCGAGTATTCGTTAAACCGAGAGTGTGTATAAAAAGAATGTCCAAATCTGACTTTGTATCAAGAAGTTGTGAATTTTCTAAGATTTGACATAGCAGTATGCAGTCCGAAACTCGAATTTTAGATCGAGTGATTTTTAGCCGAAACAATCTAAACGAGAATCGAAGATCTTGTTGATTGTAGTTTAACGGTAAAAATACAAACGAAAACGGACGTCGGATGAACAAGTTATGAATTTTTAACAGACTTTTCCTGTCCCGGCCTGTTAAAAATGCAACTTTAAAAATAAAGTCAAAATTAGCCGACGGAATCTAAATGAAAGTTGTAGAGCATGGTCATACCTACGCATGGATAAAAAGAATGTCAAAAACGGAGTTTGTAACCAAAAGTTATGAAATTTTGAATCTTTGGAAATGAGAGTACGCCCAGTGTACTCGTGTACGTGACCCGGAGTCCGTCACCTCCCCTACTCATTTGCATGAGTGTCATGTGTCATAACCTTGATGAGTCGAGAGTTATCTCTTAGTACGCCCCATGTACCATGGTGTACATCTAGCGTACTAGTTGAATTAGTAGTACGCCCCGCGTACTCTAAATTTACGCCCAGCGTAACCCGATGGTTCAGCCCTATAAATAGAAAACGATGGCTTACAGGTAGGTTCGTAACTCATTATCCATTAGATCTGGTACTCTATCAAAATCCCTTTCATATGATTTATCTATTAAAAGATACATAAAATTCAGAATTACAGTCTAAAATAATTATTGAAAAGTTGAAATATTTCAGTGGTTATATCATAACTTTGATTGATTGTAACTCATTGAATAGAATATCAAAAACAACAATACTATAGTCTAAAATCATTTATAACTCTAAATTATACGTTGAAAAAAACATCATATCAATACGAGTAAAAACGAACGAGATATGTTTGTTTAAACTATTTTACAGAATACAAAATTTTAATTTATTGTTAAAAAGCTGAAATATTTCAGCTTTGATATCCCAACTTTGATTGATTGTAACTCATTGAATATACCACCAAAACAACAAAATTATAGTATAAAATCATCATCAAACTCTAAATTACACGTTAGAAAAACCGCATGTCAATCCGACTTAAAACGAATAAGATATGTTTGTTTAAACAATTTTATAGAATACAAAATTTTTATTTATTGCTGAAGACCTAAAATATTTCAGTTTTGATATCCCAACTATTAATTGTAACTCAATGAATATAAAACCAAAAACAACAAAATTATAGTCTTAAATTATCTACAAACTCTAAATTACACGTTCAAAAAAACCTCATATCAATCCGACTTAAAACGAATGAGATATGCTTGTTTAAAAATTTAACCTTTTTATTTACAAATAAGCAGGTCCAACCGGTTTTTACCTGGAACCGGCCGAACCGGACCGGTAAAAAAACCGGACCAGACCAGCCTCAAATCTTTGAACCGAGAACCGGCTTGGGGTCCAAAAAAATGGTCCTGTCTGGTTCAGTTCACCGGTCCGTCGTGTCCTGTCCAAATGCTCACCCCTAACATAGACTTCAGGCAAACAGCGGTGGTGGGATCGCTAAAACGAGGAGTTAGGAGAGAGATGCAAAGTCGAGAGAAGAAGATGGCATATTTGTTTCTTGATACGTGTTTTGAGAGAGGGAGAGAAAAAAAAGGAGTGGATAGGGTTAGTTGGGTCTTTTCTTTATTATTTAATTAGTTAAGTATTAAGAAAAATAGAAAAAGAAATTAAATTGGCAAAATAGTCTTTTCAATTTTTTTCAGGGACTAGAACCACAAAAAAAATCGATTTTGAATCAGTGGTACAAGTTGAAAACATTTTTGACTCCATCCACATTTTTTTACATTTTACGGAGGCGAAATTTGCAGTTTAGTCTAAATAGAACTATCCCTTAAGTTTTTATGATTTTTGGAGAATTTTTGTTTTGGATTTTTTATAAAAATTAGAAAATAAAAAAACATATATATATATATATATATATATATATATATATATATATATTTTAAATTTCATAATTATCTTTATTTTGTAGATAATTAAATTTTAAAAACTTTGATGTTTTAAAATATTTATTTCAAAAAAATATATCATAAAACATCTAAATGGAAATTTTATTTTAAAAAAAAAAAACAAAAAAACAAAAAAAAAAAAAACCCATTTAATCACCCATTTAAACCAATAAACATACGTGGTGCTTGGTGCTTGAATATGGTTTCAGCAACCATATATACATTTTTTAAATTTTATAATTATCTTTATTTTGTAGATAATTAAATTTTAAAAACTTTGATGTTTTAAAATATTTATTTCAAAAAATATATATCATAAAACATCTAAATGGAAATTTTATTTAAAAAAAAAAACCCATCTAATCACCCATATAACCCAATAAACTTACAAGATTTATCTTCACGGCGTATAGTGAAGAAAGGATGCGCTGCTTGGTGCTAGAATATGGTTTTAGCAACCAACATCAATTTCTTTTAACATTTTGGACCCAAAACATTTTCCTTTTTTGGAAAATGGCCCTAACTTGATTTTATTTACAGAAAATACCATTGGACGATAATAAATTTGATTTATCTCAATCACCCATTTAAACCAATAAACATACAAGATTTATGTTCACCGTCATTACTTTTTTAATCTTCACCGATTCAACTTTTATATATATATATATATATATATATATATATATATATATATATATATATATATATATATATATATATATATATATATATATATATATATATATATATATATATATATTCTAGCCGTTACCCGCGCACAGCGGCGGGGACAAATAGCTTCTTTCAACGATATTTTTTTAAAGAAAAATGTTATGTTCCAAAAGAAAGTTCATGTCGTGGGTGAGAGGAAGGGCGTTAGTCGTGATAGTGGTTGATTGAAGGCGAAAGGAGGTAGAGCGGCTGTGGTGGTGGTGGTTATACTGTCTTGGTTACTGGTTAGGGTTCTTCGAGAGAGTGTGCGTATATTTCTTACTTTGAAGGGATTACGAAGATAGATGTTATGAGATTGTTTGTTACCAATGTGAGAGAAGAGATCCTCTATAAATTGTTGACATTGACCGCTTCAAATGGTTGAAGTGTTGAGATTGACGGGTTCAATTTGTAAATGAATTCTTCTATTAATTTGATACGAGATTTTTTAAGGGATAAAGGATATGGTTAAAGTTTTAATATTATTATATTATAAATAGGTTGTACTTCAAACTTAATAGTTTGGACGTCTTAAAAAAATAATAATAATATATTCAATCTATTTATAGAAATAGTTAGATTTCTTTTATAAGTATTATATATATATATATATATATATATATATATATATATATATATATATATATATATATATATATATATATATATATATATATATATATAGGTTCAGGTTCATTTGAGACCATTCTAATTTTGTGAGACCGTGAGACCAAATCTAAAAATAATTTTAAAATGCAAAATAAATGGAAAAATCCAAAAATTCTTTTTTTAAATATTATTTTCGGAACTTGAATTAACTAAAAAAATATAAAAAAAAATAAAATAAAATAAAATAAAAATTCCGTTTTTTTTTTTTGAAAAATACGTGAAATATTCTAAATACAATATTAGACTGACATATTCTAAAAAATAATTTTAAAATGCAAAATAAATGGAAAAATCTAAAAATTCTTTTTTTAAATATTATTTTCGGAACTTGAATTAACTAAAAAAAATAAAAAAAAATTCTATTTTTTTTGAAAAATACGTGAAATATTCTAAATAGAATATTACACTGTACATATTCTAAAAATAATTTTAAAATGCAAAATAACTGGAAAAATCAAAAAATTCTTTTTTTAAATATTATTTTCGGAACATGAATTAACTAAAAAAAATAAAATAAACTAAAAAAATACGTCTCACGGTCTCACAAAATATAGGTGGTCTCAAATGAACCTAACCCTATATATATATATATATATATATATATATATATATATATATATATATATATATATATATATATATAGAGAGAGAGAGAGAGAGAGAGAGAAAGAAAGATCAATAGAAAATGCATACACCTTTGAAAACCTAAAACCTAAAAAATAAATACAAATACATATAAAAATATTACTTTCAAGATATCTAACCTTTTTTAAGACTTGATAAACATTAAAATTGCATATATATATATATATATATATATATATATATATATATATATATATATATATATATATATATATGAGACAACCAAATTTTGTGAGATCGTGAAACACAATCCTAA